>NC_092723.1:24625288-25271652 GCF_047496885.1 Scyliorhinus torazame | reverse complement strand
CCCCCCCCCCCCCCCCCCCCCCCGCCCCCCGCGCCGGACCAGAGAATTGCGGCAGAGGTACCCCAGAGTGCAAATACCTCAATCACTAAACATTACTTCACAGGTTAACAAGGCCATGAAAAGCAAACTGTGCGCTAGTCAGCTTTGTTTCTGGAGGAATAGAATTGAAAAGTAAGGAAGTTATATTAAACCTGTATTGAACCTTGGTCAGGCCACCCTTAGAGCACACTGCATGCAGTTCTGGTCGCCATGTTATAGAAAGGAGATAGCGGTATTTGAGTTGTGCAGAGAAGATTTACAAAGATGATATCAGATGTGCGTGTGTTACAGGATTGACAGGATTCCCTTGAAAAAGGAAGGCTGAGGGGGTGACCTCGTAGAGACCTTTGTGATTCTGAAAGGTTTTAATAGAGCAGATACAGAGAGAATGTTTCCTCGTGTAGAGAAGAGACCAGGGGTGTGATTTAATGGGGAAAAAACGGAATCCTTTTTTGGGCATGATTAGTGGGGTGTTTATCCGTGTCCACAGCGCCGGGAACGATCCCACTATTAAGCAGGACTCTTTTGTTTTGGACTTGGCGAGGATAGCTCCGACGAAGCCGTACTTAGCTTCATTTTTAAATGGCTCCCGATCTCTTGACCCCCCCCCCCCCCCCCAACCCCTCCCTCCCTAAGTCTGACACCGGACCCCCCCCCCAAATTACCGATTAGGGAACCCTCGAGCCTCCCTTCATCCCACCTCAAAAGGGCAGGGCAACCCCAGGCCCGATCCCCGGCATGGGCAACCTGCCTCCCGGGCATCTTGGCACTGCCTGCCTGTCACCCTGACAGTGTCTCTGCCAGCACCACCTGGGAACCCAGGCACTGCCAGGATGTTAGGCTTGGGTGGCATCGGTAATGCCAGGGTATCACCATGCCCTGAGCCCGACCATCTGGGCAGGGGCCTCTGATCTCCTGGCAGACGCCACCCCCCCCCCCCACCCCCCCCCCACCCCCCCCCACCCCAAGGTGTCATTGAGCCTGGTTCACGTTTGTGTTGGCCAGAGCTAAACAGTGTGGTGCGGGCGTTCAATCCCACGTCTTGGAAGACACCGACACAAGCATATTTATGTGTCCTTAACTGGACACTTAAATATGAAAATCTGATACCCGCCCATTGAGGGTGAGATCCAGATCGTGATGCCTCATGAGATCTAAAAACATCATAAACCTACAAGAGGCCTGTCGTGAGATTTACCAGCCTCGTCGCATCGCCCACTTGGGCGCGACAAGGCGATACGATTGTGGCCCAGAACTGGAGGCCATCAATATAAGACAGTCACCAAGAAGTTGAACAGGGAATTCAGGAGAAATCTCTTCACCAGAGAGGGATTCTCATCTCATGAGGCAGTGCCTGGGTTCCCAGGTGGTGAGAATGTGGAACTTACTACTACAGGGAGTGGTTGAAGTGAATAGTATCGATGTGTTTAAGGAGCAGCTCAGATAAGCTGATGAGGAAGAAGGGAATTGGGAGTGTAGGATGGTAGATTTAGATGAGGAAAAATGGGAGGAAGCTCGAGCGGATCAGAAACAGCACCATGGACTAGTTGGACCAAATGACCTGTTTATGATTTGTATATCCTTTACAATCCTTTGTAAGTCCAACTACTGTGACACAGCCGCTTCGGACTTAACCGCGCAAGTTTGGGATCAGCTAAATAAGTCTCTCACTCAAGAAATCGAACAATGATTACATTATTGAAATGAGGCTACAGGGGCCATTCTCATTGAACAGCTGTGGATTGAATTTCTGGGGCCTAGTAAAATTGGCAGCAAGAGAGACATTGGTGCAAATCCGGCTGAAAAATGATTTTCCAGCACTGCTTGTGGGGCGGGCGGAGCAAGAGCGTTTCCCACTTCTTCATCACGCAGGGCTAAACCGCTGGCTTTTAAAGCAGACCAAGGCAGGTCAGCAGCACGGTTCAATTCCCGTACCAGCCTCCCCGAACAGGCGCCGGAATGTGGCGACTAGGGGCGTTTCACCGTAACTTCATTTGAAGCCTACTTGTGACAATAAGCGATTTTCATTTTCATTTCATTTCACCATCGCACCCCCCCCCCCCCCCCCCCCCCAACACCGCCCCCCCCACCTCTTCCCTCCTCACAAACCAGCTCCGATCTTTCAATTTCCTGGATGGGGAAAAATCAAAATCTTTCCCCTCAATTGCTCCCCCATGATCTCTTCCTCCACAATCTCCTTGCACAAACATAGCCGCCTGCGAATACCTGTCCTCATCTCTCCTGGGATCTCTTACCTCCATGGCATCTCCTTTCCATCTCTCCTGCCCACCAATCTCTCTCTTGCGATGCCTCCCACAAACTCTCGATCCTTGCCTACCATATCTATCCGATGGTTTGCCACCTGCTACTTACTGCAGGCTTTCCTGCGTCATATCCCCAACCATGCCTCTTAATCTGGCCAGGAAGTTAAGATGTTCTATTGAGCTTTTCGCCACTAAGTTTAGCATTTATTTATATCTCTGACATTTCCAGATCACTCACCCCCCACCTCCCCATTCTCGCCTCACTCTTTCCCCACCTCTCAGTAAGCGTGGGTTGTTTATTTGCAGTCGATTCTCTAACAGGTTGGACTTGTTTAACAGCGATTGTTTAGCTGATGTGGTTTCTGATATGGAGATGCCGGCGTTGGACTGGGGTGAGCACAGTACGAAGTCTTACAACACCAGGTTAAAGTCCAACAGGTTTGTTTCGATGTCACTAGCTTTCGGAGCGCTGCTCCTTCCTCAGGTGAATGAAGAGGTCTGTTCCAGAAACACATATATAGACAAATTCAAAGATGCCAAACAATGCTTGGAATGCGAGCATTAGCAGGTGATTAAATCACCTGCTAATGCTCGGTTTCTGAGTGTGTTTGCTGTCTAGCCTTCCAGCATGAAGTTTAATAGTTGCATGTGGCTTTTGGACTTTGATGACTGAGTGAGATTTGATGATAAGTAGACTGCCGATTATTTGAATTTGCCTGATGAATTGGGGGATTTGTGTGGGTTTTTTTTTGTTGCCAATTTCCTTCCTTTCTTTGCCAAAGCTGGCAGAATGTGGTGCCATTGGTAATAGTAGCTTGAAGCCAAAAATATACTGTTCACGGCACCTCAATGACAGGAGCCATGGACTGGATTATTTGACTGTATGAGGCATTACAACTGCCTTGTTGCCTTATTAGGGGCTGGTTTAGCACAGGGCTAAAGAGCTGGCTTTTAAGGCAGGCCAGCAGCACGGCTCAATTCCCGTACCAGCCTCCCTGAACAGGCGCCGGAATGTGGTGACTAGGGGCTTTTCACAGTAACTTCATTTGAAGCCTACTTGTGACAATAAGTGATTTTCATTTCATTTCAGCTGATTCCCACCCCGCACCTCCCCCCCCCCCCATGGCCTCAGCGAATGTCCATGTCATCACATAAGGAAGGATGTACGCACACATACATACATGCATATGTACTGACACGCACATGCACGTTCATGAGAGCCATTAATGTTCTGTCAAAGAATAGGAATCTAAATGCAGCGAGACTGAGAAGTGACTGAGATGATTCGGGCAGGGGGGGTGCAGTTTGCTCTGGGAGATCTCTCACCAACAGTTCAGTACAATTAAGCCAACAGAGTGATAATTTACACTTATTTAAACTCCTTTCCCTCTAACAATCTCTGATTACAGTCAGGGCACATCCAACCAGCTGATTTGTGAAGCCAATCACTAAAACTGAAAGAGGTCCTCCTCGGTTTCAGACCCTGTGGAATATCCTGGGTTATAAAACATCGTGATTGCTTCTTAAAGGCCAGCTTTACCCTGCTGATCATTTCAAATATTTTCTGAAAGGTCACATTCTATTTATTGTAGTAGATTTGGTGCAAAGATCTTGGTGGGCTTTGAATGAAATTTGAAATTGTTCAGCACTAACTGAGTTTAACCCTTTCTCTGCCAGCGGGGTCTTAGCTCACACTCTTTCCAACGGCCATTTGTGAGATTCCAAATCTCCCACAGAGATTCCCCCCCGCCCCCCCCATCGCTCCCTCCAATGTCAATAAAAGTAAATCCAACATCCTGCATGTAATCAGCTATTCAGCACGCCAATGCCCAATAGGGCCTCAGTGAGAGTCAGTGTGTATGTGGAACCTGTATCCCAGTGAGAGTCAGTGTGTGTGGAACCTGTATCTCAGTGAGAGTCAATGTGTGTGTGGAACCTGTATCCCAGTGAGAGTCAGTGTATGTGGGACCCATATCTCAGTGAGAGTCAATGAGTGTGGAACGTGTACCCCAGTGAGAGTCAGTTTGTGTGGAACCTGTAGCCCAGTGAGAATCAACGAGTGTGGAACCTGTACCCCAGTGAGAGTCAGTTTGTGTGGAATTTGTAGCCCAGTGAGAGTCAGTGTATGTGGGTCCCATACCCCAGTGAGAGTCACTGTGTGTGGGACCTGTACCCCAGTGAGAGTCAATGTATGTGGGTCCCATACCCCAGTGAGAGTCACTGTGTGTGGGATCTGTACCCCAGTGAGACTCAATATATTTGGGACCCGTACTCCAGTGAAGGTCAGTTTGTGTGGAACTTGTAACCCAGTCAGACTCAACGTGTATGGTGCCCAAACCCCAGTGAGAGTCAATGTATGTGGGCCCCATACCCCAGTGAGAGTCAGTGTGTGTGGGACCTGTACCCCAGTGAGAGTCAATGTATGTGGGTCCCATACCCCAGTGAGAGTCACTGTGTGTGGGATCTGTACCCCAGTGAGACTCAATATATTTGGGACCCGTACTCCAGTGAAGGTCAGTTTGTGTGGAACTTGTAACCCAGTCAGACTCAATGTGTATGGTGCCCAAACCCCAGTGAGAGTCAATGTATGTGGGCCCCATACCCCAGTGAGAGTCAGTGTGTGTGGGACCTGTACCCCAGTGAGAGTCAGTGTATGTGGGTCCCATACCCCAGTGAGAGTCACTGTGTGTGGGACCTGTACCCCAGTGAGACTCAATATATTTGGGACCCATACTCCAGTGAAGGTCAGTTTGTGTGGAACTTGTAACCCAGGCAGACTCAATGTGTATGGTGCCCAAACCCCAGTTAGAGTCAATGTGTGTGGGACCCATACGCCAGAGAGGGACAGTGGGTGCGATTGTATAGCCTCTTGCAAGATTTATGATGTTAGGAAGCCTCGTGGGATCTAGTGAGATCTCACAAGACACCCCGATCTGGAACTCGCCCTCACTGAACAGGATCTAGATTTGCATATTAGCATGTTAGCTTCACTTAAATTTGTCTGCTCCGGAACCGCCCAAGGCCTGCCATGACGCCACTTAGCACTGGTTTCCACAAACATGGACCAGACGTAACGGCACTTGGGGAGGTCTACCAAGCGATCGCAGGCTCTGGTCGGTCTCTGGGCAGGGTGGTACCCTGGCACCGTGATGCCAGCCTGGCACCTTGGCACTGTCAGCCTGGCACTGCCACCCAGCCACCCTGGCATTGCCAGGGTACCCAGTTGGCACTTTTAGGCTGGCTGGTGTACTGCCAGGGTATCAGGCTGACGGTACCAAAGTGCCCAGATTGCACATACAGGGGATCGGGAATGCCCTGCCCTTATGAGGTGGAGTGAGAGGGGGCTTGAGGACACCCAATCAGTAAGTTGGGCTATTGAGGAGGATCAGGAGACCAGTGTGTGTGGGACCTGTACCCCAGTGAGAGTCAATGTGTGGGACCCATTCCCCAGTGTGAGTCAGTATGTGTGAGATCCGTACCTCAGTGAGCATCAGTGAGTGTGGAACTTGTAGCCAGTGAGAGTCAGTGTGTGTGGGATCCGTACCCCAGTGGATGATAGTGTGTGGAACCCGTAGCCAGTGAGAGTCAGTGTGTGTGGGACCCATACCTCAGTGGGAATCGGGGAGCCATTTGTAAATCACCTCACTACTGCTGAGCAGGTGGTCCTGGACAGTTAAGTGATGTGGAATTTTCCATGGCTGATTATATATATTACAGCTGTTGCTAGGGAATATTTGTTAGTAACAAAGAAATTGCAACCACTGCAATTTACAGAAGGCCAGGTGAGACAGGTCACCCAACAGACTGTCAACATAATTCATCCAGTGTCACTCAACATTGTTTGGAAAATTGTTGTTCATTATTATTAGGTTCGAACTGCAATTTTTCAATTTTGCTCTTTCAGTGATGTTTTATTCTTAATCTCTGGGAGTTGGCGCTGAGGAATCACACATTAAGGAATGTTTTTCCACTCTCAGCCCCCTGATCCTACCATCCTGTCACCTCTCTGTCGCACAGTACAAACTTCAATCTGACTTGCACCAAATCATAAACATCTGAGGAGCGAAAGCAAAAAAAATCCCCTTGCATTTAAACTGCATCTCTCACCACCTCAGGGTGACCCAGAGGTTTTTTTTAAATTTAGTGTACCCAATTATTTTTTTTCCAATTAAGGGGCAATTTAGCATGGCCAATCCATCTTGCCTGCACATCCTTTGGCTGTGGGGGCGAAACCCGCGCAGACATGGGGAAAATGTGCAAACTCCACACGGACAGTGACCTAGAGCCGGGATTGAACCTGGGACCCCGGTGCCGTGAGGCAGCAGGGCTAACCCACTGCGCCACACTGCTGCCCCAGGATGACCCAGAGATTTTGACAGAAGTGAAGTTCACTGTTGTGAAGTGAGACATACACAGCAAGCTACCACAAACAGTGATGTTTTTCATATTTGTTGAGGGTTAAATATTGGTCAGGGCACCAGGGAGAACTCTCCAGCCTTTTTTCGAAGTTGTGTCGTGGAACCTTGCACACCCATCTGAGCCTCACTTTAATACATCATCCACATGACAGCACCTCTGACAACACAGCACTCCCTCAGTACAACACTGAAGTGCCAACCTAGATGTCTGTCTTTCGAGCGGCACATGAACTCACCTGGCCACATTCAGAGGAAAGTATTCTATCCATTGAGTCACACCATCTGTACTTAAACACCTGCACTCCAGTTGGACCACGTTCGCCCAGCTAACAGCAAATGATCCAACACAGAAGGTGTTCCTCTGGGAGAGTGCAACAAATTAATCCCTCTTCCCTGTTCTTTTCCCATTGTCCTGTTTGATTATTTTTTTCTCCTTCAGCCCTTTATCCAATGTCTTTTTGAAAGTTATGATTGAATCTGATTCCACTGTCTTTTCAGGCAATGCATTCCACTCACAGCAAATTGCTGTGGAAAAATGCCTCCTCATCTCTCTTCCAGTTCAATTGCCAATCTGCTCATATTTGTGTCCTTTGGTCACTGAACCATCTGTTGCTGGAAATAGTTTCTCCTTATTTACTATATCCAAACTATTCATTATTTTGAACACCTCCAACAGATCACTCCTTAACTTTTTTTTACGATAAGGGAATTAACAAATTTTTTAGGCAAACATTGCAGCGTCAAACACAGAATACAACTTGGAAAATAGCAATGTCATAATTGTCAGTTAATCTGTATATGCTATTTGCCAGTCAAATGAAGGCCAGGACACCGAGGATAGCTTCTGTCTCCTCTTTAAACACCGATCATGTTTCAATTCTCATCTGAAAGTCAGTCCCTCAGTACTGAGCCTCCGACAGTGCAGCAATCCCTCAGAACTGACTCCTCTGACAGTGCAGAACTCCCTCAGTACTGACCCTCTGACAGTGCAGTGCTCCCTCAGTACTGACTCTCTGACAGTGCAGCACTCCCTCAGTACTGACCCTCTGTCAGTGCAGCCCTCCCTCAGTACTGACCCTCTGACAGTGCAGCAATCCCTCAGAACTGACTCCTCTGACAGTGCAGAACTCCCTCAGTACTGACCCTCTGACAGTGCAGTGCTCCCTCAGTACTGACTCTCTGACAGTGCAGCACTCCCTCAGTACTGACTCTCTGACAGTGCAGCACTCCCTCAGTACCGACCCTCTGACAGTGAAGCACTCCCTCAGTACTGACTCCTCTGACAGTGCAGCACTCCCTCAGTACTGACTCCTCTGACAGTGCAGCACTCCCTCAGTACTGACTCCTCTGACAGTGCAGCACTCGCTCAGTACTGATCCTCTGACAGTGCAGCACACCCTCAATACGATCCCCTCCAACAGTGCAGCACGCCCTCAGTACTGACCCTCTGACAGTGCAGCACTCCCTCAGTATGAACCCCTCCAACAGTGCAGCACTCCCTCAGTACTGACCCTCTGACAGTGCAGCACTAATTCAGTACTGACCCTCTGACAGTGCTACACTTCCTCAGTACTGACCCTGTGACAGTGCAGCACTCCCTCAGGTTTGACCCTCTGACAGGGCAGCTCTCCCTCAGTACTGACCCTCTGACAGGGCAGCTCTCCCTCAGTGCTGACCCTCTGACAGTGCAGCACTGCCTCAGCGCCGACCCTCTGACACTGCAGCACCCCCTCAGTACTGACTCTCTGACACTGCAGCTCTCCCTCAGTACTGACCCGCTGACAGTGCAGCACTCCCTCAATACTAACCCCTCCCACAGTGCAGCACTTGCTCAGTACTGACCCTCTGACAGTGCAGTACTCGCTCTGCACTGATACTCTAACAGTGCTGCACTCCCTCAGTACTGACCCTCTGACACTGCAGCACTCCCTCAATACTGACTCTCTGACACTGCAGCTCTCCCTCAGTACTGACCCGCTGACAGTGCAACACTCCCTCAATACTAACCCCTCCCACAGTGCAGCATTCCCTCAGTACTGATCCTCTGACAGTGCAGTACTCGCTCTGCACTGATACTCTAACAGTGCTGCACTCCCTCAGTACTGACCCTCTGACACTGCAGCACTCCCTCAGTAATGACTTGCAGCACTCCCTCAGTAGTTATCCTCTGACAGTGCAGCACTCCCTCAGTACTGACCCTCTGACAGTGCAGCACTCCCTCAGTACTGATCCTCTGACAGTGCAGTACTCCCTCAGTACTGACCCTCTGACAGTGCACACTCCCACAGTACTGACCCTCTGACAAAGCAGCACTCCCTCAGTACTGACCCTCTGACAGTGCAGCACTTGACACTGCAGGCAGAATGGGGGAATTCTGCCCAGAGTCCCACTCTAGGGACTTGAACCCATAATCTAGGCTTTCAATGCAGAACTGAGGGAGTGCTGCCCTGCCAGGGGGTCAGTACTGAGGGAGTGCTGCACTGTCAGAGGGTCAGTACTGACGGAGTGCTGCACTGTCAGAGGAAGTACTGAGGGATTGCTGCACTGCCAGAGGGTCAGTACTGAGGGATTGCTGCACTGTCAGAGGATTAGTACTGAGGGATTGCTGCACTGTCAGAGGGTCAGTGCTGAGGGAGTGCTGCACTGTCAGAGAGTCAGTACTGAGGGAGTGCTGCACTGTCAGGGGACCATACTGAGGGAGTGCCGCACTGTCAGAGGGTCAGTACTGAGGGCGTGCTGCACTGTCAGAGGGTCAGTACTGAGGGAGTGCTGCACTGTCAGAGGGTCAGTACTGAGGGAGTTCTGCACTGTCAGAGGCGTCAGTACTGAGGGAGTGCTGCACTGTCAGAGGGTCAGTACTGAGGGAGTGCTGCACTGTCAGAGGGTCAGTACTGAGGGAGTGCTGCACTGTTAGAGGACCATACTAAGGGAGTGCTGCACTGCCAGAAGTGTCCATATTTCAGCAGAGATGTTAAACCGAGGCCTTGTCTGCCTCTCAGGTGGGCAAACTCAATCTAGGAGTGTCATTTCTAGGTTGAGTGGGGGAGCACTCCCAATATCCTGCCCAATATTTTTCCCTTAACCAGCATCGCTGAATTGGATTATCGAGTCATTATCTGCGGCAAATTAGCGACTATGATTTGGCCTTTTGGCTAAGATGAGACTGAGATCAGGTACAATGCCTGGATCTGGTATGGCTCTCTCTTGTGGGGCCCATGAATTGGATTCAATTTGAATTGGTTTTTGGAGCAGGCAAGGAGCTGGATTAGGGGTTTGCCCCCGTCCACACTCGGAGCTCTGGCTTTGTAACTCTGATAAAGTAAGTAAAAAAAACAATAGTGGCTACCATCAAAAAAATTTACTTAAATGCCTGTAAAGCACCCGAACACATTTTGAGGTCATGAGCAACGCTCCAGAAGATGTAACTTTTAAAAACTCATTATTCAACAAGTTAAAGACTGAGAACAAAAAAAAAAATCAGGGGCCATGTGACCAGGCCACCTCTGAAGGATGAGAATAGGAAGGTGCAGGCTGGAACCAAAAGCTGCGGCTGATCCACAGGAAACCATTATCCTGGGTGGGAAGAACGTCGAATGTGGGGAGGGGCAACTCAACCATGGGAGTAAACCGCAGCTCCGCATCCAGAATCAACAAGTCACAACTAAACACAAAAAAGTTACGTCAACTTTTTCATCAAGCAGCCTCGGATAGTTTAATTCTGTGCCCAGTTTAAAATGCAAAAAATTAATATTGGGTGAGGAATTGAAACAGGTGGATGTATTGTGCACAAGACAGCGCCTTGTGGGGGCGAGGGCGGGGGCGGGGGAGTAGCGAGGAGGAAGGTCAAGTTAAAAGAGCCTGACCTACCATGTTGTGCAATGTCAAACCCCATCGACAGCCAAGCCAAACCCAGCTGATACAGACTGTGACAGCAACTGGGCGAGAGATATTAAGAGGAAAATAATGCAAATTAAAAGCTGCGGGAAAGGTTTGGCGCCTGTGTCCTGAGAAAAAGAGATTATTGAACATAACAAGTAAGTAAATCAAAGCTCAGCAAAATTACACTGGACTGACTTTGTTGCTTTCCAGGAGATAGTTGAATGCTTTGTCTTTCTGATTTAGTTAATTAGGCTCCGGGATGAAAGCAGTACTTGAGTTCTAAAGCTTTATTGTTTCACAGTTGTGCGATTAGAAAGTCTTGGCAGCAAGTAACCGAACCATAGCCACAAAAGGCAGTCGGCAGAAAGGATTATTAGCGACAACACAGGTCCAGCCAGACCTCTCTCAGCCAAGTCAAAATCCAAGATCATCCCAGTTGACTTTCAGTGAAATATTCCCACCCAATCCCTTTGTTTGTACAATATTTATATCATGATTCTTGGATTGCCCCCAAAATCCCAGGCACCAAGTCATATCCAGTTCATTTGTCTGAATTCTCTTGTTTCCTGACCAGTTTTATTTTATTTTTGGTTTCATTCTGCACTTATTTTTTCTAAGCCGTTTTGCATCCTCCAGTTTCCTCTTTAGAAGGTGATACCCTGCTGCTGTCTCTCATCCATTACCTCGTCAGGTAAATAGCTTAATGGCAGAATCATCTAAATCGAAACTATTTTAGTCAAGATCTAATATTTAAACACACATGGGTGGCACGGTGGCGCAGTGGTTAGCACGGCTGTCTCACGGCGCCGAGGACCTCGGTTCGATCCTGGCCCCGGGTCACTGAGTGTGGAGTTTGCACATTCTCCCTGTGTCTGCGTGGGTCTCACCCCCACAACCCAAAGATATGCAGAGTAGGTGGATTGGGGACTCTGGGTCTGTACTCTTTGGAGTTTTGAAAGATGAGGGGGGATCTTATTGGGACTTATGGGATACTGCGAGGCCTGGATAGAGTGGACGTGGAGAGGATGTTTCCACTAGTTGGAAAAAGTAGAACCAGAGGGCACAATCTCAGTTTAAATGGATGATCCTTTAAAACAGAGATGAGGAGGAATTTCTTCAGCCAGAGGATGATGAACCTGTGGAACTCTTTACCGCAGAAGGCTGTGGAGGCCAAATCACTGAAATGGAAAATGAAAAAATGAAAATCGGTTATTGTCACAAGTAGGTTTCAATGAAGTTACTGTGAAAAGCCCCTAGTCGCTACATTCCGGCGCCTGTTCGGAGAGGCCAGTACGGGAACTGAACCGTGCTGCTGGCCTTCTTGGTCTGCTTTAAAAGCCAGCAATTTAGCCCAGTGTGCTAAACCAGCCCCTGAGTGTCTTTAAGACCGAGATGGATAGGTTCTTAATTAATAAGGGGATCAGGGGGACTTCTGGTGGCGGCGATGGAGGAGTGAACCACACATTTGGTGGCTCCCGCTCTGGTCGGACTTTTGGACCTTTCCCCCGTTTTTCTACCGGACTTGAATTTTAAAACGGATGTTTGTGGATAGTCTACTGAATTCCCACTTCGGTGCATGGAGAGAAGGACTAGAAGTGTTCGTAAGGGCTGAAACAAAAAGATAGACAAGGCTTGGGCTGTAGCTGCTACAGAAGACAGCATGGCGGAGGTTCGGACCTCTGGCTTGTCGACCCAGCAGTCTATGGAGCAGCTGATGCAAGTCATTCAGGAAGGCTTTGCTACGCAGAAACGGGACTGCTTGGACACGATAAAAGCGTTGATTGAGCGGTTGGAGCATAGATTGGACGCCCAGGATCAGGCGATCTAGTAGGTAGAGAAGGCGCTGGCTGAGCAGGAGGAACATCAAACTGCGGTGGAGCTGGAGGTGGGGTTGCTGAGGGACCAGCAGAAGAAGCTCCTGGAGAAGATGGAGAACCTACAAAATAGGTCCTGCCGGCAGAACCTAAGAACCGTCGGGCACCCAGAGAGGGCCGGAGGAACGGTCGCTGCGGCATACATCGCAGACAGGTTTGTGAAGCTGCTGGGGGATGGGGCATTCTCCTGGCCCTTGGAGGATGCGTTGGACTTTGCGAAAAAGAAAGGGCTGGTGATGGATTGAGAACTTTTGAACTTGGCTGCAACGTTCATGTTTTTGTTTTTTCTTTTTGTTTTTCTGTTTTTGTAAAAGGTTTCTCGTTTTGCGTTTCATGGAAGATATTTGTGATGCCGATGGCATTGATTTGGAACCAGCGGTAGAGCTGAGTGAGTTAAGGTTTTCATTTCCACTGTTGGGAGATGGAGGTCTGCTTGTTTGATCTTGGTGTTTTTCTGTTGTGCAATTGTGTGGGCGGGGGGGGAGGAGGGGACAATAGGTGGGAGACTATCTGGCACCAGGGATGGGAGCCACCAAGCTAGCTGGGCGAGGTAGCTCTCAGAAGCGCAGTGGGGGGTGTGCATATGTTTGGTTTAGTAAAGGGGTTGGGTTACAGAGTGTTGTTACTAGGCGGGGAGGGGGGGGTGAATGTTCTGCTGACGAGGGAGGGACTTGGGCTGAGGGACAGAGAGGATGTTGGGGGTGGGGGCTGCCTGGGGATGGACCGGTGGAGGTGCGGAGCACGGGCTGGAGGCGGGCCTAATAAAGCGGATGGCTGATCGGCGGAGGGGGGGCAATGAGACCCCCAACTAGGCTGATCACCTGGAATGTTCGACGGTTAAATGGGCTAGTCAAAAGGGCACGTGTGTTCGTGCATCTTAGGAGATTGAAGGCGGACGTGGTAATGTTGCAGGAGACGCACTTTAGAGTAACGGACCAGGTTAGACTGAGGAAAGGTTGGGTTAGTCAGGTCTTTCACTCGGGACTAGATTCAAAGACTAGAGGAGTCGCGATCCTGATCAATAAGAGGGTGGTGTTTGAGGCGGGTGGAATAGTCTCGGATGTGGGAGGTCGGTACATTATGGTCAGTGGGAAGCTAGAGGGGGTGCAGGTGGTATTAGTAAATGTGTATGCGCCAAATTGGGATGATGTGGAGTTTATAAAGAGGATGCTGGGGAAGATACCGGACCTGCACTCGCACAGATTGGTCATGGGAGGGGACTTCAACACAGTTATTGACCCTGGCTTGGACCGGTCAAGCTCGAAAACGGGCAGGGTGCCAGCAATGGCAAAGGAACTAAGAGGGTTCATGGAACTGATGGGGGGGTGGGTCCATGGAGGTTTGTGCAGCCGAGGGTGAAGGAGTTCTCCTTCTACTCACACGTGCATAAAGTGTACTCTCAGATTGATATCTTTATTTTGAGCAGGGCCTTGCTGGCTGGGGTGGTGGACATGGGGTACTCGGCGATTACAATCTCAGACCATGCTCCGCACTGGGTTGACCTACAGGTTAGTAAAGACAGTAACCAGCGCCCGCACTGGAGGTTGGATGTGGGACTTTTAGCTGATGAAGGGGTGTGCGAGCGGCTGAGGAAATATATTCAGAGCTACCTGCAGGTCAGTGACCGGGGGAAATTTCAGCAGCGGTGGTGTGGGAAGCACTGAAGGCGGTGGTCAGAGGGGAGCTGATCTCGATCCGGGCCCATAGGGAGATGGTGGACAGGGCAGAGACGGACCGACTGGTAAAGGCGATACTACAGATTGATAGGAGGTACGCAGAGACCCCAGCGGCAGGGCTTTTAAGGGAATGGCGGAGGTTACAGGTGGAGTTTAGCTTGCTGACCACAGAGAGGGCAGTGGAGCTGCTGAAAAAGGCGAGGGGGGCGATCTATGAACATGGAGAGAAGGCCAGCAGAATGCTTGCACAGCAGCTTAGGAAGAGGGAGGCAGCTAGGGAGATAGGGAAAGTAAAGGACGGAGACGGGAACCTGGTTGGTGATTCAGCAGGGGTGAATAAGGCGTTTAGGGATTTCCACAGCAGGCTGTACAGGTCGGAACCCCTTACGGGGCCGGAGGGGACGAGGCACTTCTTGGAGTGGCTGAATTTCCCAAAGGTGGAGGGGGAGCGGGTAGAAGGGCTGGGGGCCCCAATCGGGCTGGAGGAGATAGTGGAGGGCTTGAAGGCCAGGCAGTCGGGTAAGGCCCCGGGTCCGGACGGGTACCCAGTGGAGTTTTATAAAACGTTCTCGGGGATATTGGGACCGGTGTTGTTGAGGATGTTCAATGAGGCAAGGGAAAGAGGGGTGTTGCCCCTAACGATGTCACAGGCAACAATTTCGCTGATTCTTAAGCGGGACAAGAACCCGGAGTTGTGTGGGTCCTACAGGCCAATCTCCCTGTTGAATGTAGATGCCAAGTTGCTGGCCAAAATCTTGTCCTCCAGGATTGAGGATTGTGTTCCGGACATTAATGGGAAGGGCCAGACGGGGTTTGTTAAGGGCAGGCAGTTGGTGGCCAATATAAGAAGGCTGTTAAATGTGAGCATGATGCCCCCGGAAGGTAGGGAGGTGGAGGTAGTGATCGCAATGGATGCAGAAGAGGCTTTTGATCGGGTAGAATGGGGCTTTTGATCAGGTAGAATGGGACTATCTGTGGGAGATACTGGGACGGTTCGGATTCGGGCAGGGCTTTATTGACTGGATCAGGTTACTGTATCAGGCTCCTGTGACAAGGGGCAGCACGGTAGCATTGTGGATAGCACAATTGCTTCACAGCTCCAGGGTCCCAGGTTCGATTCCGGCTTGGGTCACTGTCTGTGCGGAGTCTGCACATCCTCCCCGTGTGTGCGTGGGTTTCCTCCGGGTGCTCCGGTTTCCTCCCACAGTCCAAAGATGTGCAGGTTAGGTGGATTGGCCATGATAAATTGCCCTTAATGTCCAAAATTGCCCTTAGTGTTCGGTGGGGTTACTGGGTTATGGGGGTAGATTCGAGGTGTGTGTTTGGGTAGGGTGCTCTTTCCAAGAGCCGGTGCAGACTCGATGGGCTGAATGGCCTCCTTCTGCACTGTAAATTCTATGATAATCTATGACAAGTGTACGGACGAATAGGACAACATTGGACTATTTTTGACTTCACCATGGGACGCGGCAGGGATGCCCCCTCTCCCCGCTGTTGTTTGTGCTGGCTTTCGATCCGTTGGCAATTGCTCTGAGAGCCTCGAGGGATTGGAGAGGACTGGTCCGGGGGGGGCGGTGGGGGGGAGCACAGGGTTTCGCTCCATGCGGATGACCTGCTTCTGTATGTTTCGGACCCAATAGAGGGGATGGAAGAAATCATGAGGACTCTAGAGGAATTTGGCCGGTTTTCGGGGTATAGGCTTAATATGGGAAAGAGTGAGATGTTTGTGGTCTAGGAGAGGTGACTGGGAGAGCTGCCATTTAGCTTAATAGAGGGAAGCTTTAAGTACCTAGGCATCCAAGTGGTGCAGGAATGGGACCGGCTGCATAAATTGAATCTGGCCCAGCTGGTGGGCCAAATGAAGGACGATTTTCGGAGATGGGACGCGCTTCTGTTGTCTCTGGCTGGGAGGGTGCAAACGGTGAAGATGACAGTCCTTCCGAGATTCCTATTAGTATTTCAGTGTCTCCCCATCTTTATTCCGCGGTCCTTTTTTAACGGGTCAACAGAGTGATCACGGGCTTCGTCTGTGCGGACATGACCCCGCGAGTAAGGAAGGTAATGCTTGAGCGGAGTCGGGGAGAGAGCGACTGGCGCTGCCACATTTTAGCAACTATTACTGGGCGGCGAATATTGCCATGATCAGGAAGTGGGTGGTGGGGGAGGGGTCGGCATGGGTTCGTATGGAGGCGGCTTCATGTAAGGGCACCAGTTTTGGGGGCGTTGGTAACTGCACCTCTGCCGTTCCCGCTGGCATGGTACTCCACCAGTCCAGTGGTGGTGGCGGCGGCCCTGAGAGTTTGGGGCCAGTGGAGGCGGCATGTGAGAGCAGTCGGAGCATCGGTCTGGGCCCCAATCTGTGATAATCACCGGTTTGCCCCGGGGAGTATTGACGGGGAGGTTCCAGTTGAGAGGATGGGGGATATGTTCATAGCGGGGAGCTTTCCGAGTATGAGGGCGCTGGAGAAGTTTGGGTTGGCGAGGGGAAACAAATTCAGGTATCTGCAGGTGCGGGACTTCCTTCGTAAACAGGTGTCAACCTTCCCGCTCCTACCGCTAAGGGGGATTCAGGACAGGGTAGTTTCCAGAGGATGGGTAGGAGAAGGGAGCGTCTCAGACATTTATAAGGAGCTTATGGGGTCGGAGGAGAGGCAGACCGAGGAGCTGAAGCGCAAGTGGGAAGAGAAGCTGGGAGGTGAGATAGAGGATGGTCTATGGGCAGACGCGTTGAGTGGAGTCAACACGTCCGCAACATGTGCCAGGCTCAGCCTGATACAATTTAAGGTTGTTCACCGGGCTCACATAACAGTGACCCGGCTGAGCAGGTTCTTTGGGGTGGAGGACAGGTGCGCAAAATGTGCGGGAGGACCGGCGAACCATGTCCATATGTTTTGGATGTGTCCGAAGCTTAGGGGATTTTGGCAGGGGTTTGCGGACATCGTGTCCATGGTGTTCAAAACAAGGGTGGCGCTGAGTCCAGAAGTGGCGATTTTCGGGGTATCAGAAGACCCGGGAATCCAGGAGGAGAAAGAGGCAGATGTGCTGGCCTTTACTTCCCTGGTAGCCCGGAGATGGATACTATTAGCATGGAGGGACTCAAAGCCCCCGAAGTCGGAGACCTGGCTATCGGACATGGCTAGCTTTCTCTGTTTGGAGAAAATCAAGTTCGCCTTGAGGGGGTCACTGTTAGGGTTCACCCGGAGGTGGCAACCGTTAGTTGACTTCTTTGCGGGAAATTAATCATCAGCAGGCGGGGGGGAGGGGACTAGTTTACATTAGAGTTGGGGGTCAATAAGGGTGGAACCTGTACGAGAGGAAAATAGCTTTTGCACTGTGTTTATGGTTTCATGTATATTGTTTATTTGGTTGTTGTTGCTATACCAAAAATACCTCAATATAATGTTTATTAAAAAAAAGGGGATCAGGGGTTATGGGGAAAAGGCAAGAGAATGGTGATGAGAAAAATATGAGCCATGATTGAATGGCGACGCAGACTCGATGGGCCGAGTGGCCTAATTCTGCTTCTATGTTTTATGGTCTTATGGACCGGCCATACTAAATTGCCCCTTAATTGGCAAAAAAAAAAATTGGCTACTCTAAATTTATTTGAAAAAATAACATTTAAACACACACTGCTGCAGTCACAATTGGATCGTAATCAGGAGAGAGGCCAACACTCATGTAATTCCAGAGTGAAACCGGGAAGCACTTTCTCACATAAAGTGAACTGGAAATCATAACTCACTCTCTGCAAAGCTTTTGGATGCTGGGGACAATTGAAGTGTTCACGGCTGAGATTATAGACCTTTTGGGGGGAGTGGCGGGGGGAAGACATCAGGGTATCAAGGTCTGTGGAGCCAAGACAGGTAAATACAGTTGAGGTACCAATTAACCATGAATCTGATGGGATGGTGGAACAGGATCAAAGAGCTGAATGGTCTCCTGTTTGGAAGAGACAATGCTGTCACCTTGCCTTTTCCCTTCGGTTTTCCCCATTCACCACTCTCTCCTGAATGTCGCTTGGAACTAATTCCCTTCAATGTGGCGACTGAGCGTTAGTTTTGTGGCAGGTAAGTAGCTGATTCATTGCACGGCATCGTTACTGGGACCAAATCCCAACCTATCCTTACCTGGCCCCCTTTATTGTGATGTCTGAATCGTTGGAATGGTCTGCAACAGTCAAAATCTGGGGTGATGCTGGCAAGTTATTGGATGACTCTTCGTGGCCAGGCAGCCATGTTCCCCCACCCCTACCCCTCACCCTCAGTGATTGGAGAAACAAAGCCTGCAATTTTGGCTCCAGTACAAGTGAGTAAAGAGCAGCCAGTAATTAGAGAGAAGAGGCTGCCGTCCTGAGCGATGGTTCATCCAGGGAGACCAGCTGGGAAAATGAACAAAAGAGAGTCTGTGTTTTTGTCAAATGTAAACCTGTGGAGGAAGGAGCGTATACTTAACCTGTGAATAATCCAAACACAGACAAAAGCTGCAGTGTACGGTTCACTTTTACATGCTCTGTGCTTTTAAAAAAAATATGTGTGGAGTTTGATGAGGAGCCAGGACTATTTGAAGCGGGCAACTTAAACTGGCACAAACTTCCAGAAAGTGTAGAAGTAAAAGGAAATGTGCTAGCAAAGGGCAAACGATCAAAAATAGAAATATGCAATTTTCTCCCTTGTTGAATTGCTTTATCTATTTTGTGGATATGGTATTGGGATCTGGAATAAACTCCACCCTTATTGCCTCTTGAAAATTAACATTGTGCCATTCTCCTTAACTTGCGAACATCTTTCTCTGGTGCTGTTAGTTGCCATGGTTTTTGTCCCTTTGTTGCTACAGTGTTTTCCCATTCTTCATCGCTGATTCATATTCTCCAAAGCATGGGGTCAGTTTCTAGATATACATTGGCGACACCCAGCTTTATACCTCTCTGCTATGTTCCGTGACCACATTTCTGTATCAACACGGTCGGACTGATATTCACGAACGAGTCAGAATCTGCTATCATTGAATGTTGAGAAGATTGAATCTGTACCTTTCAGCCGTTGTCATAATCTTCACACCTTTCCATCAACTTCACCTTTCTCGTTGGTTCGAGAAAAACTGTTTCCTCTTGGGTGGGAGGGGAAATCCAGGACAAGGAGGTATAATCTTCAAATTTAGGCCATGTCATTCAGGGGTGATGTCAGGAAGCACTTCTCCACACAAAGAGGAACGGAAATCTAGAAACCCTCTCACCTCAAAACGCTGGGGGCCAATTGAAAATTGAGATTGCTTAAGTGTTACGAAACCAAGTTAGGTGGATGGAGTTAAGATACAAATCAGCCAGGATTTGATTGAATGACAGAATAGGCTTGAGGGTCTTAGTGACAACTTCCTGTTTCTATGTTACTTGATCCAGCTGATGACCTCCACATTGTGCTCACTCCAGAGTTGAGCTTCAAACACCAAACCCTATTCAGAACCAACAATGCAAATTTAATCTCAAGTTGTAACCTGACCATATTTATTACCCATTCCTTGCTGTCCAGAAAATGTATTGGGGGTAAGCCGCTGACTTGAACTACAGCAGTTTTGTGGTGAAGGAATTGCTACAGTGCTGTCTGGCAGGCAATTCCAAAGGATTGATGTTGATGTAGGAAGGACAATGTATGCCTAGGTCAAGATGGAATAGGACTTGGAGGAGAACCTAGAGATGGTGGTATATCCAAGATGTGGTTGTCCTTCGAGACAGGGGAGGAAGTTAGTTCTGTCGAAGTAACATTGGTGTGTTTCTGCAGTGTATTATTTATATTGTAAGTTTGGCAGTGTACTCTATAGGTTATATATTCTGCAGTGTCTTCTATAGATTGTATATTCTGCAATGTATGCTGTAGATTGTATATTCTGCAATGTATGCTGTAGATTGTATATTCCGCAATGTATGCTGTAGATTGTATATTCTGCAATGTATGCTGTGGATTGTATATTCTGCAATGAATTCTGTGGATTGTATATTCTGCAGTGTATTCTGTAGATTGTAAATGCTGTAGTGTATTCTGTAGATTGTATATTCTGCAATGCATTCTGAAGGTTGTATATTCTGCAGTGTATTCTGCAGTTGTATGTTCTTCTGTGTGTTCTGTAGACTGGACATTCTATAGATTGTATATGCTGCAGTGTATTCTGTAGTTGTATGTGCTGCAGTGTATTCTGTAGGTTGTATATTCTGCAGTGGATTCTGTAGTTGTATATTCTGTAGTTGTATATTCAGCAGTGTGTTCTGTGGATTGTACATTCGCTAGGTTGAATATTCTGCAGTGCATACTGTAGGTTGTACATTCCGGGATGCATTCTCTAGATTGTATATTTTGTTAGTTGTATATTCTGCAGTGTATTTTGTAAATTGTATATTCTGCAGTGTATCCTCTAGATTGTACATTCTGAAGGCTGTATATTCTATAGCTCGTAGATTCAGCAAAGTTTTCTGTAGGCTGAATATTCTGCTGTGTATTATGTGGATTGTACATTCTGTAGATTGTATATTCTGTCAATTGTATATTCTGCAGTATATTCTGTAGGTTGTACATTCTGCAACGTATTCTGTAGATTGCATATCTTGCAGTGTATTCTGTAGGTCGTATATTCGGCAGTGGACTCTGTAGATTGTGTATTCCGCAGTGTATCCTGTTTATTGTATATCCTGCAGGGTCTTCTGTAGGTTGTATATTCTGTGGATTGTATATGTCACAGTGTATTCTGCAGATTGTATATTCCGCAATGTATTGTGCATATTGTGTATTCCGCAGCATGTTCTCTAGATTATATATTCTGCCATTGTGTGTCAGGATGCAGAGGGTGAGACAGCTCATTTCTGTCTCTGCTCTCTGCCCAGACTGTCATTGTGCCAAGTGTAATGTCCATGGCACTGCGAGGCTTGACACCTCTTGAGTGACCAGCTCGCCAACCTCTGACCTCCACCCTGTTGAAAAAACTCCACTGCCCCATGAGCTCCATCGTTCTCAATTTGCTGGCTCCTGCCTCTGCCACCCAATGAGCTTGGGAAGAAAGCAGAGAGGGTGAACTGCGATGCCTGACGCAGTCGAATTGCCCGCCAGCCCTCGCTGTCCAGGATACACACACAGCCCGCCATTAGCTGCTGTCACCGGTGGAATCGCTCCCGCTGACAGCCAGCGCCTTCAGGAGAAACCCGGGGAGCAGGGAGAAAATAATATAAGATTCATTAATAAAAATAAAGGAATCCGTTTCACGGCGAACAAAGAGTACAGATTGTGCTGGATGTTTCTTAATGACATTCATTGAATTACACACAAAAAAAATAATTTGACCTTGTCATATTTGTGGGAGTGCTGTCAGTGTTACTGGAGCCGTTTTCATTACAGACTTTGTTTTGCTATTAATTTTCATAATTACTA
This sequence comes from Scyliorhinus torazame, assembly GCF_047496885.1. Classification (NCBI taxonomy): domain Eukaryota; kingdom Metazoa; phylum Chordata; class Chondrichthyes; order Carcharhiniformes; family Scyliorhinidae; genus Scyliorhinus; species Scyliorhinus torazame. The sequence goes on along the minus strand of NC_092723.1, from coordinate 25,250,090 downwards.
ATTGAACAATGAGGCACAATATTATCTGCAGGACAGGGCAAATAAATATGTCATAATTACAGTCAAAGATGATTTTCCCGTTGCCAAATTTTAGCAACAACCGCCAAAGCATTGAAATGGGTTGGAATGGATTGGGGAATTTATACACCTTCTCTCGACTTTTAATAATTGGAAAGAGAGTAAAGTGAGGAAGAGGCATTGTAGCCCAGAAATGAAATATGATATGATAATTATCTAGGAGAATGTTAAAGTACTGAAGTAGCAGCCTTTCTATAGACATTATGCTAGATCCTAAATACCCGCCTGGAACATGCTGCTGGTGAATTAGTTCTCACGAACGCAGCTCCGTTTATTATGCTGTGAATTTCTCTCCTTGCCTGTGTGGCGTTTGATGGTTTTTTTTTTCTATATTGTGAATCCACACGGGAATTAATACTCATTCATTGCCCCTCCAGAAATTACTTCTGAAATGCATATAATCTAAAAGATGCAAATGAGCTTGCCTCGTTGCTCCCTAGTTAATACAAATTATCATCTGCTTTTTCCACTGTCATTATAAGCAGCAATTCCATCACCCTTTTGTGGTGCATTTTTAGATATAAAAATAGGCCCTTTTGCGTTCTGAGAGGGAAATTTTAATATAAGGTAGGGAGGTGGAGAATTATTTTTAATTATTTTTTTCCCCTATTCAGACAAAGTGCCCAGTACGCTGAAACTCTCAATGTCACTGCTGACCTATTTAAGCTAGAATTGTGTCCCCTCACACTGTCAAGGATTTTCTGTCTTTTTTGACAGGAAGTGAGTGTTCAGAAAAACAATGAGTTTCCTCTGCTGCCCCTGCCCCGTCTCAGCCCCCTCCACCCCCCCACCCCCAGCCCCTCCACCCAATATTCTGTGGAAAAGACTTTCTTTCACGTGGAACCTTCTCTCTCTTCCACTTTATCCCTATTTTTTTTTAAAGAGTGATCAATAATAATCTTTGTATTAGTGTGGCAAGTAGGCTTGCATTATCACTGCAATGAAGTCACTGTGAAAATCCACTAGTCGCCACACTCCGGCGTCTGTTCGGGTACACGGAGGGAGAATTCAGAATGCCCAATTCACCTAACATTGAATGTCTTTTGGAACTTGTGGGAGGAATCCGGAGCACCCAAGGAAACCCACGCAGACACGGGGAGAATGTGCAGACTCCGCACAGTTAGTGACCCAAACCAGGAATCGAACCCGGTTCCAGGCGCTGTGAACCGACAATGCTAACCACTGTGCTACCATGCCGCCTAGATCAGAGCCTCATCACTAGTTTCTAATCAATTCATCCTTTCCACCCAAACACACAAAAGTGAAGTAAATCGCTTCAACTAAAATAATAAATAAAGTGAGGTGGGGGGGGGGGGGGGGGGGGGAATGAAATGAATGAAAAAAAATAGCTTGAGAGTAAATACTTTAGCTTTTGCTGAGGGTAGTTCTGTATCAGGTTGACAATAACTTCTGCACGGGCCAAACACAGGACCCAAATGGACTACACTCCTCATTTACCATCTCTAATGGAATTGTAAAATTGCACCAGAGCATCTGATTCACACTGTTTGATAAACAATACAGTAAACACAACTGTCTGCCTCATACAAGTTCAGGACATCGTCCATATCACCATGTCTGGTGTGTACAGTGCGTTCAATCTTCCTATTGTTTTTGTTTACAGACAAGTGCTGACTGAGTAATTAAATAGAGTGTGGGACAGAGGACTACAAATTGGCTGCTTTCAATGTGCTGTTGATGGAAATCCTGATCCAAGTAAAACATTTCTTGGCAAAGGGATTCTCTGTGTCAGGATCGGGGCAATGCGACTTGGTGATTCATTTCTTGTTTTCCTTTTGCACTCCTTCTGACTTTTCTTGTGATTGAGAATGCCTGTTGTTGTATTTTATTATTCTGCATCAATCTCTCTTTCTAGTTCTTCTGAGTATCTCTCACGCCATGTCTGTTTTATTTTCTCTTCCTTGTGTCTGTCTCTCTACTTCTCTCCCTCCCCTCTTCCCCATCTCTTTCTGATTAGGTTTTTCTCGCTCTGTCTTTCTCTTACACGTCCACGCTCCCTTCACTCTCTCTCTTATCTCTGTCCTCCCACCTTCACTTTCTCTTCCTTCACCTTGAGCTTACCCAAACCTCCGCTGCCAGGGAGGCAGTGACATAGTGGTATTGTCACTGGACTAGTCATCCAGTGACTGGGGACCCGTGTTCGAATCCCGTCATGGTAGTTAGTGAAATTTGAATTCAATAATAATCTGAAATTAAAAGTCTAAAGGTGATCATGAAACCATTGTCAATTGTCGTAAAAACCCATCTGGCTCACTAATGTCTTTTAGGGAAGGAAATCTGCCATCCTTACCTGGTCTGTCCTACATCTGACTCCAGATCCTCAGCAACGCCCACATCCCTCTTCGTGTCTTCTTCCTCTTTAAGGGTGCTTTTAAAATCCTACCTCTTTGATGAAGATTGATGACCTGGCCTAACATCTCCTTATATGTGTCAGTGACAAATTTCATTTGATGGACCCTCATCCAAAGTACCCTGGGATGTTTTACTGTGCAAATGATGCCAAATCAACATAAATTATTCAGCTTCCGCTGACACTCTATGGCTACTCCCAATTCCATTGAGTTTAAGGCTGGCTAGTTGTAACCTTTGTGGTCCTGCTGATCAGCTACCTGTCCATTTCTGTTAAACATTGACTGTGGCCCAATGAGGATGGAGGAGAATCAGTCAGCTGGTAGCGATGTAGCTCTGGAAAATGGGTGTTTTCAGCATTCTGCAGTGATGGGGGGAGGGGAAGATTGGGACTGTCTGATCTTTGGGATCTCCTCTGTCAGGAGCTAGCAAAATACTATTGTGGTCTCATAAGTCCTTTATTACTGAGCCTCCTACGCTGTTTGGCTTTCTCTTCTCATCCTCTCTTCTTATTTCAACCAGAGGAACAAGAGCAGGCCATTCAGCCCCTCAAACCTGTTCTCTCTCTATCCTGTTTTTTGATCGTTCCCTGATCCCTGTACTTTTCTTTCCTCCTTCTGTGCCTTTGGGGCTGAGTTCTCGTTTATTCCCGATAGTACAATTAGGATAATGTGGGGTGAGATTGGGGAATTTGAAACGTGGGATATTCCCGAAACCACTAGCAATGTTGAAGATTGAGTTCACCCGGTTCAGGTCCCACAACCAAAACTGTCCATGTTGTGAGGTTTCATACCTGTTTGGTTCAGGAAGGTTCTTTAAATTACAATCATTTTCTTAGACAGAAGGCAGATCAAAAATATACAAAGAAAATGACTGATGTGCACCCATGAAACTATCAAAATGTTCAATAACGTTTTACAGAGTTATTTTCAGTCATTTCAAATCGGGAGATGAACTGGACACTCTGAATAAAAATGCTTATTTTTGGTGATAAACCCATTTTCAGCTGCATTAATAAAACTGCAGCACATTATCACTCTTAAACATATCAAGGAATATTTTATAATGGAAGGAAAAAAAATTAAATTCTATTACATGGCCCAATTATGCTGGTTGGGTGTAGATTGTACATTTGTAATTATAGAAATGAATTTCAGAGGCGTCTTGTACTGCAGTCTGTCCCAGCACAACCTCAAACGCATTTTGAACGCAGATTCTAAATTGTGCCGAAAGCGGAAACTCCATCCCTTTACTTTCTCTCGATCTTCCCATAAATGTCTCGATATCTTTGCATGGAGTTGATGGCGGCACAGTGGTAATGTCACGACTGACCGGGAGGTTTGGGTTGACGGAATTCAGAGTTCAATAAATAAATAGGCTACTCAATAATGGTGGCTGCCATCAAATGTTGTAAAGGGAAAAAAAAAACATCTGGTTCACTAATGTCCTTTAGGGAAAGAAATCTGCCATCCTTACCGGGCCTGGCCTACATGTGACTCCAGGCCTGGCTTTCATGTGACTCCAGACCCACAGCAATGTGGTTGATTCTTAACTGAGCCTAGCGAGCCACTCCGTTCAAGGACCATTGAGGATGGGCAACAAATGCTGACCCAGCAAGCGACTCCCATGTCCTGTGAATGAATAAAAGGAAATTAATTGTGCGCGCGCTTTTAATTCCTCACATCCTCACTTTGCCTGTCTATCTCCCCAGCTGGAGAAAGTAGATCACATACAGCATTTGCAATTAAATAGCACAATTAAACAGCGCGTTTACATTTTGACAGTTTTTCAATCCAGTCGCCCTTTCAGCTTTTTGTAAGGAAATGGAGACCTATTTATGGGAAGCATCTCTGAGTAAAATTTATGTTCATTGCTGACCATCCTCGTGCAACACACAAGGTGTAAGAATCGGTGGCAGTGAGAGATCTTGAAAAATATCAAATGACTATTAGGAATTGAAACACCCTAATGACTGGCATTATCATTCATTATGTATAGGATCCAGTGGGTACAATTGCTGTCTTTTGTTTTCTGTCAAACTTCAACACTGAAAGTGATGTGTGCATGATAGCATAATGAAATCGGCTGAAGATAATGGATTTGAAAATATGCAGAAAACCCTTTAGTGCATTTGGAACAGAACCAAGCCTACTCTGAAAGAATTGTCCCAGAATATATTAATGAATTATTCTATCCTCAAGATTCTATTTTTTTAATTCAGCTTCTTATAAACGTGAGGACCAAAAGTTCAGCTTTTTTTTCCCTCCCTGTCTCACGGTGGATCTTTTTTCTGTGTCTCAGGCTGTTCTGCCCCGGCCGTAGCACAGGAATACCTAAAGCTTGCCTTTCGCCGATGGTGACAATTGTTGGAGATAACGCTCGAAGATTTCTGGCACAGGACCCACAGTTGGAGAGATTAGGTTGTGAACTTAAGTGCAAAGCAGAGGCGCGCTGAAGAGACACGGGTTCTGAGGTGGCATTTGGGGTATTAGGCTCAGGAGACTGAGTACGGAACTGGTGTTGGTCTAACAGAGTGCCACCCAATCTTGAATCATGGAAACACTGCTTTCAAATTGGGTTTGATTGAGTTCTGCCTTTGTGGGCTGAATTTTACCAACCGCCGTTGGGCGTGTTTTTGGTTGGAGAAAGCATGTAACATATGTCGAATACATAGACTACCACCTTCCTGCTCGCCGCTGACTCAGTCCCCATAATGGGACTTGGGTAAAGCACCCATGAGGCCACCGTAGGCCGACTGAGGTCCCCATTTAAGGTACTCAATCTGCCTCTGCTGTCATAATACTCTGAAAAAGCTGTATTTTCACCAAGATGAGCAGGATGGGGTGGGGGGGGGGTATATCTTTTGGGGGTTGCCCTATGTGCATCAAGGGGTTCCCCCCCCCCCCCCCCCGAAAATCATACACCCTAATTTTGTGCATCCCCACCTGGCCCCCAAAGCCACCCCTCACCTCACCATCCCTCTTCCTAGGATGCCCGATCCCACCTCACTCAAAAAGGCCTGACTTAGCTGCCTCTGGCATCCATGACACTTCATCGTGAGGCCTCCTTGCAGTCCCACCAATGCCCACTGCTCTCCCCCTGTGTTGCTAAGGCTGCTAGAGCTGCTAGCCAATCAGATTGCCTGACAACACTCGAGCGTGGGGCTTCCTTCAACTGAGGGTCAGGTGGCCACCTGCTGCTTCTTGTAAAGTCGGTCGACTTTTCGTCCGAGGAGAATGAGAGGGATGTCTTCCTGAAAAATCAAGCATGACGTGTTTGTCTCTCTGTCTGTCTTTGCCTGTCCTTGCTTGCTCTCACTTGCCCTTTCTAAAAACATGAGGGTGTGGAGCAAGAGTAGGTCATACAGCCCCTTGAGCCTGTTCCACCATTCAAGGAAACCAGAGATGGTCTTTGGCCTCAACTTCATTTTCCTTCCCGCCCTATCTCCAAACCTCTGGCTCCCTTAGTATCCAAGAATCTATTCATCTTAGCCTTGAATTTTTCAGCCAGTCAGCATTCAGTGCTCTTGTGGGTAGAGTATTCCAAAGATTCACAACACTTTGAGTGAAGAATTTCCTCCTCATCTGAGTCCAAAATGGGCAGCAGGTGGAGATTCTCTGAGTGAGAAGTTGTGCTCGTGACTTGATGAGCACCCTTCCATCTCCAAAACATGTTGTGCGCACATTTATTGGGTAAATCATGTCAAACTCCACACTAGAGTTCACAGTGAATATCCACAGGAATTATGCAAAGCAGGCAGGTGACCTGACCATCAACATGACCTTCACGAGTAAGATGGATTTGACATGACTGCATTTTGGAGCTGAGTGCAACAAGCAATGCCCTCTGCTAGCCCCACACAGCTGCAGAAAGGGCACCCAGCAGTAAATACTTATAGATTAGTAGCTAGTTGATACCTCCCTGGTTAGTGTTATTTGCTTTCTGAAGTAGTTTAATGTGGTTGAGGTCAGCAGCGAGAGGTATGGCTGCTGCTGAAGGACTTTTCACTGACAACAAAGTTTTGCACAGTTCAGTCGCTCTGTTATGGGATTTGCCTTGAAATACAGCATGACTGGGGGAATGAAGAGGCCATGCAGAGCATGCCAACTGCTGGAAGACAGAGGAAGAGAGGGTGATGGGGTGTAGGCAGGAAGCCATATCCACCCAGCGAAGAGCAGGCTATGAGACATCTTTACTTTAGTAAGGACGTCCTCACTGAAACGTGCCAGCCTCTGTCGCCACACCTGCAACCTCAGAGCATACTGAGGCCACGGTGGTGAGATTTTCTACATCTGGATCTGTCAGGTTAGAACTGCAGATATTTACAAGTACTCACATTTAGCTGCGCACTGGGAGATCATTGAGGCTCTGTATCGAAGGGAAGCTAACTACATTAATTCACACCTTGCCAAAGAAGAGCAGGCCACATGAACATTCATCTTGGGGAGGATGTATGGCTTACAAATGCAAACTCTGCCCTATTCTGGAACTGAAACAGAGGCCATTCCCATTACATGAAGCTGGAGTAGGACTGTGGATAATGAAACAGACAGTTTAATGCCCACAGCCCTGGCAGCAGTCAGCAGGTCTTCACTCTGTGGATGGCGCGACACCAACTCAATTCCAGAAATTCAACAACAAACCAGAACATAGATCTCCTCTGACCATGTGATTGCAAACTCCAGTGTGTAACCCAAAACATGTACCGAGCATGTTTGCAATGAAAGCCATACTGACACAGAAAATGTAGTGGAGCACAACTCTGACAGGTGGTGTGGAGGAGGCCTGCAGCACTCAGCATTCAGAGCTGTGTGTTATGAACAGTGTGTTACACTGGGAGAGCTGTGTGTACTGAACAGTGTGTTATGCAGGGAGAGCTGTGTGTGTTGAACAGTGTGTTACACTGGGAGAGCTGTGTGTACTGAACAGTGTGTTACACAGGGAGAGCTGTGTGTACTGAACAGTGTGTTACACAGGGAGAACTGTGTGTACTGAACAGTGTGTTACACAGGGAGATGTGTGTGTACGCAACAGTGTGTTACACAGGGAGATCTGTGTGTACTGAACAGTGTTACACAGGGAGAGCTGTGTGTGCTGAACAGCGTGTTACACAGGGAGAGCTGTGTGTACCGAACAGTGTGTTACACAGGGAGAGCTGTGTGTACTGAACGGTGTGTTACACAGGGAGATCTGTGTGTACTGAACAGTGTGTTACACAGGACGAGCTGTGTGTACTGAACAGTGTGTTACACAGGGAGATCTGTGTGTACTGAACAGTGTGTTTTTTGTAAGGGCCAGGAAGAATCCAGCACGAGTTTAAGGACACAAAGTAATAACATTTATTTACAATAACATATATATAGAAACGGCAGCAGCAACTTCCCTTGCTGCACACGCCTTCCTGCTGGTTCCTAAACTGGCCAGCTTTATTTATACCTGGAGTTTACTAATGGTTTCTCCGCCCCCCTCATTGGGGAAGCTCATACTCCCACAGGATTGTGGGATTGTCATTAGTCCCCAGCCACTGGTAAGCAGGCCGGTTATAACAGTGTTACACAGGGAGAGCTGTGTGTGCTGAACAGCGTGTTACACAGGGAGAGCTGTGTGTACTGAATAGTGTGTTACACAGGGCGAGCTGTGTGTACTGAACAGTGTGTTACACAGGGAGATCTGTGTGTACTGAAGTGTGTTACACAGAGAGCTGTGTGTACTGAACACTGTGTTACACAGAGAGAGCTGTGTGTACTGAACAGTGTAATACACAGGGCGAGCTGTGTGTACTGAACAGTGTGTTACACAGGGGGAGCTGTGTGTACTGAACAGTGTGTTACACAGGCAGATCTGTGTGTACTGAACAATGTGTTACACAGGGAGAGCTGTGTGAACTGAACAGTGTGTTACACAGGGAGAGCTGTAAGTACTGATCAGTATGTTACACAGGGAGAGCTGTGTGTACTAACAGTGTTGCACAGGGTGAGCTGTGTGTACTGAGCAGTGTGTTACACAGGGAGAGCTGTGTGTATTGAACACTGTGTTACACAGAGAGAGCTGTGTGTACTGAACAGTGTGTTACACAGAGAGCTGTGTGTACTGAACAGTGTGTTACACAGGGAGAGCTGTGTGTACTGAACAGTGTGTTACACAGGGAGAGCTGTGTGTACTGAACAGTGTGTTACACAGAGAGAGCTGTGTGTACTGAACACTGTGTTACACAGAGAGAGCTGTGTGTACTTAACAGTGTGTTACACAGAGAGAGCTGTGTGTACTGAACAGTGTGTTACACAGGGAGATCTGTGTGTACTGAACAGTGTGTTACACAGGACGAGCTGTGTGTACTGAACAGTGTGTTACACAGGGAGATCTGTGTGTACTGAACAGTGTGTTTTTTGTAAGGGCCAGGAAGAATCCAGCACGAGTTTAAGGACACAAAGTAATAACATTTATTTACAATAACATATATATAGAAACGGCAGCAGCAACTTCCCTTGCTGCACACGCCTTCCTGCTGGTTCCTAAACTGGCCAGCTTTATTTATACCTGGAGTTTACTAATGGTTTCTCCGCCCCCCTCATTGGGGAAGCTCATACTCCCACAGGATTGTGGGATTGTCATTAGTCCCCAGCCACTGGTAAGCAGGCCGGTTATAACAGTGTTACACAGGGAGAGCTGTGTGTGCTGAACAGCGTGTTACACAGGGAGAGCTGTGTGTACTGAATAGTGTGTTACACAGGGCGAGCTGTGTGTACTGAACAGTGTGTTACACAGGGAGATCTGTGTGTACTGAAGTGTGTTACACAGAGAGCTGTGTGTACTGAACACTGTGTTACACAGAGAGAGCTGTGTGTACTGAACAGTGTAATACACAGGGCGAGCTGTGTGTACTGAACAGTGTGTTACACAGGGGGAGCTGTGTGTACTGAACAGTGTGTTACACAGGCAGATCTGTGTGTACTGAACAATGTGTTACACAGGGAGAGCTGTGTGAACTGAACAGTGTGTTACACAGGGAGAGCTGTAAGTACTGATCAGTATGTTACACAGGGAGAGCTGTGTGTACTAACAGTGTTGCACAGGGTGAGCTGTGTGTACTGAGCAGTGTGTTACACAGGGAGAGCTGTGTGTATTGAACACTGTGTTACACAGAGAGAGCTGTGTGTACTGAACAGTGTGTTACACAGAGAGCTGTGTGTACTGAACAGTGTGTTACACAGGGAGAGCTGTGTGTACTGAACAGTGTGTTACACAGGGAGAGCTGTGTGTACTGAACAGTGTGTTACACAGAGAGAGCTGTGTGTACTGAACACTGTGTTACACAGAGAGAGCTGTGTGTACTTAACAGTGTGTTACACAGAGAGAGCTGTGTGTACTGAACAGTGTGTTACACAGGGAGAGCTGTGTGTACTAACAGTGTTGCACAGGGCGAGCTGTGCGTACTAACAGTGTTGCACAGTGCGAGCTGTGTGTACTAACAGTGTTGCACAGGGCAAGCTGTGTGTACTGAGCAGTGTGTTACACAGGGAGAGCTGTGTGTACTGAACAGTATATTACACAGGATGAGCTGTGTGTACTGATCAGGGTGTTACACAGGGAGAGCTGTGTGTACTGAACAGTGTGTTACAGAGAGAGAGCTGTGTGTACTGATCAGTGTGTTACACAGGGAGAGCTGTGTGTACAGAATAGTGTTACACAGGGCGAGCTGTGTGTACTGAACAGTGTTTTACACAGGGAGATCTGTGTGTACTGAACAGCGTGTTACGCAGCGAGAGCTGTGTGTACTAAACAGTGTGTTACGCAGGGTGAGCTGTGTGTACTGAACAGTGTGTTACCCAGGGAGAGTTGTGTGTACTGAACAGTGTGTTACGCAGGGAGAGCTGTGTGTACTGAACAGTGTGTTACACAGGGAGAGTTTGCGTCCTGATCAGTTTTACACAGGGAGAGTGTGTGTACTGAACAGTGTGTTACACAGGGAGAGCTGTGTGTACTGAACAGTGTGTTACACAGGGAGAGTTTGCGTACTGAACAGTGTTACACAGGGAAGTGTGTGTACTGAACAGTGTGTTACACAGGGAGAGCTGTGTGTATTGAACAGTGTGTTACACAGGGAGAGCTGTGTGTACTGAACAGTGTGTTACACAGGGAGAGCTGTGTGTACTGAACAGTGTGTTACACAGGGAGAGTTTGCGTACTGAACAGTGTTACACAGGGAGAGCTGTGTGTACTGAACAGTGTTTTACACAGGGAGATCTGTGTGTACTGAACAGTGTGTTAACGCAGGGAGAGCTGTGTGTACTGAACAGTGTGTTACGCAGGATGAGCTGTGTGTACTGAACAGTGTGCTACCCAGGGAGAGTGTGTGTACTGAACAGTGTGTTACACCGGGAGAGCTGTGTGTACTGAACAGTGTGTTACACAGGGAGAGCTGTGTGTACTGAACAGTGTGTTACACAGGGAGAGTTTGCGTCCTGATCAGTTTTACACAGGGAGAGTGTGTGTACTGAACAGTGTGTTACACAGGGAGAGCTGTGTGTACTGAACAGTGTGTTACACAGGGAGAGTTTGCGTACTGAACAGTGTTACACAGGGAGAGTGTGCGTACTGAACAGTGTGTTACACAGGGAGAGCTGTGTGTACTGAGCAGTGTGTTACACTGGGAGAGCTGTGTGTACTGAACAGTGTGTTACACAGGGAGAGCTGTGTGTACTGAACAGTGTGTTACACAGGGAGAGCTGTGTGTACTGAGCAGTGTGTTACACCGGGAGAGCTGTGTGTACTGAACAGTGTGTTACACAGGGAGAGCTGTGTGTACTGAACCGGGTGTTACACAGGGAGAGTGTGTGTACTGAACAGTGTGTTACACCGGGAGAGCTGTGTGCACTGAACAGTGTGTTACGCAGGGAGAGCTGTGTGTACTGAACAGTGTGTTACACAGGGAGAGCTGTGTGTACTGAACAGTGTGTTACACAGGGAGAGCTGTGTGTACTGAACAGTGTGTTACACAGGGAGAGCTGTGTGTACTGAACAGTGTGTTACACCGGGAGAGCTGTGTGTACTGGACAGTGTGTTACGCAGGGAGAGCTGTGTGTACTGAATAGTGTGTTACACAGGGAGAGCTGTGTGTACTGAACAGTGTGTTACACAGGGAGAGCTGTGTGTACTGAACAGTGTGTAACACATGGAGAGCTGTGTGTACTGAACAGTGTGTTACACACGGAGGGTTTGTGTACTGAACAGTGTGTTACACAGGGAGAGCTGTGTGTACTGAACAGTGTGTTACACACGGAGGGTTTGTGTACTGAACAGTGTGTTACACAGGGAGTGCTGTGTGTACTGTACAGTGTGTTACACTGGGAGAACTGTGTGTACTGAGCCCTGTGTTACACAGGGAGAGCTGTGTGTACTGAACAGTGTGTTACACAGGATGAGCTGTGTGTACTGAACATTGTGTAACACAGGGAGAGCTGTGTGTACTGAACAGTGTGTTACACTGGGAGAGCTTTGTGTACTGAACAGTGTGTTACACAGGGAGAGCTGTGTGTACTGAACCGGGTGTTACACAGGGAGAGTGTGTGTACTGAACAGTGTGTAACACCGGGAGAGCTGTGTGTACTGAACAGTGTGTTACGCAGGGAGAGCTGTGTGTACTGAACAGTGTGTTACACAGGGAGAGCTGTGTGTACTGAACAGTGTGTTACACAGGGAGAGCTGTGTGTACTGAACAGTGTGTTACACAGGGAGAGTGTGTGTACTGAACAGTGTGTTACACCGGGAGAGCTGTGTGTACTGGACAGTGTGTTACGCAGGGAGAGCTGTGTGTACTGAATAGTGTGTTACACAGGGAGAGCTGTGTGTACTGAACAGTGTGTTACACAGGGAGAGCTGTGTGTACTGAACAGTGTGTAACACATGGAGAGCTGTGTGTACTGAACAGTGTGTTACACACGGAGGGTTTGTGTACTGAACAGTGTGTTACACAGGGAGAGCTGTGTGTACTGAACAGTGTGTTACACACGGAGGGTTTGTGTACTGAACAGTGTGTTACACAGGGAGTCCTGTGTGTACTGTACAGTGTGTTACACTGGGAGAACTGTGTGTACTGAGCCCTGTGTTACACAGGGAGAGCTGTGTGTACTGAACAGTGTGTTACACAGGATGAGCTGTGTGTACTGAACATTGTGTAACACAGGGAGAGCTGTGTGTACTGAACAGTGTGTTACACTGGGAGAGCTTTGTGTACTGAACAGTGTGTTACACAGGAGAGTTGTGTGTACTGAACAGTGTGTTACACAGGGAGAGCTGTGTGTACTAAACAGTGTGTTACACAGGGAAAGCTGTGTGTACTGAACAGTGTGTTACACAGGGAGAGCTGTGAGTACTGAGCCGTGTGTTACACAGGGAGAGCTGTGTGTACTGAACAGTGTGTTACACAGGGAGAGTTGTGTGTACTGAACAGTGTGTTACGCAGTACGAGCTGTGTGTACTGAACAGTGTGTAACACAGGGAGAGCTGTGTGTACTGAACAGTGTGTTACACAGGGAGAGCTGTGTGTACTGAACAGTGTGTTACACAGGGAGAGATGTGTGTACTGAACAGTGTGTTACACAAGGAGAGCTGTGTGTACTGAACAGTGTGTTACACAGGGAGAGTGTGTGTACTGAACAGTGTGTTACACAAGGAGAGTGTGTGTACTGAACAGTGTGTTACACAGGGAGAGCTGTGTGTACTGAACAGTTTGTTACACAGGGAGAGCTGTGTGTACTGAACAGTGTGTTACACAGGGAGAGCTGTGTGTACTGAACAGTGTGTTACACAGGGAGAGCTGTGTGTACTGAACAGTGTGTTACACAGCGAGAGCTGTGTGTACTGAACAGTGTGTTACACACGGAGGGTTTGTGTACTGAACAGTGTGTTACACAGGGAGAGCTGTGTGTACTGTACAGTGTGTTACACTGGGAGAACTGTGTGTACTGAACCCTGTGTTACACAGGGAGAACTGTGTGTATTGAACAGTGTGTTACACAGGACGAGCTGTGTGCACTGAACATTGTGTAACACAGGGAGAGCTGTGTGTACTGAACAGTGTGTTACACTGGGAGAGCTTTGTGTACTGAACAGTGTGTTACACAGGGAGAGTTGTGTGTACTGAACAGTGTGTTACACAGGGAGAGCTGTGTGTACTGAACAGTGTGTTACACAGGGAAAGCTGTGTGTACTGAACAGTGTGTTACACAGGGAGAGCTGTGAGTACTGAGCAGTGTGTTACACAGGGAGAGCTGTGTGTACTGAACAGTGTGTTACACAGGGAGAGTTGTGTGTACTGAACAGTGTGTAACACAGGGAGAGCTGTGTGTACTGAACAGTGTGTTACACAGGGAGAGCTGTGTGTACTGAACAGTGTGTTACACAGGGAGAGCTGTGTGTACTGAACAGTGTGTTACACAGGGAGAGCTGTGTGTACTGAACAGTGTGTTACACAGCGAGAGCTGTGTGTACTGAACAGTGCGTTACACACGGAGGGTTTGTGTACTGAACAGTGTGTTACACAAGGAGAGCTGTGTGTACTGTACAGTGTGTTGCACTGGGAGAACTGTGTGTACTGAACCCTGTGTTACACAGGGAGAGCTGTGTGTACTGAACAGTGTGTTACACAGGACGAGCTGTGTGTACTGAACATTGTGTAACACAGGGAGAGCTGTGTGTACTGAACAGTGTGTTACACTGGGAGAGCTTTGTGTACTGAACAGTGTGTTACACAGGGAGAGTTGTGTGTACTGAACAGTGTGTTACACAGGGAGAGCTGTGTGTACTGAACAGTGTGTTACACAGGGAGAGCTGTGTGTACTGAACAGTGTGTTACACAGGGAGAGTTGTGTGTACTGAACAGTGTGTTACGCAGGACGAGCTGTGTGTACTGAACAGTGTGTAACACAGGGAGAGCTGTGTGTACTGAACAGTGTGTTACACAGGGAGAGCTGTGTGTACTGAACAGTGTGTTACACAGGGAGAGCTGTGTGTACTGAACAGTGTGTTACACAGGGAGAGCTTTGTGTACTGAACAGTGTGTTACACAGGACGAGCTGTGTGTACTGAACATTGTGTAACACAGGGAGAGCTGTGTGTACTGAACAGTGTGTTACACTGGGAGAGCTTTGTGTACTGAACAGTGTGTTACACAGGGAGAGTTGTGTGTACTGAACAGTGTGTTACACAGGGAGAGCTGTGTGTACTGAACAGTGTGTTACACAGGGAACGCTGTGTGTACTGAACAGTGTGTTACACTGGGAGAGCTTTGTGTACTGAACAGTGTGTTACACAGGGAAAGCTGTGTGTACTGAACAGTGTGTTACACAGAGAGAGCTGTGAGTACTGAGCAGTGTGTTACACAGGGAGAGCTGTGTGTACTGAACAGTGTGTTACACACGGAGGGTTTGTGTACTGAACAGTGTGTTACACAGGGAGAGCTGTGTGTACTGAACAGTGTGTTACACACGGAGGGTTTGTGTACTGAACAGTGTGTTACACAGGGAGTGCTGTGTGTACTGTACAGTGTGTTACACTGGGAGAACTGTGTGTACTGAGCCCTGTGTTACACAGGGAGAGCTGTGTGTACTGAACAGTGTGTTACACAGGATGAGCTGTGTGTACTGAACATTGTGTAACACAGGGAGAGCTGTGTGTACTGAACAGTGTGTTACACTGGGAGAGCTTTGTGTACTGAACAGTGTGTTACACAGGAGAGTTGTGTGTACTGAACAGTGTGTTACACAGGGAGAGCTGTGTGTACTAAACAGTGTGTTACACAGGGTAAGCTGTGTGTACTGAACAGTGTGTTACACAGGGAGAGCTGTGAGTACTGAGCCGTGTGTTACACAGGGAGAGCTGTGTGTACTGAACAGTGTGTTACACAGGGAGAGTTGTGTGTACTGAACAGTGTGTTATGCAGTACGAGCTGTGTGTACTGAACAATGTGTAACACAGGGAGAGCTGTGTGTACTGAACAGTGTGTTACACAGGGAGAGCTGTGTGTACTGA
Source organism: Scyliorhinus torazame (assembly GCF_047496885.1). Classification (NCBI taxonomy): domain Eukaryota; kingdom Metazoa; phylum Chordata; class Chondrichthyes; order Carcharhiniformes; family Scyliorhinidae; genus Scyliorhinus; species Scyliorhinus torazame. The sequence goes on along the minus strand of NC_092723.1, from coordinate 25,234,613 downwards.
ACAGTGTGTTACACAGGGAGAGATGTGTGTACTGAACAGTGTGTTACACAAGGAGAGCTGTGTGTACTGAACAGTGTGTTACACAGGGAGAGTGTGTGTACTGAACAGTGTGTTACACAAGGAGAGTGTGTGTACTGAACAGTGTGTTACACAGGGAGAGCTGTGTGTACTGAACAGTGTGTTACACAGGGAGAGCTGTGTGTACTGAACAGTGTGTTACACAGGGAGAGCTGTGTGTACTGAACAGTGTGTTACACAGGGAGAGCTGTGTGTACTGAACAGTGTGTTACACAGCGAGAGCTGTGTGTACTGAACAGTGTGTTACACACGGAGGGTTTGTGTACTGAACAGTGTGTTACACAGGGAGAGCTGTGTGTACTGTACAGTGTGTTACACTGGGAGAACTGTGTGTACTGAACCCTGTGTTACACAGGGTGAACTGTGTGTATTGAACAGTGTGTTACACAGGACGAGCTGTGTGCACTGAACATTGTGTAACACAGGGAGAACTGTGTGTACTGAACAGTGTGTTACACTGGGAGAGCTTTGTGTACTGAACAGTGTGTTACACAGGGAGAGTTGTGTGTACTGAACAGTGTGTTACACAGGGAGAGCTGTGTGTACTGAACAGTGTGTTACACAGGGAAAGCTGTGTGTACTGAACAGTGTGTTACACAGGGAGAGCTGTGAGTACTGAGCAGTGTGTTACACAGGGAGAGCTGTGTGTACTGAACAGTGTGTTACACAGGGAGAGTTGTGTGTACTGAACAGTGTGTTACGCAGGACGAGCTGTGTGTACTGAACAGTGTGTAACACAGGGAGAGCTGTGTGTACTGAACAGTGTGTTACACAGGGAGAGCTGTGTGTACTGAACAGTGTGTTACACAGGGAGAGCTGTGTGTACTGAACAGTGTGTTACACAGGGAGAGCTGTGTGTACTGAACAGTGTGTTACACAGCGAGAGCTGTGTGTACTGAACAGTGCGTTACACACGGAGGGTTTGTGTACTGAACAGTGTGTTACACAAGGAGAGCTGTGTGTACTGTACAGTGTGTTGCACTGGGAGAACTGTGTGTACTGAACCCTGTGTTACACAGGGAGAGCTGTGTGTACTGAACAGTGTGTTACACAGGACGAGCTGTGTGTACTGAACATTGTGTAACACAGGGAGAGCTGTGTGTACTGAACAGTGTGTTACACTGGGAGAGCTTTGTGTACTGAACAGTGTGTTACACAGGGAGAGTTGTGTGTACTGAACAGTGTGTTACACAGGGAGAGCTGTGTGTACTGAACAGTGTGTTACACAGGGAACGCTGTGTGTACTGAACTGTGTGTTACACAGGGAGAGCTGTGAGTACTGAGCAGTGTGTTACACAGGGAGAGCTGTGTGTACTGAACAGTGTGTTACACAGGGAGAGTTGTGTGTACTGAACAGTGTGTTATGCAGGACGAGCTGTGTGTACTGAACAGTGTGTAACACAGGGAGAGCTGTGTGTACTGAACAGTGTGTTACACAGGGAGAGCTGTGTGTACTGAACAGTGTGTTACACAGGGAGAGCTGTGTGTACTGAACAGTGTGTTACACAGGGAGAGCTTTGTGTACTGAACAGTGTGTTACACAGGACGAGCTGTGTGTACTGAACATTGTGTAACACAGGGAGAGCTGTGTGTACTGAACAGTGTGTTACACTGGGAGAGCTTTGTGTACTGAACAGTGTGTTACACAGGGAGAGTTGTGTGTACTGAACAGTGTGTTACACAGGGAGAGCTGTGTGTACTGAACAGTGTGTTACACAGGGAACGCTGTGTGTACTGAACAGTGTGTTACACAGGGAGAGCTGTGAGTACTGAGCAGTGTGTTACACAGGGAGAGCTGTGTGTACTGAACAGTGTGTTACACAGGGAGAGTTGTGTGTACTGAACAGTGTGTTACGCAGGACGAGCTGTGTGTACTGAACAGTGTGTAACACAGGGAGAGCTGTGTGTACTGAACAGTGTGTTAAACAGGGAGAGCTGTGTGTACTGAACAGTGTGTTACACAGGGAGAGCTGTGTGTACTGAACAGTGTGTTACACAAGGAGAGCTGTGTGTACTGAACAGTGTGTTACACAGGGAGAGTGTGTGTACTGAACAGTGTGTTACGCAGGGAGAGCTGTGTGTTATGAACAGTGTGTTACACAGGGTGAGTGTGTGTACTGAACAGTGTGTTACGCAGGGAGAGCTGTGTGTTATGAACAGTGTGTTACACAGGTAGAGTTGTGTGTACTGAACAGTGTGTTACACAGGACGAGCTGTGTGTACTGAACACTGTGTAACACAGGGAAAGCTGTCTGTACTGAACAGTGTGTTACACAGGGAGAGCTGTGTGTACTGAACAGTGTGTTACACAGGGAGAGTGTGTGTACTGAACAGTGTGTTACACAGGGAGAGCTGTGTGTACTGAACAATGTGTTACACAGGGAGAGCTGTGTGTACTGAACAGTGTGTAACACAGGGAGAGCTGTGTGTACTGAACAGTGTGTTACACGGGGAGAGTTGTCTGTTATGAACAGTGTGTTACACAGGGAGAGTTGTGTGTTATGAACAGTGTGTAACACAGGGAGAGTTGTGTGTACTGAACAGTGTGTAACACAGGGAGAGCTGTGTGTACTGAAGAGTGTGTAACACAGGGAAAGCTGTCTGTACTGAACAATGTGTTACACAGGGAGAGCTGTGTGTACTGAACAGTGTGTTACACAGGGATAGCTGTGTGTACTGAACAATTTGTTACTCAAGGAGAGTGTGTGTACTGAACAGTGTGTTACACAAGGAGAGTGTGTGTACAGAACAGTGTGTTACACAGGGAGAACTGTGTGTACTGAACAGTGTGTTACACAGGGAGAGCTGTGTGTACTGAACAGTGTGTTACACAGGGAGAGCTGTGTGTACTGAACAGTGTGTTACACAGGGAGAGCTGTGGGTACTGAACAGTGTGTTACACTGGGAGAGCTGTGTGTACTGAACAGTGTGTTACACAGGGAGAGTGTGTGTACTGAACAGTGTGTTACACAGGGAGAGCTGTGTGTACTGAACAGTGTGTTACACAGGGAGAGCTGTGTGTACTGAACAGTGTGTTACACAGGGAGAGCTGTGTGTACTGAACAGTGTGTTACACAGCGAGAGCTGTGTGTACTGAACAGTGTGTTACACACGGAGGGTTTGTGTACTGAACAGTGTGTTACACAGGGAGAGCTGTGTGTACTGTACAGTGTGTTACACTGGGAGAACTGTGTGTACTGAACCCTGTGTTACACAGGGTGAACTGTGTGTATTGAACAGTGTGTTACACAGGACGAGCTGTGTGCACTGAACATTGTGTAACACAGGGAGAGCTGTGTGTACTGAACAGTGTGTTACACTGGGAGAGCTTTGTGTACTGAACAGTGTGTTACACAGGGAGAGTTGTGTGTACTGAACAGTGTGTTACACAGGGAGAGCTGTGTGTACTGAACAGTGTGTTACACAGGGAAAGCTGTGTGTACTGAACAGTGTGTTACACAGGGAGAGCTGTGAGTACTGAGCAGTGTGTTACACAGGGAGAGCTGTGTGTACTGAACAGTGTGTTACACAGGGAGAGTTGTGTGTACTGAACAGTGTGTTACGCAGGACGAGCTGTGTGTACTGAACAGTGTGTAACACAGGGAGAGCTGTGTGTACTGAACAGTGTGTTACACAGGGAGAGCTGTGTGTACTGAACAGTGTGTTACACAGGGAGAGCTGTGTGTACTGAACAGTGTGTTACACAGGGAGAGCTGTGTGTACTGAACAGTGTGTTACACAGCGAGAGCTGTGTGTACTGAACAGTGCGTTACACACGGAGGGTTTGTGTACTGAACAGTGTGTTACACAAGGAGAGCTGTGTGTACTGTACAGTGTGTTGCACTGGGAGAACTGTGTGTACTGAACCCTGTGTTACACAGGGAGAGCTGTGTGTACTGAACAGTGTGTTACACAGGACGAGCTGTGTGTACTGAACATTGTGTAACACAGGGAGAGCTGTGTGTACTGAACAGTGTGTTACACTGGGAGAGCTTTGTGTACTGAACAGTGTGTTACACAGGGAGAGTTGTGTGTACTGAACAGTGTGTTACACAGGGAGAGCTGTGTGTACTGAACAGTGTGTTACACAGGGAACGCTGTGTGTACTGAACTGTGTGTTACACAGGGAGAGCTGTGAGTACTGAGCAGTGTGTTACACAGGGAGAGCTGTGTGTACTGAACAGTGTGTTACACAGGGAGAGTTGTGTGTACTGAACAGTGTGTTATGCAGGACGAGCTGTGTGTACTGAACAGTGTGTAACACAGGGAGAGCTGTGTGTACTGAACAGTGTGTTACACAGGGAGAGCTGTGTGTACTGAACAGTGTGTTACACAGGGAGAGCTGTGTGTACTGAACAGTGTGTTACACAGGGAGAGCTTTGTGTACTGAACAGTGTGTTACACAGGACGAGCTGTGTGTACTGAACATTGTGTAACACAGGGAGAGCTGTGTGTACTGAACAGTGTGTTACACTGGGAGAGCTTTGTGTACTGAACAGTGTGTTACACAGGGAGAGTTGTGTGTACTGAACAGTGTGTTACACAGGGAGAGCTGTGTGTACTGAACAGTGTGTTACACAGGGAACGCTGTGTGTACTGAACAGTGTGTTACACAGGGAGAGCTGTGAGTACTGAGCAGTGTGTTACACAGGGAGAGCTGTGTGTACTGAACAGTGTGTTACACAGGGAGAGTTGTGTGTACTGAACAGTGTGTTACGCAGGACGAGCTGTGTGTACTGAACAGTGTGTAACACAGGGAGAGCTGTGTGTACTGAACAGTGTGTTAAACAGGGAGAGCTGTGTGTACTGAACAGTGTGTTACACAGGGAGAGCTGTGTGTACTGAACAGTGTGTTACACAAGGAGAGCTGTGTGTACTGAACAGTGTGTTACACAGGGAGAGTGTGTGTACTGAACAGTGTGTTACGCAGGGAGAGCTGTGTGTTATGAACAGTGTGTTACACAGGGTGAGTGTGTGTACTGAACAGTGTGTTACGCAGGGAGAGCTGTGTGTTATGAACAGTGTGTTACACAGGTAGAGTTGTGTGTACTGAACAGTGTGTTACACAGGACGAGCTGTGTGTACTGAACACTGTGTAACACAGGGAAAGCTGTCTGTACTGAACAGTGTGTTACACAGGGAGAGCTGTGTGTACTGAACAGTGTGTTACACAGGGAGAGTGTGTGTACTGAACAGTGTGTTACACAGGGAGAGCTGTGTGTACTGAACAATGTGTTACACAGGGAGAGCTGTGTGTACTGAACAGTGTGTGACACAGGGAGAGCTGTGTGTACTGAACAGTGTGTTACACGGGGAGAGTTGTCTGTTATGAACAGTGTGTTACACAGGGAGAGTTGTGTGTTATGAACAGTGTGTAACACAGGGAGAGTTGTGTGTACTGAACAGTGTGTAACACAGGGAGAGCTGTGTGTACTGAAGAGTGTGTAACACAGGGAAAGCTGTCTGTACTGAACAATGTGTTACACAGGGAGAGCTGTGTGTACTGAACAGTGTGTTACACAGGGATAGCTGTGTGTACTGAACAATTTGTTACTCAAGGAGAGTGTGTGTACTGAACAGTGTGTTACACAAGGAGAGTGTGTGTACAGAACAGTGTGTTACACAGGGAGAACTGTGTGTACTGAACAGTGTGTTACACAGGGAGAGCTGTGTGTACTGAACAGTGTGTTACACAGGGAGAGCTGTGTGTACTGAACAGTGTGTTACACAGGGAGAGCTGTGGGTACTGAACAGTGTGTTACACTGGGAGAGCTGTGTGTACTGAACAGTGTGTTACACAGGGAGAGTGTGTGTACTGAACAGTGTGTTACACAAGGAGAGCTGTGTGTACTGAACAGTGTGTTACACAGGGAGAGCTGTGTGTACTGAACAGTGTGTTACACAGCGAGAGCTGTGTGTACTGAACAGTGTGTTACACACGGAGGGTTTGTGTACTGAACAGTGTGTTACACAGGGAGAGCTGTGTGTACTGTACAGTGTGTTACACTGGGAGAACTGTGTGTACTGAACCCTGTGTTACACAGGGAGAACTGTGTGTATTGAACATTGTGTTACACAGGACGAGCTGTGTGCACTGAACATTGTGTAACACAGGGAGAGCTGTGTGTACTGAACAGTGTGTTACACTGGGAGAGCTTTGTGTACTGAACAGTGTGTTACACAGGGAGAGTTGTGTGTACTGAACAGTGTGTTACACAGGGAGAGCTGTGTGTACTGAACAGTGTGTTACACAGGGAAAGCTGTGTGTACTGAACAGTGTGTTACACAGGGAGAGCTGTGAGTACTGAGCAGTGTGTTACACAGGGAGAGCTGTGTGTACTGAACAGTGTGTTACACAGGGAGAGTTGTGTGTACTGAACAGTGTGTTACGCAGGACGAGCTGTGTGTACTGAACAGTGTGTAACACAGGGAGAGCTGTGTGTACTGAACAGTGTGTTACACAGGGAGAGCTGTGTGTACTGAACAGTGTGTTACACAGGGAGAGCTGTGTGTACTGAACAGTGTGTTACACAGGGAGAGCTGTGTGTACTGAACAGTGTGTTACACAGCGAGAGCTGTGTGTACTGAACAGTGCGTTACACACGGAGGGTTTGTGTACTGAACAGTGTGTTACACAAGGAGAGCTGTGTGTACTGTACAGTGTGTTGCACTGGGAGAACTGTGTGTACTGAACCCTGTGTTACACAGGGAGAGCTGTGTGTACTGAACAGTGTGTTACACAGGACGAGCTGTGTGTACTGAACATTGTGTAACACAGGGAGAGCTGTGTGTACTGAACAGTGTGTTACACTGGGAGAGCTTTGTGTACTGAACAGTGTGTTACACAGGGAGAGTTGTGTGTACTGAACAGTGTGTTACACAGGGAGAGCTGTGTGTACTGAACAGTGTGTTACACAGGGAACGCTGTGTGTACTGAACTGTGTGTTACACAGGGAGAGCTGTGAGTACTGAGCAGTGTGTTACACAGGGAGAGCTGTGTGTACTGAACAGTGTGTTACACAGGGAGAGTTGTGTGTACTGAACAGTGTGTTACGCAGGACGAGCTGTGTGTACTGAACAGTGTGTAACACAGGGAGAGCTGTGTGTACTGAACAGTGTGTTACACAGGGAGAGCTGTGTGTACTGAACAGTGTGTTACACAGGGAGAGCTGTGTGTACTGAACAGTGTGTTACACAGGGAGAGCTTTGTGTACTGAACAGTGTGTTACACAGGACGAGCTGTGTGTACTGAACATTGTGTAACACAGGGAGAGCTGTGTGTACTGAACAGTGTGTTACACTGGGAGAGCTTTGTGTACTGAACAGTGTGTTACACAGGGAGAGTTGTGTGTACTGAACAGTGTGTTACACAGGGAGAGCTGTGTGTACTGAACAGTGTGTTACACAGGGAACGCTGTGTGTACTGAACAGTGTCTTACACAGGGAGAGCTGTGAGTACTGAGCAGTGTGTTACACAGGGAGAGCTGTGTGTACTGAACAGTGTATTACACAGGGAGAGTTGTGTGTACTGAACAGTGTGTTACGCAGGACGAGCTGTGTGTACTGAACAGTGTGTAACACAGGGAGAGCTGTGTGTACTGAACAGTGTGTTACACAGGGAGAGCTGTGTGTACTGAACAGTGTGTTACACAGGGAGAGCTGTGTGTACTGAACAGTGTGTTACACAAGGAGAGCTGTGTGTACTGAACAGTGTGTTACACAGGGAGAGTGTGTGTACTGAACAGTGTGTTACGCAGGGAGAGCTGTGTGTTTTGAACAGTGTGTTACACAGGGTGAGTGTGTGTACTGAACAGTGTGTTACGCAGGGAGAGCTGTGTGTTATGAACAGTGTGTTACACAGGTAGAGTTGTGTGTACTGAACAGTGTGTTACACAGGACGAGCTGTGTGTACTGAACACTGTGTAACACAGGGAAAGCTGTCTGTACTGAACAGTGTGTTACACAGGGAGAGCTGTGTGTACTGAACAGTGTGTTACACAGGGAGAGTGTGTGTACTGAACAGTGTGTTACACAGGGAGAGCTGTGTGTACTGAACAATGTGTTACACAGGGAGAGCTGTGTGTACTGAACAGTGTGTAACACAGGGAGAGCTGTGTGTACTGAACAGTGTGTTACACGGGGAGAGTTGTCTGTTATGAACAGTGTGTTACACAGGGAGAGTTGTGTGTTATGAACAGTGTGTAACACAGGGAGAGTTGTGTGTACTGAACAGTGTGTAACACAGGGAGAGCTGTGTGTACTGAAGAGTGTGTAACACAGGGAAAGCTGTCTGTACTGAACAATGTGTTACACAGGGAGAGCTGTGTGTACTGAACAGTGTGTTACACAGGGATAGCTGTGTGTACTGAACAATTTGTTACTCAAGGAGAGTGTGTGTACTGAACAGTGTGTTACACAAGGAGAGTGTGTGTACAGAACAGTGTGTTACACTCGGAGAGCTGTGTGTACTGAACAGTGTGTTACACAGGGAGAGTGTGTGTACTGAACAGTGTGTTACACAGGGAGAGCTGTGTGTACTGAACAGTGTGTTACACAGGGAGAGTTGTGTGTTATAAACAGTGTGTTACACAAGGAGAGTGTGTGTACTGAACATTGTGTTACACAGGGAGAGTTGTGTGTTATGAACAGTGTGTTACACAGGGAGAGTGTGTGTACTGAACAGTGTGTTACACAGGGAGAGCTGTGTGTACTGAACAGTGTGTTACACAGGGAGAGCTGTGTGTACTGAACAGTGTGTTACACAAGGAGAGTGTGTGTACTGAACATTGTGTTACACAGGGAGAGTTGTGTGTTATGAACAGTGTGTTACACAGGGAGAGCTGTGTGTACTGAACAGTGTGTTACACAGGGAGAGCTGTGGGTACTGAACAGTGTGTTACACTGGGAGAGCTGTGTGTACTGAACAGTGTGTTACACAGGGAGAGCTCTGTGTACTGAACAGTGTGTTACACAGGGAGAGCTGTGTGTACTGAACAGTGTGTTACACAGGGAAAGTTGTGTGTTATGAACAGTGTGTTACACAGGGAGAGCTGTGAGTACTGAGCAGTGTGTTACACAGGGAGAGCTGTGTGTACTGAACAGTGTATTACACAGGGAGAGTTGTGTGTACTGAACAGTGTGTTACGCAGGACGAGCTGTGTGTACTGAACAGTGTGTAACACAGGGAGAGCTGTGTGTACTGAACAGTGTGTTACACAGGGAGAGCTGTGTGTACTGAACAGTGTGTTACACAGGGAGAGCTGTGTGTACTGAACAGTGTGTTACACAAGGAGAGCTGTGTGTACTGAACAGTGTGTTACACAGGGAGAGTGTGTGTACTGAACAGTGTGTTACGCAGGGAGAGCTGTGTGTTTTGAACAGTGTGTTACACAGGGTGAGTGTGTGTACTGAACAGTGTGTTACGCAGGGAGAGCTGTGTGTTATGAACAGTGTGTTACACAGGTAGAGTTGTGTGTACTGAACAGTGTGTTACACAGGACGAGCTGTGTGTACTGAACACTGTGTAACACAGGGAAAGCTGTCTGTACTGAACAGTGTGTTACACAGGGAGAGCTGTGTGTACTGAACAGTGTGTTACACAGGGAGAGTGTGTGTACTGAACAGTGTGTTACACAGGGAGAGCTGTGTGTACTGAACAATGTGTTACACAGGGAGAGCTGTGTGTACTGAACAGTGTGTAACACAGGGAGAGCTGTGTGTACTGAACAGTGTGTTACACGGGGAGAGTTGTCTGTTATGAACAGTGTGTTACACAGGGAGAGTTGTGTGTTATGAACAGTGTGTAACACAGGGAGAGTTGTGTGTACTGAACAGTGTGTAACACAGGGAGAGCTGTGTGTACTGAAGAGTGTGTAACACAGGGAAAGCTGTCTGTACTGAACAATGTGTTACACAGGGAGAGCTGTGTGTACTGAACAGTGTGTTACACAGGGATAGCTGTGTGTACTGAACAATTTGTTACTCAAGGAGAGTGTGTGTACTGAACAGTGTGTTACACAAGGAGAGTGTGTGTACAGAACAGTGTGTTACACTGGGAGAGCTGTGTGTACTGAACAGTGTGTTACACAGGGAGAGTGTGTGTACTGAACAGTGTGTTACACAGGGAGAGCTGTGTGTACTGAACAGTGTGTTACACAGGGAGAGTTGTGTGTTATAAACAGTGTGTTACACAAGGAGAGTGTGTGTACTGAACATTGTGTTACACAGGGAGAGTTGTGTGTTATGAACAGTGTGTTACACAGGGAGAGTGTGTGTACTGAACAGTGTGTTACACAGGGAGAGCTGTGTGTACTGAACAGTGTGTTACACAGGGAGAGCTGTGTGTACTGAACAGTGTGTTACACAAGGAGAGTGTGTGTACTGAACATTGTGTTACACAGGGAGAGTTGTGTGTTATGAACAGTGTGTTACACAGGGAGAGCTGTGTGTACTGAACAGTGTGTTACACAGGGAGAGCTGTGGGTACTGAACAGTGTGTTACACTGGGAGAGCTGTGTGTACTGAACAGTGTGTTACACAGGGAGAGCTCTGTGTACTGAACAGTGTGTTACACAGGGAGAGCTGTGTGTACTGAACAGTGTGTTACACAGGGAAAGTTGTGTGTTATGAACAGTGTGTTACACTGGGAGAGCTGTGTGTACTGAACAGTGTGTTACACAGGGAGAGCTGTGTGTACTGAACAGTGTGTTACACAGGGAGAGTGTGTGTACTGAACAGTGTGTTACACAGGGATAGCTGTATGTACGTTTTTTAAAAGATAAATTTAGAGGGAGAGTTTGTGTACTGAACCTGTGGAGAAGTGAAGCACAGGAGCTGGGACGTGAGAATAGAGTGGTTCTGGAGCCAATTTTTGATTGATCAGAGTTGTTGATTTGGGAATTTGCAGGGAGTGGGATGTTGTGGTAAGTATTGTTAAATGGAATCTGTAAAATCTGAAGCCTAGTTTAACAGCTTGACTTGAGCTTCAAATTTTTGAAATTTGACTAATATAAGGTTCCTACGGCACTGCTGCCTCACGGCCCCGAGGTCCCGGGTTCGATCCCGGCCCCGGGTCACTGTCCTTGTGGAGTTTGCACATTCTCCCCGTGTCTGAGTGAGTCTCATCCCCATAACCCAAAAAGATGTGGCTGGATGGATTAGCCACACTAAATTGCCCCTTAAATGGGAAAAAAAAAATTGTGTACTCTAAATTTATTTAACAAAATATATATATAAGCTTGCCTGTGAGTGGCAGTTAATGGTCAATCAGCTGTCACCATTTGTTTTGCAATTGCTGCTATTCACCAGGCAGAGGGCAGTTGAGTCATCAATGGGAAGTTGGCAGCAGCATAAAAGCAAAGTTCTTGCGCCCAGCAGTTGTGAAATGGAGTGGCATCTGGACTGAGTGGCTTAGTTGGGGGGCTGGGCAGAGCAGAGGGGCAGAGCAGCCGGGCAGAGGGGCAGAGCAGAGGGGCAGAGCAGAGGGGCAGAGGGGCAGAGCAGAGGGGCAGAGGGGCAGAGCAGCCGGACAGAGCAGAGGGGCAGAGCAGCCGGGCAGAGCAGCCGGGCAGAGCAGCCGGGCAGAGCAGAGGGGCAGAGCAGCTGGGCAGAACAGAGGGGCAGAGCAGAGGGGCAGAGCAGCCGGGCAGAGCAGCCGGGCAGAGCAGAGGGGCAGAGCAGAGGAGCAGAGCAGAGGGGCAGAGCAGCCGGGCAGAGCAGCCGGGCAGAGCAGAGGGGCAGAGCAGAGGGGCAGAGCAGAGGGGCAGAGCAGCCGGGCAGAGCAGCCGGGCAGAGCAGCCGGGCAGAGCAGAGGGGCAGAGCAGCCGGGAAGAGCAGCCGGACAGAGCAGAGGGGCAGAGCAGCCGGGCAGAGCAGCCGGGCAGAGCAGAGGGGCAGAGCAGCCGGGCAGAGCAGCCGGGCAGAGCAGCCGGGCAGAGCAGCCGGGAAGAGCAGCCGGACAGAGCAGAGGGGCAGAGCAGCCGGGCAGAGCAGCCGGGCAGAGCAGAGGGGCAGAGCAGAGGGGCAGAGCAGCCGGGCAGAGCAGCCGGGCAGAGCAGAGGGGCAGAGCAGCCGGGCAGAGCAGCCGGGCAGAGCAGAGGGGCAGAGCAGCCGGGCAGAGCAGCCGGGCAGAGCAGCCGGGCAGAGCAGCCGGGCAGAGCAGCCGGGCAGAGCAGAGGGGCAGAGCAGCCGGGCAGAGCAGCCGGGCCGAGCAGCCGGGCAGAGCAGCCGGGCAGAGCAGCCGGGCAGAGCAGCCGGGCAGAGCAGAGGGACAGAGCAGAGGGGCAGAGCAGCCGGGCAGAGCAGCCGGGCCGAGCAGCCGGGCAGAGCAGCCGGGCAGAGCAGCCGGGCAGAGCAGAGGGGCAGAGCAGCCGGGCAGAGCAGCCGGGCAGAGCAGAGGGGCAGAGCAGCCGGGCAGAGCAGAGGGGCAGAGCAGCCGGGCAGAGCAGCCGGGCAGAGCAGCCGGGCAGAGCAGCCGGACAGAGCAGCCGGGCAGAGCAGCCGGGCAGAGCAGAGGGGCAGAGCAGCCGGGCAGAGCAGCCGGGCAGAGCAGCCGGGCAGAGCAGCCGGACAGAGCAGCCGGGCAGAGCAGCCGGGCAGAGCAGCCGGGCAGAGCAGCCGGGCAGAGCAGCCGGGCAGAGCAGCCGGGCAGAGCAGCCGGGCAGAGCAGAGGGGCAGAGCAGAGGGGCAGAGCAGCCGGGCAGAGCAGCCGGGCAGAGCAGAGGGGCAGAGCAGAGGGGCAGAGCAGCCGGGCAGAGCAGCCGGGCAGAGCAGCCGGGCAGAGCAGCCGGGCAGAGCAGCCGGGCAGAGCAGCCGGACAGAGCAGAGGGGCAGAGCAGCCGGGCAGAGCAGCCGGGCAGAGCAGCCGGGCAGAGCAGCCGGGCAGAGCAGAGGGGCAGAGCAGCCGGGCAGAGCAGCCGGGCAGAGCAGCCGGGCAGAGCAGAGGGGCAGAGCAGCCGGGCCGAGCAGAGGGGCAGAGCAGCCGGGCCGAGCAGAGGGGCAGAGCAGCCGGGCAGAGCAGCCGGGCAGAGCAGAGGGGCAGAGCAGCCGGGCCGAGCAGCCGGGCAGAGCAGAGGGGCAGAGCAGCCGGGCAGAGCAGCCGGGCAGAGCAGCCGGGCAGAGCAGAGGGGCAGAGCAGAGGGGCAGAGCAGAGGGGCAGAGCAGCCGGGCAGAGCAGCCGGGCAGAGCAGCCGGACAGAGCAGAGGGGCAGAGCAGCCGGGCCGAGCAGCCGGGCAGAGCAGAGGGGCAGAGCAGCCGGGCAGAGCAGCCGGGCAGAGCAGCCGGGCAGAGCAGAGGGGCAGAGCAGAGGGGCAGAGCAGCCGGGCAGAGCAGAGGGGCAGAGCAGCCGGGCAGAGCAGCCGGGCAGAGCAGAGGGGCAGAGCAGCCGGGCAGAGCAGCCGGGCAGAGCAGCCGGGCAGAGCAGAGGGGCAGAGCAGCCGGGCAGAGCAGAGGGGCAGAGCAGCCGGGCAGAGCAGCCGGGCAGAGCAGAGGGGCAGAGCAGCCGGGCAGAGCAGAGGGGCAGAGCAGCCGGGCAGAGCAGAGGGGCAGAGCAGCCGGGCAGAGCAGCCGGGCAGAGCAGCCGGGCAGAGCAGAGGGGCAGAGCAGCCGGGCAGAGCAGCCGGGCAGAGCAGCCGGACAGAGCAGAGGGGCAGAGCAGCCGGGCAGAGCAGAGGGGCAGAGCAGCCGGGCCGAGCAGCGGGGCAGAGCAGCCGGACAGAGCAGCCGGGCAGAGCAGCCGGGCAGAGCAGAGGGGCAGAGCAGCCGGGCAGAGCAGCCGGGCAGAGCAGCCGGGCAGAGCAGAGGGGCAGAGCAGCCGGGCAGAGCAGCCGGGCAGAGCAGCCGGGCAGAGCAGAGGGGCAGAGCAGCCGGGCAGAGCAGCCGGACAGAGCAGCCGGGCAGAGCAGAGGGGCAGAGCAGCCGGGCAGAGCAGCCGGGCAGAGCAGCCGGGCAGAGCAGAGGGGCAGAGCACCCGGGCCGAGCAGAGGGGCAGAGCAGAGGGGCAGAGCAGCCGGGCAGAGCAGCCGGGCAGAGCAGAGGGGCAGAGCAGCCGGGCAGAGCAGCCGGGCAGAGCAGAGGGGCAGAGCAGCCGGGCAGAGCAGCCGGGCAGAGCAGCCGGGCAGAGCAGCCGGGCAGAGCAGAGGGGCAGAGCAGCCGGGCAGAGCAGCCGGGCAGAGCAGCCGGGCAGAGCAGAGGGGCAGAGCAGCCGGGCAGAGCAGCCGGGCAGAGCAGAGGGGCAGAGCAGCCGGGCAGAGCAGAGGGGCAGAGCAGCCGGGCAGAGCAGCCGGGCAGAGCAGCCGGGCAGAGCAGAGGGGCAGAGCAGCCAGACAGAGCAGCCGGGCAGAGCAGCCGGGCAGAGCAGAGGGGCAGAGCAGCCGGGCAGAGCAGCCGGGCAGAGCAGCCGGGCAGAGCAGCCGGGCAGAGCAGAGGGGCAGAGCAGCCGGGCAGAGCAGCCGGGCAGAGCAGCCGGGCAGAGCAGCCGGACAGAGCAGAGGGGCAGAGCAGCCGGGCAGAGCAGCCGGGCAGAGCAGCCGGGCAGAGCAGCCGGACAGAGCAGCCGGGCAGAGCAGCCGGGCAGAGCAGCCGGGCAGAGCAGCCGGGCAGAGCAGAGGGGCAGAGCACCCGGGCCGAGCAGAGGGGCAGAGCAGAGGGGCAGAGCAGAGGGGCAGAGCAGAGGGGCAGAGCAGAGGGGCAGAGCAGCCGGGCAGAGCAGCCGGACAGAGCAGCCGGACAGAGCAGAGGGGCAGAGCAGAGGGGCAGAGCAGCCGGGCAGAGCAGAGGGGCAGAGCAAAGGGGCAGAGCAGCCGGGCAGAGCAGCCGGGCAGAGCAGAGGGGCAGAGCAGAGGGGCAGAGCAGCCGGGCAGAGCAGCCGGGCAGAGCAGAGGGGCAGAGCAGCCGGGCAGAGCAGAGGGGCAGAGCAGAGGGGCAGAGCAGCCGGGCAGAGCAGCCGGGCAGAGCAGAGGGGCAGAGCAGCCGGGCAGAGCAGAGGGGCAGAGCAGAGGGGCAGAGCAGCCGGGCAGAGCAGAGGGGCAGAGCAGAGGGGCAGAGCAGCCGGGCAGAGCAGAGGGGCAGAGCAGCCGGGCGGAGCAGAGGGGCAGAGCAGCCGGGCAGAGCAGCCGGGCAGAGCAGAGGGGCAGAGCAGCCGGGCAGAGCAGCCGGGCAGAGCAGCCGGGCAGAGCAGAGGGGCAGAGCAGCCGGGCAGAGCAGAGGGGCAGAGCAGCTGGGCAGAGCAGAGGGGCAGAGCAGCCGGGCAGAGCAGCCGGACAGAGCAGAGGGGCAGAGCAGCCGGGCAGATCAGAGGGGCAGAGCAGCCGGGCAGAGCAGCCGGGCAGAGCAGCCGGGCAGAGCAGCCGGGCAGAGCAGCCGGGCAGAGCAGCCGGGCAGAGCAGCCGGGCAGAGCAGAGGGGCAGAGCAGCCGGACAGAGCAGAGGGGCAGAGCAGCCGGGCAGAGCAGCCGGGCAGAGCAGCCGGGCAGAGCAGCCGGGCAGAGCAGCCGGGCAGAGCAGCCGGGCAGATCAGAGGGGCAGAGCAGCCGGGCAGAGCAGAGGGGCAGAGCAGCCGGGCAGATCAGAGGGGCAGAGCAGCCGGGCAGAGCAGCCGGGCAGAGCAGCCGGGCAGAGCAGAGGGGCAGAGCAGCCGGGCAGAGCAGCCGGGCAGAGCAGCCGGGCAGAGCAGAGGGGCAGAGCAGCCGGGCAGAGCAGAGGGGCAGAGCAGCCGGGCAGAGCAGCCGGGCAGAGCAGCCGGGCAGAGCAGAGGGGCAGAGCAGCCGGGCAGAGCAGCCGGGCAGATCAGAGGGGCAGAGCAGCCGGGCAGAGCAGAGGGGCAGAGCAGCCGGGCAGATCAGAGGGGCAGAGCAGCCGGGCAGAGCAGCCGGGCAGAGCAGCCGGGCAGAGCAGAGGGGCAGAGCAGCCGGGCAGAGCAGCCGGGCAGAGCAGCCGGGCAGAGCAGAGGGGCAGAGCAGCCGGGCAGAGCAGAGGGGCAGAGCAGCCGGGCAGAGCAGCCGGGCAGAGCAGCCGGGCAGAGCAGAGGGGCCGAGCAGCCGGGCAGAGCAGCCGGGCAGAGCAGCCGGGCCGAGCAGCCGGGCAGAGCAGCCGGGCAGAGCAGCCGGGCAGAGCAGCCGGGCAGAGCAGCCGGGCAGAGCAGAGGGGCAGAGCAGCCGGGCAGAGCAGCCGGGCAGAGCAGCCGGGCAGAGCAGCCGGGCAGAGCAGCCGGGCAGAGCAGCCGGGCCGAGCAGCCGGGCAGAGCAGCCGGGCAGAGCAGCCGGGCAGAGCAGCCGGTCAGAGCAGCCGGGCAGAGCAGAGGGGCAGAGCAGCCGGGCAGAGCAGCCGGGCAGAGCAGCCGGACAGAGCAGCCGGGCAGAGCAGCCGGGCAGAGCAGCCGGGCAGAGCAGAGGGGCAGAGCAGCCGGGCAGAGCAGAGGGGCAGAGCAGCCGGGCAGAGCAGAGGGGCAGAGCAGCCGGGCAGAGCAGCCAGACAGAGCAGAGGGGCAGAGCAGAGGGGCAGAGCAGCCGGGCAGAGCAGAGGGGCAGAGCAGCCGGGCAGAGCAGCCGGACAGAGCAGCCGGGCAGAGCAGCCGGGCAGAGCAGAGGGGCAGAGCAGCCGGGCAGAGCAGAGGGGCAGAGCAGCCGGGCAGAGCAGCCAGACAGAGCAGAGGGGCAGAGCAGAGGGGCAGAGCAGCCGGGCAGAGCAGAGGGGCAGAGCAGCCGGGCAGAGCAGAGGGGCAGAGCAGCCGGGCAGAGCAGCCGGGCAGAGCAGCCGGGCAGAGCAGCCGGGCAGAGCTGCCGGGCAGAGCAGAGGGGCAGAGCGGCCGGGCAGAGCAGAGGGGCAGAGCAGAGGGGCAGAGCAGCCGGGCAGAGCTGCCGGGCAGAGCAGCCGGGCAGAGCAGCCGGGCAGAGCAGAGGGGCAGAGCGGCCGGGCAGAGCAGAGGGCAATGCACCTCCGACACACGGCAGTACCGCAAGAGTTGACGTTCATGTCTGAAAAGTGACGTCAGAACAAAGGGGGAGAGCTGACTCTAAGCTAGTGGATAAGTTGGTTTCTCCACCTTAAAGTTGCATTATGGTAAGGTTCTGGCTTTTTAAAAAAAAACTTATCTAATTTTCTCCTGGGTATAAAGTTACGGTAAGAGTCTTAACTAAATTATGGCCTGTAGCTCAGCCTTGTGTGCTGTGCCTCCTGCAGCATGTGGGAATTCAGAGACGCCTCCTACATGTGCAGGAGGTGCCGCCAGTTTTCCCAACTTGACCTCCAGGTTTCGTAGCTTGAGCAGGTCGAGTCGCTGAGGCGCTTCCGCGAGGCAGAGAGATATGTGGAGAGGACATTTTTAGACGGGGTCACCCCGCAGCTTTAGGAAGTGGACTAAGAGGGGGAATGGGTGAGCACCGGTCAGAAGAAGGGAGGCAGGCAGGTAGTCAGGAAAGCCCCATCATTCATGGACCATTTTTCTGTTCTGGAAAATGTTGAGAGTAATTGCTCTACTGGGTAGCGCAGCCAGAGCCAGGCTCGCGGCACTGTGGGTGGCTCAGCCGCACAAGAGGGAGGAGTAAGAATGGAAAAGCAATAGTGGTTGGAGACTCAATAGAGAGGGGTGCAGACGGGCATTGCTGCAGCCAAGGTCAAGGGTGTCACTGAACGGCTGCAGGGCATCCTGAAGTGGGAGGGTGAACAGTCAGCCTTTGTGGTTCACACTTGTACCGATGACATAGGTAGTAAGAGGGAATAGGTCCTGTAGCAAGCATTTAGGGAGCTCGGTAGCGGATTGAAAAGCAGGACTTCAAAGGTTGTGACCTTTGGATTGCTACCAGTGCCACGTACTAGTGAGTATAAGACTCGGAGAATAGGGCAGATGAATGCTTGGCTGAAAAGGGTGCCGGAGGGAGGGCTTTAGATTCCTGGATCAAAGAACAAAGAACAAAGAAATGTACAGCACAGGCTGTACCATCACTGGGTTAGCTTCTAGGGAAGGTGGGCCCTGTACAAACTGGGCTGCGGCTAAACTGAAATGGGACTAACATCCTTGCAGGGAGGTGTGCTGGTGCAGTTGGGGGGCTTTAAACTAATTTGGCAGAGGGATATGATATGGAGTGGCGGGAGAGGAGGTGGTGATGCACTGCCAAATATAGAAGAAAAAGCAAGTCAGTCAAGAAGGCAGAGCAAAGCCAGTCCTGTGAAGGCACAAGGGAATACGGCAAGGCTGGATGGCATTTATTTTAATGCAAGGAATCTGACAGGTAAGGCAGATGAGTTGAGGGTGTTGATTAAAACATGGAAATTTGATACTACTGCTATCACAGAGACATGGTTGAGGGAGGGACAGGACATATTCCAGAGTATATTCAGGCAACACAGGGCCATGCAAAAGAGGATATTGTGTTGCAATGTTGATCAAGGAGTCAATTACTGCAGTGAGGATGGAGGATATCTCAGCAGGCGCCACAAGTGAGGCCATGTGGGTAGAACCTGGAAACAAAAAGGGGTAATCACTGTGCTGGGAGTGTACTATAGCCTCCCAAACAACCAGGGAGAGAAAGAAGGGCAGATATGTAAGCAAATCTCAGAGAAATGTGAAAATAATAATAATAGGGGATTTTAACTTCCCCAATATTAATTGGGATAGTTAAAGTGTGAAAGGCTTAGAGGGGACGGAATTTTTGAAATGCATCCAGGAGAGCTTTTTATGTCAGTACGTAGAAAGGAGCGACAAGAGAAGGAGCAGTGCCTAGTTTTAGGGAATGAAGCCAGGCAATGGGAGAAGTTTCTGTGAAGGAGCATTTTGGTGATAGTTAGCATAACCCTATAGGATTTAAGGTAGTTATGGAAAAGGACAAAGATGGATCGGAAACAAAGGTTCTGAATTGGGGGAGGACCAGTTTTAATAGGATAGGACAGGATCTGTCCAAAATCAACCGGGAGGAGCTACTTGTAGGAAAATCTACATCAAACCAGAGGGATTGATTCAAAAGGAAATAGAGAGAGCACAGGGCCAACATATTCCCGTAAACGTGAGAGCACAGGGCCAACATGTTCCTGTAAACGTGAAGGGTGCAAGCAACAAATCCAGGGGAAAAAAGGGTGGCTTATACCGAGGGCTCAAAACAGCAGAAGCCCTACAAGAGTATGGAAAGAGTAGGGCCCTATCGGGACCAACATGGCAATCTGTGTGTGAAGCCGGAAGGCATAGGTGAGGTGTTAAATTAATACTATGCAGCTGTGTTCACTGTAGAGAACGACAATGTAGGTATAGTAATCAGAGGGGGGGGGATTGTGATGTACTTGAACAAATTAATATTGAGAGGGAGGTGGTATTTGCAGTTTTTCCTGTGCTTAAAAGTGGATAAGTTCCCAGATCCAGATGAGTTGTATCCCAGGCTGCTGAGGGAGGCAATGGAGGAGACTGCAGAGGCTCTGACAATAATTTTCAAATCTTCTCTGGTCACATGAGAGGTGCCAGAGGATTGGAGGACAATGAATGTGGCACCATTATTCAAGAGGGGTGCTAGGGATAAAGCAGAAAATTACAGGCAAGTGAGCCTAACCTCAGTGGAAGGGAAACTATTAGAAGAAATTCTGAGGGACAGAATGAATCTCCCCTTGGACAGGTAACTATTACTCAAGGATAGTCAGCATGACTTTGCCAAAGGGAGATCATGCCTTCCAAATTTGATTGAACTTTTCGAGGCGGTGACTAGGTGTGTGGATGACGGTGGTGCAGTTGTTATAGCGGACATGGACTTTTGTGAGGCTTTTGACACGTTCCCGCATGGGAAATTGGATCCCAAATTGGCTTTGTGACCATAAGCATGTGTCAAGTGGTGTTTCGCAGGGATTGGTGCTGGGTCCCTTGCATTTTGTAGTGTACATTAATGATCTAGATGTGAATACAGAAGAAATGATCAGTAAGTCCACAGATGAGACAAAAATTGGTGGTGTGGTAAATACTGAGCAGGAAAGCCTTAGATTACAGGATGGTACAGATGGGCTGTTTCGATGGACAGAACAATGGCAACCCTGAGAATTACTGGGGTCATGTATTTTGGGAGGACTAACAAGGCAGGGGAATTTACAATGAACTAGGGAGTACAGAAGATCAAAGGGACATTGGGGTGCATATCCACAGAAGAGGGCCGGACAGGTAGATAAGGTGGTTAAGAAGTCAAATGGGTTACTTGCCTTTATTAGCCGAGACATTGAATATAATAGCAGGGAGGCTATGCTGGAGCTGTATAAAATGATGGTTAAGCCCCAGCTGGAATACTGTGTAAGGTTCTGGTCACCACACTATCGAAAGGAAGTGATTGCACTGGAGACGGAGCAGAGGAGTTCACCAGGATGCTGCCTGGGCTGGAGTGTTTCAGCTAGGAAGAGAGACTGGATAGGTTGGGGTTGTTTACTTTGGAGCTAGGAAGGCTGAGGGGGGACACATGAGTGAGGTGTATAAAGTAATGAGGGGCAGAGGTAGGGTTGATAGGAAGGAATATTAACCTTTAGTGGAGCGGTCAATGCCCAGATTTAAGATAAGGGGCAAGAAGGTGAGATGGGATTTGAGAAGAACTCTTTGCATCCAGAGAGTGGTGGGAATCTGGAACTCGCTGTCTGAAAGGATGGCAGTGGCGATAACCCAACATTGAACAAGTATTCAGATGAGCACTTGAAACGCCACAGCAGAAAAGTTCTGAAATATAGGATTAGAGTGGATAGGTGCTTGATACACAGAACAGTCGCGATGGGCTGAAGGGCCTCTTTCGGTGCTGTCAAAACTCTATGACTCTAATTGCGTACACAAAACAGTGTGTTACACAGGGAGAGCTGTGTGTACTGAACAGTGTGTTACACAGGGAGAGCTGTGTGTACTGAACAGTGTGTTACACAGGGAGAGCTGTGTGTACTGAACAGTGTGTTATACTGGGAGGGTTTGTGTACTGAACAGTGTGTTACCCAGGGAGAGCTGTGTGTATTGAACAGTGTGTTACACAGGGAGAGCTGTGTGTACTGAACAGTGTGTTACACAGGGAGAGCTGTGTGTACTGAACAGTGTGTTACACAGGGAGAGCTGTGCGTACTGAACAGTGTGTTACACAGGGAGAGCAGTGTGTATTGAATAATGTGTTACACAGGAAGAGCTGTGTGTACTGAACAGTGTGTTACACAGGGAGAAGTTAGTGTGTTGAACAGTGTGTTACACAGGGAGAGCTGTGTGTACTGAACAGTGTGTTACACAGGGAGAGCTGTGTGTACTGAACAGTGTGTTACACAGGGAGAGCTGTGTGTACTTAACAGTGTGTTACACAGGGAGAGCTGTGCGTACTGAACAGTGTGTTACACAGGGAGAGCAGTGTGTATTGAATAATGTGTTACACAGGGAGAGCTGTGTGTACTGAACAGTGTGTTACACAGGGAGAGCTGTGTATTGAACAGTGTGTTACACAGGGAGAGCTGTGTGTATTGAACAGTGTGTTACACAGGGAGAGCTGTGGGTACTGAACAGTGTGTTACACAGGGAGAGCTGTGTGTACTGAACAGTGTGTTACACAGGGAGAGCTGTGTGTACTGAACAGTGTGTTACACAGGGAGAGCAGTGTGTATTGAATAATGTGTTACACAGGGAGAGCTGTGTGTATTGAACAGTGTGTTACACAGGGAGAGCTGTGTGTACTGAACAGCGTGTTACACAGGGAGAGCTGTGTGTACTGAACAGTGTGTTACACAGGGAGAGCTGTGCGTACTGAACAGTGTGTTACACAGGGAGAGCAGTGTGTATTGAATAATGTGTTACACAGGGAGAGCTGTGTGTACTGAACAGTGTGTTACACAGGGAGAGCTGTGTGTATTGAACAGTGTGTTACACAGGGAGAGCTTTGTGTACTGAACAGTGTGTTACACAGGGAGAGCTGTGTGTACAGAACAGTGTGTTACACAGGGAGAGCTGTGCGTACTGAACAGTGTGTTACACTGGGAGAGCAGTGTGTATTGAATAATGTGTTACACAGGGAGAGCTGTGTGTACTGAACAGTGTGTTACACAGGGAGAAGTTAGTGTGTTGAACAGTGTGTTACACAGAGAGAGCTGTGTGTACCAGTGTATTACACATGGAGAGCTGTGTGTACAAAACAGTGTTACACAGGGAGAGCTGTGTGTACTGATGAGTGTGTTACACTGGGAGAGCTGTGTGTACTGATGAGTGTGTTACACTGGGAGAGTTGTGTGTACTGAACAGTGTGTTACACAGAGAGAGCTGTGTGTACCAGTGTATTACACATGGAGAGCTGTGTGTACAAAACAGTGTTACACAGGGAGAGCTGTGTGTACTGATGAGTGTGTTACACTGGGAGAGCTGTGTGAACTGAACAGTGTGTTACACAGGGAGAGCTGTGTGTACTGAAAGTGTGTTACACAGGGAGAGCTGTGTGTACTGATGAGTGTGTTACACAGGGAGAGCTGTGTGTACTGAACACTGTGTTACACAGGGCGAGCTGTGTGTACTGAACAGTGTGTTACCCAGGGAGAGCTGTGTGTACTGAACAGTGTGTTACACCGGGGGAGCTGTGTGTACTGAACAGTGTGTTACACAGGGGGAGCTGTGTGTACTGAACAGTGTGTTACACTGGGAGAGTTGTGTGAACTGAACAGTGTGTTACACAGGGAGAGCTGTGTGTACTGAACAGTGTGTTACACTGGGAGAGCTGTGTGTATTGAACAGTGTGTTACACAGGGAGAGCTGTGTGTATTGAACAGTGTGTTACACAGGGAATGCTGTGCGTACTGAACAGTGTGTTACACAGGGAGAGCTGTGTGTACTGATGAGTGTGTTACACTGGGAGAGCTGTGTGTATTGAACAGTGTGTTACACAGGGAATGCTATGCGTACTGAACAGTGTGTTACACAAGGAGAGTGTACTGAACAATGTGTTACACAGGGAGAGCAGCTGTGTACTGAACAGTGTGTTACGCAGGGAGAGCTGTGTGTACTGAACAGTGTGTAACACAGGGAGAGCTGTGTGTACTGAACAGTGTGTTACACAGGGAGAGTTGTGTGTACTGAACAGTGTGTTACACAGGGAGCGCTGTGAGTACTGAGCAGTGTGTTACACAGGGAGAGTTGTGTGTACTGATGAGTGTGTTACACAGGGAGAGCTGTGTGTACTGAACAGTGTGTTACACAGGGAGAGCAGCTGTGTACTGAACAGTGTGTTACACAGGGAGAGCTGTGTATACTGAACAGTGTGTTACACAGGGAGAGCTGTGTGTACTGATCAATGTGCTTCACAAGGAGGGATGTGTGTTCTGAACAGTGTGTGTAAGTAATGAGATATGATTTCCAAATTTAAGATGATTTGCAAAGGAGCTGGAGTGGAGATGAAGAAGCATTTTCTATGCAATGTGTTGTAACCTGGTAAATCTGAAATTGTGGTTGAATCTGGTCCAATTGTCACTCAAAAGAGAAATGAGTAAACTCTTAGCAGTCAAAAAGGGAGCTTGGGTGTGGTATTAATGGCATTGCTGTTTTAAGACATTGACACCATCAGCTGAATGACCTCCACCACGTTAGACCATTATTTTATTCTATCTTTGATGATGAATGTGGCATTCTGGGTGTGGAGTATTTAGAGGGAGGAGTTCACATCATTCATACGAACATACCCCTCAGGACTTTATCTGTTTCAGTCAAGTCGCCTCTTACTCTTCTAAGCTCCAACAGATACAAGCCCAGCCTGCCCAACCTTTCCTCAATAATCAACCCACCCATTCCTGGTATTAGACTGGCAAATCTTCTCGAAACTGCTTCCAATGGATTTACAGCTTTTCTTAAATAAGGAAACCAATATTGTAAACAATATTCCAGATGTGGTCTCACCAATACCCTGCATAACTGAAGCCTACTTTTGTATTCAAGTCTCTCACAATGAACAATAACATTCGATTAGCTTTCCTAGTTACTTGCTGTACCTGTATGCTAACCTTTATGATTCATGCACTTGGACACCCAGATTCCTCTGCAGCTCTGCAAACTATCACCATTTAGATGGGGCGGCACAGTAGCAAAGTGGTTAGCACTGTTGCTTCACAGCGCCAGATACCCGGGTTCGATTCCCGGCTTGGGTCACTGTCAGTGCGGAGTCTGAACGTTCTCCTCGTGTCGGTGTGAGTTTCCTCCGGGTGCTCCGGTTTCCTCCCACAAGTCCCGAAAGACGTGCATGTTGGGTGAATTGGCCATTCTGAATTCTCCCTCGGTGTACCCGAACAGGCGGCGGAGTGTGGCGACTAGGGGATTTTCACAGTAATTTCATTGCCGTGTTAATGTAAGCCGGTTTGCGACACTAATAAAGATTATTATGATCATTGTAAGCTTCTCTTTGTTCTTCCTGCCAAAATGGGCAATTTCACATTTTCCCACATTGTACTCCATTTACCAGATCTTTGCCCACTCACTTAACCTATCCATATCCTTTTGTAGCCTCCGTATGTCTTCTTCACAACTTACTCTCCCACCTTTCTTTATAGCATCAGTGAATTTAGCAACCTTCCCATTGGCCTCCTCATGCTTGTCGTTTGTATAAATGGTGAAAAGTTGAGGTCCTAGCACTGACCCCTGTGACACAACACTCATCACATCATGCCACCCAGAAAATGACCCATTCAGTCTACATGAGTTAGGAAATCTTCTATCATCAAACATCCAGGACTATATCCCGCTCAGGTTGTGAGCCCTCCTCCCAAAGGCAAGTCAAGGAGCTGACAATGCCACACTGCTGACTGCCGGTCAGCAATGATCTTACTGTGCCACTTCCAATCACAGTTCCTCAATGAAGCCTTTTTATTATAATGATCCCTGTACCCAGAAGCAGTATAGTTAGGAAAACTTGTCATTTACTTAGAATATCTTTGGAATCTGTAGTTATTGGTAAGAATGTTTGGAAAGGACTTTTCAGAGTTTGCACCAATTGAAAAGGCATCATTTGTACCTTTCTTGGACAATATGAAATACAGGTCCCTGTGACCTGGCAGCCCTTGACCTGGAAGCAGTACCAACAGGGAGGAAGTTAAGATATGGACGCCATACAGCCAGGGATAAAGGAGAACTGCAGACTCAATGGAGAGCTACAGACACAGGAGCTGGAGCGTGAACCAATCGGCACACAGATGCAGAAACAAAGAGAAAGCTGAGACAGAAAAGAGAATTCTTGTGAGGAGAAGATGCACATCGTTCTCAGAAAGAGGTCAGTTTTTCTGTTTGATGAAAAGGAGACAGGAGCTCTTGGAGATACTGTGCGTGCTGGCTAAAAAGGTCTAAAACCTGAATGGCTGTGTGAATAGCTCAGAGGCACTAAGAGCTGGCTGTTTTCCCAGAAGTAGCCAAACCATGAACCTGTGTATTATTGGTTGGTTGAATAGGAACTCTAGAAGTCTACCACATCCGGACTGCCATGACCTGGGGAGGAGGGTTTGGTAAAAGTGTGCCTTGATAGTATTCGTACCTACAAAACCCTAAAGGTGAAAGCTGTTTTCAGATCAGACTCCTGGGGCTGGATTCTCCTTTTCAGGGACTATGTCCCCACGCCATCTTGAAAACTGTGGCTTTTATGCCAGAAAAACTGGCGCCAAAAGGCCACACATTCACAGCCCTTCATGGGGCTATCAGGGAGCCATTGTGAAGCTCTCAGCTCCAGCTGCCGATACGGCCCCCTGCACTTCCGGGTCAGAGACCGCGCAAGGGCACAGCAGCAGCCTCCAGCGCCATGCCGTGCTCCATGGGACCGCGGAAATAGTGACCCCGATCGGCCACGCGCCCGACCCGGATCACCCGCTCAAAAATACCCGGGTCCCGTATGAGGCCCCCCCCCCATCCCCCCCGCCCCCCACCCCCCGCCATCCGATCGGCCCGCCCCCAGCCTCGCGAGTTTCCCGAACGGTTGGGACCATGTTAGAAATACGCCGTTGGGACTTCGGCCGACCGGGGGTGGAGAATGGCGGGGCAAACCTCCAGCAATGGCCGCAGGTGGGGGATATGCGGCGTACTTCCCGGGTACGCCGCTTTTTGGGTGCCGAAGAATGGAGGAACCGGCGCCAGTCCTGATTTCATGCGTGGAAATGGATCCTCCCCCCCGGCGCCGGACACGATTTAGGCATCGGGGTGCGGAGAATCCAGGCCTTGGTCTAACCTGTGTGAATAAAGAGCAACATAATAGCAACTTTGTAGCTATGTAACATGGGTGCTTGTGGATGTGGAAGATGCATTTTTGTGCATCGGTTATTTCAAGTGAAACGTAACTTTTTATTTGAAGTTATTTGCCTGTTAATTCTTGGGACTTTGTCTTGGTTCTGATTTGTGTGAAAGTAAAAGTTACAAAAAGTGAAACCTTTTGTTAATTTCTTCTCTTGGGGGTCATTCATTGGTTCTTTTTGGTTTTCCCGTGGGGATAGCAACATTGTTTTGATGTTGATGTGGTGCATGGGATTTTTGAAATCCTGGCATTTTCAGTTTCGAAAGGGAAAAATAATCTTCAATTTTGTTCCGATGTTTACGTCACAACATCATTGATGCAACAAAAAAAATCATCAGGGACGCGTAACTTTAAAATGCAGATTATTTCTGACTTCTGTAATATGGGTTTGAAGGATTGCAGCTTCAGATGCATGGGTTCAAGAAAAAAAGACAAAAGAATCTGCATTTCTATAGCATCGGTCACAAACCTCAGCACTTGGTAAAGCACTTTGCCAATACTACTGGCCAACGAAGCACTGCGGAAGCGCAGTCACTGTTTTAGTGTCAGTAATATGACTGACAGCATATGCACAGAAAGCATCCACAAACAGCAAAGAGATGAGTGGCCAGATTATCTATTTCAATGTTGTTAGTTGAGGAATAAATATCGGCCAGGATACCGTGGAGGATTCCCCTGAATGATGAATGTGGCCTGACAGAAGATGTATTAGTTGGAATCTAAAGATAGTGCAAGAGGTCACACGAGTTTCATAGAATTTACAGTGCAGAAGGAGGCCATTCGGCCCATCGAGTCTGCACCGGCTCTTGGAAAGAGCACCCTACCCAAGGTCAACACCTCCGCCCTATCCCCATAACCCAGTAACCCCACCCAACACGAAGGGCAATTTTGGACACTAAGGGCCAATCCACCTAACCCGCACATCTTTGGACTGTGGGAGGAAACCGGAGCACCCGGAGGAAACCCACGCACACACGGGGAGGATGTGCAGACTCCACACAGACAGTGACCCAAGCCGGAATCGAACCTGGGACCCTGGAGCTGTGAAGCAATTGTGCTATCCACAAGGCTACCGTGCTGCCCAAAGTTGTTAACAAAGGTTAAGAGGTTGTTCGTCAGAGAGGTTACAAAGTCAGGAAAGGAGGGCCATTCAGCCCAACCCGGCCATACTGGCACTTGCCCTTCACATCAGCAGGAAACCTAACTCTGGCAGCTGGAGGTATGTTTGAACTTAAATACAAGACAAGTGGTGTGAAAGCCTCCCGACGTGGTTAGCCGTAACAGCAAACTGCCTGGTGAAATTGGCAGTGTTTACACCAAAGTCGTGGCAGGAACATGGCGGAACGACTGCACTCACACAGTTTAATCAGAATGTTGGGCGTTACCACAATCCACTCAGTCTGTGGTCTGTGCAAGTTATCAGAGTTTCTGAAGCAGGAAGGAGCAAAACACAGGTGCTGAACACTTTACTGATTAATATCCAGGGAGTTGTGACTAATGTGAACATTGGGTGAGAATAGGAACAAGAATCAGAGCTGGAACATTAATGCCCAGAAGAGTTTGCGCTATCTTTAAAGGAGGGGCACAAACGGGAACAAAGGAAAAACAAAGAGGGAAGGGGTAACACCTGATTCATACCTGAGGGAGGGGACAACTCCTGATTCCTACCTGAGGGAGGGGACAACTCCTGATTCCTACCTGAGGGAGGGGACAACTCCTGACTCTTATCCAAGGGAAGCAGCGACTACTAACTCTTACCTGAGATAAGGGTCGACTCCTGACTCGTAACCGAGGTCATATTCAGACTGAATAACTAATAGGGTCCTGCCTTAGTCAGCACTGGGGCTTCCAACCCTGCCTAGACATATTCCTGGAGGTTTCATCAAATGACCACTGGCATCCTTCCGCACCTGTGCTATTTGTCATCGAATGCCTGCCTCACTTGACAATCCTCATTTGCAGGTTGGGAGTTAGTGTTCGGCTCAATCCTGGAATGGTGGTGTTTACTAGGAGCACAAACGGGAAAATTACCAGTTCAGCATACATGGCCCTCAGGAACGTCCCTGGTTAGCAGTCAGAAAGCTTACCTTTCCACCTTGGCCTGCTCTGTTGTTATTATGGACTGTAAAAAGGGGCACCAATATCGGCTGTCTGCAAACATAGCTGTAATTGCAATGCTTGGACTTCCTAAAGACTTGGAAAAGTTTCCAACATCTCAGAGATTTCTTTCATTATAATGGGGACATTGCTGATCGTAAAAGCGAAACAGAAACTGCTTTCATTAAACTTTAATACAATTCTTTGCCGCCATCCCTCTGAATGCTTGCCTTCTTTGGACGGGGCATCAAGTATAAAAATTGGCCAAGTCATGCTACAGTTGTGTAGAACGTTGGAAGGCAACACTTGGAATATTGCGGGCAGCAGGGTAGCACAAGTGGATAGCACTATAACTTCAAAGCGCCAGGGTCCCAGGTTTGATACCCCACTGGGTCACTGTCTGTGTGGAGTCTGCACGTTCTCCCCGTGTGTGCGTGGGTTTCCTCCGGGTGCTCCGGTTTCCTCCCACAGTCCAAAGACGTGCAGGTTAGGTGGATTGGCCGTGATAAATTGCCCTTAGTGACCAAAAAGGTTAGGAGGGGATATTGGGTTATGAGGATAGGGTGGAAAAGAGGGCTTAAGTGGGTCGGTGCAGACTTGATGGGCCGAATGGCCTCCTTCTGCACTGTACTATGTTCTATTGTGCACAATTCTGGTCACCACACTACCAGAAGGATGTAGAGGCTTTGGAGAGGTTGCGGAGGAGTTTTGACCATGATGTTGCCTGGTCTGGAGGGTGTTAGCTATGTGGAGAGGCTGGATGGACTTGGACTGTTTTCATTAGAAAGACGGAGGTTGAGGGGTGATTATGAGGGGCATGGATGGAGTGGATGGGCAGGCACTCTTTCCCAGGGTGGAGGGGTCAGTCACCAGGGGGCATACGTTTAAGGTCCATGGGCAAAGTTTAGAGGAGATGTGCAAAGCAGGTTTATTACGCAGAGGGTGGTGAGTGCCTGGAACGTGTTGCCAGGGGAGGTTGTGGAAGCAGATACATTAACGGCATTCAAAAGGCATCTTGACAAACACTTGGGTAGGATGGGTATAGAGGGATACGGCACAAGGACCTGCTGAGGGTTTTTGCAAAGGTTGATATCATGACTGGTACAGGCTTGGAGGGCCGAAGGACGTGTTCCTGGGCTGTATTGTTCTTAGTTCTTTGTTCTGAAGGTTTTGATCCATGCGATTTCTGTTAATTCAAAGTCCGATGCAAACCTCTCTGCACCACCCCCATATCTCGTGCTATCCGCCATGTGTAACGTCAAGACAGTCAGTGCGGTCAGTCTAAGGGAGGACACCAAATCTGATTCTAGCCTTGCCTTTGCAGCCGGGTGTCATTGAGCAGCTGTCAGGTTTCAGAATCCTGCCTTGGCCACTAATGGCCAGGTTGATCACATCATCGTCAACTGCTGTACCGGTGGTGACCAGTTGAGGCAAACATTTCTGAAATGGAACCTGGGGCCTGGGTCTGTTTGGTTCAATGCAACATATCTAGGCCTTAGAGGGCGGGGGGGGGGGATGTAGAGAAACTAGAGAAGTGGGGATTGTTCTCCTTACAACAGGGAAAGTTGAGGGGAGGGTGAATAGAGGTGATCAAAATAATCAATCGAGTAAGTAGGAATAAAATGTTTCTTGTGGCTGGATGGTTAATAACCGCTGGCCTTGCCAACACCCACTTCCCATGAATGAAGACAAAAAAAGAAAGGCTGATAACGAGAGGACACCAATTTTAAGGTGGTTGGCAAAAGAGCCAGAGGTGCGTTGATGAAAATGTTTTGAGGCAGCCAGTTTCTGTGATCTGGAAGGCTTTTCAAAATGGAACTGGATAAATATTTGAAGGGGTGGGCATGGCTGTGGGACAACAGCAGGGGGAGTGGGATTAATTTGTTCGTTCAAAAAACTGTCACAAACATGATGGCCTGAATGGCCTCCTTCCGTGCTACACCATTCTATGATTCAACGAGCCGGAGGTTTTGAGCTTGTGGACAGAGGCCAGCCTGTTACTGAGCTGCAGGCGAGGAGATCAATAATCGTTTCTCTTTTTCAATCATCCCCTCTTCAGGTTTTAAGCCATGATGGTGGAATCTGCATCAGAGGCAATACGAAGCACTTCAGCCAATCAAAATGGAGTTAGTAGTCTAAGCAGCCAATCAGATGGTGGAGGGCGAGAAGGTGGTTCGATTGGGGATGCAAATGGAGAAGTGAGTCCTGTGGATCTGTTGCATCTGCAACAACAGCAGGTTCAGGTAGGCTCTTGATGTTTTTTGTCATTAATCTATGTGTTCTTGTGTATTGTGTATTGAGTATTGTGTTCAGTTTTGGTCTCCTTACTTGAGAAAGGACGTACTGGCATTGGAGGATGTGCAGAGGAGATTCACTGGGTTAATCCCAGAGTTGAAGGGGTTGGATTACGACGAGAGGTTGAGTAGACTGGGACTGTACTCGTTGGAATTTAGAACGATGAGGGGGGATCTTACAGAAACATATAAAATTATGAAGGGAATAGATAGGACAGATGCGGGCAGGTTGTTTCCACTGGCGGGTGAAAGCAGAACTAGGGGGCATAGCCTCAAAGTAAGGGGAAGTGGATTTAGGACTGAGTTTAGGAGGAACTTCTTCACCCAAAGGGTTGTGAATCTATGGAATTCCTTGCCCAGTGAAGCAGTAGAGGCTCCTTCATTCAATGTTTTTAAGATAAAGATAGATAGTTTTTTGAAGAATAAAGGCATTAAGGGTTATGGTGTTCGGGCCGGAAAGTGGAGCTTGAGTCCACAAAGGATCAGCCATGATCTCATTGAATGGCGGAGCAGGCTCGAGGGGCCAGATGGCCTACTCCTGTTCCTAGTTCTTATGTTCTTATGTTATGCAGCAAAGTAATGGAACATGCTGATTAGAAAGACGACCTAACCTCGCAAGGTTGGACATATCCGCTTTGGAGGGACTAACCCAGTCTGAACCTTGAGCCACTCCTTGCTCAATGAGTTGTTACCAAGGTGTCTAATGCCTGGACATTGACAGGCCACCTTGGCAGGGCAGCCCAGGGTCGTATGGGATTGAAAATGCCGAAATAATTGCTCAGGCATGTCAGAAATGCTTCTTCCCTCCTCCATTTTGCTCTTACTTCTCGTCTTTCAGTCAAACTGGATTGAATTCAGGAAGAATTCACCATGGTGTTCTCTGTCCATTGTGATTGGCTGACAAGTGGTGTGGTTGTGGTTGTGTTTATTTGATGCTCAGGTCCGTACCTCCCAGAAAGAGCCCAAAATTATTGTAGACAGTCCTCCTGAACAACAGACAGCGGAGACATTCTCTCCGTCAGTCAGGCCTGAACTGAAACCCAGCCCCTTGTAGTTTAGGATCAATATGCTGATCCACTAAACAAGTTTCTTCAAACGTGTGTGAATTCAAATGAGTCAGGGCACCCTAACACAAAAGCTGATGGAGAGACGGCGGCACGGTGGTTAGAACTGCTGCCTCACAGCTCCAGGGACCCGGGTTCAATTCCAGCCTCAGGTGACTGTGTGGAGTCTGCACGTTCTCCCCGTGTCTGCGTGGGTTTCCGCCGGGTGCTCCGGTTTCCATCCATAGTCCAAATATCTGCAGTTTAGGTGGATTGGCCAAGCTACATTGCCCCTTAGTGTCCGAAAGATTAGGTAGTGTTACTGGGTTACGGGGATCGGGTGGAGGTGTGGTCTTAAGTGGGGTGCCCTTTCTAAGGGCTGGTGCAGACTCGATGGGCTGAATGGCCTCCTTCTACACTGTAAATTCTATGAAATTCTAAAGAATAAAGGGATTAAGGGTTATGGTGTTCGGGCCGGAGAGTGGAGCTGAGTCCACAAAGATCAGCCATGATCTCATTAAATGGCGGAGCAGGCTCGTGGGGCCAGATGGCCTACTCCTGTTCCTAGTTCTTATGTTCTTATGAAATCTGTGAAATATGGCCCTATCTCTGTAACCTCCTTCAATCCCACAACTCTCCTAGATATCTGCGCTCCTCCAATTCTGGCCTCTCGTGCATTCCCAATTGCAATTGGTGGACATGCCTTCTGCTCCCTGGGCCCCAAGTTCTGAAATTTCTTTCCTCGACCACTCCCCCTCACACCCTCGCTTTCCTCGTTTAAAACACTTCTTAAAACCTTCCTCTTTGACCAAGTTTTGGATTGTCTGACCTAATGGGCGGGATTCTCCTTTCCGGGGACTAAGACCCCACGCCGGCGGGAAAACCGGCACGAACCATTCCGGCGTCACCTGCCCCTGAAAGTGCGGAATTCTCCGCACTTTCAGGGGCTAGGTGGACCCGGAGGGGTTGGCACCGTGCCAGTCGGCGCCGAAGGGACTGCGCGAGTTCGCGCATGTGCCAAAGGCCGGCCATGGCAGAACCCTACAGGGGCTGGCGCGGAGGGAAGAAGTGCCCCCATGGCCGAGGCCCCCCCCCCGCAGATCGGTGGGCCCCGATTGCAGGCCAGGCCACCGTGGTCCGTCCCCCCCCCCCCGGGATCAGATCCCCCCGCGCCCCCCCCCGAGGACCGCCCCAGCCAACGTACCTGCCAGGTCCCGCCGTGTGGGACCATGTCCAATTCACGCCAATGGGACTGGCCAAAAATGGGCGGCCGCTCGGCCCATTGGAGCCCGGATAATTGCTGGGGGGGGGCGCTGCCAATGGCTCCCGACTGGCGTGGTGGGAATCCCGTCCCACCCGAAAAACGGGACCAGAGAATATGTCAGCCGGCATCGGGGCAGGATTCGCGCCGCTCCGCGGGGATTCTCCTTGGCGCGGCGCCAACCCCTCTGAGTCCACCTAGCTCCCGGAAGTGCGAAGAATTCCGCACTTTCAGGGGCTAATGACACTGGAGTGGTTCACACTGGTTTTCCCGCCGGCGTGGGGACTTAGTCCCCGGAAAGCAGAATCCCGCCCATTAGGTTCCATGTTATACTTTGGTTCATAATGCTCCTGTGACAAAACTTAGGACATTTTGTTATGTTTAAGGTGTTACATAAATATAAGTTATTGTTGTTGGTTATCACCCACCACTTTCCTGAAGACACACCTTGGTGGTGTCTGAATTAAAGGCAACGTAGTACCTGTATAGTCTATAAATGCAGATATTATATGGTCTTATGTGTGACGCATAATGATAGTTCCTTTCATTCTGCCTGTACTTTGTCTAAAAAATGTTCCATCTCTCATCCCTTGCCTTTCCTGCTGTCAGGATCTTGCATCCTCTCAGAACTGAGTCTGATTGATCTTAATCTTGGATTTCATCCAGTGAAATTTGCTGAAGTTTAGATTTCACCTGAAGCCGATTCCTACACTTCCTCTTATTTACCTTGAACTCGAGCCAGAGGCAAACCTTTTGAGTCGAGCTCACAAATCTGGTCCAACGAGTCCGAACGAGTCGAAGACAGACTGGGACTATTCGTTCGCCGTTCCAAGTCTGTCCTGCAGGCTATGATACAGGGATGAAGGCATCTGTAGGAGCACTGAAGGGACATCCTTTAAAGTCTCTTCAGCTAGCCGTAAGCCATTAGCAGAAGTCCATCCCTTCCCAAGTGCGAAGGTACGTCACCTGGGAAACTGTGAGCATTTGTTGTAATAGATGAGGTGCCAATTGCAAGCTGCTGTCGAATATCTCATCAGGTTGGCTCACCTGGTCATGGAGCACACCAACAGCCCAGAGAATTTGTACCGGCAAAAAGACAGGACGCGGGTTTCTCTCGGCCCAGGGTTGGGCTGGAGAATCGCCGCGACCGTCGTGAATTGCGCCACGCCGTCCCGACGCGATTCTTCACAGAGCGGAGAATCGGTGCCATCGGCGCCGGCGTGGCCGGCACGGCGCCGGTCAGGGGCTGCTCTACGCAGCCCCCCCCCCGCTGATTCTCGACCCGGGATGGGCCGAGTGGCCGTAGCAAAAAACCCGAGTCCAGCCAGCGCCGTTATAACATGCTCTCAGCCGGCGGGACCTTGGCGTGGAAAGATCCGGGGGCGGCCTATGGGGGGGTGGGGGGGGCAGGAGGAGGGGGGGGGTGACCCTGGGGGGGCCTCCGTTGTGGCCTGGCCTGAGATCGGGGCCCACCGATCGCCGGGCCAGCTTCTTGTGCTGAGGGCCTCCTTTCTTCTGCGCCAGCCCCTGTCGTCCTACGCCATGCTGCGTCGGGGCCGGCGGGGAGAAGGGAGCCACTGCGCATGAGCGGACCCCGCGGTGCCCAGTTGACGCCGGGATCAGCAGCTGGAGCGGCAAGGGTCGCTCCAGTGCTGTGCTGGCGCCCTGTAGGGGCCAGAACTGCTGATCCTGAGGCCATGTTGACGCCGTCGGGAAACGCGACGGCTTTTCTGACGGCATCAACACTTAGCCTCAGGGTCAGAGAATCCCGCTCAGGACTTCCATTTACCAGACAATTTACAGTGCAAAAGGTGCCCATTCGGCCCATGGAGTGCGCAGCGGCCTTTGGAAAGAGCACCCTACTTAAGCCCCACCTGGGCAGCATGGTAGCATA
This sequence comes from Scyliorhinus torazame, assembly GCF_047496885.1. Lineage (NCBI taxonomy): Eukaryota > Metazoa > Chordata > Chondrichthyes > Carcharhiniformes > Scyliorhinidae > Scyliorhinus > Scyliorhinus torazame. Next base: position 25,199,733 of record NC_092723.1, on the reverse strand, counting down.
GTGGTTAGCACAATTGCTTCACAGCTCCACGGTCCCAGGTTCGATTCCCAGCTTGGGTCACTGTCTGTGTGGAGTCTGCACGTTCTCCCCGTGTGTGCGTGGGTTTCCTCCGGGTGCTCCGGTTTCCTCCCACAGTCCAAAGACGTGCAGGTTGGGTGGATTGGCCATGATAAATTGTCCTTAGTGTTCAAAATTGCCGTTAGTGTTAGGTGGGGTTACTGGAAAGGGTGGATGTCGGCGAATTGAGTGGGTGCTCTTTCCAAGAGCCGGTGCAGACTCAATGGGCCAAATGGCCTCCTTCTGTACTGTAAATTCTATGATTCTATGATCTCCTCAACCTGGCCTAACCTTTTGGACACACAGGAACAATTTAGCATGGCCAATCCATCTTTGGACTGTGGGAGGAAACCGGGGCACCCGGAGCAAACCCACGCAGACACGGGGAGAAAGTGCAAACTCCGCACAGACAGTCACCCGAGGCGGGAATTGAACCCGAGATGCTGGAGCTGTGAGGCAGCAGTGCTAACCACCGTGCCGTTCAGAACCTCAGGAAGTCCCAAGGCATCGCAGCCAATGAGACTTGTTGGCCAATTTGCATACAATTAGATCCCACAAACAGTGATGGAATAATGTTGATGAAGTGTTGGGTGCTCTGCTACACAGACGAACCAACACGGTAGTGAATGGTACAATGCAGTTTTATTTCAAACATCTATTTACACTGGTAAACTGTTTACTGAGGTTCGATCATGACCCTTGATTCTGTGGGCCTATTCCTAATTCTATCGTGTAGTGGCATTCAGCACATGGTGGATGTCTGAGTGGCTTGTACTGAGCTCTGTGCCCTGAGCCGTCTCCTGCTCCGAGTGCCCAGGAAGTGTTGTGTTCCCGGTTTTGTACTGTGTATGCGCTTGCCTGTGATTGGCTGTCGTGTTGTGTGTGTTGATTGATCCGTTGATCTGTCCATCAGTGTGTATGTATGTATGTGCTATGATGTGTACCTGAATATCATGACAGTTGAGATCATTTGTTTTTTGGTGCTGGTCGAGGGACAATTATTTGGAGAAAGTTCCTGCTCTTCGTTAAATAGTATCTTAGACTCTTTCATATCAGAGGCTAGATGGGTCTTGGTTTAAACCTGAGATTCGGCATCTCAACAGTGTGGAGCTCCCTCAGTACTGCACTTCGATTGCTTTAACCCACAATCTTCTGACACGGAAGCACGGGTGCTACCTGTGGAACTGCTGCAGAAACTTTGAACTTAATGGGTGTGAGCATTTTTGGTGTCAAAGCTGGATGGAAAAAGGCCTCACAGGGAGCTGAGTCAACCTTTGCCAAATGTGTTTGTTGTAGGTTGAAGTCACAGCTGCAAAAGACCTGTGCATTCTTGTTGGAGCGTAGGGACAGGACAGTACGAAGTCTTACAACACCAGGTTAAAGTCCAACAGGTTTGTTTCGATGTCACTAGCTTTCGGAGCGCTGCTCCTTCCTCAGGTGAATGAAGAGGTCTGTTCCAGAAACACATATATAGACAAATTCAAAGATGCCAAACAATGCTAGGAATGCGAGCATTAGCAGATGATTAAATCTTTACAGATCCAGAGATGGGGTAACCCCAGGTTAAAGAGGTGTGAATTGTGTCAAGCCAGGACAGTTGGTAGGATTTCGCAGGCCAGATGGTGGGGGATGAATGTAATGCGACATGAATCCCAGGTCCCGGTTGAGGCCGCACTCATGTGTGCGGAACTTGGCTATAAGTTTCTGCTCGGCGATTCTGCGTTGTCGCGGGTCCTGAAGGCCGCCTTGGAGAACGCTTACCCGGAGATCAGAGGCTGAATGCCCTTGACTGCTGAAGTGTTCCCCGACTGGAAGGGAACATTCCTGCCTGGTGATTGTTGCGCGATGTCCGTTCATTCGTTGTCGCAGCGTCTGCATGGTCTCGCCAATGTACCACGCTTCGGGACATCCTTTCCTGCAGCGTATGAGGTAGACAACGTTGGCCGAGTCGCACGAGTATGTACCGCGTACCTGGTGGGTGGTGTTCTCACATGTAATAGTGGTATCCATGTCGATGATCTGGCACGTCTTGCAGAGATTGCCATGACAGGGTTGTGTGGTGTCGTGGTCACTGTTCTGAAGACTGGGTAGTTTGCTGCAAACAATGGTTCGTTTGAGGTTGCGCGGTTGTTTGAAGGCAAGTAGTGGGGGTGTGGGGATGACCTTGGCAAGATGTTCATCGTCATCAATGACGTGTTGAAGGCTGTGAAGAAGATGACGTAGTTTCTCCGCTCCACATGTAGGGACAGGAGGAGGCCATTCAGCCCCTCAAACCTGTTCAGACATTCAGTGAGGTTATAGCTGACCTGTGACCTAACTCCATACACCAATCTTTTCCCCACGTCCCTTAATACCTGTGGATAAGAGAAATCTGTCAGTTCCAGATTTAAAATTAACAAATGGTCTGGCATGAATCGCCCTTTGTGGCAGCAAATTCTAAACTCTACCACTCTTTGTTTGTTGCAGTGTTTCCGAATTTTACTCCTGAAAGGTTGGCTTGAGTATCCCTTCACACTAGATTCTCCAACCAATGGAAATTGTTCCTCTCTATCGGCCTTATCTGTTCCTGTATAAACTTGAATCACTGGTTTGGAATCCTTATTCACAAGGAACTCATTCCTGCTCTGGGAAAGCATTACTAAGATAAGCCAGGATTTCAAGGAGTGGGGTTGCTCTGAACACTGGCTGGGGAGTAGGGCAGCTCCTGACCAATTTAATATTTTTAATTATAGCAGACAATAGCCTGTCTGCAGTCAAGGTGTCCTTTTACAGATCGAGGTCCTGCCTCCATGACTTGTTGGCAAAGGAAAAAACTGACAACTCTTCAATCGCAGTGGTGCTACTGGGAAAAGCAACCATCACTGGGAACAGTGACCATCGCTGGAAACTGTGACCATCGCTGTGAACAGTGGCCATCGCTGTGAACAGTGGCCATCGCTAGGAGAGTGACCATCGCTGGGAACAGTGGCCATAGCTGGGAACAGTGGCCATCACTGGGAACAGTGACCATCGCTGGAAACTGTGACCATCGCTGGGAACAACGACCATCGCTGGGAACAGTGACCATCGCTGGGAACAGTGGCCATCGCTGCGAACAGTGACCATCGCTGGGAAAAGTGAGCATCGCTGGGAACAGTGACCATCGCTGGGAACAGTGGCCATCGCTGGGAGCAGTGGCCATCGCTGGGAACAGTGACCATCGCTGGGAACAGTGGCCATCGCTGCGAACAGTGACCATCGCTGGGAAAAGTGAGCATCGCTGGGAACAGTGAGCATCGTTGGGAACAGTGACCATCGCTGGGAACAGTGACCATCACTGGGAACAGTGACCATCGCTGTGAACAGTGGCCATCGCTAGGAGAGTGACCATCGCTGGGAACAGTGAGCATCGTTGGGAACAGTGACCATCGCTGGGAACAGTGACCATCGCTGGGAACAGTGGCCATCGCTGGGAACAACGACCATCGCTGGGAACAGTGACCATCGCTGGGAACAGTGACCATTCTGGGAACAGTGACCATCGCTGGGAACAGTGACCATCGCTGGGAACAGTGACCATCGCTGGGAACAGTGGCCATCGCTGGGAACAGTGACCATCGCTGGGAACAGTGGCCATCGCTGCGAACAGTGACCATCGCTGGGAAAAGTGAGCATCGCTGGGAACAGTGAGCATCGTTGGGAACAGTGACCATCGCTGGGAACAGTGACCATCACTGGGAACAGTGACCATCGCTGTGAACAGTGGCCATCGCTAGGAGAGTGACCATCGCTGGGAACAGTGACCATCGCTGGGAACAGTGGCCATCGCTGGGAACAGTGGCCATCGCTGGGAGCAGTGACCATCACTGGGAACAGTGACCATCGCTGGGAACAGTGGCCATCGCTGGGAACAGTGACCATCGCTGGGAACAGTGGCCATCGCTGGGAACAGTGGCCATCGCTGGGAACAGTGGCCATCGCTGGGAATAGTAACACTCGCTGGGAACAGTGACCATCGCTGGGAACAGTGACCATCGCTGGGAACAGTGACCATCGCTGGGAACAGTGACCATCGCTGGGAACAGTGGCCATCGCTGGGAGAGTGACCATCGCTGGGAACAGTGGCCATCGCTGGGAACAGTGACCATCGCTGGGAACAGTGACCATCGCTGGGAACAGTGACCATCGCTGGGAACAGTGACCATTGCTGGGAACAGTGACCATCGCTGGGAACAGTGACCATCGCTGGGAACAGTGGCCATCGCTGGGAACAGTGGCCATCGCTGGGAACAGTGGCCATCGCTGGGAACAGTGGCCATCGCTAGGAGAGTGACCATCGCTGGGAACAGTGGCCATCGCTGGGAACAGTGGCCATCGCTGGGAACAGTGGCCATCGCTGGGAACAGTGGCCATCGCTGGGAACAGTGGCCATCGCTGGGAACAGTGACCATCGCTGGCAACAGTGACCATCGCTGGGAACAGTGGCCATCGCTGGGAGAGTGACCATCGCTGGGAACAGTGGCCATCGCTGGGAACAGTGACCATCGCTGGGAACAGTGACCATCGCTGGGAACAGTGACCATCGCTGGGAACAGTGACCATCGCTGGGAACAGTGACCATCGCTGGGAACAGTGACCATCGCTGGGAACAGTGGCCATCGCTGGGAACAGTGGCCATCGCTGGGAACAGTGGCCATCGCTGGGAACAGTGGCCATCGCTAGGAGAGTGACCATCGCTGGGAACAGTGGCCATCGCTGGGAACAGTGGCCATCGCTGGGAACAGTGGCCATCGCTGGGAACAGTGGCCATCGCTGGGAACAGTGACCATCGCTGGGAACAATGGCCATCGCTGGGAACAGTGACCATCGCTGGGAACAGTGGCCATCGCTGGGAACAGTGGCCATCGCTGGGAAAAGTGAGCATCGCTGGGAACAATGAGCATCGCTGGGAACAGTGACCATCACTGGGAACAGTGACCATCGCTGTGAACAGTGGCCATCGCTAGGAGAGTGACCATCGCTGGGAACAGTGACCATCGCTGGGAACAGTGGCCATCGCTGGGAACAGTGGCCATTGCTGGGAACAGTGACCATCACTGGGAACAGTGACCATGCTGGGTACAGTGACCATCGCTGGGAACAGTGACCATCGCTGGGAACAGTGGCCATCGCTGGGAACAGTGACCATCGCTGGGAACAGTGGCCATCGCTGGGAACAGTGGCCATCTCTGGGAACAGTGACACTCGCTGGGAACAGTGACCATCGCTGGGAATAGTGGCAATCGCTGGGAACAGTGGCCATCGCTGGGAACAGTGACCATCGCTGGGAACAGTGACCATCGCTGGGAACAGTGGCCATCGCTGGGAACAGTGACCATCGCTGGGAACAGTGGCCATCGCTGGGAACAGTGGCCATCGCTGGGAACAGTGGCCATCGCTGGGAACAGTGGCCATCGCTGGGAACAGTGGCCATCGCTGGGAACAGTGACCATCGCTGGGAACAGTGACCATCGCTGGGAACAGTGAGACTCGCTGGGAACAGTGACCATCACTGGGAACAGTGACCATACTGGGTACAGTGACCATCGCTGGGAACAGTGGCCATCGCTGGGAACAGTGGCCATCGCTGGGAACAGTGGCCATCGCTGGGAACAGTGGCCATCGCTGGGAACAGTGACCATCGCTGGGAACAGTGGCCATCGCTGGGAACAGTGGCCATCGCTGGGAACAGTGAGACTCGCTGGGAACAGTGACCATCACTGGGAACAGTGACCATACTGGGTACAGTGACCATCGCTGGGAACAGTGACCATCACTGAGAACAGTGGCCATCGCTGGGAATAGTGGCCATCGCTGGGAACAGTGACCATCGCTGGGAACAGTGACCATCGCTGGGAACAGTGACCATCGCTGGGAACAGTGACCATCGCTGGGAACAGTGACACTCGCTGGGAACAGTGACACTCGCTGGGAACAGTGACACTCGCTGGGAACAGTGACACTCGCTGGGAACAGTGACACTCGCTGGGAACAGTGACCATACTGGGTACAGTGACCATCGCTGGGAACAGTGACCATCGCTGGGAACAGTGGCCATCGCTGGGAACAGTGACACTCGCTGGGAACAGTGACCATCGCTGGGAACAGTGACCATCATAGTGACCATGCTGGGAACAGTGGCCACCGCTGGGAACAGTGACACTCGCTGGGAACAGTGACACTCGCTGGGAACAGTGACCATCGCTGGGAACAGTGACACTCGCTGGGAACAGTGACCATACTGGGTACAGTGACCATCGCTGGGAACAGTGACCATCGCTGGGAACAGTGGCCATCGCTGGGAACAGTGACACTCGCTGGGAACAGTGACCATCGCTGGGAACAGTGACCATCATAGTGACCATGCTGGGAACAGTGACCACCGCTGGGAACAGTGACCATCATAGTGACCATGCTGGGAACAGTGACCATCGCTGGGAACAGTGACCATCACTGGGAACAGTGACCATTGCTGGGAACAGTGACCATCATAGTGACCATGCTGGGAACAGTGACCACCGCTGGGAACAGTGACCATCGCTGGGTACAGTGACCATCGCTGGGTACAGTGACCATCGCTGGGAACAGTGACCATCATCGTGACCATGCTGGGAACAGTGACCATCGCTGGGAACAGTGACCATCATAGTGACCATGCTGGGAACAGTGACCACCGCTGGGAACAGTGACCATCGCTGGGAACAGTGACCATCACTGGGAACAGTGGCTATCGCTGGGAACAGTGACCATCGCTGGGAACAGTGGCTATCGCTGGGAACAGTGACCATCGCTGGGAACAGTGGCTATCGCTGGGAACAGTGGCTATCGCTGGGAACAGTGACCATCACTGGGAACAGTGGCTATCGCTGGGAACAGTGACCATCGCTGGGAACAGTGACCATCACTGGAACTGCATCCAGACAGCAGCAGCATCGATTGAGGTTGCCAGAACTGAGGCAAATATAGTCAGGATTGCCGTGGCCATTCATGTTGGCTCCAGTGTGCGGTGTGGAGATGTGCGTCATTGTTGAGGGCATGGAGGTTGTGTTTCCAAGGGGAATCCCTCAATGGGCCACCAGCTGCTCTATCAGAATCGCATCCACCGTCATCTTCCCTCACCCAGTCCATTAGGCCTCCAGGCACACCCCACATATCAAAGTGTCCACCCACTGTTAAAATACCAGCAGCTCCGGAAGAGCCATTAACAGGACACTGAAGGAACTCAACTGGCCTCCAGACAGAGGGTCGTTGGGCACATTCCCTGCTGTTAATAAAATGTGAAGAGCAGCCAGGAGGCAATGGGCACGTCATCCCTAAACCCTCACCCCCACCGTGCCAATTGTACATCCACCCCCTCCCCACCCCACCCATTTGCAGCCTGCTCCTTGGGCCCTGTGATGTCATGGCAATGGTTATTGATACTCTGGAACCTGTGGCTGGCTAGGAAGCTGAATCTTGAGTTTAACTTTAAAAGAAAAGAAAATTCACCCGACTTTTACTGTTGGGTGGCACGGTTCGTGCAGTGGTTAGCACTGCTGCCTCAGTGCGCCAAGGACGCTGGGTCGATCACGGCCCCGGGTCACTGTCCGTGTGGAGTTTGCACATTCTCCCCGTGCCTGCGTGGGTCTCACCACCACAAGCCAAAGATGTGCAGGGAAGGTGGATTGGCCACGGTAACTTGCCCATTAATTGGAAAAAAAGAATTGGGCACTTTAAATTATTTTTAAAATCAGACTTTTCCTGTTTGGCTATAACATGCAAGGAAACTGGAGGGAATGGCGGCCAGAATGGTGAGTTGTGCGCCTTGAGAGACTGTTCTATGTTAAGGATGTGAAGTAAATGTAAGTTGTTGGGGAAATAAAGCATGCGGAGTAGGCCTCTGGGACACAGAACCAGGATGATGGTCAGCAAACGATTACTTGAGGTGCACTATTTCACGCAGTGAATTGAATGATCCATTATCACATTTTCCAGTTAACCACCAACACCTTGGAGATCTGAGCCCAGTGCATTGAAAGGTCGCCTTAACTAAGACACGTTACTCAATGTTTTTCCTTGTTGATGTGTTTTTTCACCCAGTGTGGGGGAAATCTGAATGGAACAGCCCCCAGTGTGATTTGAGATGGAAAAGCGATCACCCTGAAATGGCACATTCTCTTCAAAAACATGCCGCCTGCTTTGAACTGGAAAGACTAGAGGCCATTTTGGATTTCAGCCCTTTCATTCTGTTGGTACGCAATGATGTAATTTTGAGCAGTGTTGGTCATTCTCCAGCCAGAACCATTTCCTACACTGTTTCATAATAGTCGAACGGCCATCTCATGACATGAAGTCCCTGCCTATAACTAAAGTGCAGCAGTTGGTAATGCAGGTTCATCAGCACTTGTGATGTACACTAGGCAATTGTACTGATCTTTACTAAAGTGGCATTTAAGATTTGCTTCATATCTTCTCTCCTTCTTCAATCATTTTGATGATTATTTTTCACTCATAAAGACGAATGACCTAATTTGCAAATTGGAACACTTCCACATTTTTGTCTACAAGATTGGAAAGTTCACAGAGTAGGTGAAGAGTAAAGCTCCCTCTACACTGTCCCCATCAAACACTCCCAGGACAGCTACAGCACAGGGTTAGACACAGAGTAAAGCTCACTCTACACTGTGCCCATCAAACACTCCCAGGACAGCTACAGCACAGGGTTAGATACAGAGTAAAACTCCCTCTACACTGTGCCCATCAAACACTCCCAGGACAGGTACAACACGGGGTTAGATACAGAGTAAAGCTCCCTCTACACTGTCCCCATCAAACACTCCCAGGACAGCTACAGCACAGGGTTAGATACAGAGTAAAACTCCCTCTACACTGTGCCCATCAAACACTCCCAGGACAGGTACAACACGGGGTTAGATACAGAGTAAAGCTCCCTCTACACTGTCCCCAACAAACACTCCGAGGACAGCTACAGCACAGGGTTAGATACTGAGTAAAACTCCCTCTACACTGTGCCCATCAAACACTCCCAGGACAGGTACAGCACGGGGTTAGATACAGAGTAAAACTCCCTCTACACTGTGCCCATCAAACACTCCCAGGACAGGTACAGCACGGGGTTAGATACAGAGTAAAACTCCCTCTACACTGTCCCCATCAAACACCCCCAGGACAGGTACAGCACGGGGTTAGATACAGAGTAAAGCTCCCTCAACACTGTCCCCATCAAACACTTCCAGGACAGGTACAGCACGGGGTTAGATACAGAGTAAAACTCCCTCTACACTGTGCCCATCAAACACTCCCAGGACAGGTACAGCACAGGGTTAGATACAGAGTAAAGCTCCCTCTACACTGTCCCCATCAAACACTCCCAGGACAGGTACAGCACCGGGTTAGATACAGAGTAAAACTCCCTCTACACTGTCCCCATCAAACAGCCAGGTCCCACCGGTAAGGGACCAACTCTAATTTACGCTGGCGGGACCGGCATAGAACGGGCGGGACTTTGGCCCATCGCTCTGTGGGAGTCATTGTGTGGGATAGTGTGAGGCAGCTGCCCCTCTTGCATCTCTCCAACATATAATTTCACTAGAATCCCTACAGTGCAGAAGGAGGCCATTCGGCCCATCGTGTCTGCACCCACCCTCTGAAAGAGCACTCGACCTAGGCCCACTCCCCTGCCTTATCTCCATAACGTCAACTAACCTGCACATCTTTGGATACTGAGGGGCAATTTAGCTTGGCCAACACACCTAACCTGCACACGTTTGGACTGTGGGAGGAAACCCACGCAGCCACGGGGAGGAGGTGCAAACTCCACACAGACAGTCACCCGAGGTCGGAATCGAACCTGGGTCCCTGGTGCTGCGAGGCAGCAGTGCTAACTACTGTGCCACCGTGCCGCTCCAACACCACTGAACTAAACTCGATCACGGTCACACCCAAGTCCAGATTAGCCCCAATCATCTTCTGATTACCGAAACTCTGCAGACTTCCCCAGGCCTTTGTGCGGCTCAGTGCGCAGAGTGCACCTTGTAGCTCATGAAGGGATCCTGTTATCTGCTGTCCGCCTGTGGTGGCTTAATCATAGAATCACACAAGCAAAGAAAGAGGCCATTCATCCCTTCATCCCAGTGCTTGCGCTTTGAAAAGCTACCTGCAGCTTAATGAGCAAATGCTGACTATTTACCCGAGGGAAGGGAGGTAAGTGAGGCCCTTTGAGATTGAAGAGGCTTCCAGATGAATATACTGGTGATGGAATAAGGAAGCAAGTGAATTTGCCATCGTGCCAGATAAGGCTGCAGTGATCCAGGACACTGCCAATGATTGACTAGCTGTTCTCATCCATTAATACCATTGGTGGAGAGACCTGTTCTCAGGTGACTTCTGATAATGCTCGATATCGGAGCATCAATAGACTGGGCCGTTCACGCAAAGAGAAGTGATCTCTACTTTCCTGTGTGCTAGTGCAAAGTTGTATTGTTTGAGCTGCGAATTTGTGAAATTCCTGCACATGATTGGGGCTCTAAGCCGGAACCCATTGCTCAGCACTCTGGGGAGCTACCTACAGGCAGTCAATGTTTGCTCTCCATAACAGAGGCAATTGCAAGAACAGTACAATTATCCCACTTTTTAACAATAAATTTAGAGTACCCAATTCTTTTTTTTTTCCAATTGAGGGGCGATTTAGCGTGACCAATCCTCCTACCCTGTACATCTTTGGGTTGTGGAGTTGAGACTCATGCAGACACGGGGAGAATGTGCAAACTCCACACGGACAGTGACCCAGAGCTGGGATCGAACCCGGATTCACGGCGCCATGAGGCGGCAGTGGGAATTCTCCCACTTTGAGTCTAAATGCGTTGGTGGGCGGCTCCGGTGGCCCCTGTCCCGCCAGTCAGAATGGCAGGATCCTGCGGCCGACTCTGCGCTTGGAAGCTCATTAATTATGCACAACGTGAATTCCTTTTCGAACCTCCTGGCAGGCTGACAGGGGATTGGTCTGCCGCCATTAGCAGGGGGGGTTTGAAGCCAATGGATCAATCTGGAGTTTTTATGCATCCCCTTCCAGTAACGATGTGGTACCTCTCTAACTCCCCTGTTTCTGAGCTTTTCACGCAGCCTTGTGGGGATTCAGTTTCACTCCCCTCGGTCTTCCACCTGCTTTCCACTGATGATCTTCTTCATCCACCTCCTTGCTCCCCTGCCTGCCATCATGCCCACCCCCCCCCCCAGTACCCCTCCTGGCACAGCCCTCCTTCCACATTGCCCCCCCCCCTGGCCTTGTCAGCCTCCCCTCCACCCCCACTCCATCCCCACTGGCCTCACCTCGCACCCCACCCTTGGTCACCCATTGGGCCTTTGTTCTGGTGGGTTGCATGAGTCCAGCAGCACTGTGCTGTCCATGAAGACCAGCTCGACTTGGAGATGGAGGGCAGAAAGCAGTCTGCCCCGGCAGATTGGTGAACAATGCATCAGGAGCAGGGCAGCACTATGGCATAAAGTTGTTGCACTCACCTCAAGGTATCTTGCCAGCTGAGGATGCCTGGTGCACGCCACTCTTTAACAGTCAGGTTTGACGCCAATGTGATTTCCTGCTGGCGTGACGCACGATTGAAAGGCCTGATGGGACGCGGTGGGCAGCTGTTTTAATCAGCATTCATGAGATGTAAGTGTTGTGTACGCCACCTGGCAGCAGGAGGAGCGACCCACCATTAATCTGCCATTGGGAGAATTGCATTGGGTGCGATTTAACGCCAAAATCAGAGTCCCGTTCTGGGTGCATATAGTGCCGTGTTTCTTGACACCTGCAGCGTGGAGAACGGCCCTGCTATCAAACGGGGCTCCTCTTTTGTGGGCTTGGTCAGGAAAGCTCGTCAGTGCAGGAAGAGATCAGGGAGTCATTATTAAATGCCGCCCAATCCCTCAAAGCGCCCCTCGGACATTCCACTGCAGCCTCTGAACCTCCCCCAATGTCCCAACTTAATTCTTAAGCCCCCACCCCCGTTAAGGGCAGGGCTCCCAAGGCCCGATCTCTGGCAAAGGAAAGCTGGCACCTGGGCACCCTGGCACTGCCAGACTGGCATCCTGACATCCTGGCACCCCTGCTAGCCTAGCAGTGACAAGGTGGCACTGCCAGGGTGCCCAGGCAGCAGCAGGAGTACCAGGCTACCATCCTGCCCAGAGCCTGAGACCTCAGGGGCCTCATATGGCCTGGGAGATGTTCCAGGTGCCGTTACGCCTGGTCCATATGTTTGTGTGGACCAGTGCTAAACAGCACCATGGTGAGGTCACCCAGGCATTGGTGACCGATACTGGGCCTTGAGATAATCAGATGCAGACATATTTAAATGGGCCGAATGGCTCGCTTAAGTATGCTAATCTGGATCTCACCCACCAAAGGCGAGATCCAGATCATGACCTTTCGCGAGATCCCGTTAGAGGGTTCTTGCAGGGTTTTCCATCATCTTCTCCCCCGCAGTTCTACGTGGCAATGATGATTGTGTGTCACCCTCTTTAGACACGGTCCGACTGGGTCAAGAAGAGAAGATCATAGCACATGAATTCTGCTCACTGTGATACATAAGAACATAAGAACTAGGAACAGGAGTAGGCCATCTGGCCCCTCAAGCCTGCTCCGCCATTTAATGAGATCATGGCTGATCTTTGTGGACTCAGCTCCACTCTCCGGCCCGTACACCATATCCCCGAATTCCTTTATTCTTTAGAAAGGTATCTATCTTTTTCATACAACACTCAAATGTAAACCCTTCGCAAATGCAAGGGCGATTTTCTTTTAAAAAGGGTATTAACCATTCATTGCAGGGGGTTTTAACCTTTCCATCTCCCTCCATTCCAGTTAAAATGCAAAATCCCTCAAACCAGTGTTCAGTTAGGCTCTCCTGGAACGTGGTCAGACAGGTTTCTGTGTCCCTCTGACCTCTCTCACACCACTCCCCATGGGCATGAAGCCCAGTTGGCACAGTGACGTGTCAGCATGCTCGTTCAGTGCAGAGGGTACTGACCCTGCTGGGATTTCACATCAGCTTCCACCCCCACTCCCCTTTTGTAAAAAAAAACTCTATGAATGTGCTTTTGTTTGCATTAACTTACTGAAGCTGAGAATTCTAGAATTCTGCAGTCCCAGTCGGAATCTGCAGTATGTGACCTCACCTTCCAGTTAAGACTTTACCATGGGATTCATAAAGGAGCCTTCGCATAACTGAAACTTACTGAGCAGAACTTTTGAGCGCTGTTTGCAAAAGGAAGATTTTCATTTCTATAGCACCTGTCAGCGACCTCAGGACATCTCCAAAGGGCATTACAGCCAATGAAACAACGCTTTTGAAAGAACAGGCAACCTATTTCACCAATGGCAGTGGAGTGATATATATTGACCAGGTGAGCAGAGAGAGAGGGGGGGCTCCCCTGCTCACCCTCAGATTGTGCCTTGCCTGAATGCCTCATCAGAAGGACACCAGCAGCGGCAGTGCAGCATTCCTCAGGACTGCACCGAGAGGGTCAAACTAGACTGTGGGCTCAATATCTGGGGTGGGACTTGCACTCACCACTTTCTGAATGAGAGGTGAATGTCTCCCCTGCATCTGAGGCCTGGTTCAAGCAGAGAGGAGGTGAGTGAGGTGGAGGGCAAGGTTGGTATTTGGACTTGGATAAGCGGTGTGAGGCAGCAATCCATGGTTTGGGCTTTTGGGTTAGCTTGAGGGAGTACCAGCAGAGATGCAGCCAGACTGGGTGCCTTGGGGCAAACCAGTGTGGGAGAGGAGGAATTAAACAGGTGTTAAGTCTGTAAAAAGAGCCTAAGGTCCCTTCCAGATTGGGCCCCTGAATGTCTCTTTTGATGCCTTTGCCAAAATGGCAGGTGACGTATCTCTGAATCATCCATTCACCGCACTGAACTATGGGATACCATTTACAATCCAGCAAAATGAGCTCAGAATCGTCAGACATCAAAGTGATTCTATCAGGAGTGCCGATGGACCACAGCGTGTACCTATGAAATGGGTCCATAATCCTGATTTGCATGAATCAATTTGAATTCCAGGCCATTTATTATGTAACACACCCGATACAGAATACAAACCTGACCCAGCAAGTGAGCGATTGAAGCACAAAATTCCAATCCAACAGATCACTTCCCATCCACTCCCATCATACAGAATTCCTAATCCTGGAATAACATAAAAATGTTTCATTCCTTTCCAAGCAAAATATTTCCCCTTCAAGTAACCCAACCCCCTATTTCGTTACCTCAGATACAATGGTATTTTGCAAGTAACGTCTCATACAAGACAATTTACCGCAGCTTATTCAGGGCTGATTGACTTTGTTGCATTGCATTTACATGGCACAAAGCTTCCTCTCAAACTGGCTACGCCCCAGGAATTGAATCAGTTTGACTTGCTGAATCGTCTCCAAAACAAACATTACCAAACCTGAGCAAGATGGAACAACAGAGGTGTTCAGAAAGACAATCACAACTTTTGTCCAGCCCTGTATCTGCTCACAATTTGGCTCAAACCCCACACTTGAGGGTTTGGGCTCATAACCTAGACTGCTGCTCAACATGTTCAAATCCCCCGATGGCCTTCCCCCTCCCTATTCCTGTAACCTCCGCGAACCCCACAACCCTCACTATCTTTGTGGCCGACTCCAGACCTACAAACACTCCCTATCTCTGTGACTTCCTCCAATCCCTCAACCCTAGCTATCTCTGTGACCACCTCCAGTCCCTAGACTCACTATCTCTGTGACTTCCTTCAACCCCACACTAATCCCTATCTCTGTGAGCTCCTCCAGCACCACAACCCTCCCTATCCCTGTAATCTCCTGCAGCACCAAGACCCATTCTTATCCCTGTGTTCTCCACGAGCCTTACATCCCTCCCTCTCTCTGTAACCTCTTCTAGTCCCTATAAATCTCTCTAACTCTGTAATTTCCTCTAGCCCCACATGCTCCCTATCTCTGTAATCTTTTCCAGCTCCAACCCTCCCTATCTCGGCAACCTCCTCCAATCTCTACAATCCTCCCTATCTCTGTGGCCTCCTCCAGCCGCTACAATCCTCCCTACCTCTGTAACTACCTCCAGCCGACAAACCTCCCTATCTCGGTAACCTCCTCTGGCCTATAACCCCCCCTGCCTCTGTAACGTCCTCCAGCCCCCATCTATCCCTATCTCTGTAACCTCCCACAGCCCCTACAATACTCTCAATCTCAGTTCAAAGAACCCTTCCTATCCTTGTAACCTCCTCCAGCCCTACAACACTCTGCATCTCTGTAATCACTTCCAGCCCCTACAACCCTCTCTATCTCTGTAACCTTCTCAAGCCCATACAGCCCTCCCTAGGACTCTAACCTCCTCCAGCACCTACACCCTCCCTATCCCTGTAACCTCATTTAGCCCCGACATCCCTCCCTTTCTCTGTAACCTCCTCCAGCCACTAAAGCCCTGCCTATGCCTGTAACCTTCGCCAGCTCTGCAACCCTTTGTATCTCTGTCGCCTTCTCCGACCCCAACAGTCCTCCCCATCCCTGTAACTACCTACAGCCCACCCCATCTCTGTAGTCTCCTCCAGCACCTACAATCCTTCCTATCTCACTAACCTCCTCCAGCCACTGCACCCCTCCCTAACCCTTCTCTAGTACTTACAAACCTCCCTATCCCTGTAACCTCCTCCAGTCCCCACAACCCTCCTCGTTGTCTTCTCCAGCCCCTACAACCCTCCCTATCTCTGTACCCTCCTCCAGCCCCTTGACCCTCCCTATCACTGTAACCTCCTCCAGCCCCAGACTCTCCCTATTTCTGTAACCTCCTCCAGCCCCTACAACCCTCCCTATCTCTGTAACCTCCACAAAACCTATAGACCCTACCAACCTCCCTATCTCTGTAATCTCCTCCAGCCTCATAAATTCACTATCTCTCATCTCTTCCAGCCCCTACAACCCTCCCTATCTCTGTAACCTCCACAACCCTCTCTGTCTCTTTAACCTCCTCTAGCCCCTACAACCCTCCCTGTCTCTGTAACCACCTCCAGCCCCACAACCCTCCCTGTCTCTGTAACCACCTCCAACCCCTACAACCCTTCCTGTCTCTGTAACCCCCTCCAGTCCCTACAACCCTCCCTGTCTCTGTAACCACCTCCAACCCCTACAACCCTCCCTATCTCTGTAACCTCCACAAAACCTATAGACCCTACCAACCTCCCTATCTCTGTAATCTCCTCCAGCCTCATAAATTCACTATCTCTCATCTCTTCCAGCCCCTACAACCCTCCCTATCTCTGTAACCTCCTCCATCCCCACAACCCTCCCAACTCTGTAACCTCCTCCAGCCCCTACAACCCTCCCTAACTCTGTAACCACCTCTAGCCCCTACAACCCTCCCTGTCTCTGTAACCACCTCCCGCCCCGACAACCCTCCTTGTCTCTGTAACCACCTCCAGCCCCCACAACCCTCTCTGTCTCTTTAACCTCCTCTAGCCCCTACAACCCTCCCCGTCTCTGTAACCACCTCCAACCCTCCCTGTCCCGGTAACCCTCCCTGTCCCTGTAACCCCCTCCAGTCCCTCCAGCTCTCCAAGGTCTCCGCTTTCGTCTGAGTCTCGCCACTTTGGCATCCCAAATTCCCAGTGCCAATTGGCAAATGTACCTTCAGTTCCTTGGGCTCTGGAATTCGCTCCCTGAATCCCTCCGTTTCTCTAAAGGCGTTAGGCAAATGCAGGTTGTTGCAATAACACCATGTTCACTCAGAGATAATATGAAAGGACTGAAGAAAGACTCAGCCTTCCAGCATAATGCAGAATGTTAGAAGCTCGCAAAGGCTGAATGGAGGTGAACGAAGATTTCAGTTTCAAGAACAGGCGAGGCCATGCTTTATTCGCCTTGTGTTTACTACCCGTGAATAAGTGTCTGCTATTTACCTTGGAATTTGTAACGCACATATCACTAACTGAATTTTATACTATTTGCTCCCTTGAGGCATTCCAATATGTCACGCTGTGATACTCTGCACTATGAAGGAATAGGATTATAGAAAGGCTTCTACAGAGAGACACTTACGGGCTTTTCATGGCTAATTATGTTTATGATGAGGAGACAGTAGTTCAGCAGCTGGGAACAGCTGTGTGCAGGTAATGGATCACTCTGATTAGTCATAGGGATCCTATACTTGCAAAGGAAAGAGTCTCACGCTGGCTGTAACTCTTTAAATTGTTCTCCACTCCAGGGACCTTCCACTTAATTCAAGTGCCCACTCGAGTTGAAGTGGCCTGTTTATTGATTTGTTTTTTTGTAAACATGAAGAGGCTTTCCGAGCTTTCCCCTCCCCTTTCTCCTCTCACTTCCCGGTTTTGTCTCTTCCTCCCACGGAAAGGGTGAAATTGCACAGGCCGCTGGTACCTCGTTCAAGTTTCCGATAGTTTCCTCCAGGATTTAAAGTGAAGCTGGATAAACACATGAGGAATAGACGCGTGTACTGACAGGGTGAGATGAAGGGGAGTTGGAGGAGGCTCCTGTGCATCAGGCCCAACATAGGGCAGTGGGGCTGAATGGCCTGTTTCTGTGCTGCACGCACTGTGTAATTCTATGCCCTGGTAGACAGACAACTATTTGACTGCAGGAGGCCTCACTGCCAAGCATCACCGGATTCTGATCTACCGTTTGTGAGCATGGGCTTTCCAGGAGGATTCATTGGATGGCAATTGGGACCAGGAGATCCCTCCCTCTGTCCGAGCCTCGCAGTACTGAGGCAAACTAGCAGCCCAACCTGGAATCTTCCAACGCACCATGGACCAGGACTGAACCTGCCCCTCCTCCTACGTAGATATCAGTGCCACAACAACTTACATTGATACAGCGTCCTGAGATGGGGATTTAGCGCCCATGTTCACCATGGCCGCCAACGGCAGCGTGGGCGCGAAATCCCACAAGATTCAAAAAATGGGAAGCGTGCCGGCAAGATCTCGTTTTCAGATTATCAGAGCACCCCCATCAGTGATTATGCTAAGTTCTCACCCAGAACCTCATTTAACCACGTTATAATATCATTAAATGGCTTCCCCATGGTTTCGCCCCCCCCCCCCCTAATGGGATCTCCAACAGGTTTTTAAGAACAGGAATCAGGCCAGGGGAACCTGCCGGGGCACACGGGTAAACATTATAAACATTATAATAATAACCTTTTATTGTCACAAGTATGAAGTTACTGTGAAAAGCCCCTAGTCGCCACATTCCGGCGCCTGTTCGGGTAAGCTGGTACAGGAATTGAACCTGCGCTGCTGGCC
This sequence comes from Scyliorhinus torazame, assembly GCF_047496885.1. NCBI lineage: Eukaryota > Metazoa > Chordata > Chondrichthyes > Carcharhiniformes > Scyliorhinidae > Scyliorhinus > Scyliorhinus torazame. Next base: position 25,181,359 of record NC_092723.1, on the reverse strand, counting down.
TTGTTCTGCATCACAAACCAGCTGTCTAGCTCACTGAGCTAAACCAGATGCAGCACGCGGGTGGAGAGCAACAGGCCCGAGTAGTACTCTGGCACTGCCTCCTGGCACTCCCCCCTGGCACTGCTGGCATGGCCCCCTGGCATTGCCCCCTGGTACTGCTGGCACTGCCCCCTGGCACTGCTGGCACTGCCCCCTGGCACTGATGGCAATGCCCCCTGGCACTGCCAGTGCTGGCACTGCACCCTGGTACTGCCCCCTGGCACTGCCCCCTGGCACTGCAGGCACTGCCCTCTGGCACTGCCCCCTGGCGCTGCACTCTGTCACTGCCAGGATGCTGGGGCAGTGCCAGTGGGTGGTGCTGGGGGGAGGGGTGGCACACTGGGGCGGGGGGAGGGTTCCCTTGTCCGTGAGGTGGGGTGGACTCCCTGTGCTTGAGGGTCTCTGCCTTTTTTTTGTTATAGGAGATTGGTGCGCCACCAGATTTTGGGATTCCGATGTTGCCGGGATTTTGTTCCGGCCCCATTCCAGGACGACGTGGACTATACCTCCATTTGTTTTTGCACCAAGTGCTGGATTATCTTGCGAGAAATGTCACCTGGGCAGCGGGTGGGCAGTCTGTCCATCTTCTCACCTGAGCCAGCACCTGGTGCAAAATTAATAAAATTCACCCTAAATGTATTGACAGTCACAAAGGTTCCTTCTTAGGTTTCTCTATTTACAGTCTGCTGCTATCTGGCTGGCTCAGCCTACAATCCCCCCCCCACCTCCCCCACCTCCTCTCCAGCTCCACTCTCCTTCAACTCCCCCCTCCCATTTCCCCTTTTTCACTGCTGTTCCCCCCTTTTTTTCTTGCTGGGTTTTGCTAACTCACCTTGCCCCCCCCCCCCCCCCCCCCCCATGACTCCCCGGTCCTCCCTTGCTTTCCTGTTTCTATCTTGTCCTGGCTATTTCCCTGTGGCTACTGGCCATTTATTTATGTGTTAGCCACAAACAGGTCTCGGAACAGTCGGGTGAATGGCTCCCATGTTTTGTGGAAGCCCTCTTCCGCCCCACGGATGGTAAATTTGATTTTCCCCATTTGGGGAGATTCTGAGAGGTTGGACAGCCAGCCTGCAGCTTTAGGTGGTGCTGCTGATCGCCAACCAAGCAGGATTCTACGGCGGGCGATCAGGGAGACAAAGGCAAGGGCATGCACCCTCCTCCCCATGAAGAGATCTGGCTGGTCTGATACCCCGAAGCCCGCCACTTTTGGGCATGGCTCCATCCTCATCCCCACCACTTTGGACATTGCCTCGAAGAAGGCTGTCAAGTACCCAGCAAGTCTGGGACAGGACCAGAACATGTGAGCGTGGTTGGCCGGGCCTCCTTGCCATCATTCACATATATCCTCTACCTTCGGGAAGAACCTGCTCATTCGGGTTCTGGTCAAGTGGGCTGCGTTAGGTTGAGCCTCGCGCATGTGGAGGTAGAGTTGACCCTGTGCAGTGCTTTGCTCCAGAATCCCCACCCTATTTCGAACCCCAAGTCTTCCTCCCATTTCCTCCTTGTCGTGTCCAGTTCGGTGTCGGCCCTCTCTGGCAGTCATCGTACATGTCACTACAGTTCCCTCTGCCTAGGATGTCTGCGTCCAGTAGCTCTTCTAATAGTGTCTGTCGTGGTGGTTGCGGGTATGCCCTTGTCTCCTTCCGTAGGAAGTTTTAAGCTGCAGGTATCTGAGTTTGTTGCCTTTAGCTAGTTGACAGGAGACCAATTTTGACACCAAGTCACAGGAGGAGATATTTGAAGTATAACACATGAATATAAGCTTGGTCGAAGAGGTTTTTTTTTTCAAGAGAATCCGAAAGGAGAGAGAGGTTTAGGGAGGGAATTTCAAAGCTCGAGGCAGATCGTAGCACCACCCCCAATGGTGGGGTGTTTAAAACAGGGAGGCCAGAGTTAGAGGAGTGTAGAGGTCTCAGAGGATTGTGGGGCTCGGGGAGGTTACAGAGATAGGGAGGGGAGAGGGCACAGAGGGATTTGAGAACAAGGATGGAAATTTTAAAGATGAGTTGCGACAGTGTGGTTCATCAGGCAAAGGAGAGTTTTGTGAATACGCACAAGCTTACAGTAGGTAGTGGATGGGAGGTTGGCCAGGAGAACTTTAGAATAATACAGGCCAGCTTTAGAATAATAGAGTCCAGCGGTGACAAACACATGGACGAGAGCTTCAGCAGCAGATAGGGTGGAGGTGTGGGCTTGGGGAGGATGGTCTTTCCAAGGGCCGGTGCAGACACGATGAGCTGAATGGCCTCCTTCCACACTATGAAGTCTCTGATTCTATGAGCTGATGCAGGGGTGAAGACGGACAATGTTATGGAGCTGGAAGTTGCTGATCTTGAGAACAGAATTACCAAGATCGCAACGGGCGGGTTGCGGACCATGTAAAGGTCCATTAACCTCGGGCGGGAATTCCAGGTCGACGGGCGGGCGGGCCAGAGAATCTCGCCCAATAATTCAGTTTGGGATCAAAAATCAGGCACTTTGGCATTTCTGCATTGATAAATTATCCTTTTATTCGGGAAATGCAGAATGTAAAAAAAGACACAGATTTAAGACACATCTTTCGCAGTCGTCGGATGTCCCAAAGGCCTTTACAGCCGATTAAGTACTTTATTGAAGAAGTGTCACTTGTCATACAGGAAACCTGGCGGCTTATTTACACACAGCAAGATCCCACAAACAGTCATGTGATAAATGACCAGTTAATCTGTTTTTTAATCTTGATAACTGAGGGATAAATATTGGTCCCAAGACACCAGGGGATCTCCCCTGCACCTCTTTTAAAGAGTGCCCAATGCATCTTTTCCACACACCCAAGAGGCTGCCAGGGACTTTATTTAACATACCTTCCAAAAGATGGCACCTCCAATATTGGGTCAGTCCCTCAGCATCGCGTTTTGAGTCCAAACGGCTTAATGATGCAGCAAATGAAATGAAAATCGCTTATTGTCACAAGTAGGCTTCAAATGAAGTTACTGTGAAAAGCCCCTAGGTGCCACATTCTGGCACCTGTTCGGGGAGGCTGGTACGGGAATTGAACCGTGCTGCTGGCCTGCCTTGGTCTGCTTTAAAATCCAGCGATTTAGCCCGTGTGCTAAAGCAGCCCCTTGCTAAACCAGCCCCTAACCCAACAAAGTCGAAAAGGATAGGACAAATCCTGAATTCCAGATCGCACCACCTCCTGGGAGACACCCAGCCCCATGTCTCCAAATATCTGTGGGTCAAGAACAGCCCTGTTTAGTCACTTGAAGACCCATGACCCCAAGTCTCTCATGTACTGGGGTTTGAACCCACAACTTACTGGCTGAAAAGCACAAGTGCTGCTCACTGAGCCAGGAGCGGAATACACAGGAAACCAAGGGAGAGGCAGGTGTTGTGGTTCTAGATCAGGGAAGTGACAGGGTGGGTCCCCACATCAAAGCGTGAGGTTTATATGGGGCCGTGTTAACAACTGTAGGTATAAACACCTCAAGTTTCAAGTGCTCTGGAGTCAGGTAAAAGTAGCTCCACATGCACTGAGGGTGTAACCTCTGGGGTTTGTCCGACAGGCAGGCTGTATGAATGATTTAAGAGGAGATTAATGAATCCAGTCTTCACCTCTTGAAATGTTAATCTGTAAATTGTTGGTCTAAATGGGTTCTTTTAACACCCCATTATTCACAGCAATTTCCAGCCAGTCAGCATCACTCTGCCAGTTTAATTAACCCTTTTGGGAAGCCCGCTCTTATATTTTCATTGCTGCTTTTCTCCACAAAGTTAATGAGAATCAGTGGTGGATTCCCTGGACCACCAGAAAGCACAGATCACAAAGAACCTCCACTTGCAGCACACATTAATCAGCTTAAACAGCTCCAAGGAATTTGTGGTCAAACTGTACAGAATTCTGTTTCAGACCCACCTTTAAGCAGTGTCCAGTTCTGTTTCAGTCCCACCTTGAGCACTGTATCCAGTTCTGTTTCAGACCCACCTTTAAGCAGTGTCCAGTTCTGTTTCAGTCCCACCTTGAGTACTGTATCCAGTTCTGTTCCACACCCACCTTGAGCACTGTGTTCAGTTCTGTTTCAGACCCACCTTGAGCACTGCGTCCAGTTCTGTTTCAGACCCACCTTGAGTACTGTATCCAGTTCTGTTCCACACCCACCTTGAGCACTGTGTTCAGTTCTGTTTCAGACCCACCTTGAGCACTGTATCCAGTTCTGTTCCACACCCACCTTGAGCACTGTGTTCAGTTCTGTTTCAGACCCACCTTGAGCACTGTATCCAGTTCTGTTTCAGATCCACTTTGAGCACTGTGTTCAGTTCAGTTTCAGACCCACCTTGAGCACTGTATCCAGTTCTGTTTCAGACCCACCTTGAGCACTGTATCCAATTATGTTTCAGACCCACCTTGAGCACTGTATCCAGTTCTGTTTCAGACCCACCTTGAGCACTGTATCCAATTCTGTTTCAGACCCACCTTGAGCACTGTATCCTGTTCTGTTTCAGACCCACCTTGAGCACTGTATCCAATTCTGTTTCAGACCCACCTTGAGCACTGTATCCAGTTCTGTTTCAGACCCACCTTGAGCACTGTATCCAATTCTGTTTCAGACCCACCTTGAGCACTGTATCCAATTCTGTTTCAGACCCATCTTGAGCACTGTATCCAGTTCTGTTTCAGACCCACCTTGAGCACTGTATCCAGTTCTGTTTCAGACCCACCTTGAGCACTGTATCCAGTTCTGTTTCAGACCCACCTTGAGCACTGTATCCAGTTCTGTTTCAGACCCACCTTGAGCACTGAATCCAGTTCTGTTTCAGACCCACCTTGAGCACTGTATCCAGTTTTGTTTTAGACCCACCTTGAGCACTGTGTCCTGTTCTGCATCAATCCCCGCCTTGAGTGCTGTGTCCAGTACATTTCACCAAGGCACACGCTGGCAGCAGAGCAGATAAGAGTCATGAGAATGATCGCAGTGTCAGGGATTGAGTTATGGCAAGACTTGAATGTTCGATATGACAGGCGATGTTGTAAATTGTTTTGGAAATAAATAAACATTAACCAGAATATTACTTAAAATTGAAGTGAAGCAGTCGCAGTAGAGATAATTTCAAGACTGACGTAAAGAACTTATTTCACATTGAGAATGACTAATGTGCAGAATAAATTTCTCGATATAGAATGGGAGGCAACCATTCTATATTGTTGAAGGAACAGTTAGATACAATAATGATCTCGGTAGCAAGTTTCTTGAAGGATGAATGAATGAAAAGGGGCTGGATGTCATCAGCAGTGAACCTGGATCATGGAGGTGGAGATGGGTCTCTCGACAGTTCTGCCCTTCCTGTTTGATTGAAAGCATTTCCCAGCTCCTGGTATAAATGGTTCCACTATGTACTCTGGGCTGTTCTTGCAGACATCTGGAACTTTGAGCCAGATCCACAGGCAGCTTCCTGGATAGAATTACACTTTTCAGGCTGTTGTTTCCTTCTCAATGATAAGTCATAATTTTTATTGTTTGCTATTAAATGGGGAGACAGTTACATAGGGGTAATGTCACAGCACGAGTAGCCCTGCGGCCCAGGCAGGCCCAGTCTGGGGACATGGGTTCAAATCCTACCATGGCAAGCTGGTGGAATTTACACTCAATGAATTAATAAATGTCTGGAATTGAAAGCTCATCTCTGTAATAGTGGCCACGCAATCATCATCGACGGCCGTAAAAACCGATACGTTCACTAATGCTCTTTAGGGAAGGAAATCTGCCGTCCTTACCTGATCTGTCCTACATGTGACTCCAGACCCGCAGCAATGTGTTGCCTCTTAACTATCCTCTGAATTGGCCGAGCACTTAGTTCAAGGGCAATTAGGGATGAGCGACAAAAAATAAAATAAAATAAACTTTTGCCATCCATAGAAAATATGCTAGCAGCTGCCTTTGGAGCAGCTTGTCCAGTAATCCTGAATGCGTACAGGATGTGTTATCACACTGAAACCTTGCAAAGAGTTTCACATGATGTTACCACTCAAACCGAGCCAACTCGATGGGGTCATAGATACATAGAAGATAGGAGCAGGGGGAGGCCTTTTGGCCCTTCGAGCCTGCTCCCCCATTCATCACGACCTTGGCTGATCATCTTAACCTTCCTCACCCCATCGAAAACTGGGCAGGTAGACAGTTAAAATTGGGCATGGTACTTTCCTGGTGATGTCCTGTTCTCTTCCCGCAGAGTTTGAGTTTAATCGGCTCTTGGAAGCCCACAGGAAGGATATTGCTCCTTTAAATATGCAAATTGAGCTCCAATGGTCTAATCAGGGGCCTTATTTATTTTTGCCAGAGGCCTATATGAGGAATTGTGGTTTTCTAGTGAGATTAGCCCAACAATTCCGAGATCTTCAGCCACCAGAGACCCAACAAATTAAGTCTTTTTAATGTTTATTTACTTTCCTCTTGGGAATAGATTCTCCTCGATGCCCTTCCAGGAAGGTTTAGGACTCTCTTGCTCTGAACTACCCCACCCCATCTCAAATCCCTTCCAAAGTGCTTTCCCTGTGACTGATCCAAGTCCGAAGAGCAAGGAGCCACCCCGTCTAATGTTCTGTTGTTTCCTGCCAGCTTGGGGCCAGGATAGGCTTCTTGCAGCCAAGGTCAGGATAGTTTACAGCTCAGTTTGACCCCCACACCTGCCCGATTTTCACACCCCCGGGTTTAAATTGACATTCATTGATCTTTAAAATTCCCTGAATCAGAGGAACAATCTGGCTGCAATGTTCCATATTAGAAACAGGCTCCCCCACACCGGAATATCGGCGTGGGTTACTTGTCCAAATATTGGAGAGTGGCCTAAAACCCTCAATCTTTAGATTGCGCCCTGAGGCAGGAACCAACTGAACCACACCTATCTCCAGCAACAATCATTCTAACGAACCTGGTGTAACCAGAGAATAACCAACTCTTTTAAATGGTGATCAGGGCCGGAATTCTCCGGATGTTGCGATTCAATTTTCCCGCCGGCAGCGAGCCCCTGCCCGTGGGTTACCTAACGGTGCAGGGTGGTTTCAATGGGAAATCCCATTGACAAGCAGCGGGAAGATAGACTCCTGTTGCCGGGAAACGGCGCCCTGCCAAGAAACACGCAGCTGGGGAAGCGAAGAATCCAGCCGGAGATCTCCCAAAGTGAGAGAATTGGACAATGAACAGGAATTTGAGAACATTGGAGAGTATGGTGAAAAAGCAGATTTTAAAAAATATTTAGAGGTGGGGGGTGTGTTAGAGGGAGTGGGGTTGGTGGGATAGGGTATTCAAGTGGTGCCTAGTTCTAAAATGTCAAGCCTTGGTTGCAGAGGGGCTTTACAATGTCTCTGAAGGCAATGAATTCATGCCTCACCTATCTCACAGCAGTGATTCGATGAAGTAAAGCAACTAAAATAATTCTTGGGAAAGTTCTCTTTGGTACCTCAGACGGTAGTCAAATAAAAAATTGTTTTGATGAGAGAAGGAGGAGAGCCTGAAATTGCCCCAGCAGGCCAAGAGGGCAGCTCATCACCAAGGGATGGGCAACAAATGCAGGCAACCACACGCTGTGAAAGAATTTTAAAAGATTTCCTTGGTTCCCTTTGGATGGGTCTCATCCAGTCCTGGTGCCTCGTCAGTTTTAAGTAAAGGCAGCCTATCAAATACCTCCTCTTTATCGATTTTAAATCTTCAAGCTTCTGAACTACCCCTGCTTTCCCCATAACCTGGGCAGCATATTCTTCCTTTGGTCAAGACCGATGCAAATAATTAATTTAATGCCTCAGCCATGACCCCTGTCTCGATGCATACATTCCTTTTTCACCCCTAATTGGCCACACTCTTGCTTTTACACTCTTTGTATACCTACAGAAGACCTGGGGCGCGATTCTCCTCTCCCACGCCGGTTGGGAGAATCGCCTGGGCCGCCAAAATTTCCGGGGCCGCCGGTCCGACGCCCTCCCGCGATTCTCCCAAGCGGCGGGAACAGGCCGGTCGAGTTTCGCGGGCCGCAGGCCGGAGAATCGCCGGAGATACCCAAAATGGCGATTCTCCGGCACCCCTGCGATTCTGAGGCCCGGATGGGCCGAGCGGCCAGGCCAAAACGGCGGGTTCCCCCCAGCGCCGTCCACACCTGGTCGCTACAGTCGTGGGCGGTGCGTGAACGCTGGGGGGGGGGGCGGCCTGTGGGGGGGCGAGGGGGGATCCTGCACGGGGGGGTACCTTGAATGTGGGGTGGCCCGCGATCGGTGCCCACCGATCGTCGGGCCGTCCTCTCTGAAGGAGGACCTCCTTCCTTCCGCGGCCCCGCAAGATCCGTCCCCCATCTTCTTGCGGGGCGGATTTGGACAGGACGGCAACCACGCATGCGCGGATGACGTCCGTTATGCGGCATCAGCCGCGTCATCTATTCGGCGCCGCTTTTACGCGGGCGACAAGGCTTGGCGCGGGTAGATGACGCGGCCCCTATACTGGCCCATTGTCAGGGCCTGAATCGGTCGGGACCGGGGCTGTTCCGCGCCGTCGTGAACCTCGACGGCGCTCACGACGGCGCGGCCACTTCGGCGTGGGGGTGGAGAATCGCGCCCTTGGATTCTCTTTTATGTTCTATGCCAGTCTTTTCCCACACTCTCTCTTTGCTCCACTTATTTACTTTCTCAATTCCCCTCTGGCCTGGTTTGTCCAGGTTCTCAATGGTGTTATCCACCTGGCATCTGTCACAAGCGTCATGGCCCAAATGGTCTCCTTCTATCCATATCGTTGTGCATGAATGATGGCTTAAAGACTTGCATTTACAGAACACCCGACGACATCTCAAAGGGAATTGTCAGATGCCAACAAAGTAGTGTTGAGTGCCGCTGCTGTGGCTTTGCAAGCAAACAAATGATGTAGCCAATTGGCACAGAGCAAACACTCCCACAAACAACAGAATTGGCAGATATCTGGTTTGGAGATTTTAGCTGAGAGGGAAATATCGGTAAAGAGACCTGGGAGAACTTGCCTCTCCTCTTCAAAATTGTGGCATGGGATCTTCAATATCTGTCTAAACTACCGGATGGGGGTACATTAGGACAAGCCTGGCTTGCAGGCTCAAGTCCTGGAAAGCAACTTGAACCCAAAGTCTTTGGGGTCAAGAACGGAAGTACGTGAATCAAGCAGCTTCCATCGTTGAATCTGCAATGAAAAGAAGAGACAGGGCTTGGGCAAGACAGGGGATTGGCTATCTGCCCTTTCCCCACAAGTCAACACAAGTTCAAGTCCAGAGATCCTTGAATTGCTGCCAAATTATATCCTGTCGATTCACGCCCATTGAGACCTGAATAGAACCTGTGTTTTAGTTTGGAATCTTAACAGCCATGAGATTTATAACACTTCCATCCACTCTGCCAGACTGGATTTGAACCAAGGTTCCAGAGGTGAAAGGAGTATCCTCAATTCTAAACCATGGCATCATCCATTCCACTCACTTAGAATTCCTTCAACAGAAAGCCATTTATCCTCCTATCCCAAGGCATGATTTTGAAGAGAAGGGGAGTTATCCCCAGTGTCCTGGCCAATATTTATCCCTCAAATCACAAAAAAAAACCCAGACGATCTGATCATTATCTGAGCATTGCTCTCTGTGGGAGCTTGCTGTGCACTGATTGGCTGCCATGTTTCTTACGTCACAACAGGGGCTACAATTCAAAAAAGTACTTCATTGGCTGCAAAGTATTCGGTGATTGTGTTATTTTTTTAATATAAATTTAGAGTACCCAATTCATTTAAGGGACAATTTAGGGCGGCCAATCCACCTCCCCTGCACATCTTTGGGTTGTGAGGGCGAAACCCACGCAACCACGGGGAGAATGTGCAAACCCCACACAGACAGAGACCCAGAGCCGGGATCGAACCTGGGACCTTGGCACCGTGAGACAGGAGTGCTAACCACTGCGCCGCCGTGCTGCCCGCGAAAAGTGTTATTTAAATGAAAAATGTTCTTTTCAACTCTGCGCAGTAAATCCTTTCTCGCCTTCATTTTATACATTTCTTCTTCCTCTACCCACTGTCGTCCTTCTCAAATGGGCTTTTTAAAAATCCCCCCTCAAAGAGAAGAGGCGTACGCCCGGGTATCCAGGCCAATATTTATCCTGCAACCAACATCATTAAAAGTGTATTTGGTGATTTATCACATTGCTGTTAGTGGGATCTTGCTGTGCACGAATTGGCTGTCATATTCTCTTCATTGCAGCAGTGGCAGTTCCACTGTACTTTATTGGCCATAAGGAGCTTCGGGGTAATGAAGTTCATGAAAGGGGCTCTGGAAATGCAAATGTTTCTTTTGTTATTGTCATGCCTGTCCCTCTGCATCCAAACAGTAGCACAATGGTTAGCACTGTTGCTTCACAGCTCCAGAGTCCCAGGTTTGATTCCCGGCTTCGGACACTGTCCGGAAACTGCACCTTCTCCCTGTGTCTGCGTGAGTTTCCTCCGGGTGTTCCGGTTTCCTCCCACAAGTCCCGAAAGACGTGCTGTTAGTTGAATTGGACATTCTGAATTCTCCCTCTGTGTACCCGAACAGGCGCCGGAATGTGGCGACTGGGGGCTCTTCACAGTAACTTCAATGCAAGCCTACTTGTGACAATAAAGATTATTATAATTATAGCCTTTCGGGGACTGTAATGTCCACTTCTTTTATTCATTCATGGGATGAGGGTGTCGCAGGCCCGGCTAGCATTTATTGCCCATCCCTAAGTGCCCTTGAGAAGATGGTGATGAGCTGCCTTCTTGAGCCGCTGCAGTCCACGTGGTGCAGGAACACCCACCGTGCTGTTCGAGAGGTAATACTTCACCCAGTATTCCCCAGGACGCCAGTGTGTCAATCCCCTTGATGTAGCCAGCTGTCCTTGTGGATTGCACAGCCGCATGCTTGAGCCCACATGCCTGCCTTCTTTATATATGACAGAGGGCCCGCACCTAACCTCAGTTTCTTTAGGAACCAATTGGGCTTCAAGCCAGAAACAAATTTCACTGAGTTTATTACTGGGTGTTAGGCTTGTGTGGTCTAGACAGCCTTCCATTGCAGTAAATCTGTTGCTTGTTATTGGATTAACAATTAGGTCTGTTCTCATTTTAATTTCCTCCCTCAGATTTCACTGTTGGTTTGTCTTGGTTAATGTGATAATTTGGTTAACAGATTTGAGTGCAGCCACTTATTGAATAGACTTCTTGGAAAGGGGAGGCCTGAGGCAGTTAAGTTGAAGCTTTGAATGGAGAATGGGGATTGATCGCTGTGGAGTGACGATAGAAAATGTTGGAAATAAACTGCAGGCATGCTGAAACAACACCTCGTTATGGTCAGACTGGGACAATAGTCTGAGAAGAACAAGTCAACTCTTGCAGTATCTAATGTGGATGATATAAAGAGATACGTGCATTTATATCGCACTTTTTATGGCCACTGATTGTCTCAAAGTGCTTTTTAGCCTATGACATACTTTTTGAAGTGTATCATTGTTGTAATGTGAGAAACACAGCAATCAAATTGTGCACAGCGAGCTGTCATAAACAGCGATGTGATAATGACCAGGGGCGGGATTCTCCGACCCCCTGCTGGGTCGGAGAATCACCGGGGGCTGGCGTGAATCCCGTCACCGCCGGTTGCCGAATTCTCCGGCACCGGATATTCGGCGGGGGCGGGAATTGCACCGTGCCGGTCGGCGAGCCCCCCCCCCCGGCGATTCTCCGGCCCGCGATGGGCCGAAGTCCCGCTGCTGGAATGCCAGTCGCGCCGGCGAGAATCAAACCACGTCTCTTACCTGCGGGACAAGGCGGCGTGGGCGGGCTCCGGGGGGCAAGCACGGGGCGATCTGGCCCCGGGGGGGTGCCCCCACGGTGGCCTGGCCCGCGATCGGGGCCCACCGATCCGCGGGCGGGCCTGTGCCGTGGGGGCACTCTTTTCCCTTCACCTCGGCCACAGCCTTCACCATGGCCGAAGCGGAAGAGACACCCCCCCTGCGCATGCGCAGGGATGATGTCAGCAGCTGCTCCCGCGCATGCGCGGACTTCCGCCGGCCAGCGAAATCCTTTCGGCCCCGGCTGGCATGGCGCCAAAGGCCTTTCCCGCCGGCCGGCGGCGCGGCAACCACTCCAGCGCGGGCCTAGCCCCTCAAGGTGAGGGCTTGGCCCCTAAAGGTGTGGAGAAATCCACACCTTTGGGGCGGCCCGACGCTGGAGTGGTTCCCGCCACTCCATCCCGCCGGGACCCCCCGCCCCGCTGGGTAGGGGAGAATCCCAGCCCAGATGTTTTTAGTGATGTTGATTGAGGGATAAATATCAAGCACGACACCGGGGCGAACTCTCCTGCTCCCCTTTGAAACAAAAATGTGGTTTATTTTGCGAAAAGGAACAGACCAGTTAGGTCTAACAGTGTTTTCCCAATATTTCATAACTAAGCTGTTTGTTGACCCTTCAGATAGATGTACAGATTGTGATAGGGCTCTTCAGGGTAACATCATAAAAGCAGCAGAACTGAATTCTAACATGATCAAAATCTAGCAATTCCTGTGAATATCACCCAGGATGACTTTTTTTTCATATTTTGCAGTGCGATAATTGAAGGGGGGGGGGAGAAAACAATCTTGTCCCTTAGCGTGTGTCATCTTTGTTTTTCAGTGCAGCACGGTGGCGCAGTGGGTTAGCCCTGCTGCCTCACGGCGCCAAGGTCCCAGGTTCGATCGCGGCTCTGAGTCAGTGTCCGTGTGGAGTTTGCACATTCTCCCCATGTTTGCGTGGGTTTCGCCCCCACCACCCAAAGATGTGCAAGGTCGGTGGATTGGCCGCCCTAAATTGCCCCTTCATTGGAAAAAATGAATTGGGTACTCTAAATATATATTTTTTTAAATCTTTGTTTCTCAAACTGTCCACTCCCCAGTGCCATCAGTCATAGATCACCCTTTGCACATTAACCCCGGGGAGCGTCAGCAGCCTGTCCAACTATGTGGGAGCAGGGATCACGTCTAGGCCCCTACCATGAGTAGGAATTCCTTTCCAGCCACAAGTAACAGGAATGCCAACTCTGCAGCATCAATTCAGCATCTGGGATAAGGAGGGGGACAATTCCTGCCCCTGAGCACTAACCATACCCCCTGTCCCAGCCCAAAGAACGAGTCTGTGCGCACATGAAGTGAGAGCCGAATTGGACTTGCCAAGACTCCTGTCGGGGTTTAGGTTTGGGATTGGCCCATTGTGGAAGGAACTGAAGGGCATTCGCCACATAAGAGCCTGACTCTCCTGGGCGGTATAGCTCTGATCCATGCCAGGCGCTCCATTATTTTAAATTGAACCATTAAGGGAATGTGTACTTTTAAAAAAACTTTTAAATAAGCAAATAACAAATCATTTGATTCCATTGAGAAGTATGACATGTAACCTTTTGATAGATGATTCAGAATCATGTAAGGCATCAAATATCCCAAGTAGTGAAGAGACAGCGAGTGTAGTTGGATCCACAGTCAGGTCAGATAAACATTCTGTGTGTGTACGTGTACATTATTAAAGAGCCTCTGTCAAACACAGTTTATATTAACCAGCTTGTTAGGATGCCTTGTGTGCCTAGATATCTGGCTTTATGCTGCAATTGAGGGCAGCACACATAGATATTTGAGAACTGATTGAAACTTGGAACAAAAGCAGCTCGGAGCAGCTCGCCTTTTGAAGAGGCTACTGTCAGATCTGATTCTTGTTGTGTTTTTTGCTTACCCCTGCCTCTGAAGGAGTCCATTCTTGTCCTGCCATTGCATTTTACATAAAACTACTTCCAGTTGTCAGTGGCACTGTGCTATGATTACCGCCACCCCCCCCCCCCCCCCCCCCCCCCCCGCCACCCCCAACCTCCTCGTACCTCAGAGTCGTGGAATTGAGCTACAGTACAACTACCAGTATTCCACAGAGGCTTGAGGAGAAAATAATGGACACTGATCCATTGGAGGGGATAGGAAGGGGGTGAGAAAAAGTGGAGCATTAGCGGTAGTTGTCAGGAGGACCCTTGTGGAGCATCTGAGGGAGGGAAGTCAGAGTTTAGGACCTAGGCACCTGAAAGCACTGTGACATTAATGGAGTGAAGGGAGCTGAAGAGTGAGTTGGGGTAAGCATGAGTGGGGGTTTTGCACAGAAGAATCTAAGGAACAGAGAGTTTGGAGTTGGGGAAAGTGGTCATAGCGATCGATGAGATGACAGAGTTAGGAAGAAAGAGGCCATGGAGAGGTGTAAACACTCGTGGGGCTGAAATCCAATGTAGGTAGGTCAGCAAAGACCGGGCCGATGGTGCGACTTAGAGAACAATGAGCTGCATTTTGCAAACATTGGAGTTCTGCCAGGAGAGCTTTGGAAAATTGAGTCTGGAGGTGGTAACGGTCTGGATGAGGCTTTGAGCAGCATATAGACATAGAAAAGAGATGTTATGGAGCTGGAGAGAGAGATGGCCTTGGTGACAGAGAGACCAGGATAGACAGGGGTGAATGATTCTGATTCTGGGGTGACCTGGCCCAAGCCGGGAATCGAACCTGGTACCCTGGCGCTGTGAAGCAACTGTGCTAACCACTGTGCTACCGTGCTGCCCTGAATCTAAAGTGACCATTCCTCCCATGTAGCGCAGCTAGGAGGTGTGTGAATCATTTCCTAATATTTCAATGTAAATCCTGGCGTGAATGTTTGAGGTTTCTCTGTGTGTTAATTAACGCATTCGTAGGGAGTAAGTTCACCTCCTCATGTGACTGGGCTCTCAGGCGTATGGAAATCGTTGGGCTCAACCCCAGATCTGTCTTCACCTGATGTCCAGGCTCATGTAGAGCTCCTGCTTAATCTGTTCCATTTTAGCACAGCCCGGAAAGAAAGAGCTTGTTTGGAGATAAACGCCTTTTCTGTCCTCAGAGTGTCCTAACATGTTTCACAGCTAATGAATTTGTTTTGAAATGCAGCCAAATTGCAAGCAAGCAGCAAGATCCCACGAGTAACAAATGAGTGCACGACGGGATAATCTGTTTTTAGTGAGGTTGATTGAGGGATAAATATTGGCCAAGGCACTGGGGAGAACTCCCCCTTCAAAGGGCACCATGGGATCTTTAACATCCATCTGAGTCAGGCAGATCAGTTTAAAAACTCATTGGAAAGGGGGAGCCTCCGACAGTGATGCACTGAAATGAAAATGAAGCGATTTTCATTTCATTTTCATTTCAGTGCATCACTCTCTCATAACACGATGTGCTGGGAGCTGAAACTGTGGGCACGATCGAACCGAATTGCAGCAGGGTCCCGTGTCGAGCACATTTAGTCGGGAGATGCCGAGAAAGGCCAGGGAATTTGTTGCACTCTGGGGCCTCAGCGGGGTATGCCCCACCGAGGCTGCACTTAGTCCTGTTCCCTGCACTGAGGAGCTCCACTCGCCAGAACTCCCCCGACATTACCCCCCCCCCCAAAGTCTCAACTCACCCATAAGGGGATCCTCACCACCCCCCCTCGGCGGACCTCCCCTGACATTACCCCCCAAAGTCTCAACTCTCCCAGAAAGGGATCCTCGCCCCCACCCCCCCTCCACACCTCACATATCAAGGCACCCTCAGTCCCGATCCCCGGCATGGGCACAATGCCAGCCTGGCAGTGCCACAAGGGCACCGTGGCCATGCCAGGCTTCCACCCGAATGACAGTGCCAGGCTGGCAGTGCCAGGGTGCCAGGCTGCACCTGCAGTGCCAGGGTGCCATCCTGCCTGGAGGGCAATCACCGAGTGGCCTCAAATCCCCTGGCAGACTACCCCAAGTGTTGTTCTGTCTGGTAGGCAAAGGGGTTAGATGCCAATGCCTCGGGTGGATCAGGTGAGCTGCATATTAGGGTGAGACTAGCTACTCACCCTAATATGCAGATTTACCAAATACTGATCCCACCATCAGTGGGCGGGATTCAGATTGTGACATCTTGAAAGATCCCGTTAGATCTTGCTAGGCGTAGCGAGCCGGGTAAATCCCAGAAGAGGCCTCTCTTTGCATCTAGCGGACGCGAAGGGGGACGCATCGCGGCCGATAGATCTGTCTGTCCCAGAATGGAGACAGACTTGAACCTGCGAGGTATTAGTGCGATTCACTGAGTAATGGCTGACATGGGGTTTTATTGTGCTGAGTGACTCAGCATCACACTGGGCAAGGCCAGCAGCAAGAGTCCCATTGGAGGAGCTTCCAAAGCTGAGATACGAAAACACTCAGAAAATAATGGATTTTCCGAATGATTCCCCAGGGCAACAGGACGTAAAAATTTCAAAAGAGAGAGAAAAAAAAAACAAGCAGTAAAATCTTAACAAAATGATCAGAAACAATAAAATAAACTTTTACATGAGAAGATGTCCAGCATTGTAACTCACACCAACTGAGCTCACTCCTAGTGTGGCTGGCAGAAGCTTTGAAGTGAATCACGTCTTGCAGAGATTCTTAACATTCAGCCCGGGGTTATGCACAAATCCCTGAACACTATTCAATATTTTCTTCACAGACTAGGTGTCAGAAAACAAAGCATTCTTCCTCTTCCTCTACCGCCGCCCCCCCCCCCCCCCCTCCCCTCCAACAATCTTTACTTAGCTCATGTGAGCCTTTATAAATCTCTGTCAGCTTTGAATGTTATTTTCCTGAAGAAAAAAAAAGAGAGACCGGGAGACAGAAGATGTGGGCTGTTTAGCAAAGAACACAAGAATTGAATCTTGATGCTGAGAAAGTGTTTCGCTGCTGCAAGGGGCGAGATGGTGGCAGTGGCCTCCTGAGGAATGTGGCCTGTCTGCCTCTCCACTCCCCCTTCAACCCCACCTCTCCCTCCCTCACAAGATACATATCTGTTGCCATCCAGTTGTAAGCACAAGTTTAACTTACTGTGATAAATGAGGTGTCTGGGGAATGGTGGCAGCCATCCTGGAGAGGAGAGGAATCACAGCAAAGGATAGAACGTCTGAGAAAAAGTGTGTTTTTGAAAAAATTAATTAACGGCCCCTTTCTAGTGCTACCCGAGAATATCCTGACACAACCGAATCCATGAGTTTACATCAGCCGGAATCCTAATGAACGCCTCATATTTAACCAACACCTCTCAAGTCGCTCAAGAGATCCCCAAGCATATTTCATGTGCACGCAATTGCTTTGAAGTACAGTGGCTGTTATGATGTAGGCAAATGCAATAAATGGTTAGCCCTGCTGCCTCACCGCGGCAGGGTCCCGGGTTCGATTCCAGCCTCGGGTGACCGTCTATGTGGAGTTTGCACGCTCTCCCCGTGTGTGCGTGGGTTTCCACCAGGTGCTCCAGTTTCCTTCCTGATGTACCATCAATGACGACAGACGAAGAGTCGGGAGAAAAACTGTGGCTTTAATCAGCTTAAAGACACCTGCTGGCAGCCGGTCCCAGAATGAGGGCAGGGCTGGAGGTTGGCCACCTTTGTACATGAGCCCGAGGAGGAGGAGCCACAGGCGGAGCCAGCAGGGACAGGCCCAGGCATGTAACAATACAACAGTACAATACAATATAATAAAATACAGTGGTTTACCACACTTCCACAGTCCAAAGAGTTAGGTGGATTGACCAGGCTAAATTAGTGTTGGAAGATGTGCAGGTTAAGTGGGGGTTATAGAACTATGGGGATAGGCCACGGATTGGGCCTAGGTAGGTGCTCTTTTGGAGGGTCGGTTCAGACTCGATAGGCCAAATGGCACTGTAGGGATTCTATGGAAGATCATTTTTCTCACAGCATGATCGGATCCCACAGGCCGCAGCATTTATAAGTCATGATGGCACTGAATCTGGGAGGGGGGGTGGGTGAGACACGAGACAGGGGAGGAGTCATTCTTCCGATAGTGTCTTAGGATCTTAAATGTCGACATGAATGAACAGACAGGGCCTCAGTTTATCGCCTTGTCTGATTGAACACACGGGGCCCCTCCCTCAGCGCTGCTCCGCACTGTTTGACCAGGTGAGAGATTCAAGTCTTGGAGGGGGACCCCGAACTCGGAGGTGAGTGAATCGTGACCGAGTGAGGCCCAAAGAGAAACCTTTGCAATCTTCTGTGCGTGCAGTTATTGGAACGCCAGTTTGGGGATTTACTGTTTGGACTGACAGACACTCCGTGATGGGAAAAAGAGTCCACCAAGAAAGAAAACAGCCTAATTTCAACTGCAGTTGGGGATGGGTGGAAAGAGAAGAAAACTGGCCCTGGGTTCCATTATCAGGTGTGGGTCAGTGGGGGCTGTTGCTGGAGGTTATCCATTAAAGCTGCGATCATAGAGTTTTACAGCACAGAAGGGGGCCCTCCTGCCCATCATGTCTCTGCCGCCCCAGCATCTAACTATTCTAATCCCATTTTCCAGCACTTGGCCTGCAGCCTTGTATGCAATGACACCTCAAGTGTTCATCTAAATGCTCCTTAAAAGTTGTGAGGGTTGCCACCTCTACCACCCTGCCATGCAATCAGTTCCAGATGCCCTCTGAGTGACAAAGCTTTTCCTCAAATCCCCTCTGAAGCTCCTGCCCCCTTACCTAAAATCTATGCCACCTTGGCTAGTGATTCCTCTGCTAATGGGAAAAGTATCTTCCTATCCACCCTATCTATGCCCCTCATAATTTTATACACCTCAATCAGGTTCCCCCTCAACCTTGTATGCTCCAAGAAAAACAACCCCAACCTAACCAGCCTCTCTTGATAGCTGAAATCCTCCAGCCTGGGCAACACCCCGCCCTCCCTGATGGATGTAAAAGACCCTATGGCACCATTTGAAGAGGGTTCTCCATCTTGCCCTGGTCGACATTTATCTCTCAGCCAACCTCAAAAAACAAACAAATCCCAAAGCAAGATTCTGTGGGTGCTGAAAACCTGAAGTGAAAACATAAGTTGCTGGAACAACTCAACGTCAGGCGGTATCTGTTGAGAAAGAAGCATGATGTTTTGGGTCAATGATTTTTCTGCAGTGCTGTCCCTAAAACAGAGCTCATTGTGTGCAAATTGCCTGCCCCAACATTTCAAATAATACTTAATTAGCGATGAAGGATTTTGGGAAGTCCTGAGGTGGTGAAATAGGCGATAGAAATACAAACTCTTTCTTCAGTGAGTTTCACTCTCAAGATAACTATGATGTCATTAAATTAAATTGCAGCACCCGAATTATTGGATAATGATCAGGAGCAACGATCCCCACCCCACCCTCTCTCATTCTGAGGCTGAAACTGGCAATGCCAACCTGTGTTCACCTCACTCCAGGGTTGCCAACTGTGATTAAATGTATTCCTGGAGATGTCATCACATGACTTGCCCCCACAGACCAGCCATGAGTCGGCCAACACGTCCATCCTTGTGACCTACTGCATTCCTGGGCCAATTGGAAAGCAGAAAGACTCATTAACTAATTGGGTGTTGGCTTACTGTCAACCAAACAGCCATTTCTCCCCCACTTTCAATATTAGAGTCATAGAGGTTTACAGCACAGAAGAGGCCGTTACGCCATCGTGTCTGCGCCGGTCAAAGACAACCACCTAACTATTCTAATCCCACCTTCCAGCACTTGGCCCATGGCCTTGTATGCCATGACTTCACAAGTGCATATCTAAATACTTCTTAAATGTTATGAGGGTCACTGCCTCCACCACCCTTTCAGGCAGCGAGTTCCAGATTCCCGCCACTCCCTTGGTGAAAATGTTTTTCCTCACATCCCCCCTCACCTCAAATCTGTGCCCCCCTGGTCATTGATCCCTCCACCAAGGGGAACGGTTTCTTCCTGTCTGGTCTATCTATGCCCCTCATAATTTTATACATCTCAATCATGTACCCCCCTCAGTCTCCTCTGCCCGAAGGATAACAACCCCAGTCTATCCAATCTCTCTTTATAGCTAAAACCTTCCAGCCCAGGAAACATCCTGGTAAATCTACTCTGCACCCATCCCAGTGCTATCACATCCCTCCAAAATGTGGATTCCAGAACTGCAAACAATACTCGAGTTGCGGCCTAACCAACATTTTAGACAGTTCCAGTATAACCTCCCTGCTCTTAAACTCTATGCCTTGGTTATTAAATGCCTAGGCTAATAATATCATATGCTTTCTTAACCACTGTACCCTCTCAGTGTACCCAAACAGGCCCAGAGTGTGGCGACTAGGGGATTTTCACAGTAACTTCAATGCAGTGTTAATATACGCATACTTGTGAAACTAATAAATATTATTGTCCACCTACTCTGCTAATTTAAGGGACTGGTGTGCATGCACACCAAGGTCCCTTTTGATCCTCGGTGCTTCCCAGGGTCCTGCTGTTTATCATGTATTCCCCGCCCTGTTTGTCCTGCCCAAGTGCATCACCTCACACTCACCTAGATTGATCAACTTGCCACTGATCAGCCCATCTGACCAGTCCATCTATATTCCCCTGGAACCTACGGTTCTCTTCTTCACTATTTACCACCCCACCAATTTTCGTATCATCAGCGAACTTACCCTCCTACATTCATGTCTAAATCATTTAAGTAAACCACAAACAGCAAGGGATCCAACACTGCGGGACCCCACTGTACACAGGCTCCCTGTCAGAAAAACACCCTCTACTTCCTGCCACTCAGCGAAGTTTGGCTCCAATTTGCCAAATTGTCTTCGATCCCATAGCGTCTTACCTTCACGAACAGTTTCCCTTGTGGGACCTTATCAAAAGCCTTTCTAAAGTCCAAGTAGACTACACCAAATGCATTTCCCTGATCACCGCTTCAAAAAATTCAACCAGGTTGGTCAGACATGACCTCCTCTTAACAAAACCATGCTGACTATTCTTGATTAATCCTGGCCTCTCCAAATTCAGATTAATTCTGTCTCTCAGAATTGCTTCCAATAGTTTCCCCACTACTGACGTTAGACTGACTGACCTGCAGTTTCCTGGTTTATCCCTTCCTCCCTTATTGAGTAATGGTACCACATTGGCTATCCTCCAGTCCTCCGGCACCTGTCCTGTGGCCAGAGAGGAATTGAAAAATGTTGCCAGCACCCCTGCTATTTCCTCCCTGCCTCACTCAACAGCCTGGTATATATTTCCGCCTGCCCTCAGGATTTGTCTACTTTTAAGCCTGCCAGACCACTCAGAACCTTCACTCTGCCTATGCTAATCACTTTAATTTTATCACAGTCCTTCTCCCTGATTTCTAAATCTACACCATCCCTCTCAAGAGTGAACACCGAAACAAAGTATTCATTTAGAACCCTACCTATGTCTTCTGGCTCCATACACAAATTTCCACTGCAGCCCTTAATGGCCCTATTCTTCCCGTAGTTATCCTTTTCCCCTTAATGTACTTGTAAAACAATGTAGGATTTTTCTTTATTTTATCAGCCAGTATTCTTTCATGTCCTCTTTTTGCTCTCTGAATTTCTTTTTGAAGCTCCCTTTTGCACATTCTATACGCCTCTAGGGCTCCTGATGTTTTGAGTCCATAAGCCTCCCCCTTTTCTCCTTATCCAATGCTGTATATCCCTTGATATCCAGGGTTCACTAGGTTTGCTGGTCCCATCCTTTTCCTTGATTGGAACATGTTGGCCCTGTACTCTCCCTATTTCCTTCTTGAATGCGTCTCACTGTTCTGTCACAGATTTACCTAAAATGTCTGCTCCCAGTCTACTCTGGCCAAATCATATCTTATCTTATTAAAATTGACCTTCTCCCAGTTTACAACATTTATTTCAGGCCCATCCTTGTCCTTTTCCATAACAATCTTGAATCTAACAGAGTTATGATCACTGTTTGCAAAATACTCCCCCATTGATATTTCAACCACTTGCCTGGCTTTGTTACCGAATACTAAGTCCAGGACCATCCTCACTCTTGTAGGGTCGTCTGTGTACTGGCTTAAAAGGTTCTCCTGGATGTATTTTACGAATTCTGTTCCTTCTAAACCTTTCACATTATGGCTACCCCAGTTAATATTGGGGAAGTTGAAATCTCCCACTATCACTACGCTATTACTGATACACCTCTCTGAAATTTGCCTACATATCTGCTCTTCCATTTCTCTCGGACTGTTTGGGGGCCTATAGAACACTCCCAGCTATGTGATTCCTTCTTTTTGGTGTTCTACCCATAGAGCTTTGCTTGAAGAGCCTTCTACAATGACGTCCCGCCTTACTTTAAAAAAAAAAATTTAGAATA
Organism: Scyliorhinus torazame; assembly: GCF_047496885.1. Taxonomy (NCBI): domain Eukaryota; kingdom Metazoa; phylum Chordata; class Chondrichthyes; order Carcharhiniformes; family Scyliorhinidae; genus Scyliorhinus; species Scyliorhinus torazame. Next base: position 25,159,150 of record NC_092723.1, on the reverse strand, counting down.
CTCAATTCATTTTTTTCAATTAAGGGGCAATTTTAGCCTGGTCAATCCGCCTACCCTGCACATTTTTGGGTTGTGGGGGCGAAACCCACGCAAACACAGGGAGGATGAGCAAACTCCACACGACAGTGACCCAGAGCCGGGACCGAACCTGGGACTTTGGCGCCGTGAGGCAGCAGTGCTATCCACTGTGCCACCATGCTGCCCCTATCATCCCTCCTTACTGCTGTAATTAATTCACTGATCACAATTGTGACATCCCCGCCTCTTGTACCTCCTTCCCTTTCTTGCCTGAAGATCCTGGCCGGGATTCTCCATCCCGCCACATTTCAGCCCCGACCGTCCGGTGGGATTCTCCGTTACGCCTGCGGGCCAATGGGGTTTCCCATTGTGGGGCCGCCCCACGCCATCAGGAAACCCCCAGGCGCCGGCATAACGGAGAATCATGCCGGCGGAGAATCCCGGCCCCTGTATCCTGGAATATTGAGCTGCCAATCTTCTCTCTCAACATGCCTCAGTGACAGCAATGGCATCATACACCCATGTTTTAAATTGTGCCCTCAATTCATCTGCCTTGTTCGTTAGACACCTTGCATTAAAATAAATGCCAATTATTAATAAATAATATATTTTAAAAATTCTATTTTAAATATCCCGATGATTTTTCTCCAGGATTGCACACAGCAGTATTCTGGAGATCGAGCTTCAATTCCTGTAGACTCCAGGCCAATCCTGGAGGGTTGGCAACCCTGATTCACTCTTAGCAAAGTGCACACAGTGTTCAGAATGTAAACAAGCCAATCGGAATCTTCTTCTTGTCTGAGGCCCGTCAATCTTCACCATTGATACTTAGTCAAAATGGCTCCCAGTAGTCAGGTCGTGGGCTCCGTGCCTCATTCGGAGGGTTCTCTGACTGGTATGTCACTGATTTAATCAGCCAGTGATTGAAGGGTAACTATTGGCCTGGGCGCTGGGGAGAACTCACCTGCTCTTCTGTGAAGGAACACTGTGGGATCTTCTACATCCCCATGAGAGGACAGACAAGGCCTCAGTTTGAAGTCTACCTGAAAGACAGCTCCTCTGACAGTGTAGCACTCCCTCAGTACTGAGAGTCATTTAAGATTATGACACCAAGTCTTTGCAGGAGGACCTAGACCCACGACCCTCTGTGTCAAAGGTGAAAGTGCTGCCCCAATTGAGCCATGGCTGATAGCTTTCTGCATGCAACACATTAAAGAACAAAGAACAAAGGAAAGTACAGCACAGGAACAGGCCCTTCGGCCCTCCAAGCCCGTGCCGACCATGCTGCCCGGCTAAACTAAAATCTTCTACACTTCCTGGGTCCGTATCCCTCTATTCCCATCCTATTCACGTATTTGTCAAGATGCCCCTTAAATGTCACTATCACCCCTGCTTCCACCACCTTCTTCGGCAACGAGTTCCAGGCATCCACTACCCTCTGTGTAAAAAACGTGCCTCGTACATCTCCTCTAAACCTTGCCCCTCGCACCTTAAACCTACGCCCCCTAGTAATTGACTCCTCTACCCTGGGGAAAAGCCTCTGACTATCCACTCTGTCTATGCCCCTCATAATTTTGTAGACCTCTATCAGGTCGCCCCTCAACCTCCGTCGTTCCAGTGAGAACAAACTGAGTTTATTCAAGCGCTCCTCACATCTAATGCTCTCCATACCAGGCAACATTGAATTTCTTTCATATTCCACCCCACACACGCACCCTCCCCCCCCACCCCTCTCAAAAGGATGAGGAACTGAGGAAATGGGTCTGTTTTTCACGATTGTTGTTCAGCTGCCTCTCCAAACAAGCTTCCAGCAACAGTAAAAGATTGATCTCATCTAATCAGAGATATGGCTTGTGTTCAAACTAAACACCAATTCCCTCTCCTCCCCCCCCGCCCTCTTCCCCCCGCCCCCCACCCAACGCACTCCCCTGTCCATTTTTACAACCAGCAATAGTTGTAAAAGTTTGGGGTGGATAAATCCTATGCTGGCAGCTCAGATACAGTCTGTGTCCAACACTGCGGCCCCTAACCAAAAAAAAAACAAATGCCAAGAAATAATTGTCTTCAGCTACGGTTTAACAAGGGTTGTAGCGAGGGAAAGGTCAAGCAGAGTGGCAAGGGTTGCCTAGCATCCAGAGCTGTCACTGTGGAAATAACTCCAAGACAGCCAGTGCTATTTACATTGTGTGATGTGTTTTTGAAGAGAGTTTGTCTGGTGAATGGCCCTTCTGTAAGTTTCAGGACTTGAAAGCTTTTTATTTATTTTGCTGCTATTGAATGTCTGGCTGAGCTCTGGTGTCCTTCTGCAAAGTCAGTGTTCTGTTTCACTGTCAGACTGTGCAACCTGTCCTCCCAATGAGCTCAGCACACGGGGAACCCTACAAACCAGAGGCTTCTGGCCTCAAAGCCAGCCCTGTAATCCTTTGCTGGTCCCAGCGCACAAAGTGCCAGAGGGGGGGTATATCAGTCAGGATTCTGTGACTCTATCACTGCGACCTGAATATGTCCGTTTCAAAGCATTGAGTCGATCATGACCAGACCGGACTATGATGCTTCACACAGTTGAAGGTCACATCGGTGGCTGTTTTTGACCAGCGCAGACCGGATGGGCCAAAGGGTCTTTTCAGTGCTCCACGACTCGACCCAACTGATCTTTTCTGACTGGATCCATGCAAACAAAAATGACCAGATATCAGTCGGAATCCAGGGTTTCGTCCTCCATATTCCAGCCCGTATTCTGAATGTAGCACAGCAGTTTGTATTTATAGAGCACCAATAATAGAGCAAAACATCCCAAAAGACTTCACAGGAGAGTTCACAAACAAGACACAACACTAAGACATATGAGGTAGCAGGACAGGTGACCAAAAGTTGGTCAAAGGAGAGAGAGAGAGAGAGGTGGAGGGTTTAAGTGAGGGAGTTCCAGAGTTTAATGTCAGTTAACCCAAGCCCAGCCTCCATTCGTGTACAATTTAAAGCGAGCATGAGTAAGGGGCTAAAAGGGAAGCCGTCTCACATGGTTGTGTGGCATGAGGAGGCGACAGAGATCGGGAGGGGCAAGGCCTTGGAGGGATTTGAAAACAAGGACGCAAATCTTAAAACTGAGGCGCTACTAGAGTAGGAACCAATGCAGGTCAGTGAACATGACAGGGTAATATGTGAACAGGGATTAGCGTGAGTTAGGACACAATCCAACCTTCATATTGTCATGTGTGATACACGCCATCTCATGTGTTAACCCTTGTGTGACACCCTGTACTCTATTCATCTCCTTGCCTGCGTCTCTGCGCATGGTGCTGTTTATTGACTGTCAATCTCTGGAATATGTTTAGTATCAGATTAAAGAAAATTAATTTGCCTGTGATTAAATTCCAGATGTCTAACTTTGGTGTGAACTCCAATTATGCAATAAATTAATAATGGATGGTAGAACCAGGTGGATTAAAAGCTGGAAGTTATGAGACGTGCCAAATGGTTTAGTGCAGGCTCTCTGCGGAATTCCAAAGTTGCAACATCTTCGTCAGAATTATGGATAAATCTGACTTGAAAATACCAGTTCTGACTGATTGCTATCCCAGAGAACAGGTATCATTGCAACAAACTGGGACAATAAAGCCCATATATTTTGTTTTATAAATTTTGAATGCCCAATTCATTTTTTTCCAATTAAGGGGAAATTTAGCGTGGCCAATCCACCTACCCTGCGCATCTTTGGGTTGTGGGGGTGAGACCCACGCAGACATGGGGAGAATGTGCAAACTCCACACGGATAGTGACCCGGGGCCGGGATCGAACCCGGGTCCTCAGCGCTGTGAGGCAGCAGTGCGAACCACTGCGCCACCGTGCCACCCAACGAAGCCTATTCATCACAACGAACCCGTCTCAAAACCTGTGAGCTGGTTGTACTTTAAAGCAATGGGCAGTGCACAATGAAAGGTTTGCTGGCGGGAGTTGGAGGATTGGTACGACAGTCTCAGTCCCTGGGAGGGGAGGGATAGTATTGAAGACGGCAAAGCTGTGGGGAGCAGCAAAAGTGAGTAGAATGGGGGGAACAGGACCAATGGATCAGTAAAAACAAGGGGCTGGATTCTCCGTTTCGGAGGCACAGTGCGGAGGATCTGTGACGTTTTAGGTAAAAAAAAACAGCCGGGTCTGTGGCTGTGCATGGGCCGACCTGCAGCGGTCACTCCGTAAAACATGGAACCAGCCGTGCGCGGACCCACTTGCCAGATAGTGTCCCCCTGGCCACCCACCACCAGTCCCCCCCAGCCACCACGGAACCCCCCCCGCCCCCCCGATCCAGCAGCACGGCTCCACCCGACTGTGACGCCGCTCGACACAGTCCGCAGCCGCCACGCCAGGTACCCGCACAGCTGGGAACAAAAGTGAACCGCGCCGTCAGGAACGCGGCCCATCGGGGGAGTGCTTTCAGGTGACATCCCAGGACAGATACAGCACGGGGTTAGATGCAGAGTAAAGTTCCCTCCACACTATCCCCATCAATCACTCCCAGGACAGGTACAGCACGGGGTTAGATGCAGAGTAAAGTTCCCTCCACACTATCCCCATCAATCACTCCCAGGACAGGTACAGCACGGGGTTAGATGCAGAGTAAAGTTCCCTCCACACTATCCCCATCAATCACTCCCAGGACAGGTACAGCACGGGGTTAGATGCAGAGTAAAGTTCCCTCCACACTATCCCCATCAATCACTCCCAGGACAGGTACAGCACGGGGTTAGATACAGAGTAAAGCTCCCTCTACACTGTCCCCATCAATCACTCCCAGGACAGGTACAGCACGGGGTTAGATACAGAGTAAAGCTCCCTCCACACTGTCCCCATCAAACACTCCCAGGACAGGTACAGCACGGGGTTAGATACAGAGTAAAGCTCCCTCTCCACTGTCCCCATCACACACTCCCAAGACAGGTACAGCACGGGGTTAGATCCAGAGTAAAGCTCCCTCTTCACTGTCCCCATCAAACACAGCCAGAACAGGTACAGCATGGGGTTAGATACAGAGTAAAGTTCCCTCCACACTGTCCCCATCAATCACTCCCAGGACAGGTACAGCATGGGATTAGATACAGAGTAAAGCTCCCTCTACACTGTCCCCATCAAACACACCCAGGACAGGTATAGCACGGGATTAGATACAGAGTAAAGCTCCCTCTTCACTGTCCCCATCAAACACAGCCAGGACAGGTACAGCACGGGGTTAGATACAGAGTAAAGCTCCCTCCACACTGTCCCCATCAAACACTCCCAGGACAGGGACAGCACAGGGTTAGATACAGAGTAACGCTCCCTCTACACTGTCCCCATCAAACACTCTCAGGGCAAGGACAGCACGCAGTTAGATACAGAGTTAAGCTCCCTCTACACTGCCCCCAGGACAGGTACAGCACGGGGTTAGATACAGAGTAAACCTTCCTCTACTCTTAATTCCTAATTGCAACCTTTTGAGAGATCTCTTACCACAGCCATATTTCTTATCTCATCATATTGTATCAGTTTTCAGTTCACAGTATCATGATATGCAACCTGCAACCAATGAACACTCAGAATAGGACACAACCAATGGGCAGTCAGGACACTCAGAGGTGGCATCACCACAAGGGGGCGTGACATAAACGCTATGAAAGGGATGAGGCGATGAGGCACTCACACCCTGCCTCTTTCCACAGACAGACATCTAGAGAGTTAGACAGGGTTGATCAGCAGCATCACACCCCAGCACGTGGCTTAGAGCAAGCTGGTACAGTTAGACTGAGTTACTACAGTTAGATTAGCAGAGAGTCGAACTCATTTGAGAACTGTGTTAATAGTTCAACAAACACGTTGAACTCATTCCGAATCTGGAGCATCCTTTAATTAAGACTGCATCAAGTAACAGCCTGTGTTATCCGAAGCAGCATAACACAACATGATACCAGGTGTGACTGTTCAATCTATTTAGTTCAATTCAGCAAGATCCGTGACAACCAGCTACTGCATACAGGCACAATGGACTAGATTCAGGCTCCTCATCAGCTCAGGACCACCGGCGATCTTAGTGCCAACTGGCGATCATTCAAGCAGAAATTTCAACTATACGTGGAAGCATCCAACCTCAATGGCGCAACCGAGGTTCGGAAGATAGCTCTTCTGCTCACCACTGCGGGTGACCATGCGATAAAGATCTTCAACTCCTTTCACTTTTCCGAAGGGCAGGACAAAACGAAGTATCAAACCATCCTGGACAAATTTGACAGCCACTGCGAGGTGGACACCAACAAAATCTTGAAGTGCTACATCTTCAAGCAGGGCATGCAAGGTAAAGACGAATCCTTCAACTCCTATCTAACTAACCTTAGACTGCTAGCTCAATCCTGCAACTTCGGAGATATCACTGACTCCATGATCAGAGACCAAATCGTTTTTGGAATCCACTCTGATCCTTTGCGAGAACAATTGTTGAAAATCAAGCACATGACCCTGCCAGTCGTGATTGAAACGTGTACTGTGCATGAGCACTCTAAAAATCGCTATTCACAGTACAAAACGGCGGAAAGTGAAAAACAAGCCTCCCACGAGGTGGAGAGTGTTCAGGCCATCTCCCGGATGCAGCGCCTCCACATTGACGAAAGCGGCTATTTCGCGCGCTCTTCCCGGGGCCCGACGCATTGGCAATGCAATCGGAAACACGAAGCGGCCCAACATCGCACTGCCTCAGGTGCAGATGGCCGAGAACCGCACCGTGCATGCGCAACGGCGCACTGAGCGTCATACGTCATGATGTGTGCGAACTGCAGCACCGCCCAATTTTTAAAAAACTTCCCTGCAAGAGGCAAACGCTGTTTAAACTGTGGGAAACCAAACCACTGTGCAGCCCTGTGCAGATCTGCACCACCAGTCAGGAGCCAGCGCTCCCAGTTCCAACAGCGGCACATCAGAAGTGTGCAACACCAAATGCATGACTCTGATCCAGGCAGTGCGACGGATCCAGATGATGAATACCTGGACAACACTTACCGAGTGGGCATTATTACGAAGTGCGAATACGCCACACCGGACACATCGCGAGTCCAATCAATCCTGGCCGTGGACTCCGAGGACGAATGGCACGCAGTGATGAAGGTCAACCACTGCCCCATCCGGTTCAAACTGGACACAGGTGCCTCTGCCAACCTGATTTCGCAGGTGGACTTCAAGAGAATCAAGAAGCCCCCCACATTCCTTCCAGCTGTCTGCAAACTCCTGGACTACAATGGAAACGCAATCAAGGCACTGGGGTCCTGCCATCTGCAGGTGTCCAGCCGACACACACAAGCAAGCTTACGCTTCGAGATTGTTAAACCAGACAGGCGTCCCTGCTAGATGCGCACGATTGCAAGCAACTGAACCTCATTCAAAGGGTCTACACCATTACGCCGTCCCATTCGGATCTTCAGGCCAGCATCGACGACATCCTAAACCAGTACCCAGATGTATTTAGTGGGATGGGCACGCTGCCATACGAGTACAAGATTCTACTGCGGCCTGATGCCAAGCCAATGGTCCACGCAGCACGACAAGTCCCTGCTCCACTGAGAGAGCGCCTGAAGGCAGAGCTCACGAATCTGCAACAAAAAGGCATCATCTCCAAGGTCACTGAACCAACCGACTAGGTCAGCTCGATGGTGTGCGTAAAGAAGCCTTTGGGGGACCTACGCATCTGCATTGACCCCAAGGATCTAAACAAAAACATTATGCGGGAACATTACCCCATCCCGAAGAGGGAAGAAATCACGAGTGAGATGGCACACGCGCGCTTCTTCACAAAATTGGACGCAACCCAAGGATTTTGGCAAATCCAACTTGAAGAATTCAGCAGAAGGCTCTGCACCTTCAACATGCCTTTTGGCAGATTCTGCTACAACCGAATGCCATTTGGCATCATCTCGGCATCAGATATTTTCCATCGCATCATGGAACAGATGATGGAGGGAATAGAAGGGGTTCGTGTCTACGTTATCATAATCTGGTCCACAACCCCAGAGGAACATGTGTCGCGACTCAAGAAAGTATTCCGACGCACACATGAACATGGCCTCAAGCTAAACAGGTCCAAGTGCTGTTTTGGGACATCCACGCTGAAGTTACTGGGCGATCAGATTTCGCAACACGGTGTGCGCCCGGACACAGACAAAATTAAAGCCATTGAGGCAATGAAAGTCCCCGAGGACAAGAAGGCAATACTGCACTTCCTGGGAATGGTCAATTTCCTTAGCAAGTTCATCCCGAATTTGGCCACACACACCACGGCCCTATGCAACCTGGTGAAAAAAATCAACCGCCTTTGAGTGGAAGGCAGAGCACCGAACAGAGTGGCTGGAGCTGAAAACCAAGCTCACCATTGAGCCTGTCCTTGCATTCTTTGACGCAGACCGAGAGACCAAGATATCCACAGATGCGAGTCAGGATGACATTGGGGCGGTGTTGCTTCAAAGTTGACGACATGTCATCCTGGGTACCAGTAGCATACGTGTCACGGGCAATGGCACCCACTGAGACCAGATATGCGCAGATTGAGAAGGAGTGTTTAGGTCTTCTCACCGGCATCCTCAAATTTCATGATTATGTCTACGGCTTACCAACATTTACTGTTGCGACGGATCATAGGCCTCTGGTCCACATCATCCAAAAGGACCTGAATGACATGATGCCTCGTTTGCAGAGAATTCTGCTCAAATTCCGGAGGTATGATTTCAATTTGGTGTACATACCTGGCAAGGAGCTCATCATCGCCGATGCATTGTCCCTCTCCGTCAACTCACCCAGTGAACCACTGGAGATCATCCAGCACATTGAATTGCAGGTACAACTGTGTGCAAGCACTCTCCCGGCAACAGATGAGTAGATTGTTCTCATCCGAGAAGAGACGGTCAAAGACCCCCTGTTGCAGCGAGTCATCCACAACCTCAGCAATGGCTGGCAGAAAGGGCAATGCCCTCAATTCTACAACATCAAGGATGACCTGACGTTGATCGACGGCATCCAGCTCAAGCTGGACAGGATAGTCATCCCACTACGTCTCCAGAGCATGGTGCTGCGGCAGATTCATGAGGGACACCTGGGCGTAGAAAAGTGCAGACGCAGGGCCCGGCAAGCTGTCTACTGGCCCGGCATCAACCAGGACATCACGGACATGGTCCTGAACTGTGAAACCTGTCAGAGGTTTCAACCAGCGCAGAGCAAGGAGACGCTCCAACCACATGACTGAGAGACCTCTCCATGGTCCAAGGTTGGCATTGACCTAGTCCACGCGAATAGTCGATATCTTAATCATCGATTACTTTCCGAACTACCCTGAGGTGCTGAAGCTGCCAGATCTCACCTCACGGACCGTCATCAAAGCGTGTAAAGAGACATTCTCACGGCATGGCATCCCGAACACCGTCATGAGCGACAATGTCCCGTGCTTCCACAGTCGAAAATGGCCCACGTTTGCCAAGAGCTACAATTTCAGGCATGTCACCTCCAGTCCGCACTATCCGCAGTCCAATGGCAAAGTCGTAAAAGGTGTGCACATCGTTAAGCAGCTCATCCGCAAGGCCTCGGACTCCGCTTCCGACATACACCTTGCATTACTTGCATACCTCGTGACTCCCTTGTCCACTGGCATGTCGCCAGCCCAACTGCTGATGAACAGGGACCTGCGGACGACGCTTCCAGCCATACACCTGCCCAACCTTGATCACCTCCCGGTGCTGCAGAAGATGCAGCAGCTTTGCGACAGCCAGAAGCAGGGCTATGACACACATGCCACCGATCTGGATGTGCTATCCCCGGCAGACACGGTCAGGATCAAGATACCGGATGGTGGGTGGTCTGCTCCGGCTGTCGTTCTTCGACAGGCCGCGCCCAGATCCTATGTCATACGTATGGCTGATGGCTCCATTGTGCGAAGGAATCGAAGGGCACTGCGAAAAGTTGCTTGTCCACAACCACTTTCCCCTCCATTTCCACATGTCGAATTGCCACCTCCAGACACCTCGAACCACGAGGCCACCAGTCGTGCCTCCCACTCGCCTGTCAAGACATCATCATCCCCTCCACCCCTCTCCAGCGGTTGACGAGGATCAGACGCAAGCCTCAGAGACTGGGCTTATGAGCATTTGTTTTGTTTGTTCTGTTCTGTATTCCTCAGTCAGTCACATTAGACAGACACATTCACATGTATATACATCTAAAAAACAAAACAAAAAAAATGGGGGAGATGTCATGATATGCAAACATTCAACCAATGAACACTCAGAATAGGACACAACCAATGGGTAGTCAGGATACTCAAAGGTGGCATCACCACAAGGGGGCATGACATAAACACTATAAAAGGGATGAGGTACTCACACCCTGCCTCTTTCCACAGACAGACATCTAGAGAGTTAGACAGAGTTGATCAGCAGCATCACACCCCAGCACGTGGCTTAGAGCAAGCTGGTACAGTTAGACTGAGTTACTACAGTTAGATTAGCAGAGAGTCGAACTCATTTGAGAACTGTGTTAATAGTTCAATAAACACGTTGAACTCATTTCAGAGCCTGGAGCATCCTTTAGTTAAGATTTCATCAAGTAGCAGCCTGTGTTATCCGAAGCAGCATAACGCAACACACAGCAAATCACGGAGAATGTTGTCTGTGATCAGAAGCAAATTCAACATGCCTCCAGATCTTTAATGGGCCTGCAGCAGCCGGTGAAGAGAGGCTGCTTTCATCTCACAGTCTGGTCTGGATTCAAACCCAAGTCCCTGAGGTGGAAGGCCGGCTTTCCAATCCACTGTACCACCCATTCCCTCTCTTCCCGTTTCTTAGTTGATCGTGTGTATCTTGGAGGACATTAAAGAGCCTTCAGGACCCAATGCCAGTTGGCTACTGAATCCAGTTTGACCAAAGTGAACAGTCCAATGTACATAAACAGGCAGCTTGAAGTTGCAATCCTTCACACAGGAATGTGATTTACACCCAGTCCTGGGTGTAACTGCTTGTAACCCAAAGAGGAGGAACAGGAATAGGGAAGGGTTTAGGAGAGAGGGTAGAGGCAGGAAAGGAAAGTGCTTCTTGTCTAAATTCCAAGGAATGAAAAGTAATCCTGATGGAGCCAAAACTCTGCAGAGTAAGACACAGGCATTTTAAAAATAAATTTAGTGTACCCAATTCATTTTTTCCAATTAATGGGCAATTTAGCGTGGCCAATCCACCTACCCTGCACATCTGTTGGGTTGTGGGGGCGAAACTCACGCAAACACGGGGAGAATGGGCAAACTCCACACGGACAGTGACCCAGAGCGGGGATCGAACCTGGGACCTCGGCGCCGTGAGGCAGCAGTGCTAGCCACTGTGCTGCCTGTCGGTTTTTAGCCTGTGGTTAAGATTTGTCAGTGCTAATGCCACTGCAGTGAAAATGAGGATTTGGGAATGATTGTGGCCCCATTAATGATATAGTCCCGCATTCCCAGGCAGCCGTGTAATCCAAACAGGCGCAGCGAGTGCCATTTCGCCAAGTGGCTTTCCTCCCTGCCTCTTAATGCAAGATCACGCCGATCCAGCATTCACACCTCAGGTGAGATGGGGTATAATTCGGAATCATACAAACCAGGAAGACCTCGGATTGATCAATCACTGCTGTGGGTTACTGATGGAATAGGAACTAAAATTAACATTGGCTTCCCCTGGGCTGGTGGCAGCAATCCATGCAATGCCCTGTCATGGTCCATGTTGGGGAGTTTGTACGCGGGATTTTGGAGGGGAGCTGGATTGGATTTGGCTGCAGTATTCCCGGCTCGAATATTCCTGCGAGCTGAATGAGATTGGAAATTTAAGGGAGGTACCCGAGAATCTGTCGAGTTAACGCTTTGAGGAGAGGAGTGCAGATGAGTGGGGAAAATGGATTCATTTTTCCACTTGCTAACCCTGAGGCTGGGAAGTGGAATGTTTTGAAATATAATCGCCAGCTTTGTGTGTGCAGGCTGCCCCCATATTATCTCCCGAGCCCATGAGAAACCACAGGAGCTGTTCACTGGGCTGCTCAGCACATCCTGAGGAAGTGATGACTGAACTTCCCAGATAACGTTTCGAAAAGTCGACCACTGGTAACTGACACAAATAGAAGAACAGGCTGCTTGAGGCCTCTTTAAGGTAGAGAGTATTGTGAGACTGCGAGGAAGAGCAGAGGGAGTAATGTGAGGCAGGAGGCCCTGAGAAGTCAGTTTTAACATGTTTGTCAATTTGAAAAGATATTTTATTTTCCTCTCCCCATGCCTGCTCTTTAAGTGCTGACGCTTAAGCCGATTTCTACAGTTGCTATTGGCTGTTTGACCAAATGCCCAGGTAGTGAAAGCTGGTTGGAAAATCGACTACAGTTGCATCACAGTCTAATTCAACCCCCCCCTTCTCCCCCCACAGTAGTGACCTCATCTGCCTTGCTAAACAGTGAGAACTCAGTGAAGGCTGCTATAGAATGTGAATCATTCTTGGTCTAGATGCCTGGGATTGCTTGGGATTTTATTTCTTCTTTTAGTTTTAGCATCAACCCTTGTAAATCATTTTTACACCATCTCCAATACCTCTATATCATCTTTGCGATTGTTTTTATCCGTTGACAGAATATGGATGTCACCGGCTAGGCCAGCGTTTATTGCCCATCCCTAACTGCACTTGAGGAGGAGATGGTGAGCTGTTTTCTTGAATCGCTGCAGTCCATGAGGTGTAGGTACATCCACTGTGCTATTAGGTAGGGAGTTCCGGGATTTTGACCCAGCGACAGTTTAATAAGAACACGGGGAGTCCACATCAAGTAAGAATAAAGAACTTTGGTTTATTTACAGTTACGTTATGTACGGCTCCCAGTAAATCCCTACCGGGTCTCTCCATAGTTGGTGCCTTACTGGCTGACCTTTTGTACATGAGGAATGGAGTTCCCCCACAACCTCGTAGTGGGAGCTCGTACTCTGTGGGAACCATGGGGAAGAAAATCATTCCCACCCCGTAATTCCCGTGTGGGATATTTCATTCCTCCCTCCCAAAGTCCAAAGACACACTCGGCGGTCGATGAGGAGGAGAAGGAGGAGCAAGTGGAGGACATCGGACCCACTTAGGCTCTGGTGAAATGTCGAGCCCCCGAAGCGCCGGATCAGGCGGCGTATACATCGAAGGGGAACGTCGTCTGCGGCAGGAACACCGTGGTGGACAACCAACAGGAGGCGGTTGAACGGTTGGACCTGCATCTGAGATATCAGACGTCTGTACCTCCATGTCTGAATCTGAAGATACCACATCGGGCATGTCGGTGTCGATACAGGCTGGAGGCGCCACAGCAGGGCTGGTTGGGCAATGGAGTTGGAGGATCCAGGACAGGGTTCTTCCGAGGAACCGCACGAAGAACCAACCTCCACAAGCGAATATGATCCAAATGCCGTCACATCAGTCGCCCTCAGACCTGAACTTGTCAAGAGACTGGGCCATTTGACAGACAACATCCCAGAGGGACATTGAGCACTATTGGTAAAGTAATGAATGAACACCACGTCGTCAGGTTTGAAGCATCGGAGAGGTCAACGTCAAACCGGGTAACGCTCTTGCAACTGCTGGTCACAGGGCACCTTTGCGCCGATGCCAGGGAGAAGCAAATTAAGTCGGGTACGAAGCTGATGACCCATGAGTATCTCAGCAGGGGCCACCCCATTTACTTCATGTGATGTGGACCTGTACGAGACCAAACAACGTGCTAGCCTGGTGCCCTTCGAGCCTGAATACCGAGCCTCAGTTTAGCGTCTGCACGAGCCTCTCTGCCAAACCATTCAGAGCTGGAAGGTATGGGGCAGTGTGGACATGCCGAATCCCACTGCCTTTACAAAAGTGGCAAATTCTTCACTCGTGAAAGAGTCCCCGGTATCTGTTACGAGCACCTCCGGGATTCCATGGTCGAAAACGAAATGTACAATCGCTCGACGGTCGCCCGGGAGGTGATCGTCACCTTCCTATGGAATTCCAGCCACTTGGAGTGGGCGTCCACCAGGACTAGGAACATTGAGCCCAGGAATGGACCGGCGAAACCGGTGCGTATGCGAGCCCAAGGGCGCCCGGCCATTCCCAAGGCTGGAGCGGTGCCACTGCGGAGAATATTTGGTTCTCTTGTCAGATGGAGCACTGTTGGGCCAACGCCTCTATATCCATGCCCAAACCCAACCACCAGTCATAACATCTCGTCAACATCTTCATTTTGGACACTCCAGGGTGTCCATCGTGAAGGTCCCTTCACATGTTTTATGGCCCTTCGCCGGAACAACAATCCTCACTCCTTATAGTTGGATACCGTCTTCTACGGTCAGCTCTGAGAACTTTGAGGAGAAAGCCTTCAACTCGCCTGGTAGCCATCGATGCACAACAATGAGGGGAAGGTGAACTGATTGGCGCCCATCGACTACCAGAATAAGCGTGTCCGCACAATATTCAGTCTCTTTCCAGTCAAAGTGGCCAAACGAGCCGCTGTGTCAGCAAAAGTATGCACACCCCATCGAATAAGATCAAAGGTGTTCTGCACCACCCCAGAAACAGCAGCTGCTGTGTCCAATTCCATCTGGAGGATATGGCCACTCTCCTGTATCGGAACTTGAATGGGGCCACACAGGGTGCTGCCAAACAGTTTAACTGCACCTCAGCCTCATCTTCTGCTTCTCTGGGTCAAACATATGCAAGGCCCAGCCCCTGGGCTGATGCCTACCTCAACTGGGGTGCCTGAAATGTCGGCCCTCCTGCTGCCTGCGGTTATGCCTAGACTGGCGCCCAGATGTCGTACACAGGCTGGAATCACCTTCAGTCCAGAGACATCCCATATCACAACGGCCAGCCCTTCGCCCAGAGGCCGGAGTCACTGTGGCAGTTGGTATGGGCTGTGGGGGTACCATGTGAGGGGCGACAAAACGTTCACCCCCATCTCTTGTGTTTCTTGATGCCGTGTTCCGCGCTCTCTCGGGACAAAGAAATCTATAGCTCCTGTTGAAAAGCCAGGGAAGTTTCACCCAAAACATTTTTCTGTGTCTCCATATTATTTATACCGCAGACCAAATGATCACGGACCATATCAGCTAAAGCAGTTCATTCTCACAAAACGCGGCTATCTTCCATAGCTCAGATATGAACTCAGTGACAGACTCACCGGGGGATCTTTCCGCTATATTAAAATGATACCTTTGAGCGATCACTGATGGGGTCAGGTTAAAATGTTGTGCCACAAGTTGGTTGAATAAGTGCGTATGTGTATCTGGTGTCTCCGGCTTGTAAAACGCCTGATCACTCCAAACGTGTACGTCCCACAGGCCGACAACAGTATGACCGTCTGGTGCTCGTTCTCTGTGATGTTGTTGGCCCGAAAGAAGTAACGCATCCAATCGCCAAATAGAGACACGCCAAAGTAATTGGTTCCAACCTGGGTCCAAAAAATCGGGAAGGTGGCTCAGCCGAGTAGGTTGTAGCGTCGTCAGCATGCCAGTTTATTCCTCATTAACAGTTTAATCAGGACATGGGGAGTCTACAGTGAGTAAGAATAAAGAACTTTGGTTTATTTACAGTTACGTGATATATGACTCCTGGTAGATCCTTACCGGGTCTCTTCACGATTGGTGCCTTACTGGCCGACCTTTTATACATAGCTGAATGGAGTTCCCCCGCTCCTCACCAGGGGAGCTTGTACCCCGTGAGCACCACAGGGAAGATAAACAATCCCACCCCATAAGTCCCGTGCGGGATATGACAGACAGTGAAGGAACGGCCGGTCTATTTCCAAGTCAGGATGGTGAGTGACTTGGAGAGGAACATGCAGGTGGTTCCCAGGTACCTGTTGTCCATCCTCTTCTAGATTCAGAGATCGCAGGTTTGGAAAATGCTGTTGAAGGATCCTTGGCGAGTTCCTGCAGTGCATCTTGTAGATGGTACACATGGCTGTCACTGTGCGCCGGTGGTAGATGGGGTGCCCATCAAGCAGGGAACAACCTTTCCATCAAATCTTGACCATACAAAGTGCCCTGTCGCTCAACAATTAAAGAATTTCACTGAATTCTACCTGTGCAGTTTTTATCTAGAGAACCCATCTGTCAATCAAAGTAAAATTAACTGTGTGCATTCCAAAATAATGGAAGAAAGTTCTGTTCTCTGCTGTTCATCAGAACATGTCTCACGTCATTGATTTATGGTTTTCACCAAAACATTGGATGAAATCATAAAAAGTTTAATCTGAAAAATCCAAGTAAAGATTCGGGAATTCCATCAGTTAAAAACAGAAAATAGAATCATGCAGACACTGCTCATCAGAGCTTCAGTCACAACCCATTTGTGACCTGAGCTTTTCCTCACACAACACTGCTAGGTCTATGATGATGGATTAGCCGCCCATTCCACACTCTGCCATGTTTTCTCTGTTTGGTTGCTCAGCCCTCAGGAAAAGTAACAGCACATCAGCTCCTAGGCAGACCTTCTCTCTTCTTTGGCAGTCCCAATGGATCGAGGACTGCCTTGCTTCCACTCCAGTTCAACGGGTTCCGAGAAGACTGACAAGTCCAACATGTGATCTGCAGACTCTGCTGGATATGGAGCGGGTGGTGCTTTTGGTAGATGGGTTGTTGGGTGGTTTGTGAGCTCTCTAGATGCCTAACCTTCACTTCTACATGTTTCCGATGAAGCCTCTCGATGTGTAGGGTGACCCCCCCCCCCCCAGCTGAACCTTCACCATTTTCATCGGTCACAAGCCAGGGACTCCCATGACGTGTTTGGCCACTTTGGGGATTCTTTGACAACAGTCCGAGAGTGTTTCCCCGTTCGCATGTGAGTCTTCTACTGCGCTCAACCACGGACTGATTCAAGTTGACAGTTCGAAGATGAGTACCATTGACAGGAATTGATTCACCTTCTGCTTCAAACAAAAACTGACCCCGTCCTGTGAGGGGGAAAAGGTGTGAGCCAACTACATGCAAACATACAAATTGGGAGCAGGAGTAAGCCACTCGGCCCCTCGAGCTTGCTACGCCAATGAATAAGATCATGGCTGATTAAGATTGTAACGGCAACCCATGTTTTTGCCTAACACCGATAACCTTTCACCCCCTTGTTAATCAAGAATCTATCCAGCTTTGCCTTAAAAATATTCAAAGACTCTGCTTCCACGGCCTTTAGAGGAAGAGAGTTCCAGAGATTCATGACCCTCTTAGAAAAAAAATCCTCTCATCTCTGACAATCCCTCATTTTCAAACAGTGACCCTTAATTCTAGATTCTCTGACAAGAGGAAACATCCTCTGCATATCCACTCTGTCAATATCCTCAGGATCGTAAAGGTTTTGTTCAAGTCTTACTCTTCTGAACTCTAGTGGATGCAAAACTAATCTCTCCAACCTTTCCTGCAAGACAACCCACCCATTCCTGGTATTCGTCAAGTAAACCTTCTCTGAACTGCTTCTAACACATTTACACCTTTCCTTTAATAAGGAGACCAATACGGTACATCATGCTCCAGGTGTGGTCTCACCAATGCTCTGTATAACTGAAGTATAACCTCTCAACTTTTGTAATCAATTCTCATGACAATGAACAATAACCTTCTGTTAGTTTTCATAATTATTTGCTGTGCCTGCATACCAACCTTTTGCGACTCATGTACCAGGACACCCAGATCCCTCTGCACCTCAGAGCTCTGCAATCTCTCACAATTTAGATAATAAGCTTTCTTTTTATTTCGCCTGCCAAAATGGACAATTTTACATTTGCCCACATTATACTCCATTTGCCAGATTTTTGCCAACTCACTGAACCTATCTGTGTCCCTTTGTAGCTACCTTATGACCTCTTCGCAATTTACTGTCCTTCCTATCTTTGTGTTGTCAGCATATTTAGCAACCTGTGAGGGGGAAAAGGTGTGAGCCAACAAACTACATACAAACATACAAATTGGGAGCAGGAGTAGGCCACTCGGCCCCTCGAGCTTGCTACGCCAATGACTAAGATCATGGCTGATTAGCAACCTGTGAGGGGGAAAAAGTCCATTCATCCAAGTCATTTATATAAATTGCAAAGACTGAGACACCAGTGCTGATCCCTCTGGCTCATCACTCATCACATCTTCGCACCCAGAAAAAGACCTATTTATTCCAACTCTCTGTTTCCTGTTAGCTAGCCAATCTTCAATCCATGCCAATATGTTACTCCCTACAAGATGAGCTTTTATTTTCCGCAGTAACATTTGATATGGCACCTTATGAAATGCCTTCTGGAAATCTAAGTCCAGTACATCCACCAGTTCCCCTTTATCCACAGCGCATGTGACGCCTTCAAAGAACTCCAATAAATTGGTTAAACATGGTTTACCTTCTGTGGCAGGTTTTCCTCGAGCAATCCTCCTGTCCTCAGAGAAAACCTTATAATGCAGAGTGACAATTCAATTTCTCTCAATTATTTCTCTCACCGTGCCTAGAGCCCTTGCTGTAATGACTTACTTTGTAATTAACCCTGGGTATCTACAGTTTTCACCTTTCTTTAACTCTGATGTGGATGTGGATGAGGTGTGTATAGGCAGAGGATGAGGCTTTGAACAAATGTTACAGTGATGGCGCGTAAGTCTGTACTCGCTCGCGAGCAGGTTCCTGCCTGTACTGTAACTCAGGGATGTTCAGGCTGCTGTAGGTGGCCTGAAGACTCATTATTCAGATTCATGCAAAATAGATAGCTGAGCCTCCATCCGAGTTTATATCCCTCGCTGGCTGGACATTGTACGCCAGTAGGTTTGGAAAGGGTTGATTTTGTTTTTGTTATCACGTTGGTGAAGAAATCACTCAATCCAAACACCAGTTGTGTAGTGGAAAAGTTGTGGAAATTCTCAACAACTGTTCTTGCTAACAGCAGACACTCGTGAAACCCAGTGCGACAATTCACCCTTTTAGTATCATCAAATTGAGATAGATTGAGGTGAATGGGAGTTGGATTTAACATTTGTCAGTGGCCCACGAAGGCTAAAGGTTACAATGCTTGTACTTTAAGGTAATTGCCAGCTTGGCTCAGTTTTACCCACTATCTGAGGTTCATGCCAGGCCCCCAAAATGAATGTTTCCCTGGCACTTGGCCAACATTCCTCCCTCAGTCAACACCACAGATTATTTGGTCAATCTATATCGACCGATGTTGAATCGTGCTGTGCGCATAAGGTGCCTGCTAAGTTTAATGGCAGAACAATGATAACTCCACTGCAAAAATAACTAATTACTGTGAGGGTTTGATGATGAGAAAGGTTCCTTCTATGTGCAATTTCCTTCTTTCCATTCTCCTGTGCTGCTAGTGCGTGAGGAGTTACATTTTTGCCTGTTTAATTCTTGTTGCTCCAAATCATTAAAATCTAGAAATTGTCATTGATGACTGCAGGGCTTTTGTTGGCCTAACTTGTTTACTAAACGTCTATTGAAAATAGGCTAGCGCATGCCTGACAGTCGTCACCCGCCGTCACTGTCGCTGGTCACTTCGGGGTTCAGCTCTCCCTCTGTGACTAGTTCTTGACCCATTTTCAGGGGTGCCCCTCTGTGCTGCTGGTCAGTGACAAGAGTTAGATTATTTGTGCCGGGAACTTAGACTAATACTTTCGACATCTTGCCCAGCCTCAGGTTCCTCCGCCCAAGAAAAATGTTTAACTTTGCAGACGGCCGTGTGATGTCTACAAATATTAAGGGAATACTTTATTGATCTGGGACTGGCTCCAACTCCCAAAGAAAATACTTTTCCTTCAAAAAAAAAGTGTTTTCTTTTCTCTCTAATTTTTTTTCCTCTCTCCTTTCTTGAGGGCACTTGGCTCCTGAGGGTTACACAGCTCTGATTGCCAGCAGCCTTCCCCGACGAAGGATTGAGTTGGCCATTCTTCCAACCTGAACATAGGTGGTCTATTCCACTATGGAGGGCCTCACAGTTAACCTCAATTCTGCCCCTTCCTGATACACACACTTATTGTTCCAGCAGCAGCCGATAGATGGACATCAGCAGCTTTTGCTCTCCTTACCTCAGAGACGTCAAGGCAAATAATAACAGCCAGACTAGGGCAGTACGGTGGTGCAGTGGGCTAGCCCTGTTGCCTCACAGCGCCAAGGTCCCAGGTTCGATCCCGGCTCTGGGTCACTGTCCGTGTGGAGTTTGACATTCTCCCCGTGTTTGCGTGGGTTTCGCCCCCACAACCCAAAGATGTGCAGGCTAGGTGGATTGGCCACGCTAAATTGCCCCTTAATTTGAAAAAATGAATTGGATACTCGAAATTTAATTTAAAAAAAAGAACAACCAGACTGTCAAACATTTAAGGCTGGATTTTTCTGCCCCGCCCACCGCAAGAACGCCACGGGTGGGACACGGGCCAAGTAAATGTCCATTGACCTTGGGCAGGAATTCCCAGGTCACCGGGCAGGCGTGGCCGGAGAATCCCGCCCTTAGGAGCAGGAGTCGACCATTTGAATTAAGTCATTCAACACTGCAATGGATCCTAAACAGAGGAAGGCGACAAGAACTTTCAACCCCTTGAACCCATGCGCCATTCTATTAAAATTAATTCCATTTAACCGCCTTGGTCAACCCTCAATTTCTTTACCCAACAAACGCCTATCAACCTCAACGTTGAATTTTGCAGTCAACCCTCTCTAGATTTCCACTCCTCTTTGAGTGAGGAAGTGCTTCCTGACGTCATCCCTGAATGGCCTGCTCCTAACTTTAAGGTCCTGCCCTCTTTTCTGGACTCCACCCCTGCAGGAAGAAATAGTTTCTCTCTAACCGCCCCATTGAATCTTTAATCATCTCGCTTCAACTCAAGGGAACGAAAACCCAGTTCCTGCAAACCTGTCCTCGAAATTAGCTCGTTTGGTCAGGGTATCATTCTGGTCAATCTGTGTGGTACCCTGTCCAAGGGCAAAATATTCTTATATGAGCTGCAATTTCCCTTTTTCCACTCGACAGTCCAATGGCTATTAACAGTAACTGTCTGTTAAGAGTTCAGACGTGTCGCTTCTCGGTGGGCCAGTTACCTCAGTGGGATAAGAATGGTGCCGAATAACTGCTAATGGTGCAGATTCAATACCTGCGCCAGCTAAACCTCATGGGCCTGTGCCCTCGCCTTGTGCTATTGTGATATCTCGGCCTAATCCATGATTCACAGATAGAGGCAGGAAGCAGAGAAATATCCTCAACCTGTCACCCACTGCAGCTGCCCAGCTACACTGACAGCTTGGATTCTCCTCTCCTCTGGGATCATACGAGAGAGTGGAGGGGGGGGTGGAGACTGGGGAGGTAAATATACATTTGGGTGCCGGAGAAACAATTACAGTGGGCAATACTCGAATGGGTCTGGTGTTGGTGTTGCCGCTTGCTTCCCCCGGACGGATCTCGCTGCCGTTGTCGTCTCGCACTCACCTCCGCTTCAGCCGTTCCTCCCGTCTTTCGCCCGTATTCTCCTCGTTCTCTGTTCCTGGAGGCTGTTAGGTGAATTGGACATTCTGAATTCTCCCTCTGTATACCCGAACAGGCGCCAGAGTGTAGCGACCAGGGTCTTTTCACAGTAACTTCATTGCAGTGTTAATGTAAGCCTACTTGTGACAATAAAGATTATTATTATTATTGTTATTCACTGAAGTGTCCAGTTTTAATTTCCTTGTCCTTGAGGGTTGGAAAGGGTGGTTCACAGCACAATTATCTTATTGGTGGAAAGTCCTCAATCAGGAGACCTGGTATCAACTTGATTTTTAAAAATTTATTTATTTTATTTGTATTTATTTTAATTTTAAATCCTTATCCTTTATTTCAAACTCCCTCATGGCCTGGCCCCTCCCTATCTCTGTAATTTCCTCCAGCCGCCAGGACCCTCTGAGATCTCCACACTCCTCCAATCCTGGCCTCCCGAACCTCCTCTATGTTAATTGCTCCAACATTGGCAGCCGTGCCTTTAACTGCCTGGGCCCGAAGCTCTGGAATTCCCTCCCCAAACCTCTTTGCTTCTCTCTCTGCCTTTCCTCCTTTAAAACCACTCCTTAAATCCCAGCTCTTGGATGAAGTTTTTGGTCACACATTGGCCTGTGTGGGACCAGTGTTAAATTGTGCTTTGTGACATACTGGTGACGCGGCCTGTGTTCAATGCATTGTACAAATAGAAATTGTTGTTGTTGATCCACCAGATGTCCGAGAGTTCGTGGGGACCTGGGTTTAAATAGAGGTTCGCTTTCTGAGCCCATGGTACACATTTACACAACCATCAAGAAAGTAGAAGCGTTCGGCACCCGTGCCATAAGGCAGCTGGTTCCCATAGGACTGTAGCCCAGCAAGAGGGAGTACTCAGATAGTTAGGAGGGTTGGTGAGATTAACCGCATGAAACAGGAACTGACCATACAAGCAGCACTAACCAGTTAACATATTTCCTGAAATATTACCCCACACAGGAAAGTTACAGCATACACTCTCCTAAAATTAATCTCCATCTCTTGTGGTTTTGTAAGTGTACTTTTTGTCATATGTTGAGGACACCTCGAGGCAAAGATTCTATGAGCTGCAATGTCATCTTCAGATCTCCTCTCTGACATCGGCCCACTCTCCCTGCTGCCTGGGTACAACTTGGCGAATTGTAGTTCCTCTGCGAGATCTATTAGACAATGTGCCAAACGAATCTGAGTGGATGTTTATACTCAACACCAACCTTCTCCCACTCCTCGTCATCCAGCAGGCCAGTGTATCCTCCTGTTCCTTTCTGCCTCATTCGCATTCTCACCACTCTCTGGGTAAAGACGTTTCTCCTGAATTCCCCACTGGATTTATTAATGTCTGTATGTTTGGAGGCTCCAGTTTAGGTCTCAGCCATAAGTGGAAACACCGGGCGCATTTTGGGCGCATTTAGTGAGTTTTAGCGCTGAGAACAACATTGTTATTTAACGGAACTTTGCCGTTTTTTTACGTTGGCGAGGAACGCCCCACCGCGGCCGCACTTACCTCATTTCCTGCACTGACGAGCTCAACTCGGATGTGCCATTACGCTGGTGGAAACCAGCGCTAAAAGCCGCCCTGGCGAGTCACCCAGACGGGAGTTCCCAGGTGCCGGGAGAATCCAGTGAACACATATTTAAATGAGCCAAATCACGACGTCCCGTGCGATCTTGTTAAAGCACGCAAGGCGTTTCGAGCATCGCAAATTTCACAAGAGGGTCCTCGCGAGATTCCACGGCCTGTTGCATCACCAAGTCGGGCACAACGAGGCCATTAAATCGCGCCCATCATCTTTATATCTAATCTATCGAACCACTTTATCATAGAATCATGAAATCAGCAAAACTTACAGCAAAGAAGAAAGGCATCGCGGTTCAATTCCCGTACCGGCCTTCCCGAACAGGTGCCGGAATGTGGCGACTAGGGGCTTTTCACAGTAACTTCATTTGAAGCCTACTTGTGACAATAAGCGATTTTCATTTCATTTCATTTCATTTATTGTGCCTCAGCAGGCTGAATGCAAAAACAGTCCTTTTCACGCTCACATTCACCTTTCAAACCACTGAGGTGACCTATCTGGGGGACTGTGCAGATGCTCATGGATTACACCCAGTTGAAGACAAGGCGATAAAGGAGGCGCCTGCCCCACACAAAGACATTGAACTCAAATCGATTTTGGGGATGCTAAACTACTATGGACATGTTACCAAACTTATCAATGGTATTGGCTCCCTTGCATATGTTGCAAAAGAAACTCCATTGTTTGTCTCGGAAGGTTTCCCAGGTGGAAGCTTTCAGCAGAATAAAGCAATTACTGCATTCCTCAAACCTATTAGTAAACCGACCCATCTAAAGAACTGACATTGACCTGCGACGCCTCTCCATATGGTGTTGGTGCCGTGTTGTCCCATGAGATGGACGACGGCTCTGAAAGGCCGATCGGGTCTGTGTCAAGAACCCTCTGAGGCTGAGAAAGGCAAATCGAGAAGGAAGGACTATCAGGAATGATGCCTTTGGCATCACGAAATTCCACGACTATTTACATGGTTTTACCATCTTATCTGACCACAAACGCTCTTCAAAGCGGACAAGGCTTCCCCGTCGATCACCTCGGCAAGAATTCGACAATGGGAGTTAATTCTGTCCACCTATAAATATACTTTCAAGCACTAACCTGGAACACATATAGTGAATGTGAATGCTCTTAGCCGCCTATCCTTGCAGGAAGGTATCACCTGTACTCCAGTACCACAAGAAATCATCATGGCATTATACGTTTCAGACACATGCCCAGTCTTGGCAAAACAGATCAGGAAATGGACCAATCGAGATCCACTTCTGTCCAAAGTGAGAGACAAAATACTTATAGGGTAGGTCAATGAGGCAGTTTGCAAGGAAATGCCATTCTTTACCCACAGGAATGAATTGAGTTATCAAGATGGCATCATACTCTGCGGAGCAAGAGTGGTCATTCCTGTACCAGACAGAGAGTTGCTCCTAACTGAATTACACAAAACTCATCCTGGCATCTCTAAGATGAGCTTGGTGAAATCAGGATCCCGCAATGACTTGGCAAGGAACCAATAATCACCACTTAAAGCCAATCTCCATACAATTAACGGGGACGACCCCCTATCTAATGGCCTCCTGTGATCTAACCGCCTCCCCAGCAAGTGGTCTCGCGGGTGCCAATTAGCACACCTGGCATCTCTAAGCTGAAGATGCTTGGCAGGAGTTATATGTGGTGGCCTGTCGATTCATCACGATTTGCTTCTATGGAGACATCAGTTACGTCAATAACAGGTCGACCAGGTATTTCAAAGCCTACGGGTTCGAAAATATTCTGTGATGGCAGCACTGGCTGCTGGAGCATCTCTCTATTCCTCAAGTGGTCCACTTGTTTATGGACGATCCGTTTCTCCACGTCCACTTGGTACAGAAAGGGTCCGGTCTTAGAGACAATAATTCTGGGGATCCAATTTGATCCACGACCGGAGCTTCCCACGTATACTATACATAGGCTTTGTTTACCCATAAATGATGGTGCTGCACTATGTGAATCATGGCTTGCTTTGGCTGGCTTCTACCATCCCTGGCAAATCTGCAAACACGAGGCTCAGTGTCGTTCTGAGATGATGGCTCATTAGCGATTCTGCTGGTGGATCTCCCGTTGTTGCATGTGGAGTGGTACGATAGCCCAGGAGGAATCATGAGATTTTCGACTCCAAGGTTCCTCCTGACAGTTTCTTTAGGCCAGACTTGGAAGTTTGGATGGCTCTGGGCTGGTCAGTTTGATGCTGGGCGGTAAGAGCAGTTCTAATGTGTTAAATACCGTTGAGAACAGTGAAGTTTTGAAACTCAGCACTTGTGAATACGGTTCCATTATCTGAAACCATGACTTCAGGTAGTCCATTAGTTGAAACGCACTGGCATAATCTTTCGATGGCAGTAAATGTTGTAGGTGGCTTCATCCCAAAAATGCCCATCCATTTAGAGTGTGCATCAGTCATGAATAAAAGCATTGAGCCCAGAACTGGACTAACATAATCAATATGGATTGGAACCCATGGCTGGCCAGGCCATTCCCAAGGTGCAGTGGGGCTGTAGCAGGCAACCTTTGTTGAGTTGGCACTGTTGACAGAGCTTGACCAGCATCAATGCCAGGCCACCACAGTGGGGCAACCCCAGCCCCTGCCTGCCTATCCCCCCGACTACTCATAACTCCCACTGACCGTGGAGGCCTCTGGCCGCGTGGTTGAAGGTTATTGCTTAATTGCGTGTGTGTACATGTGTGTGAGTGAGTGAATGTGTGTGTGAGAGAGATTGAGTGCGTGTGAGAGATTGAATGTGTGTGAGAGAGTGAGTGTGTGTGAGAGAGTGAGTGTGTGAGAGATTGAGTGTGTGTGAGAGATTGAGGGTGTGTGAGAGATTGAGTGTGTGTGAGAGATTGAGTGTGTGTGAGAGATTGAGTGTGTGTGAGAGAGTGAGTGTGTGTGAGAGAGTGAGTGTGTGAGAGATTGAGTGTGTGTGAGAGATTGAGTGTGTGTGAGAGATTGAGGGTGTGTGAGAGATTGAGTGTGTGTGAGAGATTGAGAGTGTGTGAGAGATTGAGTGTGTGTGAGATATTGAGTGTGTGTGAGAGTGAGTGAGTGTGTATGAGAGATTGAGTGTGTGTGAGAGATTGAGTGTGTGTGAGAGATTGAGAGTGTGAGAGATTGAGAGTGTGATAGTGAGAGAGTGTGTGTGAGAGATTAAGTGTGTGTGAGAGATTGAGTGTGTGGGAGAGTGAGTGTGTGTGAGAGATTGAGTGTGTGTGAGAGATTGAGAGTGTGAGAGATTGAGAGTGTGATAGTGAGAGAGTGTGTGTGAGAGATTAAGTGTGTGTGAGAGATTGAGTGTGTGGGAGAGTGAGTGTGTGTGAGAGAGTGAGTGTGTGTGAGAGAGTGAGTTTGTGTGAGAGTGAGTGTGTGTGAGTGAGAGTGTGTGAGAGAGTGTGTGAGAGAGTGTGTGAGAGAGTGTGTGAGAGAGTGTGTGTGAGTGAGAGTGTGAGAGAGTAAGTGTGTGAGAGATTGAGAGTGTGTGTGTGAGTGAGTGTGTGTGAGAGAGTGAGTGTGAGAGTGTGTGTGAGAGAGAGAGAGTGTGTGAGAGAGTGAGTGTGTGTGAGAGAGTGAGTGTGTGTGAGAGAGTGAGTGTGCGTGAGAGAGTGAGAGTGTGTGAGAGAGTGAGTGTGTGTGAGAGATTGAGTGTGTGTGAGAGAGTGAGAGTGTGTGAGAGAGTGAGTGTGCGTGAGAGAGTGAGTGTGTGTGAGAGAGTGAGTGTGTGTGAGAGAGTGAGAGTGTGAGCGAGAGAGAGTGTGGGGGCGATCTAACTAAAAAAATATATAGTCCGTGCTGGGCGGGACTAGTGAGGTGATTCCTGGCTCTTGTAGGGTCGTAACAACCCCGCTATCTGAGGGCACTCTGGGTTTTTTTAGTGCCCCGACGGGGAATGCTCCCCGTGGCCATTTTTCCTGCTAAGGAGCTCCAACGAGCAGAGCTCCTCAGTGCAGTAAGAGGTCAGGATGCTATTTTTAAATGGTGACCCAATCCCTTGACCCATCCCCCCCCCCCCCCCCCCCCCCCCCCAACGCAGCCCCCGGGCCCTCCAATGCCCCAACTCACCTATAAGGGAGTCATCAGGCCCCCCGCACCTCTGCTCACATGGGCAGGGCATCCCGGGCCCGATCCCAACGCAGAAAAAATGCTAGTCTGGCACCATGGCACTGCCAGCTGGGCACTCTGGCAGTGCCCCTGACAGTCTGACAGTGCTGCCTGGGCACCCTGGCACTGTGAGGGTGCGAGTGCCAGGGTGGCAGTCTTGCAGTGCCAAGGTGTCCGTGACACCAGCAATGCCAGGGTGCCACCCTGCCTGGGGGCTGATCACCCAGGCGCCTCTAATTGCCTGTGAGACGCCCCCAGGTACCGGTCTGCCTAGTCCCCATTTGTGGGCGCCAGTAATGAACAGCTCCAGCTGAGATCTCCTCAGTGAGGCCGGTAAATGTCAGGTGGCCATTAGATCCAACGAGAGCACAGCTAAGTGGGTTCTTAAACTCACTTTCTAAAAATAAATTTAGAGTACCCAATTAATTTTTTCCAATTAAGGGGCAATTTGGCGTGGCCAATCCACCTACCCTGCACATCTTTTGGGTTGCCGGGGTGAAACCCTGGCAAAGACATGACGAATGTGCAAACTCCACACGGACAGTGACCCAGAGCTGGGATCGAACCTGGGACCTCGGCGCCGTGAGGCAGCAGGGCCAACCCACTGTGCCACCGTGCTGCCCTTAACTCACTTAGCCATATGAGACTGAGTCCTGCCCATTGTGAACGGGACCCAGATCACCTCTCCCGGGATCTACCAGCCATGTCGCGCCCAGTTCCAGAGAGAGTGTATGTGTGTGTGTGTGTGAGAGAGTGTGTGAGAGAGAATATGAGTGAGACAGTGAGTGAGTGTGTGTGAGAGAGTGTGTGTTGTGTGTGTGTGAGAGGAGAGAATGTTTGTGTGTGAGTGAGAGTGTGTGTGTGAGAGAGAATATGAGTGAGACAGTGAGTGAGTGTGTGTGAGAGAGTGTGTGTTGTGTGTGTGTGAGAGGAGAGAATGTTTGTGTGTGAGTGAGAGTGTTTGTGTGAGAGTGTGTGTGTGTGAGAGAGAATATGAGTGAGACAGTGAGTGAGTGTGTGTGAGAAAGTGAGAGAGTGTGTGAGAAAGTGAGAGTGTGTGTGCGAGAGATTGAGAGTGTGTGTGCGAGAGAGTGAGAGAATGTGTGTGTGAGAGGGCAGCACAGTGGTGCAAGTGGTTAACATGGTTGCCTCACGGCGCCGCAGTCCCAGGTTCGATCCGGGCACTGGGTTACTGTCCGTGTGGAGTTTGCACATTGACTGCGTGGGTTTCGCCCCCACAGTCCAAAAGATGTGCAGGATAGGTGGATTGGCCACACTAAATTGCCCCTAATTGGAAAAAATGAATTTTTTAAAAAGAGAGTGTGTGTGTGAATGTGTGTGAGAGTGAGAGTGAGAGTGTTTGTGTGTGAGAGTGAGAGAGTGTTTGTGTGTGAGAGAATGAGTGTTTGTGTATATGTGACAGAGAGTGTGTGTGAGAGAGTGAGAAAGTGTGTGTGAGAGAGAAAGTGAATGTGTGTGAGAGTGTTTGAGAGAGTTTGTGTGTGAGTGAGAGAGTGTTTGTGTGTGAGAGTGAGAGAGTGTTTGTGTGTGAGAGTGAGAGAATGTTTGTGTGTGAGAGTGAGAGAGTGTTTGTGTGTGAGAGAATGAGTGTTTGTGTGTGAGAGAATGAGTGTTTGTGTATATGTGAGAGAGTGTGTGTGAGAGAGAGTGAGAAAGTGTGTGTGAGAGAGAAAGTGAATGTGTGTGAGAATGAGTGTTTGAGAGAGTGTGTGTGTGCGCATGTGTGAATGTGAGGGACTGTAAATCAAGCAAGGGTAGGACTGGGCATAGCTGTGATGCCTTCCAGGTACTCACTGTTTTGGCCCTACAGTGAGAGTCAGTGCCTTACTGGGAGGAGCAGAACAATGACAGGGAGGGGGATCTGAAGTGGCAGGTCTTCTGGCATTTTGATATCTACAAATGCTTCATCACATTGTCCGCACAAGATTGACAATGGCAGTTCCTTTAATATGGTAATTTAATGAATCATTAGTGGCTGGATTGCAGCAACACTCAACGTCTTCCTTAACAATGAGTTTATAGATGGGAAGCATTTGCCACGGACTGCAGACTTTGAGGCAGAATCAAAAGGAATGCCCTCTGTACTTCCCACATCTGCCCCAGTGGATCAGGCAGCATCTGCACCAAAGGAAGGAAATCTGTCTGAACTAAACATCTGTTTGTAGTTATTATACTCTGAGTGTTTGCATTTCTTTCCAGATGTGTTAAGAGCTATATATTTTGCTCTCAGCTACTGCCCTTACTAGTTCCTACTGTGAAGTCCATATACCGTCTCCAGCGATCTCCTTCCATTCGTGGATGGGAGGCACCGCATTGAAGAAAGAGCCTTCCGCCTGGTTTTAGCTTTCTCAGGGTGAGAGTTGGCCTGTTCTGTGTGCCTGTGAGGCTCAACCTGTCTCCAACCTGGAGCACAGAGACCAGGGAGAACGTGCTGCATTTTAGCAGAAAGAGCGTGGAAAGACAAATTAAAACTAAATTCTATATTGTGAAGGAGGTGTGAGAAGAGAGGGAGCCGTGGGCATCAGTACACAAATCGTTAAAGGTGACAGGACAAGTTGAGAAGCTTTTCAAAAGCATAGGGGATAAAGGGCTTTGTAAATAGAGACAGAAGAGTGGGGAAATAAGGACGTTATGTTAAATAACACACTGTTCAGACCTCAGCCCGGAGTATTGTCAACATTCTGAGCACCACATGTCAGGAAGGATGTCAAGCTCTCAGAGAGGGCGCAGAGGAGGTTGACTAGAATGAGGGACTTCAGTTATGCGGGAAGAATGGAGATGCGGGAATTGTTTTCCTTCGAGCAGACAGGGTTAAGCAAAGGTTTTTTTTTGACAGAGCCGTGTTCAAAATCACAAAGGGTTTCCATAGAGTCATGGAGCAAAAACGTTCCAGTGGTGGGCGGATCGGGAACCAGAGATCGCAGACTTAAGATAATTGGCCAAAGGAGCAGGGAGGAGATGTGGAGCATGTTTTACGGAGATGTCGAGCAAAGGGTTAAACATCAGAAGCTTACTTGGTGCTGAGGTAACAATGATGTCAGATCACACGACTGAGAAGTAAGCGCGATCTGAAAGGAGGAGAATCTCCAACCTCGTGTCGAGGTCCAAATGTGTAGACACTTGCTGTAAATATAAAGTAATGGTTTTAAGAAACTACAGCCCCAAACAGACATGCCCTGGGAGAATAGACAATCCCTAAAACGTTTGTCTAGACCCTGAACACACAACAAAACAGCAAATTGGTGTGGTCTGAAAGGCTGGTGGAAGCAAATTCAATAGGACCTTTCAACTTGGAATTGATAAATACTTGATGGGGAAAATCGTTCGAGGGAATGGGGAAAAGAGTAAGGGGATGAGATTCAACCTGGGCCAAATGGCCTCCTTTGGTCCGTGAGGATTCTATGAATGTATAACTTAACCATTGATCTTAACCATCACACTAATTCTTGGCTTATACATCTTGATATGTGAATGTTTGAAATGTAATGATGGCAAATTGTTAGCTGTCAAATGGCGGAAGGGGGCTCCTTTTAATAGTGCATTTAAAAAAGTAACAATAATCGAGCTTCAAGAAAATCTGATTTTACCAGCCAGGCTATATACATAATTAAACTTGCAATGGGGGCTGTAATTTACGGCTGATACATGAAAGTCAAAAGAAGAAAATTCCCATTTCATGTGACAAGTTGCTGTGCCTCTTAGAAACATCCCAAGTGTCATGTGTGAGTACCTTTAAGAAATGGGTGTTGGGGCAGCACGGTGGCGCAGTGGGTTAGCCCTGTTGCTTCACGGCGCCGAGGTCCCAGGTTCGATCCCAGCTCTGGGTCGCTGTCCGTATGGAGTTTGCACATTCTCCCCGTGTTTGCGTGGGTTTCGCCCCCACAACTAAAGATGTGCAAGGTAGGTGGATTGAACACTCTAAATTGCTCTTTAATTGGAAAAAAATGAATTGGGTACACTAAATTTATAAAAAAAGAAGAAATGGGTGTTTAAGAAATGTACCTTTAAGAAATGGGTGTTTATCAGTGACGTCAGAGTTTGGGTGGAGCTGGGCTGCCTGTCAGCTTTTTACTTTCGTTTTAGGCTGTTTGCTGCAGGGTGTATTTTAGTTTCGTTTTCAGTGTTGGAGCTGAAGCAGACAAAGCAGGTGTACTGTTGATCTCTCTGCCATGAAAAGACTATCTCTTGATCATTTAGTGAATTCAGAATTATAAATGTTTTCAGTAGCGAATTCTAAATAATCCTTAATAACTTCCCAAACAACATCCAGAAGACAAAAGAAACATCTTCTAACAGAAGTACATCAGGTTTACATTCACTATATGTTTTAAAAAGGTTAACTTGAGTTCATAGAATAAACATTGTTTTGCTTTAAAAAATACTTTTCCATCTTTGCTGTACCACACCTGTAGAGTGGGCCGTGTGCTTCCCATACCACAATCTATTAAAAGTTATGGGTCAGGTGAACTCCATGATACACTTTGGGGTTCTCTGAACCCTGGTTCATAACAAATTGGGGGCTCGAGGGGGATAAAAGTCTATCCATTGGATTAGCTTCGTGAACTTAAAGACAGTGAGGGGTGAGCATATTGTGGTTGCTTTTCAGGTGTGGGGGCTCTTTCAGAGGCTCTGAAGTTTTTGGGGGTGGAGACAGTCACACGCAGTACATTACGGACAGAGACTAAAAGCAGACTGTTAGGATGGGCAAAAATATTGCAGTTAACATTACCTGACAAAATGCGAAAAGATGAGATAATTATGGCAGTGGCTAAGCATTTAAAGTTGCCTGAGATACAGTTTGACTCATTGGAAATGGCAAAAATTCAGTTACAACTTAAACAAAAGGAACATGAGAGAGAATTAAAGCAGCTTGAATACAAAAGAGAGAGAGGGGAAAAAGAAAAGGAGAGAGAAGAAAGGAGAAAAGAAAGAATAGCCCTAGCAGAACAAAAAGAAAGAGAAAGGGAGATACAGATCAGGGAAAAAGATAAAGCGAGAGAGTTTGAACTTCAGAAAATGGCCACGAAACATGACAGTCAGTTAAAATTGGCAGGCGTAAAGGGAAACGTACAGTTGGATGATAGTGATGAGGATAGTGAGAAATAGCGTCAAAATCGAAGGCGTTGTGGGGATCTATTTAAATATGTCCAAGCATTGCCAAGGTTTGACAAGAAGGAGGTGGAAGCCTTTTTCATTTCATTTGAGAAGGTAGCTAAACAAATGAAATGGCCACAGGATATGTGGGTATTACTGATTCAAACAAAGCTGGTAGGTAGGGCTAGTGAGGTGTTTGCATCACTATCGGAGGAGGTATCTGGGACTTATGATGAGGTGAAAAAAATCCATCTTAGGTGCATTTGAACTAGTGCCTGAAGCCTACAGACAAAGGTTTAGAAATTTAAGGTGGTCAAACATACATGGAGTTTGAAAGGATCAAACAGAATAATTTTGATAGGTGGATAAGGGCTTTGAAAATAGACCAAACGTATGAAGCTCTCAGAGAAATTATACTTTTGGAAGAGTTTAAAAATTCAATTCCTGATCTAGTGAGAACTCATGTGGAATAGCAGAGGATTAAAACTGCGAGATTAGCAGCATAAATGGCAGATGTTTATAAATTAGTTCCTAAATCAAAGTTTGGTTTCCAATATCAGTTTCAGCCTGTGAGGGATAGAAACTGGGGACATGGAGAAATACTCAAGTGGTAAAGGTAAAGGTGACCTGATGGGAGATAATAAGGAGAGTGCACCTCAGACTAAAAAAGAAATCCAGGACGGTGGAAAAGAAATGAAAAATGTCAAATGTTTTCACTGTAATAAACTAGGCCATGTAAAGTCACAGTGTTGGTGGTTGAAGAAAAGCACTGGGAAGGCTGATGTGGTAAAACAGGATAAGACAGTGGGGTTTGTTAAAGTGGTGAAGGAAAGCCCACGTGAAGCGAAAGAGGTGCAAAAGATTGTACAGCCTGATCAAGAGGTGATTGATAAGAAGGTGCCAGATCTCTTTCAAGAATTTACTTGTGTGGGTAAAGTTTACTCATGTGTATCAAGAGGAGCAGGTAAAGAAGTCACAATTTTAAGAGATACAGGAGCTAGTCACTCTTTAATGGTAAGAGATGAGGAGTTATGTAGTTTGGGAAGAATGTTGCCAGAAAAGGTGGTAATATGTGGAATTCAGGGTGAGAGGAGTAGTGTTCCATTATATAAGGTAAGGTTGGAAAGTCCAGTGAAGAATGGTGAAGTGGTAGTAGGAGTAATAGAGAAACTATCTTGTCCAGGAATACAGTTTATCTTGGGTAATGATTTGCTGGATCGCAGGTGGGAGTGAAGCCTACTGTGGTTGATAAGCCAGTGGAAAATCAGACAACTAGAGTGTTGAAGGACGAATATCCCGGGATTTTTCCGGATTGTGTAGTAACAAGGTCGCAAAGTCACAGGTTAAGACAAGAGGAGAAATCAAAGAGTGAAGATGAAGTGAAAGTTCAATTATCAGAAACGATTTTTGATCAGATGGTTGAAAAAGAACAAGATATTTTTAGTTCAGGAAAATTGGCGGAGTTACAACATAAAGATATAGAAATAAAACGGATGTATCAGAAAGCACACACGGAAGAGGAATCTGAGTGTATACCAGAGTGTTATTACCGTAAAAGTGATGTCTTGATGAGAAAATGGAGACCTTTACAGGCGGATGAAAAGTCGGCAGAAGTTCACCAAGTAGTATTGCCGGTAGGGTATAGAAAGGAGGTGTTGCGGGTTGCACATGAGGTACCAGTGTGAGGTCATTTGGGAATAAGGAAAACTCAAGCTAAAATCCAGGAACATTTTTATTGGCCTGGACTACATAAAGATGTAGTTAAATTTTGTTAATCACGTCACACATGTCAAGTGATAGGAAACCTCAAGCAGTGATAAAACCTGTGCCCTTAATACCCATTCCAGCATTTGAGGTACCTTTTACAAGGGTCCTAATTGATTGCGTAGGACCGCTTCCTAAAACAAAAAGTGGGAATCAATGGGAGCGATTCTCCAAAATGGAGACTAAGTGTTCGCGCTGTCGTGAACGCCATCGCGTTTCACGATGGCGCGAACAGGGCCCGGGCACAACCTATTCTGGCCTCCACAGGGGGCCAGCATGGCGTTGGAGCGGTTCACGTTGCTCCAGCGTCCTTACGCAGCGGCAAATGGGTGCCGTGCCAACCCGCGCATGCGCGGGGAACTTCTTACGTGCGAAGGCCCCTCACCAACATGGCGCCGGTGTTCTGGGGCCGTCCGCAGAAGGAGATAGGTCCATGGGGGGAGAGGCCGGCCCACCGATTGGTGGGCCCCGATCGCGGGCCAGACCCCATCGGAGGACCCCCCCCCCGGTGAAGGAGCCCCCCTCACCCCCCCACAGGCCGCCCCCCCCCCCCCAGCGTTCCCGCAGTGTTCCCGCCGGCAGCGACCAGGGGTGGACGGCGCCTGCGGGAACCTGTCGTGTCGTAGCGGCCGCTCAGCCCATCCGGGCCAGAGAATAGCAGGGGCCTGTGTGAAGCTCCTCGATTGCCCACTCAGCGGATTCTCCGACGTGCACGGCGCAGACCACGATGAAGCCTTTCCCGCCGGTTGGGAGAATGGCGGGACGGCGTCGGACCGGCGTTGCGTGGGAAAATGGCGTAAACATCAATTCTCTGGTACGGCGCGGCATGAGAGAATCGCGCCGAATATCTTTTGACGGTAATGGATGTGTCTACTAGGTTTCCAGAGGCCATTCCAGTACATAATATTGCAGCTAAAAAGATTATGGAGGAGTTACTTAAATTCTTTACCAGATATGGACTACCCACAGAAATACAATCGGATCAAGGATCAAAATTTACCTCAAGGTTATTCAAAGAAGTAATGGATAGATAAGGAATAAAACAATTTAAATCAACTGCGTACCAACCAGAATCGCAGGAACGTTAGAAAGGTGGGATCAGACATTAAAGAAAATGTTGAGGGCTTTTTGTCACGATTATCCAGAGGATTGGGATAAAGGAATTCCATTCGTACTGTTTGCAATTAGGGTTGCACCTAATGAGTCAACCAAATTTAGTCCTTTTGAACAAATTTTTGGGCATGAGGTAAGAGGACCACTTAAATTGATTAAGGAAAAATTGGTGAGTGAGAAATCGGAAATTACATTATTGGATTACGTGTCAAATTTTAGGGAACGATTAAATAGAGCCGGTGAATTGGCTAGACAACATTTAAAAGTTGCACAAAATGTGATGAAATGGGTAGTGGACAAGAAATCCAAAGTTCGTTGTTTTGCCAGTGGCGATAAAGTTTTAGTGTTGTTACCAGTGGTAGGTGAGCCATTAAAAGTAACCCCCAAAGAATACAGCACTAAATAACATATAAAGAAAGGAAATTAAGTGAGGTGAATTATATGGTAAAAACACCAGATAGAAGGAAGACTCACCGAGTGTGTCATGTGAATATGCTTAAAAGTATTTTGAAAGGGAAGGAGAGAAAAAAGAGGAGGTTTTAACGATTCTAACTCAAAGCGACGAACTAAATCCAGATGACTGTGAATTTGACATACCTCAAATTAAATTGGAAAATGAGGATGTTCTTAAAAATTGGGATAAATTGTTGAGTTACCTTCCAGAGGAAAGACGGACTGACTTGAAAGAGCTATTGATATCATATGGGTAAGTTTGTAGAGATAAATTGGGAAGTACTAAAATGGCTATACATGATGTAGATGTGGGAAATGCTGTTCCAATCAAACAACATCCATATACACTTAACCCTTTAGAATTGGCACAGGTTAACAAAGAGATTGAGAGTATGCTTAAAAATGGCATAATTGAAGTGGGTTGCAGCCAATGGCGCTCACCCATAGTGATGGTACCTAAACCAGACAGTACCCAACGGTTGTGTGTGGATTATAGAAAGGTTAATGCAGTTACAAGAACGGACTCTTATCCTATCCCACGTTTGGAGGATTGCATTGAGAAAGTGAGACAATCAGCTTTTATTTCCAAATTGGATATACTTAAAGGTTACTGGCAGGTACCTTTATCCGAAAGGGCGAAGGAGATTTCAGCTTTTGTGACTCCAGATGGTATATACCAATTCAAAGTTATGCCATTTGGCATGAAAAACGACCCAGCCACATTTCAATGGTTAACTAACACAGCCGTTTCAGGATTACCCAATTGTACAGTATACATCGACGATCTGGTAATTTTCAGCCAGACATGAAAAGAACATTTAAAACATCTGATGGAGTTATTCGATCGACTTCAGGAGGCGGGTTTGGTGATTAACCTAGCCAAAAGTGAATTTGGAAAAGCCCAAGTCACCTTCCTTGGCCATACAATCGGACAGGGTCGAATGGTCACACGGG
Source organism: Scyliorhinus torazame (assembly GCF_047496885.1). NCBI lineage: Eukaryota > Metazoa > Chordata > Chondrichthyes > Carcharhiniformes > Scyliorhinidae > Scyliorhinus > Scyliorhinus torazame. The sequence continues at coordinate 25,122,538 of NC_092723.1, read as the reverse complement.
ATGTGAAACCAACAGTTTATTGAGGAGTTTCCAATACCCTCGACCCGACGGAGAATAATGCGATTTCTTGGCATGAGTGGATTTGATCGAACATTTGTGCAAAGGTTTTGTAGCGTGATTGCTCCACAGATGGACTTGCTGAAGAAACGTCGAAAATTTCAGTGGGCAGCGGAGTTTCAACAGGCATTTGACTGCCTGAAAGCTGTGATAACCAATGCTCCTGCGTTGGAGAATTACAAGGGACTCTGTGGTCAGATTGAACTAAAGTATCTGACTTTAAAGAGACATGCCTGGCGTAGAGAAATGGATGGATCGTGCAGAGACCTTCTTGTTCAAAGAGACCGTCAATTAGAAGAATTCCAGTTGGAGGAAGAAGAACAAAAAAAAGTGGACTATATTATTATACATGTTTGCATGTGTTGTTTTTGAAATGTAAAAGTATATTTACTGTGTGCATTTCTTAAAGGATAGTTAAAAGGTGAAAAATGAAATCATTTTGAAGTTGATGGTTTATTTCTTTTTCTTGGAGGTGGTACCATGTGTGAGTACCTTTAAGAAATGGGTGTTTAAGAAATGTACCTTTAAGAAATGGGTGTTTATCAATGATGTCAGAGTGTGGGTGGAGCTGGGCTGTCTGTCAGCTTTTTACTTTCGTTTTAGGTTGTTTGCTGGAAGGTGTGTTTCAGTTTTGTTTTCAATGTTGGAGCTGAAGCCAGTCAAAGCAGGTGTACTGTTGAACTCTCTGCCATGAAAAGACTATCTCTTGATCATTTGGTGAATTCAGAATTATAAATGTTTTCAGTAGCGAATGTAAACCTGATGTGCTTCTGTTAAAAGGTGTTTCTTTTGTCTGCTGGATGTTGTTTGGGAGGTTATTAAGGATTACTTAGTGTTGTAGCCTTTGGGGGTTGTATTTGAATTAATGGTTCCTAAGATGTTCACTGTGTGTTCTGAAAAGGTTAACTTGAGTTCATAGAATAAATATTGTTTTGCTTTAAAAAATACTTTTCCATTTCTGCTGTACCACACCTGTATAGAGTGGGCCGTGTGCTCCCATACCACAATCTATTAAAAGTTGTGGGTCCGGTGAGCTCCATGATACACTTTGGGGTTCTCTAAACCCTGGCCCATAACACAAGTCACTTCGCTTTCGGATCATTTTGTTGTTTAGACAATTGCAGAAGCCATCTTGAATACAGCAAGATCCTCCAACCGTCTGAGTTGGAAGGTCGGTGGGTTCAGGTCCTGCTCCGGAGATAGGTCTCGGCTGAAACTCGCAGTGCGGTACTGAGAGAATTCTACACTGTTGGACGTGTCATGTTCTGGTGCTACCAAAACTCAGTCTGCCCTCGAAGTTGGACTTGAGAGGCTTGGTTGGGCTCCTTTGAAGAAGAGTTGGGGAATCTGTCCTGGTGCCTTAGCCAATATTTATTCCTCTCTCAATTTAACTAAAAAAACAAACTATTTGCTCATTATCATATTACTGTTTGTGGGATCTTGCTCTGCACAAACCTCACCGCCACATTTCCTAGATTTCAAAGTTAGTTGATTAATTGTAAACCACTTTGGAACAGCTGAGGTTGTGAAACACAAGTTTTCTTTTATTTTCAGCAATGAGATGAATCATCAGTTCATGCGCTTGGAGTTTGGGTAAGGAAGGCTATTTGGCAGTGGGATAAGAAGGTGCTGCTTTCTGAACAGCACCACCGGGCGGAATCTCGCTCAGCGACCTCGCCTGCTGGCTGCAGGGTTGGCGAGAGGCCCAGACTGACCTCTTTTCAGGAAGGCCCGCCAAACCACATGCCAATCGGGCAATGATGGGCCTTCTCCTGGGATCGAGACCCATGGGAACAGAGTTCTGGCTCTGAGCAGGGCCCCCCCTTTCCCGATGTTGAGTTCCTCGATCAGGCACTGAGTGGCTTTAATCAAGGACCCAGCTTCACCTCCCCCTCACACTGGGACATGCCACAGGCAACAGGCCCTCTTATACAAGTCATGGCATGAGTCCTTTTAAGTAGTCATTCATTGCCCACAAGGGCCTCCGTAAGCGGTGCGTCGGGAAGGTCGGCAAATGGAGCACCCAGAACTTAATTCAGGTGGAGGCAGGAAGGCAACGGGGTTCCAGTACATATGATTAAATGCCCTTCCCACCTCCAAGCTCACCAACAGTGAGAGGAGGAGACTCCACAGAATTGTTCACATGCAGCTGAACAAGAAGATTGCTCCAAAATAAGAACAATCAGTACTATGGGTTATATTATCTTTAGGATGCCTGTTGCCACAGGTTGTGTCACATATAGAATTCTGTATATTATGGACAGTTTTGCCTCGAGGATGCTGGGTACTGTGCACTGTGTTGTGTATAGGATATCGGGATTATAGGATAATAGATGCTGTATAAATCTCCCACATTATCATTGCTCTATTGCGAATGAGTTCAATGTCTACGCAGCGGGTTAGTTATCACTCCTTTTTCTTTCTTTGATTGAACGGCAGTAGGAGGAAGTTCTACTCACTAAAGGGGAGGCAGTGGCGTAATGGTATTGTCACTGGACTAATAATCCAGAGACCCAGGGTAATGTTCTGGGGTTCGAATCCCACCTGGGCAGATGGTGAAATTTGAGTTCAATAAAAATCTGGAATTAAAAGTCAAATGATGACCATGGAACCATTGTCGATTGTCGTAAGAACCCATCTGGTTCACTCATGTTTTTTCGGGAAGGAAATCTGTCATCCTCGCCTGGTCTGGCCTACATGTGACTCCAGACCCACCCACAGCAATGTGGTTGATTCGTAAATGCCCTCCGGGATGGACAATAAATGCTGACCCCAGCCAGTGACGCCCACATCCCTTGAATGAATAAAAAAATAGAGATTTGGGATATTATGCCAAATATATAATAGAGACAAAACCTAAAGGCATATACAGTCTGGACAGAATTTTCCCCTTTTCCACCCTCCCACCCCTCCTCTCACCCCCCTGCGAAGAACAGCTCCTCAATCACGGTCACAAACATCCCCCACCTTTTTTCAAACCCCCCTGCTGAGCCACTTAACTCATACTATGTCTTCCCTAACCGCAGAAAGTTGTACAGGTCCCCAACCAAGCTGCTACCCCCGGTGGCGATGCCGACCGCCACTCTAGCAAAATCCGCCGCCGTGCAATCAGAGAGGCGAAGGCCACGACATCGGCCTTCCTCCTCTCCATGAGCTCCGGCTTCGCTGAAACCCCAAATATCGCCACCAAAGGGTCCGGGTCCACCTACTCCTCCACTGGCTAAGACCGCGAATACTCCCACCCAGAATCTTCCCAATTTTCCACAACCCCAAAATATGTGCGCGTGATTCGCTGACCCCCATCCACACCTCTCACACTCATCTGCTACCCCCTGAAAGAACCCACTCATTCTCGCCCGAGTCATATGCACCCTGTGCACCACCTTAAACTGTATCAGGCTCATCCTTGCACAAGAGGAGGTCGCATTTATCCTACGCAGTGCCTCACTCCACACCCCCCAATTGATCTCCCCTCCCAGATCCGCTTCCCATTTCTGCTCGATCTTGACCACCTGCTCACGGGCTGTCATCATGAGCACAAATAAAACCAACACCAGAACTGTTAGGAGTCGACATTCATGGATTTGGTGAGGAAGGGGTTACGCCCTTCATTTGGGTCAGCTGCTCACTCACTGGACTCAGAACTGAATCGCGCTGTGCTCTTTCATTGTACAGCTTTCTCTAATATGCTCAGTGGTCCTTTAGCAGGGGGTTGGGTGAGTGACAGCTAACTTTTGCAATATATGAGTGCAACTAGACCAAAGAGGAAGGAACTGTGGGATCTTACTCAGAAACGGTATATTCTGAGTTTGAGGCAGTGTACTGCCTTTGAGCTGTTGACTGCTGTATGAATTGAATTGACCACAGAATGAAACAGCAGAGGAGGAGGGCCAATCTGCCCATTGCGCCTGTTCTATCAGTTAGTCTCATTCTCCTGTTCTTTGCCCAGAGGTTTGCAATTTGTTTCCCCTTTCAAGTATTTATCCAATTCCACTTTGAAAGTTACTGCTGAATCTGCTTCTACTACCCTTTCAGGCAATGTATTCCAGATCACAACAATGCACTGGGTAAAAGAAGGGAAGCAGCCAGATTTCAAACAAATAGCCTGACTTCCTGAGGCAGTGGAGAGGATGAGAGAGGTAGCAACGATTAAAATGAGGTGCCCTCAGCGTAATTGTGGGAACTGACCTGTCTGGCGGCTGATGTTGTTAATGGTATGTTAATTATGTTGTTGAGGGTGGATTGTTTCATTGAGTAACTGGAACACTTGTAAAGAAAGACCGCTGGGTCATGAAGATGGTATGTAGGAAGTAGACAACGGTAAGCCTACATTCTGTAACAAACCCATTATCAAGGAAAGTATTAATGCTGAGTTTCATACTTGAACTATTGGCTTTGAATCCAATAAACAAATGACACCAAGAGGTAGCATGTAGACAAGGAAGAAGAAGGAGGTCAAGGGTGGAAATTTGGGACACTCCAGTAGTAATGATGGGGAGAGGGAAGAGAAGCTATTGCTATCATGTTATGGCTACAAACTGGTAGGTAATAAGCAGGAACCAAGCAAGGGCACTCCCACTGAACTGGGTAATGGAGGAAACGTGTAGAAAGGAGGCTGGTATGGTTTAAGTAGAAAGTTGGTATTGGAGAAAGAAAACCAGGAATTAACTTTGCTCTCCAAGTTGATGGTTAATAAAGTTATTCATAGATGATGGGGGAATGGCAGCTTCATGGTCAGGTTACTGGACACGTGATCCAAAAGCCTGGACATTGTTTTCTTTCACATGATATGGGGGTCGGTGGCGAGGTCAGCATTTGTTCTACCTTTTAAAAAAAATTTAGAGTCCCCAATTCTTTTTTTTCCAATTAAGGGGCAATTGAGCGTGGTCAATCCACCTACCCTGCACATCTTTGGGTTGTGGAGTGAGACCCACTCAAACTTGGGGAGAATGTGCAAACTCCACACGGTAAGTGACCCGGGTCTGGGATCGAACCTGGGTCCTCAGCAGCATGAGGCAGCAGTGCTAACCACTGCACCACTGTGCCGCGCCTTTGTTCTACCCTTATTGCCCTCAAGAAGGTGGTGGCGAGGCACCTTGAACCACTGAAAACTTCAACACAATTGACCAGATCGAGCGGTCAACATAATCATCCCAAAAGTATATAAAATACTCATACCAGATCAATAGTAAATAAAATATAATGCAGACAATGGGAAGGAGATGTGGTTAATGCATGGAACGACATGAATGGTCTTGACGCAGAGGAGGACGATGTTGAAAGACATTTTTGAGTCCTAGCTGATTCCTAGAATAGAATCCCTACAGTGCAGAAGGAGGCATTTGGCCCATCGAGTCTGCACCGACCCTCTGAAAGGGCAACCTACCTAGGCCCACACCCCAGCCCTATCCCTGCAACTCCACCTAACCTTTTGGACACTCAGGGGCAATTTAGCATGGCCAATCCACCTAACCTGCAAGGAAACCCACGCAGACATGGGGAGAAAGTGCAAACACCACACAGACAGTCATCCAAAGCCGGAATCTAACCCGGGTACTTGGCGCTGTGAGGCAGCAGTGCTATCCTAACTTTGCAAACACTTCGCTTTTCAAACCAGTGAAAAAGCCAATATGACATTGAAGCATGTGGTCAAAAAAGTGGAGTAAAGGTCAGAGGAAGTTGTGAGCAAATGGTCTAGTGACTGGTTAGACTGCACCTCAAATATTACATTGACTTCTGCAGCGGGATTCTCCGGGAATCGGCGGGGCAGGCACAGTGGAGTGGCGGGAACCACTCCGGCGTCGGGCCACCCCAAAGGTGCGGAATCCTCCGCACCTTCAGGGGCTAGGCCGGCGCCGGAGCGATTTGTGCCCCGCCGGCCATCGTGGAAGGCATTTGGCGCCACGCCAGCCGGGGCCGAAGGGACTCCGCCAGCCGGCGCGGGTCCGCACATGCGCGGGAGTATCAGTGTCTGCTAACGTCATCCTCCGAGCGTGCGCGCATGGAGCCACTTCCACACTGGGAATGGCGGATGACCACGGCCTCCGGTGCGGAAGGAATAGAGTGCCCCCATGGCACAGGCACGCCCGCGGATCGGTGGGCCACGACCGCGGGGCCAAGCCACCGTGGAGGCACATCCCGGGGCCAGATCCCCCCGCGACCCCCCCAATAACCCTGGAGGCCGCCCGCGCCGCCAGGTCCCGCCGGTAAGGGACCAACTCCGATTTACGCCGGCGGGACCAGCTACAGGCAGGACGGACTTCGGCCCATCGCGGGCCGGAGAATTCGGGCGACCCCGGGGCCCATTGAGTCGCGCTGGACCCCGCCATTCTCCAAGTTTTTGGGGGGTGGGAGAATTCGGAGGCCGGCCGGGGTGGGATTCACGCCGACCCCCGGTGATTCTCTGACCCCGGCGGGGGGTCGGAGAATCCCGCCCCTGTCTCCAAGAAATAAGAGGGACATCCACATATTTGAAAAACAGCACAAGGCAGAATCCATTATTTGGTTGCCCGTCTGGCATATGAGGAAGATCTAGACACAACAGTCTAATGACTGAGTGCTTAAATCAAACTCTGATAAATTATGAGATATATTTTGATAAATTTGGTAACTTATGGGCTGACAAAAGACGATTAATCTTAACAGCTACTGGTGTGTTGCAAAAACTCAATGACTTCTCAATATCTTTCAGGAAAGAGAACCTTTGTCCCTCTAAAGCTCCCTTGGGTTACATGGAACTCATGGGCAGAATTTGACATTTCCCCTTGCTGGTGTGTTTGTAGGGGTGGGGTCATAAAGTTTTTTGGAGGGCCTCCCCACCGCCCCCATCTCTCTGCAATTTTACACTGGCATGGGCTAGGCCTAGGCTGACCTACCCCTCCCCCCCCCCCCCCCTCAACCCACCTTGCCCCAAGGCCCTCAAAAGGCTAATTATTGACCACTTGAGACTGTTTCAAAACTCAGCTGCAATTTTCAGGTTGGTGGGAGGATTTCAGGGGCAGGGGGAAGCCCAAAGAGTGATTTTCTCAGGCAGGGCAGGCGGTATCGGCAGGGGTGTATTCATGGCCGACCCCGAGGATGGTGGGAAGGGAAACCCTGCCATCCTAAAAATCCTGGCCCATGTATATTTGCCACGTTCTTAGCTTTATTCTTGAGGTGTGGGCATCGTTATCAAGGCCATTTATTACCCATCCCTAATTGCCCTCAAGAAGGTGGTGGTGAGTTGCTTTCTTGAACCGCTGCAGTCTATGTGGTGTAGATACATCCACAGTGCTGTTAGGGAGGGAGTTCCAGACCATTGATCCAGTTAGTACGATGGAACAGATAAATATCCAAGTTAGGATGCCGTTTGTCACTTGGAAGGGATGGTGTTCCAATGATATTACGACTATTGTCACTCAGCGATGGAGTTCCCAATGGAGGGAGGGGCTGTTGGAGTAACCTGTGCGAGTTGCTGTACGCATCTTTTGAGATTGTACACATTGCATCAATGGGGGAGGGGTGGACCTTGTCTGATGGTGGAGGCAGTGATGAAGAGTGAACCCTTCTGCCCAAGGTGGTTTCCAATGTCTTGAGTAGTGTTGTGCTCTTTTCCAGAACACTGGTGAGGTTCCAGCATACTGTTGACTGGGGCCTTGTAAATCCTGCAGACGCTTTGTAAATTCAACTGAGCCATTTGTCACAGCATCACCTGCTCTTGTGGCCGCAGTGTTGGCATGGCTATTCCCATTCAGTTTATGGTCAATGGTCATTCCTCAGATTCCAGCGATGGGGAATTTACTGATGGCTGTGCTACTGTGTTGTTCAAGAGGAGATAGCTGAGCTTTCTCTTGTTGGAGATGGTCGTAACTTGGGAATCAGTGCAGTTTAAATCTTACCTGGGACCTGTCAGCCCAGTCCAGGTGTTACCCCCATCCTGTGTTTGGCTGACGTGAACCGTTTCATTACCCCAGGGGTTTTGAATGGAACTCAACTTGATGGAATTGTCAGCATACAGCCATACTGCTGTCTTTCCAATTGAGGGGCTGAGTTTTAGGCGGCTGTGAGTGTTGAGAGGGGCGGAATGTCGGAGGGGCAATTGATCTGGGATGTGTGGCGGGGGGGGAGGGCCAGGGGTCTGTGACTTTCTGGGGCTGCGTTGGGGTGACTGTGAATGACGGACGTGGGGTGGTTCTTGGGCGAACATGACGCTACGCTCAAAACATGATGCAGTCCAAGTTGAACAGACTGGTAACTTTTGCCACCAAGACTCGGAATGAAAGCTGAGTTGCAGTACTCTGTTAGAGCCCTGTGAATATTGCTCCTTAAAAAGTCAAACGAAATGGTCAGGATTTGTCCTGATAATGCCATTGGGAGTTCTGGAAAAGGGGATGAAAAAAATTGGGAAGAGGGAATCAGGTGACAGTAAATTTAAGTTTTAGAAGTCAGCTGTGTGTAGGTGGATGAAAATGCTGAAGGCGTTCCAAAGTTTGGAGCCCTTGAGAAAGCATGGATTGAAGTGGGAAGCAGTTTTAATTTCAACATGGGACATAGTGATGACTTGAAAAGTATTGGCAAAAAGGAGAGAGGGAGAAGCGATTTTTACACAAAGATCAAGGCAGCGAATTTCAGAGTGAGGTAAACAAAAAGGAAGAGAGTAAAATTGGATCTCATGACTGATACTAGAATATCCTTGTAAAGTTTAACTGAAAGGGATGTGGTGAATCTGGGGAAATCGAGTGACAGTGGGGAATGTTAACTTGTATATGTAAAGAAATGTCCTTTCCCTCAACACTCAGTGTGACTTTAGCTCAAGAGGCTACTGTTCATTCCGAGTCTTGGTAGCAAAAGTTACCAGTCTATTCGACTTGGACTGCATCATGTTTTGAGTGTCGCGTCATGTTCGCCCAATAACCACAGACATACTGCAATTGGGAGAGTTTGTTAGGATCTTATAGTCCCCATCCTCGGATTAACTGAAGGTCAGTGATTGAACTGAATGTGTCTGGTCTCTGTGCCTCGCTGCTGGGCTATTTATCTTACAGCTGTCCAGGGAGCTGGTTAGCTGCTTTATTTTAGGTTGTGGTTTGGCAACTGAATGGGTCCTGATTGTAACGCTGCCAGTAAACCTGTTACAACACAGCGGATGTTGCACATCAGGCTTTTAGAGGAAGTGATCTGATACAAACATTCTTCTATACTTCAGAAGGATGCAAAAGACATGTTGCGGGATCACTTAGAGAAAGTGGATGGTTCGGGGGTGGGGTGGTGGATTTCAGTCTGAAGTCAGCGCACTAATTCAAAGGCATTTAAAATCCCGAACTCATTCCAGAGCTTTACAAGACTTGTCTCCTCCTCTCTCTGAGGCTCTGTCCCACACTGGAATAGATCCCACAGACACTGTCCCACACAGGGATAGACCACACAGGCACTAACCCACACTGGTATAGACGCCACGGACACTGCTCCACACTTGAATTGACCCCATGGACACTGTCCCACACTGGTATAGACCCCACAGGTACTAACCCACACTGGTATAGACCCCACAGACACTGTCCCAGGCTGGGATAGACCACATGGACACTATCCAAGACTCGTATAGCTCCCACGGACACCGTCCCACACTGGGATAGCCCCAGGGACACTGTCCAACCACATTGGGCTACACCCCATGGATACTGTCCCACACTGGAATAGACCCCACGGACACTGTCCCACACTGGGATAGATCCCACGGACACCATCCCACACTGGGATAGCCCCACGGACAGTGTCGCACCACATTGGGCTAAATCCCATGGACCCAGTCCCACATTGGGATAGACCCCACGGACACCGTCCCACATTGGGATAGACCGCACGGACACTGTCCCATACTGGGATAGACCCCATGGACAATGTCCCACAATCAGATAGACCCCACAGACACTGTCTCACACTGGGATAGCCCCACGGACAATGTCCCACACTGGGATAGACCCCACGGACAATGTTCCACACTGGGATAGACCCACGGACAATATCTCACAATGGGATAGACCCCACGGACAATGTCCCACACGGGGATAGACCCACGGACACAGTCCCACACTGGGATAGCCCCACGGACACTTTCCCACACTGGGATAGACCCCATGGACAATGTCCCACTCTAGGAGAGACCCCATGGACGATGACCCACACTGCGATAGACCCCATGGACACTGTCCCACATTGGGATAGACCCGACGGACACTGTCCCACATTGGGATAGACCCCACGGACACTGTCTCACACTGGGATAGACCCCACAGACACTGTCCCACACTGGGATAGATCCCACGGACACTGTCCCACACTGGTATAGACCCCACAGACACTGTCCCAGACTGGGATAGACCACATGGACACTATCCCAGACTCGTATAGCTCCCACGGACACCGACCCACACTGGGATAGCCCCACGGACACTGTCCAACCACATTGGGCTACAACCCATGGATACTGTCCCACACTGGAATAGACCGCACGGACACTGTCCCACACTGGGATAGATCCCACGGACACCGTCCCACACTGGGATAGCCCCACGGACAGTGTCGCACCACATTGGGCTAAATCCCATGGACACAGTCCCACATTGGGATAGACCCCACGGACACCATCCCACACTGGGATAGACCGCACGGACACTGTCCCACACTGGGATAGACCCCATGGACAATGTCCCACAATCGGATAGACCCCACAGACACTGTCTCACACTGGGATAGCCCCATGGACAATGTCCCACACTGGGATAGACCCAACGGACAATGTCCCACACTGGGATAGACCCACGGACAATATCCCACACTGGGATAGACCCCACGAACAATGTCCCACACTGGGATAGACCCACGGACACAGTCCCACACTGGGATACCCCACGGACACTTTCCCACACTGGGATAGACCCCATGGACAATGTCCCACACTAGGATAGACCCCATGGACGATGACCCACACTGCGATAGACCCCATGGACACTGTCCCACATTGGGATAGACCCCACGGACACTGTCTCACACTGGGATAGACCCCACAGACACTGTCCCACACTGGGATAGATCCCACGGACACTGTCCCACACTGGTATAGACCCCACAGACACTGTCCCAGACTGGGATAGACCACATGGACACTATCCCAGACTCGTATAGCTCCCACGGACACCGACCCACACTGGGATAGCCCCACGGACACTGTCCAACCACATTGGGTTACAACCCATGGATACTGTTCCACACTGGAATAGACCCCACGGACACTGTCCCACACTGGGATAGATCCTACGGACACCGTCCCACACTGGGATAGCCCCACGGACAGTGTCGCACCACGTTGGGCTAAATCCCATGGACACAGTCCCACATTGGGATAGGCCCCACGGACACCGTCCCACACTGGGATAGACCGCACGGACACTGTCCCACACTGGGATAGACCCCATGGACAATGTCCCACAATCGGATAGACCCCACAGACACTGTCTCACACTGGGATAGCCCCACGGACAATGTCTCACACTGGGATAGACCCACGGACAATGTCCCACACTGGGATAGACCCCACGGACAATGTCTCACACTGGGATAGACCCACGGACACAGTCCCACACTGGGATAGCCCCACGGACACTTTCCCACACTGGGCTAGACCCCATGGACAATGTCCCACACTAGGATAGACCCCATGGACGATGTCCCACACTGCGATAGACCCCATGGACACTGTCCCACATTGGGATAGACCCCACGGACACTGTCTCACACTGGGATAGACCCCACAGACACTGTCCCACACTGGGACAGACACCACGGACACTGTCCCACAATGGGATAGACCCCACGGACACTGTCACACACTGGCACAAACACCATCGACACTGTCCCACACTGGGATAAACCCATGGACACTGTCCCACCACATTGGGCTAAACCCCATGGACATTGTCCCACACTGGGATAAACCATGGACACTATCCCACACTGGGATAAACCCATGGACACTGTCTCACACTGGGATAAACCCATGGACACTGTCCCACACTGGGATAGACCCCACGGTCACTGTCCCACACTGGGATAGCCCCATGGACACTGTCCCACCACATTGGGCTAAACCCCATGGACACTGTCCCACATTGGGATAAATCGATGGACACTGTCCCACACTGGAATAGCCCGACGGACACTGTCCCACATTGGGCTAGACCCCACGGGCACTGTCCCACACTGGGATAGACCCCACGGACACTGTCCCACACTGGGATAGACCCCACAGACACTGTCCCACACTGGGATAGACCCCACGGACACTGTCCCACACTGGGATAGACCCCACGGACACTGTCCCACATTGGGAGAGACCCCACGGACACTGACCCACATTGGGATGGACCCCAGGGACACTGTCCCACACTGGGATGGACACCATGGACACTGTCTCACACTGGGATAGACCCCATGGACACTGTCCCACACTGTGTTAGACCCCATGGACACTATCCCACACTGGGATAGATACCACGGACACTGTCCCACACTGGGATAGACCCCACGGACACTGTCCCACACTGGGATATATCCCACGGACACTGTCCTACACTGGGCTAGACCCCATGGACACTGTCTTACACTGGGATAGACCCCACGGACACTGTCCCACACTGGGATAGATCCACAGACACTGTCCTACACTGGGATAGATCCACAGACACTGTCTCACACTGGGATAGACCCCACGGACACTGTCCTACACTGGGATAGATCCCACGGACACTGTCCTACACTGGGATAGACCCCATGGACACTGTCCCACACTGGGATAGATCCCTCGGACACTGTCCTACACTGGGATAGACCCCATGGACACTGTCCCACACTGGGATAGATCCCACGGACACTGTCGTACACTGGGATAGGTCCCACGGACACTGTCCTACACTGGGATAGATCCCACGGACACTGTCCTACACTGGGATAGATCCCACGGACACTGTCCCGCACTGGGATAGACCCCACGGACACTGTTCCACATTGGGCTAGACACCACGGACACTGTCCCTCATTCGGATAGACCCCACGGACACTGTCCCACACTAGGATAGCTCCACGGACACTGTCCCACCACATTGGGCTAAACCCCATGGACACTGTCCCACATTGGGATAGACACCGCGGACACTGTCCCACACTGGGATAGCCCCATGGACACTGTCCCACACTGGGATAGACGCCACGGACACTGTCCCACACTGGGATAGACACCACGGACACAGTCCCACAATGGGATAGACCCCACGGACAATGTCCCACACTGGGTTAGACCCCACGGATACTGTCCCACACTGGGATAGACACCACGGACACTGTCCCACACTGGGATAGACCCCACGGACACAGTCCCACACTGGGATACACCCCACGGACACTGTCCCACACTGTGATAGACACCACGGACACAGTCCCTCAATGGGATAGACCCCACGGGACACAGTCCCATACTGGGATAGCCCCGTGGACACTGTCCCACACTGGGATAGCCCCACGGACACTGTCCCACACTGGGATAGACCCCACGGACACTTCCCACACTGGGATATACCCCACGGACACAGTCCACACTGGGATAGACACCACGGACACAGTTCCACACTGGGATAGCCCCATGGACACTGTCCCACAATGGGATAGACCCCACGGACACAGTCCCACACTGGGATAGCCCCATGGACACTGTCCCACACTGGGATAGCCCCATGGACACAGTCCCACACTGGGATAGCCCCATGGACACTGTCCCACACTGGGATAGCCCCATGGACACTGTCTCACACTGGTATAGATCCCACGGACACCGTCCCACCACATTGGGCTAAACCCCATGGACACTGTCCCACACTGGGATTGACCCCATGGACAGTGTCTCACACTGGGATAAAACCCACGGACACAGTCCCACACTGGGATAGACCCCACGGACACTATCCCACACTGGGATAGACCCCACGGAAAATGTTCCACACTGGGATTGGTACCACGGATACTGTCCCACACTGGGATAGACCCACCGGACAATGTCCCACACTGGGATAGACCCCATGGACACTGTCCCACAATGGGATAGACCCCACGGACACCGTCCCACACTGGGATAGACCCCACGGACTCGACCCCCCACTGGGATAGCCCCACTGACACTGTCCCGCACTGCGATAGCCCCACGGACATTGTCCCACATTGGGCTAAACCCCATGGACACTGTCCCAGATTGGAATAGACCCCACGGACACCGTCCCACACTGGGATAGACCACACGGGCACTGTCCCACACTGGGATAGACCCCACGGACTCGATCCCACACTGGTATAGATCCCAAGGAAATCGGCCCACACTGGGATAGCCCCACGGACACTGTCCCACCACATTGGGCTAAATCCCATGGACAATGTGCCATACTGGTATAGCCCCATGGACACTGTTCCACACTGGGTTAGACCCCACGGACACTGTCCCACACTGGGATAGACAGAATTGGACACTGTCACATACTGGCATAAACACCATGGACACTGTCCCACAATGGGATAAACCCATGGACACTGTCACACACTGGCATAAACACCATGGACACTGTCCCACACTGGGATAAACCCATTGACACTCTCTCACACTGGGATATACCCATGGACACTGTCCCACCACATTGGGCTAAACCCCATGGACACTGTCCCACACTGGGATAAACCCAGGGACACTGTCCCACACTGGGATAAACCCATGGACACTGTCCCACACTGGGATAAACCCAAGGACACTGTCCCACACTGGGATAAACCCATGGACACTGTCCCACCACATTGGGCTAAACCCCATGGACACTGTCCCACACTGGGATAAACCCATGGACACTGTCCCACCCTGGGATAAACCCATGGACACTGTCCCACACTGGGATAAACCCATGGACAGTTTCCCACCACATTGGGCTAAACCCCATGGACACTGTCCCACACTGGGCTAAACCCCATGGACACTGTCCCACACTGGGATAAACCCATGGACACTGCCCCACACTGGAATAAACCCATGGACACTGTCCCACCACATTGGGCTAAACCCCATAGACACTGTCCCACACTGGGATAAACCCATGGATACTGTCCCACACGGGGATAAACCCATGGACACTGTCCCCCACTGGGATAAACCCATGGACACTGCCCCACACTGGAATAAACCCATGGACACTGTCTCACACTGGGATAAACCCATGGACACTGTCCCACACTGGGATGAACCCATGGACACTGTCTCACACTGGGATAAACCTATGGACACTGTACCACATCGGATAAACCCATGGACACTGTCTCACACTGGGTTAGACCCCACAGACACTGTCTCACACTGGGATAGACCCCACGGACAATGTCCCATAATGGGATAGACCCACAGACACTGTCTCACACTGGGATAGACCCCACGGACAATGTCCCACACTGGGATAGACCCCACGGTAACTGTCCCACAATGGGTTAGACCCCAAGGACACTGTCCCACATTCGGATAGCCCCACGGACACTGTCTCACATTGGATAGACCCCACGGACACTGTCCCACACTGGATAGTCCCCATGGACAGTGTCCCACACTGGGATAGACACCACGGACACTGCCCCACACTGGGATAGACCCCACAGACACTGACCCACACCAGGATAGACCCCATGGACACGGTCCCACATTGGGATAGACACAATTGGACCCTGTCACACACTGGCATAAACACCATGGACTGTGTCCCACACTGGGATAAACCCATGGACACTATCCCACCACATTGGGCTAAACCCCATGGACATTGTCCCACACTGGGATAAACCCATGGACACTGTCCCACACTGGAATTAACCCCATGGACATTGTCTCACACTGGGATAAACCCATGGACACTGTCCCACCACATTGGGCTAAACCCCATGGACACTGTCTCACACTGGGATAAACCCATGGACACTGTCCCGCACTGGGATAGACCCCACGGACACTGTTCCACATTGGGCTAGACACCACGGACACTGTCCCTCATTCGGATAGACCCCACGGACACTGTCCCACACTAGGATAGCTCCACGGACACTGTCCCACCACATTGGGCTAAACCCCATGGACACTGTCCCACATTGGGATAGACACCACGGACACTGTCCCACACTGGGATAGCTCCATGGACACTGTCCCACACTGGGATAGACACCACGGACACTGTCCCACACTGGGATAGACACCACGGACACAGTCCCACAATGGGATAGACCCCACGGACAATGTCCCACACTGGGTTAGACCCCACGGATACTGTCCCACACTGGGATAGACACCACGGACACCGTCCCACACTGGGATAGACCCCACGGACACAGTCCCACACTGGGATACACCCCACGGACACTGTCCCACACTGTGATAGACACCACGGACACAGTCCCTCAATGGGATAGACCCCACGGACACAGTCCCACACTGGGATAGCCCCGTGGACACTGTCCCACACTGGGATAGCCCCACGGACACTGTCCCACACTGGGATATACCCCACGGACACAGTCCACACTGGGATAGACACCACGGACACAGTTCCACACTGGGATAGCCCCATGGACACTGTCCCACAATGGGATAGACCCCACGGACACTGTCCCACACTGGGATAGCCCCATGGACACTGTCTCACACTGGTATAGATCCCACGGACACCGTCCCACCACATTGGGCTAAACCCCATGGACACTGTCCCACACTGGGATTGACCCCATGGACACTGTCTCACACTGGGATAAAACCCACGGACACAGTCCCACACTGGGATAGACCCCACGGACACTATCCCACACTGGGATAGACCCCACGGAAAATGTTCCACACTGGGATTGGTACCACGGATACTGTCCCACACTGGGATAGACCCACCGGACAATGTCCCACACTGGGATAGACCCCATGGACACTGTCCCACAATGGGATAGACCCCACGGACACCGTCCCACACTAGGATAGACCCCACGGACTCTACCCCCCACTGGGATAGCCCCACTGACACTGTCCCGCTCTGCGATAGCCCCACGGACATTGTCCCACATTGGGCTAAACCCCATGGACACTGTCCCAGATTGGAATAGACCCCACGGACACTGTCCCACACTGGGATAGACCACGCGGGCACTGTCCCACACTGGGATAGACCCCACGGACTCGATCCCACATTGGTATAGATCCCAAGGAAATCGGCCCACACTGGGATAGCCCCACGGACACTGTCCCACCACATTGGGCTAAATCCCATGGACAATGTGCCATACTGGTATAGCCCCATGGACACTGTTCCACACTGGGTTAGACCCCACGGACACTGTCCCACACTGGGATAGACAGAATTGGACACTGTCACATACTGGTATAAACACCATGGACACTGTCCCACAATGGGATAAACCCATGGACACTGTCACACACTGGCATAAACACCATGGACACTGTCCCACACTGGGATAAACCCATTGACACTCTCTCACACTGGGATATACCCATGGACACTGTCCCACCACATTGGGCTAAACCCCATGGACACTGTCCCACACTGGGATAAACCCATGGACACTGTCCCACACTGGGATAAACCCATGGACACTGTCCCACACTGGGATAAACCCAAGGACACTGTCCCACACTGGGATAAACCCATGGACACTGTCCCACCACATTGGGCTAAACCCCATGGACACTGTCCCACACTGGGATAAACCCATGGACACTGTCCCACCCTGGGATAAACCCATGGACACTGTCCCACACTGGGATAAACCCATGGACAGTTTCCCACCACATTGGGCTAAACCCCATGGACACTGTCCCACACTGGGATAAACCCATGGACACTGTCCCACACTGGAATAAACCCATGGACACTCCCTCACACTGTGATAAACCCATGGACACTGTCCCACCACATTGGGCTAAACCCCATAGACACTGTCCCACACTGGGATAAACCCACGGACACTGTCCCATACTGGGATAGACCCCACGGACACTGTCCCACACTGGGATAGACACCACGGACACTGTCCCACATTCGGATAGCCCCACGGACACTGTCTCACATTGGATAGACCCCACGGACACTGTCCCACACTGGATAGTCCCCATGGACAGTGTCCCACACTGGGATAGACACCACGGACACTGCCCCACACTGGGATAGACCCCACAGACACTGACCCACACCAGGATAGACCCCATGGACACGGTCCCACATTGGGATAGACACAATTGGACCCTGTCACACACTGGCATAAACACCATGGACTGTGTCCCACACTGGGATAAACCCATGGACACTATCCCACCACATTGGGCTAAACCCCATGGACATTGTCCCACACTGGGATAAACCCATGGACACTGTCCCACACTGGAATTAACCCCATGGACATTGTCTCACACTGGGATAAACCCATGGACACTGTCCCACCACATTGGGCTAAACCCCATGGACACTGTCTCACACTGGGATAAACCCATGGACACTGTCCCGCACTGGGATAGACCCCACGGACACTGTTCCACATTGGGCTAGACACCACGGACACTGTCCCTCATTCGGATAGACCCCACGGACACTGTCCCACACTAGGATAGCTCCACGGACACTGTCCCACCACATTGGGCTAAACCCCATGGACACTGTCCCACATTGGGATAGACACCACGGACACTGTCCCACACTGGGATAGCTCCATGGACACTGTCCCACACTGGGATAGACACCACGGACACTGTCCCACACTGGGATAGACACCACGGACACAGTCCCACAATGGGATAGACCCCACGGACAATGTCCCACACTGGGTTAGACCCCACGGATACTGTCCCACACTGGGATAGACACCACGGACACCGTCCCACACTGGGATAGACCCCACGGACACAGTCCCACACTGGGATACACCCCACGGACACTGTCCCACACTGTGATAGACACCACGGACACAGTCCCTCAATGGGATAGACCCCACGGACACAGTCCCACACTGGGATAGCCCCGTGGACACTGTCCCACACTGGGATAGCCCCACGGACACTGTCCCACACTGGGATATACCCCACGGACACAGTCCACACTGGGATAGACACCACGGACACAGTTCCACACTGGGATAGCCCCATGGACACTGTCCCACAATGGGATAGACCCCACGGACACTGTCCCACACTGGGATAGCCCCATGGACACTGTCTCACACTGGTATAGATCCCACGGACACCGTCCCACCACATTGGGCTAAACCCCATGGACACTGTCCCACACTGGGATTGACCCCATGGACACTGTCTCACACTGGGATAAAACCCACGGACACAGTCCCACACTGGGATAGACCCCACGGACACTATCCCACACTGGGATAGACCCCACGGAAAATGTTCCACACTGGGATTGGTACCACGGATACTGTCCCACACTGGGATAGACCCACCGGACAATGTCCCACACTGGGATAGACCCCATGGACACTGTCCCACAATGGGATAGACCCCACGGACACCGTCCCACACTAGGATAGACCCCACGGACTCTACCCCCCACTGGGATAGCCCCACTGACACTGTCCCGCTCTGCGATAGCCCCACGGACATTGTCCAACATTGGGCTAAACCCCATGGACACTGTCCCAGATTGGAATAGACCCCACGGACACTGTCCCACACTGGGATAGACCACGCGGGCACTGTCCCACACTGGGATAGACCCCACGGACTCGATCCCACATTGGTATAGATCCCAAGGAAATCGGCCCACACTGGGATAGCCCCACGGACACTGTCCCACCACATTGGGCTAAATCCCATGGACAATGTGCCATACTGGTATAGCCCCATGGACACTGTTCCACACTGGGTTAGACCCCACGGACACTGTCCCACACTGGGATAGACAGAATTGGACACTGTCACATACTGGTATAAACACCATGGACACTGTCCCACAATGGGATAAACCCATGGACACTGTCACACACTGGCATAAACACCATGGACACTGTCCCACACTGGGATAAACCCATTGACACTCTCTCACACTGGGATATACCCATGGACACTGTCCCACCACATTGGGCTAAACCCCATGGACACTGTCCCACACTGGGATAAACCCATGGACACTGTCCCACACTTTGATAAACCCATGGACACTGTCCCACACTGGGATAAACCCAAGGACACTGTCCCACACTGGGATAAACCCATGGACACTGTCCCACCACATTGGGCTAAACCCCATGGACACTGTCCCACACTGGGATAAACCCATGGACACTGTCCCACCCTGGGATAAACCCATGGACACTGTCCCACACTGGGATAAACCCATGGACAGTTTCCCACCACATTGGGCTAAACCCCATGGACACTGTCCCACACTGGGATAAACCCATGGACACTGTCCCACACTGGAATAAACCCATGGACACTCCCTCACACTGTGATAAACCCATGGACACTGTCCCACCACATTGGGCTAAACCCCATAGACACTGTCCCACATTGGGATAAACCCACGGACACTGTCCCATACTGGGATAGACCCCACGGACACTGTCCCACACTGGGATATACCCCACGGACACAGTCCACACTGGGATAGACACCACGGACACAGTTCCACACTGGGATAGCCCCATGGACACTGTCCCACAATGGGATAGACCCCACGGACACAGTCCCACACTGGGATAGCCCCATGGACACTGTCCCACACTGGGATAGCCCCATGGACACAGTCCCACACTGGGATAGCCCCATGGACACTGTCCCACACTGGGATAGCCCCATGGACACTGTCTCACACTGGTATAGATCCCACGGACACCGTCCCACCACATTGGGCTAAACCCCATGGACACTGTCCCATACTGGGATTGACCCCATGGACACTGTCTCACACTGGGATAAAACCCACGGACACAGTCCCACACTGGGATAGACCCCACGGACACTATCCCACACTGGGATAGACCCCACGGAAAATGTTCCACACTGGGATTGGTACCACGGATACTGTCCCACACTGGGATAGACCCACCGGACAATGTCCCACACTGGGATAGACCCCATGGACACTGTCCCACAATGGGATAGACCCCACGGACACCGTCCCACACTGGGATAGACCCCACGGACTCTACCCCCCACTGGGATAGCCCCACTGACACTGTCCCGCACTGCGATAGCCCCACGGACATTGTCCCACATTGGGCTAAACCCCATGGACACTGTCCCAGATTGGAATAGACCCCACGGACACCGTCCCACACTGGGATAGACCACACGGGCACTGTCCCACACTGGGATAGACCCCACGGACTCGATCCCACACTGGTATAGATCCCAAGGAAATCGGCCCACACTGGGATAGCCCCACGGACACTGTCCCACCACATTGGGCTAAATCCCATGGACAATGTGCCATACTGGTATAGCCCCATGGACACTGTTCCACACTGGGTTAGACCCCACGGACACTGTCCCATACTGGGATAGACAGAATTGGACACTGTCACATACTGGCATAAACACCATGGACACTGTCCCACAATGGGATAAACCCATGGACACTGTCACACACTGGCATAAACACCATGGACACTGTCCCACACTGGGATAAACCCATTGACACTCTCTCACACTGGGATATACCCATGGACACTGTCCCACCACATTGGGCTAAACCCCATGGACACTGTCCCACACTGGGATAAACCCAGGGACACTGTCCCACACTGGGATAAACCCATGGACACTGTCCCACACTGGGATAAACCCAAGGACACTGTCCCACACTGGGATAAACCCATGGACACTGTCCCACCACATTGGGCTAAACCCCATGGACACTGTCCCACACTGGGATAAACCCATGGACACTGTCCCACCCTGGGATAAACCCATGGACACTGTCCCACACTGGGTTAAACCCATGGACAGTTTCCAACCACATTGGGCTAAACCCCATGGACACTGTCCCACACTGGGATAAACCCATGGACACTGTCCCACACTGGAATAAACCCATGGACACTCCCTCACACTGTGATAAACCCATGGACACTGTCCCACCACATTGGGCTAAACCCTATAGACACTGTCCCACACTGGGATAAACCCACGGACACTGTCCCATACTGGGATAGACCCCACGGACACTGTCCCACACTGGGATATACCCCACGGACACAGTCCACACTGGGATAGACACCACGGACACAGTTCCACACTGGGATAGCCCCATGGACACTGTCCCACAATGGGATAGACCCCACGGACACAGTCCCACACTGGGATAGCCCCATGGACACTGTCCCACACTGGGATAGCCCCATGGACACAGTCCCACACTGGGATAGCCCCATGGACACTGTCCCACACTGGGATAGCCCCATGGACACTGTCTCACACTGGTATAGATCCCACGGACACCGTCCCACCACATTGGGCTAAACCCCATGGACACTGTCCCATACTGGGATTGACCCCATGGACACTGTCTCACACTGGGATAAAACCCACGGACACAGTCCCACACTGGGATAGACCCCACGGACACTATCCCACACTGGGATAGACCCCACGGAAAATGTTCCACACTGGGATTGGTACCACGGATACTGTCCCACACTGGGATAGACCCACCGGACAATGTCCCACACTGGGATAGACCCCATGGACACTGTCCCACAATGGGATAGACCCCACGGACACCGTCCCACACTGGGATAGACCCCACGGACTCTACCCCCCACTGGGATAGCCCCACTGACACTGTCCCGCACTGCGATAGCCCCACGGACATTGTCCCACATTGGGCTAAACCCCATGGACACTGTCCCAGATTGGAATAGACCCCACGGACACCGTCCCACACTGGGATAGACCACACGGGCACTGTCCCACACTGGGATAGACCCCACGGACTCGATCCCACACTGGTACAGATCCCAAGGAAATCGGCCCACACTGGGATAGCCCCACGGACACTGTCCCACCACATTGGGCTAAATCCCATGGACAATGTGCCATACTGGTATAGCCCCATGGACACTGTTCCACACTGGGTTAGACCCCACGGACACTGTCCCACACTGGGATAGACAGAATTGGACACTGTCACATACTGGCATAAACACCATGGACACTGTCCCACAATGGGATAAACCCATGGACACTGTCACACACTGGCATAAACACCATGGACACTGTCCCACACTGGGATAAACCCATTGACACTCTCTCACACTGGGATATAGCCATGGACACTGTCCCAGATTGGAATAGACCCCACGGACACCGTCCCACACTGGGATAGACCACACGGGCACTGTCCCACACTGGGATAGACCCCACGGACTCGATCCCACACTGGTATAGATCCCAAGGAAATCGGCCCACACTGGGATAGCCCCACGGACACTGTCCCACCACATTGGGCTAAATCCCATGGACAATGTGCCATACTGGTATAGCCCCATGGACACTGTTCCACACTGGGTTAGACCCCACGGACACTGTCCCACACTGGGATAGACAGAATTGGACACTGTCACATACTGGCATAAACACCATGGACACTGTCCCACAATGGGTTAAACCCATGGACACTGTCACACACTGGCATAAACACCATGGACACTGTCCCACACTGGGATAAACCCATTGACACTCTCTCACACTGGGATATACCCATGGACACTGTCCCACCACATTGGGCTAAACCCCATGGACACTGTCCCACACTGGGATAAACCCAGGGACACTGTCCCACACTGGGATAAACCCATGGACACTGTCCCACACTGGGATAAACCCAAGGACACTGTCCCACACTGGGATAAACCCATGGACACTGTCCCACCACATTGGGCTAAACCCCATGGACACTGTCCCACACTGGGATAAACCCATGGACACTGTCCCACCCTGGGATAAACCCATGGACACTGTCCCACACTGGGATAAACCCATGGACAGTTTCCCACCACATTGGGCTAAACCCCATGGACACTGTCCCACACTGGGCTAAACCCCATGGACACTGTCCCACACTGGGATAAACCCATGGACACTGTCCCACACTGGAATAAACCCATGGACACTGTCCCACCACATTGGGCTAAACCCCATAGACACTGTCCCACACTGGGATAAACCCATGGATACTGTCCCACACGGGGATAAACCCATGGACACTGTCCCCCACTGGGATAAACCCATGGACACTGCCCCACACTGGAATAAACCCATGGACACTGTGTCACACTGGGATAAACCCATGGACACTGTCCCACACTGGGATGAACCCATGGACACTGTCTCACACTGGGATAAACCTATGGACACTGTACCACATCAGATAAACCCATGGACACTGTCTCACACTGGGTTAGACCCCACAGACACTGTCTCACACTGGGATAGACCCCACGGACAATGTCCCATAATGGGATAGACCCACAGACACTGTCTCACACTGGGATAGACCCCACGGACAATGTCCCACACTGGGATAGACCCCACGGAAACTGTCCCACAATGGGTTAGACCCCAAGGACACTGTCCCACACTCGGATAGCCCCACGGACACTGTCTCACATTGGATAGACCCCACGGACACTGTCCCACACTGGATAGTCCCCATGGACACTGTCCCACACTGGGATAGACACCACGGACACTGCCCCACACTGGGATAGACCCCACAGACACTGACCCACACCAGGATAGACCCCATGGACACGGTCCCACATTGGGATAGACACAATTGGACCCTGTCACACACTGGCATAAACACCATGGACTGTGTCCCACACTGGGATAAACCCATGGACACTATCCCACCACATTGGGCTAAACCCCATGGACATTGTCCCACACTGGGATAAACCCATGGACACTGTCCCACACTGGAATTAACCCCATGGACATTGTCTCACACTGGGATAAACCCATGGACACTGTCCCACCACATTGGGCTAAACCCCATGGACACTGTCTCACACTGGGATAAACCCATGGACACTGTCCCGCACTGGGATAGCCCCATGGACACTGTCCCACACTGGGATAGCCCCATGGACACTGTCTCACACTGGTATAGATCCCACGGACACCGTCCCACCACATTGGGCTAAACCCCATGGACACTGTCCCACACTGGGATTGACCCCATGGACACTGTCTCACACTGGGATAAAACCCACGGACACAGTCCCACACTGGGATAGACCCCACGGACACTATCCCACACTGGGATAGTCCCCACGGAAAATGTTCCACACTGGGATTGGTACCACGGATACTGTCCCACACTGGGATAGACCCACCGGACAATGTCCCACACTGGGATAGACCCCATGGACACTGTCCCACAATGGGATAGACCCCACGGACACCGTCCCACACTGGGATAGACCCCACGGACTCTACCCCCCACTGGGATAGCCCCACTGACACTGTCCCGCACTGCGATAGCCCCACGGACATTGTCCCACATTGGGCTAAACCCCATGGACACTGTCCCAGATTGGAATAGACCCCACGGACAATGTCCCACACTGGGATAGACCACACGGGCACTGTCCCACACTGGGATAGACCCCACGGACTCGATCCCACATTGGTATAGATCCCAAGGAAATCGGCCCACACTGGGATAGCCCCACGGACACTGTCCCACCACATTGGGCTAAATCCCATGGACAATGTGCCATACTGGTATAGCCCCATGGACACTGTTCCACACTGGGTTAGACCCCACGGACACTGTCCCACACTGGGATAGACAGAATTGGACACTGTCACATACTGGCATAAACACCATGGACACTGTCCCACAATGGGATAAACCCATGGACACTGTCACACACTGGCATAAACACCATGGACACTGTCCCACACTGGGATAAACCCATTGACACTCTCTCACACTGGGATATACCCATGGACACTGTCCCACCACATTGGGCTAAACCCCATGGACACTGTCCCACACTGGGATAAACCCAGGGACACTGTCCCACACTGGGATAAACCCATGGACACTGTCCCACACTGGGATAAACCCAAGGACACTGTCCCACACTGGGATAAACCCATGGACACTGTCCCACCACATTGGGCTAAACCCCATGGACACTGTCCCACACTGGGATAAACCCTTGGACACTGTCCCACCCTGGGATAAACCCATGGACACTGTCCCACACTGGGATAAACCCATGGACAGTTTCCCACCACATTGGGCTAAACCCCATGGACACTGTCCCACACTGGGATAAACCCATGGACACTGTCCCACACTGGAATAAACCCATGGACACTCCCTCACACTGTGATAAACCCATGGACACTGTCCCACCACATTGGGCTAAACCCCATAGACACTGTCCCACACTGGGATAAACCCATGGATACTGTCCCACACGGGGATAAACCCATGGACACTGTCCCCCACTGGGATAAACCCATGGACACTGCCCCACACTGGAATAAACCCATGGACACTGTCTCACACTGGGATAAACCCATGGACACTGTCCCACACTGGGATGAACCCATGGACACTGTCTCACACTGGGATAAACCTATGGACACTGTCCCACATCAGATAAACCCATGGACACTGTCTCACACTGGGTTAGACCCCACAGACACTGTCTCACACTGGGATAGACCCCACGGACAATGTCCCATTATGGGATAGACCCACAGACACTGTCTCACACTGGGATAGACCCCACGGACAATGTCCCACACTGGGATAGACCCCACGGAAACTGTCCCACAATGGGTTAGACCCCAAGGACACTGTCCCACACTCGGATAGCCCCACGGACACTGTCTCACATTGGATAGACCCCACGGACACTGTCCCACACTGGATAGTCCCCATGGACACTGTCCCACACTGGGATAGACACCACGGACACTGCCCCACACTGGGATAGACCCCACAGACACTGACCCACACCAGGATAGACCCCATGGACACGGTCCCACATTGGGATAGACACAATTGGACCCTGTCACACACTGGCATAAACACCATGGACTGTGTCCCACACTGGGATAAACCCATGGACACTATCCCACCACATTGGGCTAAACCCCATGGACATTGTCCCTCACTGGGATAAACCCATGGACACTGTCCCACACTGGAATTAACCCCATGGACATTGTCTCACACTGGGATAAACCCATGGACACTGTCCCACACTGGGATAAACCCATGGACACTGTCCCACACTGGGATAAACCCATGGACACTGTCTCACACTGGGATAAACCCATGGACATTGTCCCACATTGGGATAGACACATGAACACTGTCCCACACTGGGATAAACCCATGGACACTGTCCCACACTGGGATAAACCCATGGACACGGTCTCGCACTGGGATAAACCCATGGACACTGTCCCACACTGGGATGAACCCATGGACACTGTCTCACACTGGGTTAAACCTATGGACACTGTCCCACATCAGATAAACCCATGGACACTGTCTCACACTGGGATAAACCTATGGACACTGTCCCACATCAGATAAACTCATGGACACTGTCTCACACTGGGATAAACCCATGGACACTGTCTCACACTGGGATAAACCTATGGACACTGTCCCACACTGGGATAAACCCATGGACACTGTCCCACACTGGGATAAACCCATGGACAATGTCCCATAATGGGATAGACCCACAGACACTGTCGCACACTGGGATAGCCCCCACGGACAATGACCCACACAGGGATAGACCCCACGGAAACTGTCCCACAATCGGTTAGACCCCATGGACACTGTCCCACACTGGGATGAACCTATGGACACTGTCCCACACTGGGATAAACCCATGGACACTGTCCCACACTGGGATAAACCCATGGACACTGTCCCACACTGGGATGAACCTATGGACACAGTCCCACCACATTGGGCTAAACCCGATGGACACTGTCCCACACTGGGATAAACCCATGGACACTGTCCCACACTGGGATAAACCCATGGACACTGTCCCACACTGGAATAAACCCATGGACACTGTCCCACACTGGGATAAACCCATGGACACTGTCCCACACTGGGATAAACCCATGGACACTGTCCCACACTGGGATAAACCCATGGACACTGTCACACACTGGGATAAACCCATGGGCATTGTCCCACCTTGGTATAGACCCCACGGAAGTTGTCCCACACTGGGATAGACCCCACAGAAACTGTCCCACACTGGGATAGACCCCACGGACAATGTCCCACAATGGGATAGCCCCACAGACACTGCCCACACTGGATAGACCCCATGGACACTGACCCACACTGGGATAGAAACCACGGACACTGTCCCACACTGGGATAGACCCCACAGACACTGTCCCACACCAGGATAGACCCCACGGACACTGTCCCACATTGGGATAGACACAATTGGACACTGTCACACACTGGCATAAACACCATCGACACTGTCCCACACTGGGACAAACCCATGGACACTGTCCCACCACATTGGGCTAAACCCCATGGACATTGTCCCACACTGGGATAAACCATGGACACTATCCCACACTGGGATAAACCCATGGACACTGTCTCACACTGGGATAAACCCATGGACACTGTCTCACACTGGGATAAACCCATGGACACTGTCCCACACTGGGATAAACCCACGGACACTGTCCCACCACATTGGGCTAAACCCCATGGACACTGTCCGACACTGGGATAAACCCATGGACACTGTCCCACCACATTGGGCTAAACCCCATGGACACTGTCCCACACTGGGATAAACCCATGGACACTGTCCCACAACATTGGGCTAAACCCCATGAACACTGTCCCACACTGGGATAAACCCATGGACACTGTCCCACACTGGGATAAACCCATGGACACTGTCCCACACTGGAATAAACCCATGGACACTGTCCCACACTGGGATAAACCTATGGGCACTGTCCCACACTGGGATAAACCCATGTACTCTGTCTCACACTGGGATAAACCCATGGGCATTGTCCCACCTTGGTATAGACCCCACGGAAGTTGTCCCACACTGGGATAGACCCCACAGAAACTGTCCCACACTGGGATAGACCCCACGGACAATGTCCCACAATGGGATAGACCCACAGACACTATCTCACACTGTGATAGACCCCACGGACAATGTCCCACAATGGGATAGACCGCACGGAAACTATCCCACAATGGGATAGACCCCAAGGACACTGTCCCACACTGGGATAGCCCCACAGACACTGCCCACACTGGATAGACCCCATGGACACTGTCCCACACTGGGATAGAAACCACGGACACTGTCCCACACTGGGATAGACCCCACAGACACTGTCCCACACCAGGATAGACCCCACGGACACTGTCCCACATTGGGATAGACACAATTGGACACTGTCACACACTGGCATAAACACCATCGACACTGTCCCACACTGGGATAAACCCATGGACACTGTCCCACCACATTGGGCTAAACCCCATGGACATTGTCCCACACTGGGATAAACCCATGGACACTATCCCACACTGGGATAAACCCATGGACACTGTCTCACATTGGGATAAACCCATGAACACTGTCTCACACTGGGATAAACCCATGGACACTGTCCCACACTGGGATAAACCCACGGACACTGTCCCACCACATTGGGCTAAACCCCATGGACACTGTCCGACACTGGGATAAACCCATGGACACTGTCCCACCACATTGGGCTAAACCCCATGGACACTGTCCCACACTGGGATAAACCCATGGACACTGTCCCACCACATTGGGCTAAACCCCATGAACACTGTCCCACACTGGGATAAACCCATGGACACTGTCCCACACTGGGATAAACCCATGGACACTGTCCCACACTGGAATAAACCTATGGACACTGTCCCACACTGGGATAAACCCATGGACACTGTCCCACACTGGGATAAACCTATGGGCACTGTCCCACACTGGGATAAACCCATGTACTCTGTCTCACACTGGGATAAACTCATGGACACTGTCCCACACTGGGATAAACCCATGGACACTGTCCCACACTGGAATAAACCTATGGACACTGTCCCACACTGGGATAAATGCATGGACACTGTCTCACACTGGAATAAACCCATGGACACTGTCTCACACTGGGATAAACCTATGGACACTGTCCGACACTGGGATGAACCCATGGACACTGTCCCACACTGGGATAAAACCATGGACACTGTCCCACACTGGGATGAACCTATGGACACTGTCCCACACTGGGATAAACCCATGGACACTGTCCCACACTGGGATAAACCCATGGACACTGTCCCACACTGGGATGAACCTATGGACACAGTCCCACCACATTGGGCTAAACCCGATGGACACTGTCCCACACTGGGATAAACCCATGGACACTGTCCCACACTGGGATAAACCCATGGACACTGTCCCACACTGGAATAAACCCATGGACACTGTCCCACACTTGGATAAACCCATGGACACTGTCCCACACTGGGATAAACCCATGGACACTGTCCCACACTGGGATAAACCCATGGACACTGTCACACACTGGGATAAACCCATGGGCATTGTTCCACCTTGGTATAGACCCCACGGAAGTTGTCCCACACTGGGATAGACCCCACAGAAACTGTCCCACACTGGGATAGACCCCACGGACAATGTCCCACAATGGGATAGCCCCACAGACACTGCCCACACTGGATAGACCCCATGGACACTGACCCACACTGGGATAGAAACCACGGACACTGTCCCACACTGGGATAGACCCCACAGACACTGTCCCACACCAGGATAGACCCCACGGACACGGTCCCACATAGGGATAGACACAATTGGACACTGTCACACACTGGCATAAACACCATCGACACTGTCCCACACTGGGATAAACCCATGGACACTGTCCCACCACATTGGGCTAAACCCCATGGACATTGTCCCACACTGGGATAAACCATGGACACTATCCCACACTGGGATAAACCCATGGACACTGTCTCACACTGGGATAAACCCATGGACACTGTCTCACACTGGGATAAACCCATGGACACTGTCCCACACTGGGATAAACCCACGGACACTGTCCCACCACATTGGGCTAAACCCCATGGACACTGTCCGACACTGGGATAAACCCATGGACACTGTCCCACCACATTGGGCTAAACCCCATGGACACTGTCCCACACTGGGATAAACCCATGGACACTGTCCCACAACATTGGGCTAAACCCCATGAACACTGTCCCACACTGGGATAAACCCATGGACACTGTCCCACACTGGGATAAACCCATGGACACTGTCCCACACTGGGATAAACCTATGGGCACTGTCCCACACTGGGATAAACCCATGTACTCTGTCTCACACTGGGATAAACTCATGGACACTGTCCCACACTGGGATAAACCCATGGACACTGTCCCACACTGGGATAAACCTATGTGCACTGTCCCACACTGGGATAAACCCATGTACTCTGTCTCACACTGGGATAAACTCATGGACACTGTCCCACACTGGGATAAACCCATGGACACTGTCCCACACTGGAATAAACCTATGGACACTGTCCCACACTGGGATAAATGCATGGACACTGTCTCACACTGGAATAAACCCATGGACACTGTCTCACACTGGGATAAACCTATGGACACTGTCCAACACTGGGATGAACCCATGGACACTGTCCCACACTGGGATAAACCCATGGACACTGTCCCACACTGGGATGAACCTATGGACACTGTCCCACACTGGGATAAACCCATGGACACTGTCCCACACTGGGATAAACCCATGGACACTGTCCCACACTGGGATGAACCTATGGACACAGTCCCACCACATTGGGCTAAACCCGATGGACACTGTCCCACACTGGGATAAACCCATGGACACTGTCCCACACTGGGATAAACCCATGGACACTGTCCCACACTGGAATAAACCCATGGACACTGTCCCACACTGGGATAAACCCATGGACACTGTCTCGCACTGGGATAAACCCATGGACACTGTCACACACTGGGATAAACCCATGGGCATTGTCCCACCTTGGTATAGACCCCACGGAAGTTGTCCCACACTGGGATAGACCCCACAGAAACTGTCCCACACTGGGATAGACCCCACGGACAATGTCCCACAATGGGATAGACCCACAGACACTATCTCACACTGTGATAGACCCCACGGACAATGTCCCACAATGGGATAGACCGCACGGAAACTATCCCACAATGGGATAGACCCCAAAGACACTGTCCCACACTGGGATAGCCCCACAGACACTGCCCACACTGGATAGACCCTATGGACACTGTCCCACACTGGGATAGAAACCACGGACACTGTCCCACACTGGGATAGACCCCACAGACACTGTCCCACACCAGGATAGACCCCCACGGACACTGTCCCACATTGGGATAGACACAATTGGACACTGTCACACACTGGCATAAACACCATCGACACTGTCCCACACTGGGATAAACCCATGGACACTGTCCCACCACATTGGGCTAAACCCCATGGACATTGTCCCACACTGGGATAAACCCATGGACACTATCCCACACTGGGATAAACCCATGGACACTGTCTCACACTGGGATAAACCCATGGACACTGTCTCACACTGGGATAAACCCATGGACACTGTCCCACACTGGGATAAACCCACGGACACTGTCCCACCACATTGGGCTAAACCCCATGGACACTGTCCGACACTGGGATAAACCCATGGACACTGTCCCACCACATTGGGCTAAACCCCATGGACACTGTCCCACACTGGGATAAACCCATGGACACTGTCCCACCACATTGGGCTAAACCCCATGAACACTGTCCCACACTGGGATAAACCCATGGACACTGTCCCACCACATTGGGCTAAACCCCATGAACACTGTCCCACACTGGGATAAACCCATGGACACTGTCCCACGCTGGGATAAACCCATGGACACTGTCCCACACTGGGATAAACCCATGGACACTGTCTCACACTGGGATAAACCCATGGACACTGTCCCACACTGGGATAAACCCATGGACACTGTCTCACACTGTGATAAACCCATGGACACTGTCGCACACTGGGATAAACCCATGGACATTGTCCCACATTATGATAGACCCATGGACACTGTCCCACACTGGGATAAACCCATGGACACTGTCCCACACTGGGATAAACCCATGGACACTGTCCCACACTGCAAAATACTCCACAGAAACTATCCCACGTTGGAATAAACTCCATGGAAACTGTCCCGCACTGGAATAAACTCCATATGGAAATAAGTCCCATCCCACACTGGAATAAATTGCATAGATATTGTCCCCACTGGGCCAGTCACTGCCAAAAAGGGGGGAATCAAATGTAAAAATGGCAAGGAAGGTAATTGAAGTGTTGGCTCATGGAAACTTTGCTCTGTTTGATTTTCTGAGCTGTGTAATGCTCTCTGAGAAAACACTTGGCTCTGTGAACAACAATAACGTGAACTGTAAACTGTTTCCTCCCTTCATATTTTCCAGTATAATTTAAGGATATGTGGAGGTGGAGTCTCCTCGTTCACTATTTATCTGAATTCAAGCTGTTTATTAGAAAAGTGTTTGCTGAATTCTGTCTGAGGTTCTGTTATTTTATCAAATGTTTATTATTTTTGGTTTGATTCAATGGAAACCCGGGACTGCATTTACTTTTCCCTCAGGCTTTTGGGACTGAGAATGGAATAGGAAATTTAGCACTTCAGCCTTGGCTTCAGAGTTTATGGGACGTTTAAATGTTTGTATTTTTACTCATTTACAGGGGATGGGCCTTGGTTGCTTTTCAATGTGGTCTCAGCTTACAGGAATTAAAAGGAAAAAAATCTGTTGCTGTTTGATGCTGAGTTAAGTGTGGAGCAAACTGCATGGCAGATGCAGTACGATGTGGATAAATGTGAGGTTATCCACTTTGGTAGCAAAAATAGGAAGGCGGATTATTATTTGAATGGGTGTAAATTGAGAGAGGTGGATACTCAGCGAGACCTTGGTGTCCTTGTGCATCAGTCGCTGAAAGTAAGTACCTAGGTACAGCAGGCAGTAAAGAAGGCGAATGGTATGTTGGGCTTCATTGCGAGAGGATTTGCGTATAGGAATAGGGATGTTCTACTGCAATTGCGTAGGGCATTGGTGAGGCCACACCTGGAGTATTGAGTGCAGTTTTGGTGTCCTTATCTGAGGGAGGATGTTCTTGCTATGGAGGGAGTGCAGCAAAGGTTTACCAGGCTGATTCCTGGGATGGCGGGACTGTCATATGAGGAGAGACTAAGTCGGTGAATATCATTTTCATTGGAGTTTCGAAGATTGAGAGGGGATCTCACAGAAACTTATAAAATTCTAACAGGATTAGACAGAGTAGATTCATAGAACATAGAACGATACAGCGCAGTACAGGCCCTTCGGCCCACGATGTTGCACCGAAACAAAAGCCATCTAACCTACACAATGCCATTATCATCCATATGCTTATCCAATAAACTTTTCCAATAAACATTCAGAAAGAATGTTCCCGATGGTTGGGGAGTCCAGGACTAGGGGGTCATAGTTTGGGGATAAGGGGTACACCTCTCGGACTGAGGTGAGGAGAAATTTCTTCACCCAGAGAGTGGTGAATCTGTGGAATTCACTACCACAGAAAGTAGTCGAGGCGAAAGTGTTGTGTAATTTCAAGAAGGAATTAGGTATAGCCCTTGGGGATAAAGCGATCAAGGGATATGGAGGGGAAAGCCGGTTTAGGGTATTGAATTTGAAGATCAGCCATGATCATAATGAATGGCGGAGCAGGCTCGAAGGGTCGAATGGCCTCCTCCTGCTTCTATTTTTTATGTACGTTTCTATGTAATCTAATCCTAGCTAGTTCATTAGATGCATGCACCGCCAAGGTGAAATGAAATTACACAGGCAAGAAGGTCCATGGGCTCAGGTATGGTGATGATGGGGGGGAGGGGGTGGGGGAATGTGTTGGTTCAGCCGGAATTGGCCTCAGCACCCCTGGCACAGAGAGGAGAATAAATGACTTCTCCTTAGTGATGTTTGCAATGGTGGGGAGAATCACCAGGTAAGGAAAGGATAAACAGAATGAACACTCCATATAAAGCCAAATAAATAGCACCTATCACATCTGCATGGAAATGAAAATAGCAATCGTTAGGCTCACAGTAAGATCCCGTGGACACCCGCAGTCTCACAGCTTCAGATTCTACGTGGAAAAACGGCCACTTCGACCAGGGAGGGGTTGAGATTAATATCAATGCAGAGAATGCAAACGCAGGCAATGGTGAGCTGAAAACCAAAGCAGAAAACACTGGACAATCTCAGCAGACCTGACAGCATCTGTGGAGAGAGAAGGGACTTAATGTTTCAAGTCTGGTTGACTCTGTTAAAACTGGAGAGAACTGGTAATAGGATGAGATTATTAGGGCGGGATTCTGCGGGAATCGGCGGGGCAGGCAACTCCGGCGGGACGGAGTGGCGTGAACCACTTCGGCGTCGGGCCGCCCCACAGGTGCGAATCCTCCACACATTCAGCGGCTAGGCTGGCGGCGGAGTGGTTTGCGCCGCGCCGGCCGGCGGGGAAGGGGCTTGGCGCCACACCAACTGGCGGCGAAGGGCCTTCGCCAGCAGGCGTGAGTTGGCGCATGCGCGGGAATGCCAGCGCGTGCTGGCATCATCCCAGCGCATGCGCAGGGGGCATTCATCTCCGCGTCGGCCATCGTGGAGGACCACAGCGGCCGACGTGGAAGAATACAGTGCCCCCACGGCACAGGCCTGCCCGCGGTGGGCCCTGATCACGGGCCAGGCCACTGTGGGAGCACCACCTGGGGCCAGATCCCCCCGCGCCGCCCCGAGGACCCCGGAGGCCGCCCCCGCAGCCAGGTCCCGCCTGCAAATACCTGGTGTAATATACGCCGGCGGGACTGTCCGGAAACGGGCGACCACCCGGCCCATCGCGGGCCGGAGAATCGCTGGGGGGGGGGGGGGGGCGCTGCCGGCGGCCGCCGACCGGCGCGGTGCGATTCCCGCCCCCGTCAAATCCCCGCGCCGGAGAATTCGGCAGCCGGCAGGGGTGGGATTCACGCTGCCCCCCGGCGATTCTCCGACCCCCGGCCGGGTCGGAGAATCCCTCCCATAGTGTTGTGGTGTGGGAGCGGGGGCGGGGGAATGATGGATGGGTAGCGTGGAGCAGTGGGGTTGGATAAAGGGCCAGCGATAGGTCAAGATTGGCAAAGATGTCATTGATTAAAAAAAAGAACTGAAAATCCCGTTTTACATAAAGGATAGCCATTTGAGTGAAGTGTGGGATGCAGAGAGATTCCCTGCCATCTATTGTGTGGCACCATCCATGACTGGTTTACCCCCCCCCTCCCCCCCCACCCCAAGGTATGATGGCGAGGATTGTACCGTGCTGTCACGGCGTGTGTCTCCCCCGCATCCCAGCAGATGCGCCGAGCCATTGACATGTTCATACAGTTCAACGGGACTGAAAAATCCCGCTGGGTGGGAATGGCCGTAATGTCCTGACCAATCTGTTACTCTGATACCTCGAGGGGCAGGTGGGGTGGGGGGCGGGGGTGGGGAGGGGTCCTTCTGCGCCAAGTTGCCTAGTCTCCTGTAGGTTAGCTCATAAATTTAAGAGAAGGAAACATTATAGTCATGAATATGCTACAGACCTAGAGGAAAGGCCGAGAGAGCTTGAGTATAGCTCCCACCAGTGCAACTGGCAAGTTTGATTTTAGCCTGAAAGAAGCCCAGAAATTTTAAAAGTTGGCCTCCGTAAAGTGACCATGAAGCTGTTGATTGTTATAAAAGTACGACTGGATCAGTAATAATAATAATCCTTAAAAGTATCACAAGCAGGCTTACATTATCACTGCAATGAAGTTACTGTGAAAATCTCCTAGTTGCCACACTCCGGCGCCTGCTCGGGTACACGGAGGGAGAATTCAGAATGTCCAATTCACCTAACAGCATGTCTTCCGGGACTTGTGGGAGGAAACCAGAGCACCATGTTGTTTAGGGAAGGAAACCTACCCAGTCCGGGGCAATATGTGACTCCAGTCCCTCACCAGTCCATAGCCACCCTCTGCAGTGGTCCATCAGGACTCTGAGCTGTGTCCAGACGCTTAGGGATAAGCAATAATTGCTGGCCTTGCCAGTGACATCAACATTCAGAGAATGACTAAACAAAACTGAGGGAGGGGGAGGGAGTGTATCTGAGAAAATCCAATCGTCAGCCCTCGTTGGAGCAGGTTTCAAATTTGTGCCATCTGGTCAAGGGTCTAATACCGTAGGATCTCTTACAAAGAGGGATTCTTATTGTCATAATATACACCAGTATATCATGGTGCAGACACACACACACACTGATGGACATGCAGTGGGACCAATAAGTATACACAACACCGCACCCAATCACCAGTGACAGCACACGCAATATAAAGACAGGGGACAGGAGAGTTCCCGCTCATTCTAGTAGCAGCCAGCTCGGAGCACAGAGCTCACAGCCTGCAACACAGACATTCACCATGTGCTGAGTGCATCACCTGGTTAGGACTAGGCAAGGGTCAACAGTTAAAGCAGGTATTGCATTTACCCACAGTTCAAGTATGTTAATATAGTTAACCTTATAATAAAATAGAGTTGCACCACTTCCAGTGTTGGTGACCTGTTTGTGATCCTCAACACCCAACACATCACTAATCATTAGGAACCCTTTAAAAAGATAATCTAGCTACCAGGAGCAATTTTAAAGAGTCGAAGGGAATCGATTTCTCACCATTCACCTCCCTCAGCCACTGTGTGAATCTAGAAAGTGAGTTATTAGACAACGCACTGAGCGCAGCCCTATCTGTCCACACTCCGTCTGCTCTTACCAGCAGTATTCACAAGGGCAAGAAGCTCTGGCTGATCTTAATCCTTTATAGTCCAGAGCTTGTGTGAGCAACTGTAACAGCCGACTCTTCAATTTGCAGTTTAACTCATTGCGAACCAGCCACTCAAACCTTGAACTCTCAAAGGTCTGAATGTCCCTTTCACACTGGCTGAGGTAATGGGCAAAGCTCCTAAAATTTTCTCTTTTAAAGGGGTTCCTGATGACTGGTCTCACTCTATAAACCCTGACTTTGTGCAGTAACAGGAGCCTCTCGGTGCAGTCGCTGCCAGGGGATTAGACATTTAACCTTTAGGAAGTGACTGAGTGAGATAAGTGAGAGAAGAATGTTCCAGGGATCTGATGGCGATTATAGTACATAAATCTATCCTTCACACAGTAATAATGTCCAACTAATGCACTGAGCTTTATAGAGAAAATTGACACCATCTGCTATTTGAATAGAAAATGTGAAAAAGTTCAAGGCCATATTTTACCGTTTTTGACACTGCATCTTGATTTTTCCTACTGAAGTGTGAGGCATCCCATTAATTTGATATATGTCCTGGTCTGCTCGCTTTGGAATGTATGGAATATGAGGAAGATAAAGACTCCATTAAGATAGACCTTTTAATCCCCGCAGATGAGAAATACAGATGTTTTAAGACAGGTCTGGTTGGCCGAACATTCGTTATCAATAATTACACAAAGAGATTACCTGTGGGATCTCTCTCTGCTGGACCCCTGAACACTTTATAGATAAGCAATAAAGATTATCCAGTTGGGGGTGGGGAGTGGCAGAGGGGGGGGGGCGCGGTGATCGACAGAATTGTTCAAAATAATACAAGGAGTTGACACATGGAATATAGATTGATTGAAGTCCAGCTACCTTGATCTTAGAGGGTAAGAACTGGTTACATGAAGGCAGAGATGAGAAGGAACTTTGACACACAGAGAGTTGTCGGATGGGGGGGGGCGGGGTCTGCTTTGCCTCAAGTGGCGATTGATGTGAAATTGATTACAGTATTCAAGAATGCACTGGATTGTTAGCTGGAAAGGGAAAAGAAAGACTTTGTTCAGCACCTTTCAGAATCACACAACGTCATTATGTGTTTTTCAACAACAACTTGCATTTGTATAGCGCCTTTAATGTCACAAGGTGTCCCAAGGTGCTCCATGAGAGCACGACGAGCCGGGATTAGGTCAGACGACGGAAGGTTTGGTCAATTAGGTAAGCTTTAAGCAATCCTTTGGAGAAGGCAAGTGAAATAGAGCGGTGGAGAGGCGCAGAGAGGGAATTCCAGAGCTGTGCGGTGCTAAACTCGGGGATCGCAGAGGCCCGAATCGGAGGAGCGCAGAGATCTTGGAGGATTGTGGGGCTGAAGGAGATTACAGAGACAGGGGAGAAGCGAGGGCATTTGAAAACTAGAATGAGAATTTTAAAATCACGAATTTGCTTGATTGGGACCCAGCGTTGGTTAGTGAGCACGGCAGTGATAGGGGAAAGAGAGCTGGTGCGAGTTGAGGCATGGGCAGAGAGTTCAGGATGACCTTGAATTTATGGAGGGTTGAAAATGGGAGACCCGCCAAAAGTGCGTTGGAATAGTCAAATCTAGAGGTAGCAACGGCATGAATGAGGGCTTCAGGAGTCGATCAGCTGAGAGGGCGAGATCCGCCAATATTACAGAGGTAATATTGCCTTCCGCCAGCATTCCGTCATCCTGCAACATGGACAACATCTGCCCGCCGCCGCCACTCCGCATCGCCGGCAACCTAGGGGCCAACTGGAAGATATTCAAACAGCGCTTCCAGCTCTTCCTCGAAGCCACAGACAGGGAGGACGCCTCGGATACCAGGAAGATTGCTCCATTCCTATCTACGGCCGGGGACCATGCCATCCATATTTTCAATTCTCTCACCTTTGCGGATGATGAAGATAAAACAAAGTTCAAGACGGTCCTCCTCAAGTTTGACACTCACTGCAGCGTAGAGGTGAATGAAAGTTTCGAGCGCTACCTGTTCCAACAGCGTTTGCAGGGTATGGATGAACCTTTCCAATCCTTTCTCACTCACCTCCGCATCCTTGTGCAGTCTTGCAGCTACAGGCCCACCTCTGACTTCATGATACGCGACCAGATTGTTTTTAGTGTTCAGTCGGACCCCCTACGACAGCAGCTCCTCAAAGTAAAGCAACTCACCCCAGCGACCGCCATTGAGACCTGTGTCCTACATGAAAATGCCACAAGTCGGTATTCCCACATCCAAGCGGCTGAAACGGCATGGCAAGGTCCCCACGAGGCGGAACGGGTCCAAGCAATTGACTCCAGGGCACCAGCCTGGATGAGGGCAGCCATTTTGCGCGCTTTTCGCAGACTCTCGCGCTTGTGCGCACCAAACGAGGGGACGGCGACGTCGAAGAACGTAATGCGCAGGTGCGCACCATGCACGACCGCACCACGCATGCGCGGTGGCGCAGCGAACGCGCTGACGTTACGACGTGCGGCAACTGTGGCTCCGCCCATTTAAAACGACAATGCCCTGCCAAATCTCGACAATGCCTAAAATGTGGCAGACTTGGCCACGATGCTGCCTTATGCCGAGCAGCTCAGCCTGCCAATTCATATCGCTTCAGCCAGCCTTGCAGGAATGTCCGGGCAATTCAACCCACGGTCACCAAGTCCGATGCAGTCCTCCCACACAGCAGTGACACCGAGGACCCGTAGGCGCCTTTTCGAGTCGGTATCGTAACAAAAAACAGGGTGTCCCCGAAGCAAAGACACCAGCCGCTGTCGGTATACAGCATCGATCCAGACGATGAGTGGTGTGCCACCCTCACGGTCAACAGGTCCCAAATACGATTCCGCCTGGACACTGGTGCCTCCGCCAATCTCATTGCGCAGTCTGACTTCCAAAGCCTTCGTGTCAAACCAGCCATCCTTCCATCAGCCTGACAGCTATTGGATTACAATGGCAATGCCACTGATGCCAGCGGCTCGTGGCAACTTGAAGTGATGCACAGGTTACACAAAGCCATCCTTCCTTTTGAAATTGTGGGCTCCTTGAAAGCCTCCCTACTTGGCGCGCAGGCATGCAAGCTGTTGAACCTAGTTCAGAGAGTTCACTCTCTCTCTCCTGATGACACATCTGCCTTTCAGGACACCGACTTCAGGGCGCAACTCGACGCTATCATCAACCAGCACCACAACGTCTTCGAAGGCATGGGCACGCTCCCATACACTTACAAGATTATATTAAAACAGAATGCCACGCATGTGGTGCACGCACCTCGTAGGGTCCCAGCACCCCTTAAGGACAGCCTCAAGCAGCAGCTGCAGGACCTCCAGGACCAAGGAGTGTTTTCCAGAGTCACGGAACCGACCGACTGGGTCAGTTCCATGGTATGTGTAAAAAAGTCTTCCGGCGAATTGAGAATTTGCATTGATCCCAAGGATCTAAATCGCAATATCATGAGGGAGCATTATCCAATTCCCAAGCGCGAAGAGATCACATGCGAGATGGCTCGGGCCAAGCTCTTCACCAAATGCGACGCCTCAAAAGGATTCTGGCAAATCCAGCTCGACAAATCCAGCAGGAAACTGTGTACATCTAATACCCCCTTTGGCAGATATTGTTACAACAGGATGCCATTTGGGATCATATCTGCTTCAGAAGTGTTCCATAGGATTATGGAACAAATGATGGAAGGCATTGAAGGTGTTCGCATCTATGTCGACGACATAATCATTTGGTCCACCACCCGGCAGGAGCATGTCAGTCGCCTCCAACGCGTATTCAAACGTATACGTGAGAAGGGCCTCCACCTCAACAGGGCCAAATGCTCTTTTGGTCAATCGGAACTGTTCCTCGGGGACCACATCTCCCAGTTGGGTGTGCGGCCGGATGCGGACAAGGTGGCTGCTATCACAGCCATGAAAACGCCAGAGGACAAGAAGGCGGTCCTCCGATTTCTGGGCATGGTCAACGTTTTAGGGAAGTTCATCCCTAACCTTGCCTCTCATACCACGGCTCTCAGGAACCTGGTCAGGAAAACGACAGACTTCCAATGGCTCCCTGCCCACGAGCGCAAATGGAGAGAACTCAAAACCAAACTCACCACGGCTCCGGTCTTAGCTTTCTTTGATCCAGCAAAAGAGACCAAAATTTCGACCGATGCCAGCCAGTCCGGCATTGGGGCAGTGCTCCTTCAACATGATGAGACCTCATCATGGGCCCCCGTTGCATATGCGTCACGCGCCATGACCCCCACGGAGCAGCGCTACGCGCAGATAGAAAAGGAGTGCCTGGGCCTTCTGACCGGTGTGGTTAAGTTTCACGATTATGTCTACAGACTTCCTCAATTCACCGTCGAGACCGACCATCGCCCGCTGGTCAATATAATACAGAAAGACTTGAACGACATGACGCCTCGCCTCCAGCGTATTCTTCTCAAGTTCTGGCGATATGACTTCCAGCTGGTATACATCCCAGGCAAAGACCTCATCATTGCTGACGCTCTCTCCAGGGCAGTCAACACTCCATGTGACCCAGCGGGATTCGTCTGCCAGGTTGACTCTCATGTTGCCTTCGTGGCCTCCAATCTACGTGCCACGGATGAATGCCTCGTCCAAATTTGCCGCGAGATGGCGGCTGACCCTTTGCTACAGCGTATCATGCGCCACCTAATAGATGGGTGGCTCAAGGGCCAATGCCCTCAGTTCTATAATGTCAGAGATGATCTGCCGGTAGTAGACGGGGTTCTTCTGAAACTGGACCGCATTGTCATCCCGCATAGCATGCGCCAGCTCGTCCTGGAACAGCTACACGAGGGCCATCTTGGCGTGGAAAAGTGCCGCCGACGGGCCTGAGAGGCAGTGTACTGGCCCAGCATTAATGAAGACATAGCCATCACAGTGCTCAACTGCCCCACTTGTCAGCGCTTCCAGCCGGTCCAACCACGTGAGACCCTGCAGCCCCATGAGTTGGTCACGTCACCTTGGACCAAGGTGGGCATCGACCTGTTCCACGTGCTGGGTAGAGACTATGTCCTGATCGTGGACTACTTTTCAAATTACCCGGAGGTGATACGGTTGCACGATATCACATCGTCGGCAGTCATCCGTGCCTGTAAGGACACCTTTGCTCGACACGGCATCACACTCACGGTTATGTCGGACAATGGCCCCTGCTTCACAAGCCAGGAATGGTCCAACTTTGCCAGGTAGTACAATTTTGCCCATGTGACATCCAGTCCCCTGTACCCCCAATCCAACGGCAAAGAGGAGAAGGGAGTCCATATAGTCAAACGGCTCCTCTGCAAGACTGCCGATGCTGGGTCTGATTTCTACCTCACCTTGCTGGCCTATCGCTCCGCCCCACTGTCCACTGGCCTATCACCAGCCCAATTGCTCATGGGTCGCACCCTGAGGACGACGGTGCTGTCCTTTCATGACCCAGACCTCGACCACATTCCGGTCCTTCGATGGATGCAGCTGTCTCATGCACAGCACAAGGCGGCTCATGACTCCCGAGCAGCTGATCTCCCTACTCTGGCTCCAGATGACAACATCCGCATCCATCTTCCAGATGGTTGCTGGTCTACAACCGCTGTTGTCCTTCGGCAGGTGGCTCGTTCCTTGTTCATCTACCGGATAACTCCATTCTGCGCCGCAACCGCATTCTGCCCCCCCTCTCGTGAATGGGGTTTGTGTGGGGGGGGGGGCGGGGGCTCGGGGGGTCATGTCGGGAGCTCAAGAGATCAGGATTCCATTTAAAAATGGTGTTCCGATCTCTCGCTGGACTGAGGAATTCCGGCGAGCGAAGCACCTCAGTGCAGAAAACGGGGCTGAGTGTCGTCTCGGGTGGACATTCATCACTGAGGCCCCGTATCTAACTGGGTGGGCGTTAGATAGCGGGGTCTGTCTGAGTGCTGAGAGTGCCAGGAAACACATGGCTAAACGCATTCGCTGTGAGACTCTGTCCC
Source organism: Scyliorhinus torazame (assembly GCF_047496885.1). Lineage (NCBI taxonomy): Eukaryota > Metazoa > Chordata > Chondrichthyes > Carcharhiniformes > Scyliorhinidae > Scyliorhinus > Scyliorhinus torazame. The sequence goes on along the minus strand of NC_092723.1, from coordinate 25,078,370 downwards.
AATTTGGTTAGATCGGGTCCTTAATGTCGGACTGCTGCCAGGGAGAGGGATGGAGTCGATATCACGGGAACGGAGTTTGGTGTGGAGACCAAAAAGAATTGCTTCAGTCTTCCCAATAATTAATTGGAGACAATTTCTGCTCATCCATTACTGGGTGTCAGAGAAGCAGCCTGAGAATGTAGAAACAGTGGAGTCGAGAGAGGTGGTGGTGAGGTAGTCTTCAGTGTACATGTAAAAACTAACGCTGTGCCTTCAGATGATGTTACTGAGCGGCAGCATGTATACAAGGAATAGGAGGAGGCCAAGGATAGATCCTTAGCGTATACCAGATGTAATGGTGCAGGAGCAGGAAGAGAAGCCATTACAAGTGATTCTCTGGCTATAATTCGATATGGATGGAGTCAGGTAAGAACAATCCCACCCAGCTGGACAATAAGGGAGAGGTGTTGGAGGAGGATGGTGTGGTCAAACCATGTCAAATGTGGCAGACAAGTCGAGAAGGATGAGTGTTATGTTCTGGGGCTTGGCCAGCAGGAATAATGCACAATAGAACATCTAGTTCTTGACTAGTTTAAGGGCAGCACGGTAGCACACGTGGCTAGCACCGTGGCTTCACAGCGCCAGGGTCCCATGTTCGATTCCCCGCTGGGTCACTGTCTGTGCGGAGTCTGCATGTTCTCCTCGTGTCTGCGTGGGTTTCCTCCGGGTGCTCCGGTTTCCTCCCACAGTCCAAAGACGTGCAGGTTAGGTGGATTGGCCATGATAAATTGCCCTTAGTGTCCAAAGGTTAGGAGGGGTTATTGGGTTATGGGGATAGGGTGGAAGTGAGGGCTTAAGTGGGTTGGTGCAGACTCGATGGGCCAATAGGCCTCCTTCTGCACTGTGGGCGGGATTCTCCGACCCCCCGCCGGGTCGGAGAATCGCCGGGGGGCTGGCGTGAATCCCGCCCCCGCCGGTTGCCGAATTCTCCGGCAACGGATATTCGGCGGGGGTGGGAATCGCGGCGCGCCTGTTGGCGGGCCCCCCCCCCCGGCGATTCTCCGGCCCGCGATGGGCCGAAGTCCCACTACTGGAATGCCTGTCCCGCCGGCGAGAATCAAACCACCTCTCTTACCGGCGGGACAAGGCGGCGCGGGCGGGCTCCGGGGTCCTGGGGGGGCGCGGGGCGATCTGGCCCCAGGGGGTGCCCCCACAGTGGCCTGGCCCACGATTGGGGCCCACCGATCCAAGGGCGGGCCTGTGCCGTGGGGGTACTCTTTGCCTTCCGCCTTCGCCATGGCCTCCACTATGGCAGAGGCGGAAGAGACCCCCTCCACTGCGCATGTGCGGGATGCAGTGAGTGGCCGCTGACGCTCCCGCGCATGCGCCGTACGGCAAAGTCAGTTTCGCGCCAGCTGGCGGGGCACCAAAGGCCTTTCCCACCAGCTGGCGGGGCGGAAATCAGTCCGGTGCGGGCCTAGCCTCTCAAGGTGAGCGCTCGGCCCCTCAAGATGCGGAGGATTCCGACCTTTGGGGCGGCGCGATGCCGGACTGATTCGCGCCGTTTTTGGCGCCGGTCGGCTAACATCGCGCCGATTGCGGAGAATGGCGCCCTGTATGTTCTATGTATCTGTGGGCGGAATTCTCCCATCGGGAGACTAAATCCCGACGCTGGGGGGGCTAGGAGCGGAGGGCCTTGGCGCCGCATAAAAGCGGCGCCGCGTAAATGACGTGGCCGGCGCCGCTTAAATGACGTCACCTGCGCATGCGCGGGTGCCGCCCACCCGAGGCCGCCCCGCTAGAAGATGTCGGATGGATCTTGCGGGGCAGCGGAGGAAAGGAGGTCCTCCTTCAGAGAGGCCGGTCCGCCGATCGGTGGGCACCGATCGCGGGCCAGGCCCCTTTTGAGGCCCCCCGCCGGTGCAGGAACCCCCCCCCCACAGGCCGCCCCCCCAGCGTTCCCGCGCTGTTCCCGCTGGCTGCGACCAGGTGTGGACAGCGCCGGCGGGAACCCGTCGTGTTGGGCAGGCCGCCGGGCCCATCCGGACCAGAGAATCGCCGCTCGCCCATTGCAATGAGCGAGTGGCGATTCTCCCAACCCCGCCGGTTGGGGGGGGTGGGAGAATCGTGTGCGGGTGCTGGGGCGGCGTGGCGGGACCCCCGCGGCATCCCGGCAATTCTCCCACCCGGCGTGGGGGGGGGAGAATTCCGCCCTATGTATCTAGTTAAAGATTTATTATTAAACAAATGCATCGTTAAAATATCTATGAGAAATATATCAAAAAACTACTATCTATAATAAATTATCCATTATGCAAGTATTACTATCCACTAACACGACGATCCCCAGACACCTCAAAGTATAGAGTCACGTGGAAGTTCTGTACTGCCACCTGTTGGTTGGAGGTCATATACATTATTATTTACATGATTGCTTCTGCATATCATCACAGTGAGGAGGGAATGTTTACTTCTGTCATTGTCAGATAGGATTTGATACGAGCTGTTTCAATATATATATTGTCTAATTTAGAGTACTCAATTCATTTTTTTAATGAAGGGGCAATTTAGCATGCCCATTCCACCTCCCCTGCACATCTTTTGGGTTGTGGGGGTGAAACCCACGCAAACACGGGGAGAATGTGCAAACTCCACACGGACAGTGACCCAGAGCCGGGATCGAACCTGGAACCTCGGCACCGTGAGGCAGCAGTGCGCCACCCGTGCTTAGCTATTTCAATCTTGTGGAAGAGGTAGAAATCTGATTGGAGGGAATTGAACATGGAATTATGGGAAAGATTGGCCTGGAATAGGAAGGCAACAAGATGGTCAAAGGGAGATTGGAAATGCGGCAGCAGTTTGCAAGGGCGGCAGGATCGAGGGCTGAAGTTTTGAGGAGAGATGATGATGGGAGATTTAAAGGCAAGGAGGGAGCCCCGCAAAGCCCTGAATGGAAAGAACCATGAACAATATTCATGAAGCATTAAGGGGACCTGGGGGGGGAAACTATTAACAATAACGGCTAACACAATCCTGGAGGGGAAGTTGGGTAGTCAGCAGGTTAGTGAGAATAGGACTGAGGGAGCAGGCAGTGGATCTCATGGACAAGATGAACTCAGAGTGGGCATGAGGGGAGATAGGATCAAAACTAGCGAAAGATACGAGTTCAGGACAGGGGGTGGAGTGAGCTTCAGAGAGGAGGTTTGGCACAATATAAGGGAGGTAAGTGGCAGAGGCAGCTGATCAGATTGTCTCAATCTTTCCCCCCCAAACAACAATGTGGGTGTATCTGCACCACGGGGACTGCAGCGGTTCAAAAAGGCATCTGACCACAATGTTCTCAAGGGCAAGTCAAGGGAAATGGTGGCCTAGTGGTAACCCAGAGGCCCAGGCCATTGCGCTGGGGACATGGCTGAAATCCCACCATAGCAGCCGATGGAATTTAAATTCAGTTAAGTCAACTCATTCATTTTTTAAAAAATTGATTGATTAAAGATTGATTTTTGATTTAGTTGAAGTTTATAAATTGATACATGGCCCAACTACTTCTCAGCCTGAAAAGTTCTTTACTCACAATTCCATCACTTTGCGTGGTCATCAGTATAAACGACAGAATTTGGTTCACAACTTGATATTCGTAATTTTTTTCACGTAGAATTGCTGTTACTTGGAATGCTTTGCCTGATTTTGTTGTGAATGCAGAAAATGTAGTGACTTTAAGAAGGCTTGTTAGAAACATAGTGCGCGATTCAGCAGACTGAAGTTAAAGTCCACTGAACGGTACGTTTGGGTGGGTGTTTCACTCTGCCTGTAGCGCTGAGGAACATTCTGCTATCCAACCAATGCAGTTTTTGTTGGCCGGACGGGTGGTGGTTTCTCTCCACGAGGCTGCCCGATAGGGAAAGGCTCCTCGCAGATTGGGGGTGCCTTTTTGTCAGCAGCCCCAATCTTCCCCTCACCTTTCAGGACCTCCCCCCACTTTTTTGACCCACCCCTCACATCCTCCCCAACTATGGGGAGGCTTCCGAGAACCCCCCCCCCCACATCCCATCTACTTGGCATGACTCACCCCCCCCCCCCCCCCCACCCCACCCCGAGCCGACCCCTGGCAGTGCCAACACCATGGTGCTGCCAGTCTATCACCCGAGCATCCTGGCCATGCAATGCTTATGTGGACCAGTACTAAACAGTGCGAGGTCTCCCAGGCCAGGCCGGTGAGTCCTGGCTCATTTAGATATTCAGATCCGGACCTCGGCCAGTGGGTGTGAGGTCCAGATTGCGCCGGGCGGAGCGAGTTGGGTGACTCACGATCGGCCCAGCGCCCAATTTGGGGGTTGGGCGAAATCCACCCATTGCGCCCACAGTGTGATTTCTATGTATGTATTGTCTGATGTTGTTTTTAATAGTGTGACTATGTGTTTTGCACTGTAATAAAGATAAATAAATAAACTTGAACATATGTAGAACGCAAATTAGTTTAATTGATTTTCAGCAATTACTGTTGCACTTAACGCATTTTACAGTTGCATTTCTGTGTGTTGTGAATTTCTCCCTAATCATTCTGAATAGCCATTATCAGCTGTCCAAAAGGAGGGAGTCATAGTGGTTAGTGCAGACGAGGCTTCCCCCATATCAAATTCTGTGAGATCTGGAAGGCCACTCATTATATCAGCACTTAACCCTGGCATACATAAAATAAAATACCGCAGATGCTGGAAATCTGAAATCGTCTGACATCCTCATCTCAGTTTAGGGGGTCTCCTTTAATGCAGATGCTGTTGGATGATTGCTTTCAAATGTGAAACAGTTGCCAATTTTACAGGATTGTGTAAGGGCACAGGGTTGAATTAAGTGGCACTTGACTGGTCCTGTCTCACTGGATGATAGCATCGAACGAGCTACCTCAGTGCTCTGTCATGAACATCAGAAATACCTCCAATCCATTCTTCATGGTTTACTTCCAAAGTTTTCCAAGTGAATTAAAAACGAACCAGGGGCCTCGGTCACATCCCGTCTGGAATGAATGGAGTTTGGAGGCAATCTGTCTGAGGGAGGAGAGGGTGTAGTGCAAGTTCACCAGAATAACAACACAAGGGCTTAAAATATGTGGTCAGGCTGCATAAACGTGGCTTGTACTGGCTGGAGTTTCAAAGGCTGAGGTGTGATCTAATTGGAGTATTTCAAATGTTAACAGGATTGAATAGGGTAGATACAGAGAAACCATTTTCTCTGGCGGAGGAATCAGGAACAAAGCAACATCTTACAATTCGGGCTAAACATTTTAGGAGGGGCTGCAGGAAAAACATTTTGACATGAAGGATAGTGAAAATCTAGAACTCTGTCCCCCAAAAGGGGGCAGACATTAGGGTCAATTGGAGCTTACAAGACTAACATAGAAAATAGAAGCAGGAGGAGGCCATTCGGCCCTTCTATCCTGCTCTGCCATTCATTCTGATCATGACTAATCATCAAGTCCAATACCCTGATCCCCCCCCCCCTCCCCCCGGCCCCCGCCAATATTCCTTTCGCCCCAAGAACTACATCTAATTCCTTCCAGAAATTACACAACGCTTTGGCCTAAGGCCAAGATCTTCAGGCTCTTCACTCAGGCGGGATCTTCCAGTGCCGCGATGGTGCACCTCCGCTGCGGGTTGTCCGACAGTGTGGAGTGGAATCAATGGGAAATCCCATTGACAGCGGCGGGTCCAGAGGGTCGCACCGCCGGTCAATGACGGGCAAGGGAATCCCACCCTAACATTGCCAGTTTTTAAAAAGAGTTTCCAGTTAAGGGGCAATTTAGCGCGGCCAATCCACCTACCCTGCACATCTTTGGGTTTTGGGGGTGAGACCCACGCAGGTACGGGGAGAACGTGCAAATTCCACACAGACAGTGACCCGGGGCCGGGATCAAAGCCGGGTCCTCGGCGCCGTGAGGCAGCAGTGCTAACCACTGCAGCACTGTTCCGCCAGACATTTAGTTCACGGGATGTGGGCTTCACTGGGTAGGTCAGCATTCATTGTCCATTCCTAATTTCCCTTGATGTTGAGTGACTTGGAGAGGAGCTTCCAGCTGGTGGTTGATGCACGATCAATTGCACAAAGACTAAAGTTGGGTACAACTGTGGTTTTATTACAGTCCGATGTGTGGCCTCCTGCTGCGAAATGGCAGGGCACTGGAGGTCATACATATTTATACAGTTCTCCGTGGGCGGAGCTAGCCGGCAGGAGCTACCGGCGAACCTGTAGTGCAGGTCCTACCTTACATCTCCTATTACAGTGGATCACCACAGTGGTGTTCCCTGGCATCTGCTGCCCCTGTCCTTGTAGATATTAGTGGTTGTGGGTTGGGAAGGTGCTGGCTGAGGAGCCTTGCAGTGTTCCTGTAGATGGTGCACTCTGCTGTTCCTGTGCCTGGTGGAGGGAGTTGGTGTTTGGGATGGCGTGCGAATCAAGCAGGTTGCTTTGTCCTGGATTTTGTCAAGCTTCTTGAGTGTCGTTGGAGCTGCACTCACCCAGGCAAGTCGGCACAGTTGATTGAAGGTAACATAAGTTTGGAGGTGGGTGAAATGGAGTTGAGGTAAAGAGCAGCCATGATTTAATTGAATGGTTTGAAGAGCAGAATGGCCTTCCCTGTTCCTATGTTCCTGGGAAAGCTTCACCATAGGAGTGATTCTGATCTGATCTTCATTCACTGATTATCGTGTCGAAAACTTTTCCCCCACCTGTAACTTTATGCGTTCTAATGTATGAAAGCAGTAGTGTCCTGATCATGCATTTGATAAAGTTCCAACCTCGATAAAAACAGATGAATAGACGTAACTCTAGAGGGAATGTAAACTTCGACTCAGCACTGGGAAGCCCCTCATCATCCACTCACCACTGTTCCTCACCCTGTTCCTCCATAAGGAAGCAGAACAGATCAGGTCATCTGAACATCGGAGAGGTTCACTGTCTTTGTATAGACCACAGTCAATCAGAAGAACTCTTTTGGTTAGGAACATGCATACGAATTAGGAGCAGGAGTAGGCCACCTGGCCCCTCCGAGCCTGCTCCACCGTTCAATAAAATCATGGCTGATCTGATTGTAACCGTAACCCCACATTCCTGCCTACCCCGATAACCATTCATTCCCCCCCCTTGTTTATCAAGAATCTATCTATTCGCCCTCTGAGTGAAGAAATTCCTCCTCATCTCCGTTTTAAATGGCGTCCCCCTTATTGTTTAAACTACGTCCTCCAGCTCTTGAACCCCCCCCCCCCCCCCCTCCTCCCTCCCCAGCCAGGGGAAACAGCCTATCTACATGTTGTACCCTCAATAACGACGCTAGAGAGTAAAACGGTAAAGAAGGCTTCAATAAGCTGAGAACTAGCCTGGTGCAGAGCCGGGTGCTTACTGGGTGCCGCCTGCAAGGCGGCCCCTTATATACGACTCCCAGGTGGGCGGAGGCGGAGTCCCCCAGGGTTCCAAGCCCAGTCTTAAAGGGGACATCACCTTACATGATGATCTGGGTACAGTAATACAATAACCGTTCATCACACTACATCTACTCTTGTAAAGGAGTAAGTAGCAGGAGGAGGCATGGTTTAGGGACCTCAAAGGAACACATGCCTCAAAGCAGAGGACATCACTGAGGTATAAAGTGGCTGGCAGCATCGTTTTCCTTGAAGAAGACCCATGCAAAGTAGAATCATAAATTGAGCAAATCAATTGGCTAAAAGTGATAAATTCTGGCATTGCCAGTGACGTCCACATCCCATGAATGAACGAAACATTTTTTTCCATTTAACCTTGCATTCTATCGCAGTTTTTTGCACTTCTGTCATTTGCCAGCTCTGACCAACCATCCACCGTTGCGATCTCTACACCCACACAAAGTGCTTCAGACTTTGTTTAATAAACTGTCCCAGATTCTTCCTGCTTTTCAGTTCTGGAATCCCTATTCCGTGCTTGGTGCTGCTAATTTATTTGCTTTCTGCATTTCAGTCAAGGTGTCCATTTAAAATAAATCTGCACCAGGCAATATCCATGGCCGGGTATATCATCAATGATTGATTCTCATCTTTCCTAAAGTCAGCTTGGCTGGAGTTACTTTTCACTCTCTTGAGTAACATTTCAATATTTGCCATTCTTGGGTAATGGAAATATAGCCAATCATCATTACACAACGGAGTGCTTTTTCCCTCTCACATTTTTACATCTGGATGAATTGTGGTTAAACAGTTGCCTGTATTGTCACAAGACATGAGCCTGTAATTTAAACAGCTTGATAAACATTTTTAATTTGGCAGCAGCTTTACAATTAAGCATATTGTGGAAATCACATTCTTTGTTGATATGCGCTGTAAGTGAAACAGTTTGGCATTGAATATATAAGGGCGGCACGGCAGCACAGTGGTGAGTACTGTTGCTTCACAGCTCCAGGGTCCCAAGTTCGATCCCCGGCTGGGTAACTGTCTGTGCGGAGTCTGCACGTTCTCCCCGTGTCTGTGTGGGTTTCCTCCGGGTGCTCCGGTTTCCTCCCACAGTCCAAAGATGTGCAGGTTAATTGGATTGGCCATGCTAAATTGCTCTTAGTGTCCAAAAAGTTTAGGTGGGGTTACTGGTTTACGGGGATAGGGTAGAGGTGTGGGGTTTAAGTAGGGTGCTCTTTCCAAGGGCCGGTGCAGACTTGATGGGCCGAATAGCCTCCTTCTGCGCTGTAAAATCTATGATTCTATACTCTATTGAATGAAATGAAATGAAATGAAAATGAAAATCGCTTGTTGTCACAAGTAGACTTCAATGAAGTTACTGTGAAAAGCGCCTAGTCGCCACATTCCGGTGCCTGTTCGGTGAGACTGGTATGGGAATTGAACCGTGTTGCTGGCCTGCCTTGGTCTGCTTTAAAAGCCAGCGATTTAGCCCAGTGAGCTAAACCAGCCCTGTAATAATTTTGTGAGTGTCAGTGAGATCACCTGCCATTTATCGAAACTCTTGAAAATACACGCTCAGTCTCCTCAATGTCTCCTCAGAAGGCAATCCCACCATCCCAAGGATTAGTTTGATGAACCTCCGTTATACTCCCTCGATGGCACGTCCATCCTGCCTTAGATAAGGAGACCAGGACTGTACACAATGTCATAATATGCACCCATGCACATATGAGGTAAAAACAGGCAGTAACAGACACCCAGGTTAGCCAATCAACATACAGGACAGAACACAACCAATCACCAGACAGAACACCAGAGGGGGACTTCCAACTATAAAACACACAAGGCATCAGCACTCCGCCTCTTTCCACTGGTGACAACTGTAGTGACAGTCAGGGTGTACATATCAGTCAGCACCTTCTACACGTGGATCAGAGCTAGTCTGGTCTAGTAAGTTAGAGTCAGTACACTTAGAGTAGTAGAGAGTCAACCCACAGCCAGCTGTGTGCATTGTTACAGAAGTTCAATAAATCGTATTGAACCAACGCCTACGTTTGGTGAATGCTTTACAGTTTATCTGCATCGTGTTGCAGTCCGTGTTACCCCAGGGTGAATAACACAACACACAATACTCCAGGTGCGGTCTGACCAAGGTTCTATACAATGGCAGCAAGGCATCTTTACTCCTGTACTCAAGTCCGCTTGTGACAAAGGCCAACATACCATTTGCCTTCCTAATTGCTTGCTGCACCTGCTTTCAGTGACTCATGAACAAGGGCACCCAAATCCTTTTGGACATCAACACTTCCCAACCCCTCACCATTTAAGAAATATTCAGTCTTTCACTTATTCACATTATATTGAATCTGTCATGTTCTTGCCCATTCAATCAGCCTGTCCAAATCCTCTTGAAGTCTCCTTGTATTCTCTGCACAACTCACATTCCCATCTAGTTTTCTATCATCAGCAAATTTGGAAATGTTGGCCCATCCCTTCCGGGTTTCCCAGCGTTGTATTTAGGGGATACCCCTATGATGTTCTGGGGAATCCCTCTAAGAGGTTCCCAGGTTGGCTTTACCCAGCAATTGCCCAGAAGTGCTAACTTCCTCTGGACAATTGCAGTGGGCTGGGAACCATCTGAGAGAAGCAATTTAAATTGCTATCCTTGGATAGTTCTCTCAGTTTTACCCTGATAGTTAGTGTGAAAGAATTAGAGGGAAATAAATCACTTCTAATTCCAGAGTAACTATTGAAAAAATCCCAGGGCAACCCTTGCAGGACACACCCCACACACGTGACAGCATCCCCCCTCCCCGGGGACCCACCACACCACCCCTGACCCACCTCCATCAGAGATTGCCACTCTGAGGAAGTTCTGGGTCATTACATTTGGTCCCCACATCCAAATCAATGACAGACAGCATGATGCATTGCACCTGATGCGGAGCTGGACAGGTCAGTTAAATAGTGGAGGAGGAGGGGGGGATGCTGAGGGGAAGGGGCGACCCTCACTTTAACTCCCTTGGACTGTGAGCAGCCTCAAGCTACACAGCTGAACGTTATTGCTCATGAGGAATTGACATTGTTAGTTGTGAGAGCATTCCACAGCTGCAGGTTGTGTTTGCTTCTTGCTCCTGCTGGTGGCTGCAGATGCCTGGAGGCTGCTGTTGCTGTTTCCTTCCTTTTCTGTAGCCGGAAAGAAGAACAATTTTTGCTAAGATAGCTGAGTGCTGGAATGTTGGGTTCAGGGAGACATATGATTCAAGAAGGCAATCTGGTTTGAAGGAAGGAGATGCTATGGGCTCCGATGGGTGACATTGTTCTTTAATGCATTTGAAGAAATTATTTTGCAGATTGCTGATGCTTTTGTTGCTGGTGTGGTGAGTGCTGCATGTAACTGGCACATCACCATGGGTTAAACATGCTGGAAGTCAAAGATGTTCAACTGCACCTTGAGTGCCAGTAGAATATGGGGATGCCAAGATGTGGTCTCGGTGAGATTGGGCCGTGTGGGAGGGCCTGCACAGCTGTGACTCTGGGACGGAGAATGGCACTGATACAAGTCATACATTGATGGACAGATCACTACAAAGTTCTGGACATGATAACGCATTCTCAAGCTTAGCCTCCATTACTGTTGAGGAATCTACAAGGGATGATACCGTGTGTTTCTTTTTTTGTAAAAATTAGCTGATATAGCTTTGCATTGGTACCTTAATGGAACGGCAACATTTCCTTGTTGTTAATGGTTAGTTTAATATGTGGAATGTTACGTAATTGATTTTCAAATCTTTGTTACTGTTGACTGTTTTGCAAACAAAATATTTTCAAGTGGTGCTGCTGCAGCTGCGGTTGCCTGGAGGCTGTGTGTTTGTTTGCTGCTGCCCCTTTGCTTTAGTGGCCTGGAGCAAGGAAAGGGAGGATGTATGATGACCTGCTGCCAGCACTGGAGAAAGGGAAGGGGTGCTATTTCGCTCTCCTGGTGTGAGTTTCCGATGTGATTTTCCACTGTTGAGAGTCCACTGCTGAGAGCTGCGGGATGGGGAGAGAGAGGCGGATTGAATCGAATGAGCAACTTGATGAAGGTGTTGAAGAAATGCTTTTGCAGATTGCTGGTGACTTTATTGTACTATTGGCTGATAATCTAGTTTTCTTTGTATAAATGAACAGTTGTGGTTTTGTGTTTGTACCGATATTCTGTGGTGAAAAGGTGCTTGTCTATGTGTGGCATGGTGCTTTTTCCTTGTTGGTTTATAGTCAGGGTGCTGTATGGACTGTGAAGGAGTTTGTCTTCATCTTTTTGTTTCAAGGTATTGTTGACCATTTAATAAACAAAAATATTCTCAAGTGGTTTCCCGTGGGTACACATGCCATGTCTCAGGTGGTGCTGGTGGACGCCCAGGCGGCCAGGTGCTGGAACAAATAGCAGCAGCATTGATGCAGGCCCATGTGCAGGGGGCCATGGCACACACTGAAGTCCCAGCCACCCATCAGGCCGAAGAGGAACCCAGAGGGGGACATCTGCGATGGGCCAAGGTGTACAGGCATTGTTGGTCTTTCGAGGAGATGACGGACATCATGGGCCGCAGGAGATTCCGACCCAACAAAGTGACAGTGCGACACCCCTGCGGACTTGGCACCCCGTGGAGGAGGAAGACATCCGCTCCCGGTGGCCGTGAAGGTCATCGCAGCCCTGAACGTTTATGCCACCGGTTCATTCCAGGGCTTGAGCGAGGACTTGTGCAGCATATCTCAAGCCACCGCCCACAAGGGTCTCCATGAGGTCATGGATGCCCTGTATGCCCAGGCAGCTGACTATATCAAATTTGAGCTTGACCCGGCCCACCAAGATGCCCGGGCTGTAGGATTCTCTGTCATCACTGGGATGCCCCAGGTCAAGGGTGTAATTGATGGTGCGCATGGCGCCTTGCGCACACCGGCAGGTAGGGGTTCCATTCCCTGAATGTTCAACTTGTGAGCGATCGCAACCTCTGGATCATGCACGTGTATGCGCACTTCCCAGGGAGCATGCATGACAGCTACATCTTGGGACACTCAAAGATCCCCAGCGTCTTTGAGGACCATCCCAGGGTGATGGGTTAGCTCTTGGGGTATAAGGGGTACCCGCTAATGTCCTGGCTGATGATGCCAGTGCGGAGGCCGGAGACTGAGGTGGAGACCCGATATAACAAGGCCCATGTCACCACCGGTGCTGTCAATGAGCGGTGCATCGGACTCCTCAAAATGTGGTTCCAATGCCTGGGCTGCTCTGGTGGTTCACTGCAGTACACTCCCGAGAGGGTCTCCCACTTTGTGGTGCTCTCCTGTATCGTCCACAACCTGACACAGCCGCGGGGCGACATGCTAGAGGAGGAGGAGGAGGGACATGTGGCCTCATCTAAGGAGCAGGAGCCAGACCAAAAGGTAGAGACTGAGCCTGGGGAAGAACTGCAGCAGAGCTGGAGGATGGAAGACAGAGTGTGGCAAGGGTCTGGCATTCCCGGACGGCCAGGGAGGCCCTCATCCTCGCCAAAGGATGAGGTTTTGTCTATCAGCTCACCCCCCTCCCACCCGACCCTGTATTCCCCTCCTGTATTCGCCCCCATTCCCTTCCTTCCCCCAATTCTCCTCCTTCCCCCCCCATTCCCTGACCCCCAGCTCCTCCCAACTATCCTGTTCCACCCTCCCAGGGTATATGTAACATCAACCGAGGATGATGGGCCTGTGTCAGCGGGTCAATACACAAGGCAGGAGAGTGATGGTAACTCGCTGTAAGATTAGCTATGGTGCTCGCCAGAATCAGGTATAACATGTTTTAATAATGAACATTGGACATTTCCATTCCCCTAGCGACAGATAGTGCCCCCCCCCCCCCCCCCCCCCCCCCCCGCCCGAGTTCCCACTCAGTGATCCTCTTTCTTAATCTTCCATGCTCTGCCACTACATCTAGATGTGTCTCCAGGATGCACATCAGAGCGGAAGCAGACCTGTGGCCTTTGATGCCCTTGGCGGGCGTCCTCTGGAGGGCCGGGAGGCAGAGGGCCCCAGCCGACTTACCGGTGTCGCAGGCGTCACTCTGCCACCCTGTTCTGTCCGCTGCCCTTGAGATGGTGTCAGGAGTGGAGGATTCGGAAGAACTGGAGGACCCTGGGGGGGCTCCATGGGACAGAGGAGCAGCTGGAGTGAGCTCCAGAGGCCTCTGCTTCATCTGGTTCTGCCAGTCCTAGTGCCTCCCCGTTATCTGCACCATGGTGTTAACACTCTCAGCTATGCTCTGCAGTGCCCTGGTAAAGTCCACCTGCTTCTGGGTTACATCCCTCAGTGACTGGGACATGCTCTGCATGGTTTCGGCACTGTCCACCTACATCGCAGACTGAGCCTGCCTTGGACACCACCACTCAAGACGTTGATCTCATGCTCCAGGTTTTCCACTGCGGTCGCCACCCTGGCACCTTTGTGCCACACATTGTCGACATCACCTCCTATGCCCACAGCCTTTGGGACTCCTCCAATCAGCTATGCACTCGCTGGAATGTAGCTGACATCCCTCTTGAATCTCACAGCCATGTCCTAGCATCTACATCAGCTCTGGGATAACCTTGTCCAGAGGCTCAGCATCTGGTGTGGACTTAGCAGAGTCCTGGGGTCCAGCAGTCCCTGCTGATGTCGTTGGATGTTCCTGCCTCCACCTGCTGGGCATCTGCAACTATGTGGGGCTCACAGATTGTCCCCCAGAAGCCTGTTCACTAATGTCGCCCACCAAGGTGTGTGTCTGCGCTGGTTGAAGGTGGGGGTGATAGCTGTGAAGCCTCAATGGTGGTCTCCTTGGAGCTCTCCTCCGAGGTGGTCTCTTGCGTAGGGGTGGGTGTGTGTGTGTGTGTGGCGGGGGGGGGGGGGGGGGGGCGCTGGTGGTCAGGCGGCAGGTAGTGGCGGTGGACAACGACTCCGGATGGCCTGGCCCCATCAGTTGGGGATCCTGCCGGACAATGGACATGCGTAGTCAGTGAGAGGGAAGGATCATTTTGTCTGACATGAACGACTCACTTGAGGCAGGTCATCTGGGTGAAGGGGCAGTGGATCCTCACCTCTGTGGCACGGGTCAACCTCACCGTCAGTGACGGCTTTCTCCTCGGTCAACCCCGCGACCTCTAGGGCCCGTTGCTCATAGGGGGTGCGGACTTAGATTTCTGGTACCTCGCCCCCCCCCCCCCCCCACCCCCCACCCCCTCCCCGTCTTGGCCCTTTCCCACTTATTATGGGCTGTCTTCTCATGCGGGGGCAAAGAGAATGCTTTGCGAGCCATGTGCTTGATGGATCGGGCGGGTCTATGACAGGTGGCATGTATGGGCACCGCAACTGGACATGAAGGGGTTGTACTGATGGATCACAGTGGTGCTGAGGAACAAGCACAAAGATCAAATGTGGGAAGGGTGCGAGGTATCAGCCAGTGATTTGTGGGGGGGAGGGGGGGGGGGGGTGGTTGGTGTTGGGAATTTTAGGGGTGGCAGGCGGAACTGATGCCAGGAGAAAGGTGGTAACTGACCCTTGCGGCTCGTTGGAGGTCGTTGGTCTTCTTCCGAAAGTGGACGCTGGTCCTCCTGCTGTAGTCAGGTTGCCCGTGCCTATAGTCGCTGCCACTGCCTCCCAGGCGGCATTGCCGACCCGGCTCTTGGTCCTCATCCGCAGCGTCAAGCAGCCTGGTAAGGTCAGCACCCCCAAAGAGAGGAGCAGGTGTGTGCGCTGCCATGCTTGTGTGTTGACTGGGAGTGAGTGGTGAGGGAGCGTTTAAAAGCAGCTCACCCTTGTTAACGGCAAGACGCTGAGGCATGAGTCTGCCGAATTAGACGGCGAGACAGCCAGTAATGGCAAGAAGTTCGTGGGGGCTCATTTCCGATAAGTGTCGTTAAATATGGGCTGCGATCTCACCCAAGCGGCAGTCAAGAAACACCGTCAATCGCGCCTAAAATGGCACTTAGAAAGGTTTCCGTTAAATCGCGCCCGTCGATCGTGAATAGCTGGTGCCCAGCACTAAAGTCGAATAACAATCCCATCCCAATTCTGAAGAATTCTGGGAATAGTCCTTACTGTCAATATCAATTAAGTTAAATATCATCAGACCATTTCTGATTAATTGTTCCTGGAGATTTAGGTCCCGTTTCATTAAAGTTGGCTAATAGGATCATAGAAAATCTTTAAAATGTTACAGGACGTGCAACATGAACCTTAGGATTCAACAACGCAGCTGAAATGCTGTACAATTTTAGGAAATGTAATGAATCTTTGAACAGGGAATTAACTGGATAATTCAGTCCTACTAATCCTCCTTCAGAATGAGTCACACCCAGTGACCACCCCTTTGGAAATCCATTTGTATGTTTAGGCCAGATTCAGCTTGGATGTGCTCCCACCAGGTTGATTATTTTCTCTTCATTCCCTTCCACCTTTCCCTCCAAATCACATGCTCGTTCTTTCAACTGTTAGTCTCGAGCATTTTGGGGGTGATTTTAAACCTACTCTGTCATAATATCCACTCATGTATATAATGAGATGCAAACAGGCAGTGATTGACACACAGGATGACCAGTAAACATACAACACAGCACAGCCAATCACCAGACAGGACACTACCACTATAAAGCCAGAGGGCACTAGGTTTCCCGCTCTCTCGGGACCCAGCTACTGAGACAGTCAGAGTCCACGAGCTAGCAAGCACAAACACCATGCGGTAGCTAGTAGGTCTGGTCAGGCTACTACAAGGTCACTCGTCAGATCAGTATTGTGTCAACCCGGAGCTGAATATGTACAGCAGTTCATCTAGTTGAATAAAACAGTGTTGGATCTTCTCCTGTGTTAGACGTCTGTTTCTAACTTCCCTGCATCGAGTGCAGTCCACATCGAACCAACCTGCCTAACACGTCACTCTCTGGAGGAAACAGGATGGGATTCTGGGTGGTAAATCCAATCCTGAGTCCGGGCAACATGGTGGCACAGTGGGTAGCACTGCAGCCTCACAGCGCCGAGGTCCCAGGTTCGATCCCGGCTCTGCGTCACTGTCCGTGTGGAGTTTGCACATTCTCCCCGTGTTTGCGTGGGTTTCGCCCCCACGACCCAAAGATGTGCAGGGTAGGTGAATTGGCCAAGATAAATTGCCCCTTAATTGGAAAAAATGAATTGGGTATTCTAAATTTAACAAAAAAATCCAATCCTGAGCCACCTAGACCTGTTGAACCCTAATTTACACTCAGGCCTGAGCAGCTAAGTCCTTATCATCGGGAGAAAGGGAGCAGGGTTTTCACAAGTCAGCAGCTCCTTCCCACCTACTCCCTCTGCATTCCTGATGGGAAGTTCTCCAAAGGGGAGAAGCCTGAAAATCAAGACTAACCTGCCTCGAGTTTTGCAGTTGTGGGTCCAGTAGAGCTGTGGTTATTTTCTATTTTATTTTTAAAAATAAATTTAAAGTACCCAATTCATTTTTTCCAATTAAGGGGCAATTTAGCGTGGCCAATCCACCTAGCCTGCACATAGAATTTACAGTGCAGAAGGAGGCCAATCAGCCCATCGAGTCTGCACCGGCTCTTTTGAAAGAGCACCCTACCCGATCTCACACCTCCACCCTATCCCCATAACCCAGTAACCCGACCCAACACTAAGGGCAATTTTGGACACTAAGGGCAAGTTTAGCATGACCAACCCACCTAACCTGCACATCTTTGGACTGTGGGAGGAAACCGGAGCACCCGGAGGAAACCCACGCACACACGGGGAGAACGTGCAGACTCCGCACAGACAGTGAACCAAGCCGGGAATCGAACCTGGGATCCTGGAGTTGTGAAGCAATTGTGCTAACCACCATGCTACTGTCTTTGGGTTGTGGGGGCGAAACCCCCGCAAACGGGGAGAATGTGCAAACTCCGCACGGATAGTGACCCAGAGCCGGGATCGAATCTGGGACCTCGGCGCCGCGAGGCAGCAGTGCTAACCACTGTGCCGCCCGTGCTGTGGTTATTTTGCTGAATGATTGATCCAGCGGCTTGGGCTAACGAACTGCAGCGGGGGAATTTAAATTAAATCAATTCTCTAAATAGGAATAAGAAGCTGGTATCGGGAATAGTGATGAGGAAACTAATAGAATTTGTTGTAAAAGAAAACATATCTGTGTCACTAATCTTCTTCGGAGAAGGAAATCTGCCACCCTTACCTGGTCTGGCCTATTTGTGATCAATATGGTTGACTTTGCCCTCTGAAATGACCTTGTGATCCAACCTTCTCAAGGACAATTAAGCATAGGCAGCTTTTCTTCCGTTCTTGTTTTCACTCTGCATCTTCTTCCTCTTGTACGCACTCTCAGCATCCCTAAATCTGTCTTCTCTCCTTCCTCTACTTCCCTTCTATAGCTTTCCACCTTCGCTCACCTCTTTCTATTCTCTCTCTGCTTTCCATCTCTTTCTCCATCTCTCTCCCTCTCTCTCTCTGTCATTATGTCTGATTTTGTCTGTGGATTGTCCAGTTTGTATTACTCACATTGACTCAGTTAAGGTTAATGAATCCGTGGACATAATCAAAAATGTAAAAACAGCTGGAGGGTAGGAGAGAGTTTGTGATTAACTGTTTCCTGGTTGGTCAGATTGTTCTTGTGAATTCACTTCACCCGGAAAGAAAAATCCCAATAGTTTACCTGCTGAAGTTGAAATCCAGGGAATGGCTGAGTTTTGATCAATTTCAGTCAAGATCCTTAAAGAGACGTTAAGCCGTCTATTAGCATATGAAATGGATTTGGCGTTGATTTCAGACAGGTGCAGAGATGCCTATATACTGTTTAGGGTGATAGGGAGTCGAACATATTTCAGGTACACTTGGAGCCTGACACATATTCTTCTGAAGTTGAATCTTGCTTGATTTGTTTTGGACCTGTGAAATGAGGTCCAACTTCACCCCCATTGTGTCCAGCTGTTGGACATCTTTGCCAAGGAAAGACGCCTAGATTCTGGAGATGGTACAGGAGGGATTTACTGAGTTTCTGTTCTTGCGATGACAAAAATGGTAAGTATGTTACGTCCAGTGAGGAAAGAGGTAGCCTTTTGTGCGTGAGTATGGTCTGCAAGTGTGGGGATCCCAGCTCCCAGCTGATCACAGCCAGGGGAAGCGGTGACATGGTGGTAATGTCACTGGACTAGTAACCCAGGGCTGATGCCTTGGGGACGCAGGTTCAAATCCCATCATGGCAGCTGGACTACATGTGACCTAGCAGGCCACTCAGTTCAAGGGTAATAAGGGACGGGCAACAGATGCCCATTGGCAATGATGCTCACATCCCATGAATGAATAAGGAAAAAAACGCCATGGGGAGGAGTCATTAAGGTCCCCTTACAATGATTGGCAGCTGCCCCTTACCACCTCTCACCTGAAGCTTCATCCACAGCCAGTGCAGGAGTTCAAAACCAGTGGGATGGACTGTTGGAGGCGAATGTCACAAAGTACAGATGGCCTTTATTTGAAGCTTGTTCTTACCACCCAATGCAGCATCTGGATTTGATATTGAGGCTCTCTGGAGGAATTGTCCAAAAGAGCGCCTTGAGCTAAGACAAAGGATTAAACACATCTTTAAGCTGAGGGTCGGTGTGAATGAGAAGAACCTGGGGGCATTTTTAAAATTTTAATTCAGAATGAAAACCTCTTGTCCCTGGTATCATCGTTGTGAATTGCTGCTGTGGAGCATGGGGTTTTAAACCAGATCGCATCTGCTTCACGAAACAGATGTTCTCGCTGAAACCCTGCAGCCGGAGCAATTTCATCATTAACTCTGAGTGTAACACTTTCAGACTGTGGTTTGATAGCATCTCAGTTAGTCATGGTGGCCCCAGGGCCGACAGAGTGGAAAATGAGCACGCTGAACATTCCCCAGTATCTGATCAGGAGCACATAGGACAATATCCACTGACACCCAACTATAGGTCCACACTGTCTGCTGAGTTTTGCAGCTGGACATGCAATAATAATATTTATTATTGTCACAAGCAGGCTTACAAAGAAGTTACTGTGAAAACCCCCTCGTCGCCACATTCCGGCGCCTGTTCGGGTACACAGTGGGAGAATTCAGAATGTCCAATTCACCTAAGAAACATGTCTTTTAGGACTGGTGGGAGGAAACCGGAGCACCCGGACGAAACCCACGCAGACAGGGGGGTGAACGTGCAGACTCCACACAGACAGTGACCCAAGCCGGGAATCGAACCCGGGTCCCCGGCTCGGTGAAGCAACAGTGCTAACCATTGTGCTACCGTGCCGCCACTTGGGTGATAGGTGGAGGGAGGGTAATGACCCCCCCCCCCCCCTCGCCAGGAGTACAGAGAGAACAGGACAACAATTGGGAGGAAGGAAGACACGCTGGAATGGCCTGAGAATTTCCCAATCTTGGATTGCACCGTTTGCCGCTGGGATGGGGAACACAGGGAGCTGGTGGAACAACCAATCACGATTGCTTGTGGTTACCATGAGCTGTCAGAGACCAACCGCCCCCCCCCCCACACACACACACACACCCGCCAAATAAGGATGAAAATTGGTTGGAAAGTCGGTTGCAGAAAAATGTCCTGATGGCGTGCCTAATCAATTCTTGGTTCCCACTTCAGATTTACAGGCTGGCTTGTTGACATGACTGAGCAGCCGCCTCAGCAGCATGCTGTCAGCCACGGTGCCAGACTCTGCACTCACCCTGGTGACCCCCCCTCCCCCCTCCCCTCTCTCTCTCTACCCCCCCCCCCCCCCCCAGACTCTCTCTCTCTCCCTCCCTCAGCTCTCAGACCTAATAAAACCTGTCAGAGACACACTGGGCAACAATACACGTTTTGTTCTTGCATGGGGAAAAATTAATGGGTTGCTTCTTTCAGAGCCCTCGCTGGGCTGCCTGCTTATGTTGGCACCGAGACCAAACTTCTGTAGCTGCGTCTGGTTAAAGGTGGGGGGAGGGGGGGGGGTGGAATTATTATTTTTATTTATTTATTCAGAAAGGTGGGATTGAAGTGAAATGGCCGCCCTGTGAGCCAGTCAGAGGCAGCGGGGCAGGGTGTGGGGTTTTCCATGTGCACTTGAGAGAAAAGTTTTTATGAGACAGATGGTTTTCATCTTGAGAGAGCAACGGGGTTGGGTTTAGCGCTGGGTTGTAAAAGAAACACTATCTCTCCCTGTTTGTCTGGAGGGGGAAGGACTTTCACACACGCAAAAAAAATAGAATTTGCAAAAAACATCAGACTTCTTGGTTTGACACAATCCAGCCTTTTTTCATAAATCTGATAAGTGCCTCAGTAGAATTAAATTATCTCCTCTTTCGAAGTCGGCTAAAATATTACGTTTAATGGAAATCCCCCCCCCCCCCCCCCCCCCCCCCCCGGCCACGGGGGTCAGTCAATTTGCTTTTTTTTTGTTGCTTTTTTTTTTCCAGTGGGGTTAAGCAGGGGGCAGTCAGGGTGTAAAGACTGACTCCGCGCTCAGTATGAGTTCTGAGGAAACACATTGCTGCTTATAGTGTGCACCAGGCATCTTGTGGACACATGTTTAAGCTGCGGTTTCTTATTGCACTTTGGCTGTGTTGAAAGCGGCTTTTTCAACTCCAGTTTCCTGTCACTCCAGTATCCCCCCCCCCCCCCCCTCACAAGCTGCTGACTCGACGCTCGCCGCGCGGGTGTCAACAGCACTTCACTACCTGACACAGCCGTGTGCATCATTTCGTGCGAACCCCCCAGACCTGCTCGGCTGTGGAAGGCTGCACTGTGCCCCTCCTGGAGTTAGCGAGTGATTCTAAACAAACCTGTTGGACTTTAACCTGGTGTTGTAAGACTTCTTCCTGTGCCCACCCCAGTCCAACGCCGGCGTCTCTCCACATCGTCGCTCAGTGGCGCAACACTTTCCTCGCTGATTTAGGGAGATTTGTGGGTTCAAGTCCCACTCCAGAAGCTTAGGCCCGTATTGGAGGTGATGTTCACAGCAGTGCACTGTGGCAAGTGTTGTCCCCTTTGATGAGATTTTACACTGAGGCCTCATCTCCCCATTTAAATGGGCAAACAATAAGTAATGACACTGTCTGAAGAGGGGCGGGGGGAGGGGTGTAATATAGACAAAAGAACTGGACTTTTTAAGCCATTCTGTGGAAGTTGGACGAGGACAGGCAAACTGTTTTAATTGTGTTGCCTGAAGGACAACGTTGATAAGGACACAAGGGAGAACCTCCCTGCCCTTCTTAAAACAGCGGCATGGCAGCACAGTGGTTAGCACTGTTGCTTCACAGCTCCAGGGTCCCAGGCACGATACCCGGCTCGGGTCACTTGTCTGCACGTTCTCCCCGTGTCTGCGTGGGTTTCCTCCCGGTCTCCAGTTTCTTCCAACGAGTCCCGAAAGACGTGCTGTTAGCTAATTTGACCATTCTGAATTCTCCCTCCGTGTACCCGAACAGGCGCCGGAATGTGGCGACGAGGGGCTTTTCACAGTAACGTAATTGCAGTGTTAATGTAAACATACTTGTGACAATAAAGATTATTGTAAAAAGATCCCGTTCCAGGATATTATGTTCACCTCAGAGGGCAGGATCGCAATGTAACATATCATCCAAAAGACTGTCCCTCCAACAGTGCACCATTGTACTGACCCTCTGACAGTGCAGTGCTCACCTAGTACTGATCCTCTGACAGTGCAGTGCTCACCTAGTACTGATCCTCTGACAGTGCAGCGCTCACCTAGTACTGATCCTCTGAAAGTGCAGTGCTCACCTAGTACAGATCCTCTGACAGTGCAGCGCTCACCTAGTACTGATTCTCTGACAGTGCAGTGCTCACCTAGTACTGATCCTCTGACAGTGCAGTGCTCACCTAGTACTGATCCTCTGACAGTGCAGTGCTCCCTCACCACCGACCCTCTGACAGTGCAGTGCCCCCTGAGTACTGACCCTCCAACAGCAGTGCTCTCTCAGTACTGACCCTCTGATAGTGCAGTGCTCCCTCAGTACTGACCCTCAGACAGTGCAGCACTCCCTCAGTACTGACCTTCTGACCTTCTGACAGTGCAGCGCTCCCTCAGTACTGACCCTCCCATAGTGCAGCACTCCCTCAGTACTGACCTTCCAACAGTGCAGCGTTCCCTCAGTACTGACCCTCTGACAGTGCAGCACTCCCTCAGTACTGTCCCTCTGACAGTGCAGCACTTCCTCAGTACTGATCCTCCGACAGTGCGGCACTCCCTGGAACATCAGTCTTGATTTTTATCCCAAAGTCCTGGTGTGGGTTTTGAGGAAAAATTTCACCAACTCAGAGAGGAGAATATTATTAACAGAGCCACTAAATATTGAGCACTGGTCTCATTACTCGAATAGGATGCAAATGGGGGAGAGGGAGGGAGAGAATAGACATTGTACATTTAAAACCCGTGCCATAAAAATTGAGCCAGATTATAAAACAGTGCTGCTTTCCAGCCCCCAAAATAATGTTTTTGCATAGTTTTGCTCTTTCCATCTATGAGATGCTGTTCCGCATTAGCAATCATCCCCAAATGTATGTCTTACTTACCAATGCCTTCTAAGCAGGCAAAGGGATCAGGCAAATGATAGGGGCTGTGTGTATCGCTGGGTGGCACAGTAGCACAGTGGTTAGCATTGCTGCTTCACAGCGCCAGGGTCCCAGATTCAATTCCCGGGTCACTGCTTGTGCAGAATCTGCACGTTCTCCCCATGTCTGCGTGGGTTTCCTCTGGGTGCTCCGATTTCCTCCCACAAGTCCCAAAAGACATGCCCGTTAGATGAATTGGACATTCTGAAATCTTCCTCAGTGTAGCAGAACAGGCATCGGAGTGTGGCGACTGTCATAATATCCACTCATGTATATAATGAGATGCAGACAGGCAGTGATTGACACATAGGATGACCAGTAAGCATACAACACAGCACAGCCAATCACCAGACAGGACACTGCCACTATAAAGACAGAGGGCACTAGGTTTCCCGCTCTCTCGGGACCCAACCACTGAGACAGTCAGAGTCCACGAGCTAGCACAGTGAAAACACCATGCGGTAGCTAGTAAGTCTGGTCAGGCTACTACAAGGTCACTAGTCAGATCAGTATAGTGTCGACCCACAGCTGAATATGTACAGCAGTTCATCTAGTTGAATAAAACAGTGTTGGATCTTATCCCGTGTTAGACGTCTGTTTCTAACTTCCGTTGCATCGAGTGCAGTCCACATTGAACCAACCTGCCTAACACATCAGCGACTAGGGGCTTTTCACAGTAACTTTATTGCAGTTTTAATGTAAGCCTACTTGTGACACTAATAAAGATTATTATTATTAATGGTGACCACCCACACCAATACTGATGGTTTACTTTTATATTTCGCGCCTAAGTTGACCCCTGTTTTTGGAAGAAATTTTGAGGCTTCAAAGTTTGACGTGTACGCCAACTTTATGGTAACTTCCACAAAGTGCCCACGTGTCTGAGGTTTTGTGCTAAATTTCGAACTTGAGTGTGATTTCCCGTTGCATCCTTGCAGGCATTTTCCACATTGAAGGAAAACTCCGAACTTGCCAGCCAAGCACAGTACTGGGAAAAAACAGGTGGCCAAAGAGCTCAAAACGGAATCAGGCACTGGCAGAATCCGGACCTCCCAAAGATCCTCAGAAAAACCAGCTCCCATGGGTGGTTTCAGGCCCCCTGCAGGTGCAGCTCTATTTCAGCACCCCTGCTGCCATACCCTGGGTTGGCATTGAATGAAAGTGAAAGTTGCCAGTTTCCCCAGGATCAGAGGCTGCTTTCCACTTTGAGGGGGAGAGCTGACTGGTGGTGATTTATCCTGAGGATCACCGCACCTCAGGCGAGGGGCAAGGTTGAGAAGGCAGGGCCTTCATGAATAACCTCAGCCGCTATGGGGAATTGAATCTGCGCAGTTGGCATCACTCCGCATCACGAACCAGCTGTCCTGCCAACTGAGGTAAAACGGCCCTGTACGTTCGTTGGAGCAGGAGGAGGCCATTCAGCCCAACAGCACGTTCTGCCATTCAATTAGACCGCAGTCAATCTGTATTTTGCAGGGTTAATTTGGTGGGCTTTGAGCTAGGGTGTTGGGGTTAGTGTTAGGATCAGGAATCGGGTTTAAAGTTGAGCTTAGGTTAATGTTTGGTAGCTAGGGTTAGAGTTTGAGGTTATGATTAGGGTTAAGGAGTTCGGGTCAAGATTCAAGGCCATATATTATGGTTAGGTTAACGTTCGGGGTTTGGGTTAAAAGCTAGGTCACAATTAGACTGTGAAGGTTATTGACGATGTCAGGTGAATGCTGCATTGTGCAATCTTTGCTTGTGGTTTGTTAACTGGTAACACCTGTTAGCTCAGCCTTACTAAGTCCTGAGAGGTGCCAACCTACCGCACCACTACATGGAGAGTGAGGAGTGGCAGGAAGCAGGGAGGTGTTGTGGGTGGGCGTATGGGAATGGGATGGCGGGGGAGTAGGCAATGAAAAGATAAACCTCAGTTTCAAATTCTAATTTAATTTGATCTGAAGTGTGTGGGAAGCTGGGAGGAGATGAGGTAGTGAGTGGGACACTGGGAGTATTATTTCTGTCACCACCAAATCCTTTTTTAAATTATTTTTTTCTTGAAGTCACATTTGGACAAAATCATTTTCAAGATTTGCTTTTTATTGCTGCCTTTAGGACCCTGTAAGAGAGAGGAAAAAGTGGTGGAACCTGGGCCTTTGATGTTGCAAACCTTCACACATCACTAGTTTTTAAGAGGTCTGATTTACAGGAGCTGGTCTTGCTTCTATCACCAACTGTGTTCCAAAAGTTGGATTACCTCCTGTTGGTATGAAAAATAGGGGGAGTTGGGTAATGTGTAAATTCGCAAAGATAAAGCAAACTGCAGGATTTCAGTGAAGCCCACGGACCCTCCAGCATGGGGTGTAGCTACGTTAGATATGAATTCACTCCCCTACCTTGAATCCAACCTGGGGCTATTTCTCTGGGTCTTTTTCTCTCTCCCTCCTTCTTTCTAGCCCCCTCTCTCTTTCTCTCTTTTTCTCTCGCTCCCTTTCTCTCTCCCCACTCTCTCCTTCCCCCTCTTTCTCACTCTCTTCCTCTCTATCTCACTCTTTTACTCTGTCCAGCATTTCCCAGCATTTTCTCTTTTGGTTCATCTTTTACTCTCTCTTTCTCTCACCCCCCCCTTTCTCTGTTCCCCTCTTTCATCTCTCATCCCCCTTTCTCTCTTCCCCTCTTTCTCTCTGCCCCTCTTTCTCTCTCTCGCTCTTTCTCTCTCTTTCTTTCTTCCCCTCTTTTCTCTCTCTCTTCCCCTCTTTTATGTCTCTCTTTCTCTCCCCTCTTTCTCTCTCTCACCTTTTCCTTTCTCTGCCTTTTCTCTCACCCTTTTTTCTCTTTCGCTCCCTTCTCTCTCGCCCCACTCATTCTCTCGCCCCCCTGTTTTTCTCTCTTTCTCAGTCCCTTTCCTCTCTCCTCCTTTTCCTCTCTCCTTTTTTCTCTCACTTTTCCTTTTCTCTCTCTCCCCCTTTCTCTCCCCCCCCCTTTCTCTCCCCACCCCCTTTCTCTCTCTTTTCCCTCTTTCACTTCCACTTTCTTGCTCTCTCTCATTCTCTGAGACTTTTCAGCCTTGCCGCAGCCGCTTTTCCAGCAGCAGATGCAACGATCCATTAACATCCCCGTTAACACTGACAGGACAAGAAGATCCTATGGGCAGGAGGGGCTGGAAATTCCCACCCTTTGTCTGAGTAAAGGAGCAGTTTGTCAATCTTCTCTTTGTCTTACTTTATTGATACATACAAAATGTTTACAGTGCTCAACAGGGTAGATGTACCAGGGACTTTATGAGGCAGACCCAGGAGGAGAGGAGGGGGACATGGGGTGGTTTCTGGACGAGCTGGAATTTCCCCAGGTGGAGGAAGCAAAGAGGCAGGCGTTGGAGGAGCCGCTGGGGCTGAGGGAGGTGCTGGATAGTATCAGGGGTATGAAGTCGGGGAAGGCCCCTGGGCCGGATGGGTACCCAGCAGAACTTTCTAAGGAATTTGTGGCGGACCTGGCACCACATCTGTTGGGGGCATTTAATGAACCACTGGAGAAGGGGGATTGCCAGAGATGATGAAGCAGGCAGTAATCACATTAATCCCCCAAAAAGGGAAGGATCCGGTGGAATGTGGGTCGTATAGACCCATATCACTATTGAACACGGATGTGAAAATATTGGCTAAGTTGTTGGCGGGGAGGATGGAGGACTGTGTCCCGAGGGTGGTTGCAGAAGATCAAACAGGCTTCGTGAAGGGCAGGCAGCTCGCGAGTAATATAAGACGGCTGTTGAATGTGGTGATGAATCCGTCGAGAGCTCTGGTACCGGAGGTGGTGGTGTCCATGGACGCGGAGAAAGCATTTGATCGGGTGGAGTGGCGGTACTTGTTTGAAGTTTTGGGAAGGTTTGGGTTTCGGCCGAGATTTGTGGCATGGGTACGGTTGCTGTATGTGGCGCCAAGAGCGAGGGTGAGGACGAATGATATGAGCTCACAAAGCTTTGACTTACACAGGGGTATGAGGCAGGGGTGCCCGCTGTCGCCACTACTGTTTGCGCTGGCCATAGAGCCATTGGCGATGGCCAGCGGGGGGGTCAGCAGAGTGGCAGGGGATAATGAGGGGACGGAGGGAGCATCGGGTGTCGCTCTATGCTGATGACTTCTTGCTGTATGTTTCGGATCCGTTGGAGAGTATGGGAAGGATTATGGGCCTGTTGGGAGGTTTGGAGGGTTCTCGGAATACAAGCTGAATGTAGGGAAAAGCAAGGTATTCCCGGTGAATGAGCTGGCACAGCCGGCTAATTTAGGGGGGAATGCCATTTATGGTAGCGAGGGATAGGTTTAGGTACTTGGGGATTCAGGTCGCGAGGGAATGGACGGGGCTCCATAAGTGGAACTTAATGAAGCTGGTGGAGGAGGCCAGGGAGGATCTTAAGAGGTGGGATACACTGCACTTAACGTTGGCGGGGAAGGTCCAAGTGGTGAAAATGAATATTATGCTGAGGTTCTTGTTTATCTTTCAGGCTCTCCCGATCTTTATACCAAAGGTCTTTTTTCAGAAAGTGGACACAATCATCTCTGACTTTGTATGGGCGGGGAAAGTGCCGAGGGTGGGGAGGACCCTGCTACAGAGGCAGCAGGGGGTGAGCTGGCGTTGCCAAACTTGCTTCATTATTATTGGGCGGCAAATGTGGACAAGGTGCGGCGGTGGTGGGAAGGAGAAGGGGTAGAGTGGGTTAGGATGGAGGAGGAATCTTGTAAGGGGTCTAGTTTGAGGGCTATGGTGACGGCAGCATTGCCAATGGCTCCGAGTAGGTGTTCAGGGAGCCCAGTGGTGCAGTCCATGGTGAAGATATGGAATCAGCTGAGGAGGTATTTTAGGGTGGAAGGGATGTCGGTGCTTAACGCCGCTGTGCGAGAATCATGGGTTTGAGCCGGGGGGGGATTATCATAGAATTTACAGTGCAGAAGGAGGCCATTCGGCCCATCGAGTCTGCACCGGCTCTTGGAAAGAGCACCCTACCCAAGGCCAACACCTGTACCCCATCCCAGTAACCCCACCCAACACTAAGGGCAATTTTGGACACTAAGGGCAATTTATCATGGCCAATCCACCTAACCTGCACATCTTTGGACTGTGGGAGGAAACTGGAGCACCCGGAGGAAACCCACGCACACACGTGGAGGATGTGCAGACTCCACACAGACAGTGACCCAAGCCGGAATCGAACCTGGGACCCTGGAGCTGTGAAGCAATTGCGCTATCCACAATGCTACCGTGGATGGATAGTGTATACAGGAGGTGGAGGGAAGTGGGGCTGGTCAAGGTGAGGGATTTGTATTTGGAGGAAGGGTTCGCCAGTCTGGAGGAGCTAAGGGAGAGGGTAGAGCTGCCGAGGGGTAGTGAGTTCAGGTATCTACAAGTTAGGGACTTTGCACGAAAGGTCTGGAAGGGGTTCCCTAGATTACCGGGCTACACCCTGCTGGAGCGACTGCTGCTTCCGGATGGGGAAGGGGAGGGAAGAATTGGCGATATATATAAGCGGCTGGGGGAGCAGGGAGGCGAGCGGGTGGTGAAGATCAAGGAGAAATGGGAAGCGGAGTTGGGAATGGAGATCAATTGGGGAGTATGGAGTGAGGCACTGTGAAGGGTAAACGGGACCTCCTCTTGTGCAAGGATGAGCCTGATACAGTTTAAGGTGGTGCACAGGGTGCATATGACTCGGGCGAGAATGAGTGGGTTCTTTCAGGGGGTAGCAGATGAGTGTGAGAGGTGTGGATGGGGGTCAGCGAATCACGCGCACATGTTTTGGGGTTGTGAAAAATTGGGAAGATTCTGGGCGGGAGTGTTCGCGGTCTTAGCCAGCATAGTGGAGGAGGGAGTGGACCCGGACCCTTTGGTGGCGATATTTGGGGTTTCAGAGAAGCCGGAGCTCATGGAGGGGAGGAAGGCCGATGTCGCGACCTTCGCCTCTCTGATTGCACGGCGGCAAATTTTCCTGGAGTGGCGGTCGGCATCGCCACCGGGGGTAGCAGCATGGTTGGGTGACCTGTATGACTTCCTGCGGTTAGAGAAGATAAAGTGTGAGTTAAGGGGCTCAGCAGGGGAGTTTGATAAAAGGTGGGGTCTGTTTGTGACCGTGTTTGAGGAGATGTTCATCACAGGGGGATGGGGTGGGGGGGGGGGGGGGGGGGTGGGGGGGCGGGTGATGGGGAGGGGGAGGATTGAAAAAGGAGAAAAATCTGTCCAAACTGCTTAGTTGATTGTTGGGAAGAGTGTTTCCTGGGGTGTTTATTTGCTGTAACTTACTTTTGATACAAGTTTGAATTAAAATGCGTTTAAAAAAAAAAAGAAAAGAAAAACAGGGTAGATGTAGAAAGGATGATTTCCCTGATTGTGGGTGGGTGGGGGGTGGGGGGAGGGAGGGGGGGGTGCGGGGTAGTTGGTGGTGAGGAGGGTGGTCGAGAACAGAGGACACAGTCTCAGACTAGGGGGGCCGGTCATTTAGGGCTGAGACGAGGAGGGATTTCTTCCCTCAGAGGGTGGTGAACCTTTGGCATTCTCTACCCCAGAGGGCTGTGGAGGCTCAGTCATTGGACGCAATTCTCAGGCCGTTGCGGTTCACTTTTCCCATCGGTAGCGCATCCTCGCCAGCGGGTTTCCCAGCGGCGTGGGGTGGCTTCAGTGACAAATCCCATTGACAAGCGACGGGAAGAGAGAATCTCAGTTCGAGCGAACGGCGCACTGCCAGGAAACACCACGGCTGGGGGGCCGGAGAATCCAGCCCATTGAGTATGTTCAAGACTGAGATTGGTAGATTTCTAGATATTAAAGATACGGAGATAGCAGGGACAAGGACGTGGAGCTGGAAGATCAGCCTTGATTTAGTTGAATGGAGGAACAGGCACAAGGGGCCGAATGCTATACTCTGCCCCCATTTCCAACATGCTTATCTTTATGCTCATCTGCCCCCTATCCTGCAGTCCTGGTGCCAAGGTCCCAGGTTCGATCCCGGTTCTGGGTCACTATCCGTGTGGAGTTTGCACATTCTCACCGTGTTTGCGTGGGATTCGCCCCCACAACCCAAAAAGAAAATGTGCAGGGAAGGTGGATTGGCCACGCTAAATTACCCTTTATTGGAAAAAAATACATTGGGTACTCTAAAATTATTTTTTAAAATGTTATCTCAGGATTAATCTTTCTTCCTGGTCTCAGTACATTTGATACCAGTGAAATCTTTTCTCATTGACTTTTTTTAACATTTAAAATGTGTGCATTTTCCAAACCTTTCTCCATAACTGTCCCTTTTACACTGGAGGTCAGTCCAAGAGTGCCTTCACTGCACCCTCCCGAAGAAGTTGAATACTTCTCAGTGCCTGTGTGACCAGTTATGAGGTACAAAATCAAATTGGCTTCTGGTCAGAGCACCATGCAGTTTCAACTTAACACCCGGGGACCTGCCGGCTCCTGAATTGGCACAGCTGTTTCCCATCGTTACCACAGAGTGAATATACTTGGTGGCCAGGATTCTCCGACCCGCCGCCGTGTCGGAGAATCCCCGCCGCGACCCGCCACCTCGACGCCAGCTTCTCCATTCTCCGGCGTCGATTCTCGGACGCCCGCGGGATTGCGATTCTCCGAGTGGCCAACGCGTTCGGCGGGACCTGGAAGTTGGGTGTGCGGGGGCCGTCCTGGAGGGGGGGGGGGGCGGGGGCATCCGAACCCGGGGGGGGGGGGGGGGGGCCCACGGTGGCCTGGCCCGCGATCGGGGCCTACTGATCGGCGGGCAGGCTGGATCTGTGGGGGCCTATTTTACTCCCCGCCGGGTCCCTGTAGGGTTCCGTCATATTGCCCGGGGACCGGCGCGGAGAAAGGAAACCCCGCCTATGCGCGGAATCACCCTGGTTGTAGCGCGCATGCGCAAAAATACGCCGGCCGTTCTGCGCATGCGTGATTTCGCGCCAGCCATTCGGCGCCGGCTGGAGATGCGAGGACCACTCCGGCGCCAACCTAGCCGCCTAGGAAGGGGCGAATTCCTCACTTCGGGGACCGTTGACGCCGGAGTGGTTGCCGCCGGTTTTCACGCCGGTGTGGGGACTTAGCCCCGTTATTAAAGAATCCCGCCTTAAAGTATTTCGCTGGCTGTAAAGCTTCTCGGGGTGTCCAAATAGGTGCCAGAACAATGCAAGTTCTTTTTTTTTCTTCTTGTTAGTCATGGCTTCACAGAGTGGAGTGGACATTGAAAGAGTCGATTCAACAGTTGCTCCTCCATTTCTCTCAGGCTCTCACCTCATTGCTTAAACACCGTTCATTCAGTAAAATAACTTCCCCCTATTTTAATCTTTGATTGCGTAAGACGCTTGTCTGTGCTGAATTATAACTGCTAGAGATCTGTCACTTATATTTATTGCCTGCAACTTCTGAATGGCATCACCAAACTCCACCACCCTCTCCAGTTTACTATTAATCACAAATCATAGAATAATAGAATCACTACAGTACAGAAGGGGGCCATTTTTGTGTTGTGGGGGTGAGACCCACGCAGACACAGGGAGAATGAGCAAACACCACACGGACAGTGACCTGGGGCCGGGATTGAACCCGGGTCCTTGGCGCCGTGAGGCAGCAGTGCTAACCGTTGCGCCACCGTGCTGCCCTGCAAGACCACCTTTTAAATGAGTTGAGGGCTTCTACCTCCACTACCCTTTCAGACAGTGTGTTCCAGTACCATAACCACCATGCTCCTATCCCCCAAACCTGCCATATGTGGTAACGCAGCTACACAGTGAGAGAGGGATAGACAACCCCAACAATAGGTGAACACGGGTCAGAAAGATAAATGGGTGGGGCCGTTTGCTGGCGGAGGGATTCTCGGTTGCATTTGAGTGCTTACATATATCTGCCCCTGCACCACCCACAGTAGCTACCCCCGCCCCCATAACACCCCTGAGAGCACCCCGCCCCCCCCCCCCTCACACACACTCAGCTTTCACCCACACAATCAATGAACTGGTATATTGCTTGATTATTGTCTCTTCGGTACCTTGATTGTAAATCAATTATTAGGCGTCTCGATCCTTGATTTGTTGCACAATTCAGTTACGGTGTCACTGACACCGTGGCATCTCCATTGAGATGTTACTGTATTGCTTAGTCATCTCTCAATCAGGAAATTGTTCTCAATGATTATTATGTCAGTATGTTGGTTGTTACTGGATTATGGAGTCGCTCAGTATGCATCACTGGGTTACAAGTGCCTCGATCAATGTATAATTTAGTTATCTTCAAAAAAAGAACAACCTTGTTATCTTGGGCGATTCTCCGAACTCCAAGTTATGTGTTTCTTGCTGGTGGGAGGCGGCGGAATCCTCTGCTGCCGCTGCTGTCAATGGGAATTCCCACTGGAAACACGCCAGGCTGTCAGGAAGCCCACGGGCGGGGGTGCGCTGCCTACGGGAACTGAGAATCCCTCCGCCAGCAAACGGCCCCACCTCTATCACTGTGCAGCTGCATTAATAGCTCACTGATTTTTAACAAATTATTCCACAGGATGGCGGCTCCGCTGTCTAGGCCAACGTTTGTTGCCCGTCCCTAATTGCCCTCAAGAAGGTGGGGGCGAGCCGCCTTCTTGAACCACTGCGGTCCAAAATTGGTTAATAATGAATGCCTGATGTATCTGAGACAGTGTGCTGTCTCATATTTATCTGAAGAACATTGAATGGTCAATCCCCAAGGGGAGCTCCTTCCTCTCAGTCATGCAGTTGTCTCCGTGTCACTGCTGAATGGTTGGAATTGTCTGTCACACAGTTCCGGTTCTTTCCTGTGCAGCTATTTTCTCTGAAGTTCCACTTCACGTGGCAGTATGCTGGGCTGACTCGCTGTGAGGACACTGGTTAGGATCTGGGAATGTGCAATAGACTTGAATTGACTTGCCAACTGACTCAAAGCTGCCAGGTTTACATCGAATTGCATGAAATCTACAGCACAGAAAACAGGCTATTTGGGCCTACTGCTTTGTGCCGGTGATTATGTCAACACAAGCCTCCTCCCACCCTGCTTCGTCTCACCTCATCAGAATGTCCTTCTATTCCTTTCTCCCTCATGTTTATCCAGCTTCCCCTTAAATGTATTAACCTTGGGCAGCACGGTGGTGCAGTGGTTAGCACTGCTGCCTCACGGCGCCAAGGTCCCAGGTTCGATCCCGGCTCGGGGTCACTGTCCGTGTGGAGTTTGCACATTAAGACCATAAGACCTAGGAGCGGAAGTAAGACCATTCGGCCCATCGAGTCCACTCCACCATTCAATCATGGCTGATTTCAACTCCATTTGCCCGCTCTCTATCCATAGCCCTTAATTCCTCGAGAAATCAAGGATTTATCAACTTCTGTCTGAAAGACACTCAACGTCCCGGCCTCCACCGCCCTCTGTGGCAATGAATTCCACAAATCCACCACTCTCTGGCTGAAGAAATTTCTCCTCATCTCTGTTCTGAAGTGACTCCCCTTTATTCTAAGGCTGTGCCCCCGGGTCCTAGTCTCCCCTGCTAATGGAAACAACTTCCCTATGTGCACCCTATCTAAGCCATTCATTATCTTGTAAGTTTCTGTTAGATCTCCCCTCAACCTCCTAAACTCCAATGAATATAATCCCAGGATCCTCAGACATTCATCGTATGTTAGGCCTACCATTCCTGGGATCATCCGTGTGAATCTCCGCTGGACCCGCTCCAGTGCCAGTATGTCCTTCCTGAGGTGTGGGGCCCAAAATTGCTCCCCGTGTTTGTGTGGGTTTCGCCCCCCACGACCCAAAGATGTGCAGGGTAGGTGGATTGGCCAATATAAATTGCCCCTTAATTGGAAAAAATTAATTGGGTACTCTAAATTTATTTTTAAAAACAGTGTACTTTTTTTAAAATTTAGAGTACCCAATTCATTTTTTTCCAATTCAGGGGCAATTTAGCGCGGCCAATGCACCTAGCCTGCACATTTTTGGGTTGTGGGGGCGAAACCCACGCAAACACGGGGAGAATGTGCAAACTCCACACGGACAGTGACCCAGAGCCGGGATCGAACATGGGACCTTGACACCGTGAGGCCGCAGTGCTAACCCACTGCGCCACCGTGCTGCCCGAAAAAAACAATGTATTAACCTCAACATAAGATCTAGGGGCGGGAGTAGGTAACTCAGCCCCACGATCCTGCCCCGCCATTCAATACTAGAATAACTCAATAAGGAAGCTTGCGTCAAGGAAGGTGAATTTATTTACAAAACAACAATTACATGCTTCGTACAGCATCTCAACCCCAGTGCAGACCTTGCTTGAGGGGGGCGGGGGGAGCGAGTATCGGACTAAACTGCTCAATCTCTCTCCAGAGGACAAGTGCTTTATCCCCGGAACCAATCCAGTGAACCTTCTCTGAACCAGAACCTGTGACTTGCTTCCCTTTGTCGAAGAATCACAAGTTGTTGTTGGAGCCAGGTATGTCTGTGGTTGTCCAGGGTAAAGTTGTCCCCCCCCCCCACACACCTTAACCTGGGAATCTGCAGATCATTCTACTCCTGCTTAACTACGCAGACCCAGGAAGGAGATTCGAGCTTCAGATTCTGTACACCCCAGACCCAGAGTGGGAGAAAAAAGCATGAGAACTGAAATGGGGGGTGCGGCATGGTGGCACAGTGGTTAGCACTGCTGCCTCTGGAGCTCAGGATCCAGGTTCGATCCCGGCCTTGGGCCACTGTCTGTGTGGTGTTTGCACATTCTCCCCGTGTCTGCGGGGAGATGTGCAGGTTAGGTGGATTGGCCACGCTAAATTGCCCCTTAATTGGAAAAAAATAATTGGGTACTCTTAAGTTTATTAAAAAAAAGAACTGAAATGGGTAGTTGTGGCTTCTGCTACACGTGGAGGCTTTTCCCAAAATCTACTGAAGATACCAGAAAACCTAATGCTGAGGTTACACCCAATTTGCCAAATATTGTCACATTTAAGAGTGTGAGGGGGCACGGTAACACAGTGGGTAGCACTGTTGCTTCACAGCTCCAGGGACACGGGTTCAATTCCCCGCTAGGTCACTGTCTGTGTGGAGTCTGCACGTTCTCCCCGTGTCTGCGTGGGCTTCCTCCGGGTGCTCCGGTTTCCTCCCACAAGTCCCTGAAGGTGTGCTGTTAGGTGAATTGGACATTCTGAATTCTCGAGCAGGTGCCGGAGTGTGGCGTCCAGGGGCTTTTCACAGTAACTTCATTGCAGTGTTGATGTAAGCCTACTTGTGACAATAAAGATTATTATTATTAGTTCTTAGTTTGCGATGATTTATCTGCACTTTTTTTAAAATTAGAAATATTTTATTGAAGTATTTGTAATTTTCACAATTTAACATGTTGACATTTCTAAAACGACCGCGTGGGTCGAAGCACAAAATACCCCCGCAGAGAACAACAAACAATAAACCACGTCCCCCACTTTTCCCGCCCTGTCCCCAATTACCCGCATACTGAGTCCCCTGTCCTTATTTAACATCGCCATGCCTCCTGTTTTTGTTGAAGAAATCAATGAACAGCCGCCAACTCCAGGCGAATCCCTGTATTGATCCTCTCAGAGCGAACTTGATTTTCTCCAGACTGAGAAGCCCTACCATATCGCTGACCCACACACCTGACTTTGGGGGCTCCGAGTCCCTCCATCTCAGCAAGATCCGACTCCGGGCCACCAGGGAGGAGAAGGCCCGGATATCGGCCTCTCTCCCCCGCTTTGCCCCCGGATCCTCCGACACCCCAAATATTGCCAATTCTGGATCTGCACTGTTGTTAGGTGGCAGGGTTCCACAAACAGGAGCACATTGGTCAGAGATCCAGGATGTAAGTGTTCAGACACAGATGATGTGGAGATGTTGCCTGGAGCCTTCCATTAATGTTTGACCACTCAGTTTATGTATGGAATGATAGTGGGAAAAGGATTTGGGATCTACTGCTTTTTTCCCACTTTTCACCTTTCTTCCTCTTTGATTTCAGGCTCTCCAAGCAGCGAGACAGCTTTTACTTCATCAAGCAACAGGCCTCAACTCTCCCAGCGCAAATGACAAGCAACAGCAGACAGTCCAGGTCTGTGTAATAGATCACGTGTAACAGTGCTGGTTAGACTGTAATATGTAATATACAGGAGCTGACATTGTATTGGTGCTTTAATAGTAATATCTGCCTTGTATGTACAGGGGCTGTCTTTGAGGCACACATGGTAGTGATTCATTCCCTTTTATCCACTGTATGCTATACACATACAGACTGGAACTGACACTGAGACACACACACAGACCTTACAGGGGCTGACACTGAAAAATACACACGGACCAGACAGATGCTGACACTGAGACACACAATGGGACCGTACAGGGGCTGACACTGAGACACACACATGGACCATACAGGGGCTGACACTGTAACGCACACACAAACCGTATAGGGGCGGACACTGAGATATGCATGGACCATACAGGAGCTGACACTGAGACACACACAGAGCTTACTGGAGCTGACACTGTGATACACACGGATTATACAGGAGCTGACTGTGTTGAATGTAGAAATTATTATATATTATATTTTATATTTGTTGCAGTAATGTTATTAAAAGCTGGGTTAAGTTATTTATTTCTTGCAGTAATATTATTGAAGAACCTAGGTTAAGGTATCCCGTCTGTGTGTCTTCTAAAGCTGTAATTAAGGAGTCGTAAATGGTGAGGTCATGATTGATTCCAACCATTTACGTGTTTACGTTTGGAGTGCTAATGGAACATTGTTATGATTGCTGGAGATTCCCTGGAGAGTAGATCATTTATGAAGGGTTGTAGTTGTGACATCTTAGTGGGATACAGATTATATAATTGATAGGACGAGCCAGGTCTGTCTGTACTTTTTTGCAGTTTGCCATAAAATTTGAGTCTGACAAGACAGAAAGATTTTAAGTTGAACAGCAATTTTACCAAATGCTCTTAGGTTGAGCAAAGTGTATTAACTTTGTTCCTGAAAGTGTCTCCCCCTCCGAACATCTGTGTACAACTAAGCAAGTAATCTGTTTTGTTAACTTTACTTATAAGTGGTATTTGAACTGTATTGGGTTGCTTACTTGGAGATAGTAGCAGATATAGATAGTTGAAGTCTTTCCTTGTCTTTAAGAACTGTTTTACTGATAATTGTAAAGTTATTTCTTTGATGTTAATGTGGTTAATTCTGTGTTTAAATTAAAGTTTGTTTTCATATAAAAGATACCTATTGGTCAGAGTCATCACTCCTGGGGTGAAGTATCCTTTCCTCAGTTTTACAAATTTAAAAAAATTGTTTGGGTTTGTTGTCCAGTGTCGTAAGAAATGTTGGGGTCTGATCTGATAGCTTAACATGACAATAAGAAACACACAGACTGAACAGGAGCTGACACTGAGAAACACACAGACCGAACAGGAGCTCACACTGAGAAATACACAGGCCGAAAAGGAACTGACACTAAGAAACACACAGACCGAACAGGAGCTGACACTGAGAAACACACAGGCCGAACAGGAGCTGACACTGAGAAATACACAGGCCGAACAGGAGCTGACACTGAGAACCACACAAACCGAACAGGAGCTGACACTGAGAAATACACAGGCCGAACAGGAGCTGACACTGAGACACACACAGACCGAACAGGAGCTGAAACTGAGAAACACACAGACCGAACAGGAGCTGACACTGAGAAACACACAGACCGAACAGGGGCTGACACTGAGAAATACACAGGCCGAACAGGAGCTGACACTGAGAAATACACAGGCCGAACAGGATCTGACACTGAGAAATACACAGGCCAAACAGGAGCTGACACTGAGAAATACACAGGCCGAACAGGAGCTGACACTGAGAAACACACAGGCCGAACAGGGGCTGACATTGAAAAATACACAGGCCGAACAGGGGCTGACACTGAGAAATACACAGGCCGAACAGGAGCTGACACTGAGAAATACACAGGCCGAACAGGAGCTGACACTGAGAAATACACAGGCCGAACAGGAGCTGACACTGAGAGACACACAGGCCGAAAAGGAGCTGACACTGAGAAACACACAGACCGAACAGGAGCTGACACTGAGAAACACACAGACCGAACAGGAGCTGACACTGAGAAACACACAGACCGAACAGGAGCTGACACTGAGAAACACACAGACCGAACAGGAACTGACACTGAGAAATACACAGACCGAACAGGAACTGACACTGAGAAATACACAGACCGAACAGGAACTGACACTGAGAAACACACAGACCGAACAGGAGCTGACACTGAGAAACACACAGAATGTACAGGAGCTGACACTGAGAAACACACAGAATATACAGGAGCTGATACTGAGACACACACAGAATGTACAGGAGCTGACACTGAGAAACACACAGAATATACAGGAGCTGATACTGAGACACACACAGAATGTACAGGAGCTGACACTGAGAAACACACAGAATATACAGGAGCTGATACTGAGACACACACAGAATGTACAGGAGCTGACACTGAGAAACACACAGAATATAC
The DNA here is from genome assembly GCF_047496885.1 of Scyliorhinus torazame. Taxonomy (NCBI): domain Eukaryota; kingdom Metazoa; phylum Chordata; class Chondrichthyes; order Carcharhiniformes; family Scyliorhinidae; genus Scyliorhinus; species Scyliorhinus torazame. The sequence goes on along the minus strand of NC_092723.1, from coordinate 25,039,865 downwards.
AGGAGCTGATACTGAGACACACACAGAATGTACAGGAGCTGATACTGAGACACACAGAGACCATACAGGAGCTTATACTGAGACACACACAGAATGTACAGGAGCTGATACTGAGACACACACAGAATTTACAGGAGCTGATACTGAGACACACACACAATGTACAGGAACTGATACTGAGACACACACAGACCATACAGGAGCTGATACTGAGACACACATAGACCACACAGGAGCTGATACTGAGACACACACAGAATGTACAGGAGCTGATACTGAGACACACACAGGCCATACAGGAGCTGATACTGAGACACACACAGACCATACAGGAGCTGATACTGAGACACACACAGACCATACAGGAGCTGATACTGACACACACAGAATATACAGGAGCTGATACTGAGACACACACAGACCATACAGGAGCTGATACTGAGACACACACAGACCATACAGGAGCTGACACTGAGCTGCACACAGACCATACAGGAGCTGATACTGAGACACACACAGAATGTACAGGAGCTGATACTGAGACACACACAGAATATACAGGAGCTGTTAATGAGACACACACAGAATTTTCAGGAGCTGATACTGACAAACACACAGGCCGAACAGGAGCTGACACTGAGAAACACACAGACCGAACAGGAGCTGACACTGACAAACACACACAGGCCGAACAGGAGCTGACACTGAGACACACACAGAATGTACAGCAGCTGATACTGAGACACACACAAAATATACAGGAGCTGATACTGAGACACAAACAGACCATACAGGAGATGATACTGAGACACACACAGAATATATAGGAGCTGACACTGAGACACACACAGAATATACAGGAGCTGATACTGAGACACACACAGACCATACAGGAGCTGATACTGAGACACACACAGACCGAACAGGAGCTGACACTGAGAAACACACAGACCGAACAGGAGCTGACACTGAGAAATACACAGACCGAACAGGAACTGACACTGAGAAATACACAGACCGAACAGGAACTGACACTGAGAAACACACAGACCGAACAGGAGCTGACACTGAGAAATACATAGGCCGAACAGGAGCTGACACTGAGAAACACACAGAATGTACAGGAGCTGACACTGAGACACACACAGAATGTACAGGAGCTGATACTGTGACACACACAGAATTTACAGTAGCTGATACTGAGACACACACACAATGTACAGGAGCTGATACTGAGACACACTAAGACCATACAGGAGCTGATACTGAGACACGCATAGACCACACAGGAGCTGATACTGAGACACACACAGAATGTACAGGAGCTGATACTGAGACACACACAGGCCATACAGGAGCTGATACAGAGACACACACAGACCATACAGGAGTTCATACTGAGACACACACAGACCATACAGGAGCTGATACTGAGACACACACAGAATATACAGGAGCTGATACTGAGAGACACACAGACCATACAGGAGCTGATACTGAGACACACACAGACCATACAGGAGCTGACACTGAGCTGCACACAGACCATACAGGAGCTGATACTGAGACACACACAGAATGTACAGGAGCTGATACTGAGACACACACAGAATATACAGGAGCTGTTAATGAGTCACACACAGAATTTACAGGAGCCGTTACTGACAAATACACAGGCCGAACAGGAGCTGACACTGAGAAACACACAGACCGAACAGGAGCTGACACTGACAAACACACACAGGCCGAACAGGAGCTGACACTGAGACACACACAGAATGTACAGCAGCTGTTACTGAGACACACACAGAATATACAGGAGCTGATACTGAGACACAAACAGATCATACAGGAGCTGATACTGAGACACACACAGAATATACAGGAGCTGACACTGAGACACACACAGAATATACAGGAGCTGATACTGAGACACACACAGCCCATACAGGAGCTGATACTGAGACACACACAGAATATACAGGAGCTGACACTGAGACACACACAGACCATACAGGAGCTGACACTGAGACACACACAGACCATACAGGTGCTGATACCGAGACACACACAGAATATACAGGAGCTGATACTGAGACTCACACAGACCATACAGGAGCTGTCACTGAGACACACACAGAATATACAGGAGCTGATACTGAGACACACACAGAATGTACAGGAGCTGATACTGAGACACACACAGACCATACAGCAGCTGACACTGAGACACAAACAGACCATACAGGAGCTGACACTGAGACACACACAGAATGTACAGGAGCTGATACTGAGACACACACAGAATGTACAGGAGCTGACAATGAGACACACACAGACCATACAGGAGCTGACACTGAGACACACACAGACCATACAGGAGTTGATACTGAGACACACACAGAATGTACAGGAGCTGATACTGAGACACACACAGACCATACAGGAGCTGACACTGAGACACACACAGAATGTACAGCAGCTGATACTGAGACACACACAGAATATACAGGAGCTGATACTGAGACACAAACAGACCATACAGGAGCTGATACTGAGACACACACAGAATATACAGGAGCTGACACTGAGACACACACAGAATATACAGGAGCTGATACTGAGACACACACAGACCATACAGGAGCTGATACTGAGACACACACAGGCCGAACAGGAGCTGACACTGAGAAACACACAGACCGAACAGGAGCTGACACTGACAAACACACACAGGCCGAACAGGAGCTGACACTGAGACACACACAGAATGTACAGCAGCTGATACTGAGACACACACAGAATATACAGGAGCTGATACTGAGACACAAACAGACCATACAGGAGCTGATACTGAGACACACAGAGACCATACAGGAGCTTATACTGAGACACACACAGAATGTACAGGAGCTGATACTGAGACACACACAGAATTTACAGGAGCTGATACTGAGACACACACACAATGTACAGGAACTGATACTGAGACACACACAGACCATACAGGAGCTGATACTGAGACACACATAGACCACACAGGAGCTGATACTGAGACACACACAGAATGTACAGGAGCTGATACTGAGACACACACAGGCCATACAGGAGCTGATACTGAGACACACACAGACCATACAGGAGCTGATACTGAGACACACACAGACCATACAGGAGCTGATACTGACACACACAGAATATACAGGAGCTGATACTGAGACACACACAGACCATACAGGAGCTGATACTGAGACACACACAGACCATACAGGAGCTGACACTGAGCTGCACACAGACCATACAGGAGCTGATACTGAGACACACACAGAATGTACAGGAGCTGATACTGAGACACACACAGAATATACAGGAGCTGTTAATGAGACACACACAGAATTTACAGGAGCTGATACTGACAAACACACAGGCCGAACAGGAGCTGACACTGAGAAACACACAGACCGAACAGGAGCTGACACTGACAAACACACACAGGCCGAACAGGAGCTGACACTGAGACACACACAGAATGTACAGCAGCTGATACTGAGACACACACAGAATATACAGGAGCTGATACTGAGACACAAACAGACCATACAGGAGCTGATACTGAGACACACACAGAATATATAGGAGCTGACACTGAGACACACACAGAATATACAGGAGCTGATACTGAGACACACACAGAATATACAGGAGCTGACACTGAGACACACACAGAATATACAGGAGCTGATACTTAGACACACACAGACCATACAGGTGCTGATACTGAGACACACAGAGACCGAACAGGAGCTGACACTGAGAAACACACAGACCGAACAGGAGCTGACACTGAGAAACACACAGACCGAACAGGAACTGACACTGAGAAATACACAGACCGAACAGAAACTGACACTGAGAAACACACAGACCGAACAGGAGCTGACACTGAGAAATACATAGGCCGAACAGGAGCTGACACTGAGAAACACACAGAATGTACAGGAGCTGACACTGAGACACACACAGAATGTACAGGAGCTGACACTGAGACACACACAGAATGTACAGGAGCTGACACTGAGACACACACAGAATTTACAGGAGCTGATACTGAGACACACACAGGCCGAACAGGAGCTGACACTGAGAAACACACAGACCGAACAGGAGCTGACACTGACAAACACACACAGGCCGAACAGGAGCTGACACTGAGACACACACAGAATGTACAGCAGCTGATACTGAGACACACACAGAATATACAGGAGCTGATACTGAGACACAAACAGATCATACAGGAGCTGATACTGAGACACACACAGACCATACAGGAGCTGACACTGAGACACACACAGAATATACAGGAGCTGATACTGAGACACACACAGACCATACAGGAGCTGATACTGAGACACACACAGAATATACAGGAGCTGACACTGAGACACACACAGACCATACAGGAGCTGACACTGAGACACACACAGACCATACAGGTGCTGATACCGAGACACACACAGAATATACAGGAGCTGATACTGAGACTCACACAGACCATACAGGAGCTGTCACTGAGACACACACAGAATATACAGGAGCTGATTCTGAGACACACACAGAATGTACAGGAGCTGATACTGAGACACACACAGACCATACAGGAGCTGACACTGAGACACAAACAGACCATACAGGAGCTGACACTGAGACACACACAGAATGTACAGGAGCTGATACTGAGACACACACAGAATGTACAGGAGCTGACAATGAGACACACACAGACCATACAGGAGCTGACACTGAGACACACACAGACCATACAGGAGTTGATACTGAGACACACACAGAATGTACAGGAGCTGATACTGAGACACACACAGACCATACAGGAGCTGACACTGAGACACACACAGAATGTACAGCAGCTGATACTGAGACACACACAGAATATACAGGAGCTGATACTGAGACACAAACAGACCATACAGGAGCTGATACTGAGACACACACAGAATATACAGGAGCTGACACTGAGACACACACAGAATATACAGGAGCTGATACTGAGACACACACAGACCATACAGGAGCTGATACTGAGACACACACAGGCCGAACAGGAGCTGACACTGAGAAACACACAGACCGAACAGGAGCTGACACTGACAAACACACACAGGCCGAACAGGAGCTGACACTGAGACACACACAGAATGTACAGCAGCTGATACTGAGACACACACAGAATATACAGGAGCTGATACTGAGACACAAACAGACCATACAGGAGCTGATACTGAGACACACACAGAATTTACAGGAGCTGACACTGAGACACACACAGAATATACAGGAGCTGATACTTAGTCACACACAGACCATACAGGAGCTGATACTGAGACACACACAGACCGAACAGGAGCTGACACTGAGAAACACACAGACCGAACAGGAGCTGACACTGAGAAACACACAGACCGAACAGGAGCTGACACTGAGAAATACACAGACCGAACAGGAGCTGACACTGAGAAATACATAGGCCGAACAGGAGCTGACACTGAGAAACACACAGAATGTACAGGAGCTGACACTGAGACACACACAGAATGTACAGGAGCTGATACTGTGACACACACAGAATGTACAGGAGCTGATACTGAGACACACACAGGCCGAACAGGAGCTGACACTGAGAAACACACAGACCGAACAGGAGCTGACACTGACAGACACACACAGGCCGAACAGGAGCTGACACTGAGACACACACAGAATGTACAGCAGCTGATACTGAGACACACACAGAATATACAGGAGCTGATACTGAGACACAAACAGACCATACAGGAGCTGATGCTGAGACACACACAGAATATACAGGAGCTGACACTGAGACACACACAGAATATACAGGAGCTGATACTGAGACACACACAGACCATACAGGAGCTGATACTGAGACACACGCAGACCGAACAGGAGCTGACACTGAGAAACACACAGACCGAACAGGAGCTGACACTGAGAAACACACAGACCGAACAGGAGCTGACACTGAGAAATACACAGACCGAACAGGAACTGACACTGAGAAATACACAGACCGAACAGGAACTGACACTGAGAAACACACAGACCGAACAGGAACTGACACTGAGAAATACATAGGCCGAACAGGAGCTGACACTGAGAAACACACAGAATGTACAGGAGCTGACACTGAGACACACACAGAATGTACAGGAGCTGATACTGTGACACACACAGAATGTACAGGAGCTGATACTGAGACTCACACAGAATGTACAGGAGCTGACACTGAGAAACACACAGAATGTACAGGAGCTGATACTGAGACACACACAGAATGTACAGGAGCTGATACTGAGACACACAGAGACCATACAGGAGCTTATACTGAGACACACACAGAATGTACAGGAGCTGATACTGAGACACACACAGAATTTACAGGAGCTGATACTGAGACACACACACAATGTACAGGAGCTGATACTGAGACACACACAGACCATACAGGAGCTGATACTGAGACACACACAGACCATACAGGAGCTGATACTGAGACACGCATAGACCACGCAGGAGCTGATACTGAGACACACACAGAATGTACAGGAGCTGATACTGAGACACACACAGGGCATACAGGAGCTGATACTGAGACACACACAGACCATACAGGAGCTCATACTGAGACACACTCAGACCATACAGGAGCTGATACTGAGACACACACAGAATATACAGGAGCTGATACTGAGACACACACAGACGATACAGGAGCTGATACTGAGACACACACAGACCATACAGGAGCTGACGCTGAGCTGCACACAGACCATACAGGAGCTGATACTGAGACACACACAGAATGTACAGGAGCTGATACTGAGACACACACAGAATATACAGGAGCTGTTAATGAGTCACACACAGAATTTACAGGAGCTCAGACTGACAAACACCCAGGCCGAACAGGAGCTGACACTGAGAAACACACAGACCGAACAGGAGCTGACACTGACAAACACACACAGGCCGAACAGGAGCTGACACTGAGACACATACAGAATGTACAGCAGCTGATACTGAGACACACACAGAATATACAGGAGCTGATACTGAGACACAAACAGATCATACAGGAGCTGATACTGAGACACACACAGAATATACAGGAGCTGACACTGAGACACACACAGAATATACAGGAGCTGATACTGAGACACACACAGACCATACAGGTGCTGATACCGAGACACACACAGAATATACAGGAGCTGACACTGAGACACACACAGACCATACAGGAGCTGACACTGAGACACACACAGAATATACAGGAGCTGATACTGAGACACACACAGAATGTACAGGTGCTGATACTGAGACACACACAGACCATACAGGAGCTGACACTGAGACACAAACAGACCATACAGGAGCTGACACTGAGACACACACAGAATGTACAGGAGCTGATACTGAGACACACACAGAATGTACAGGAGCTGACAATGAGACACACACAGACCATACAGGAGCTGACACTGAGACACACACAGACCATACAGGAGTTGATACTCAGACACACACAGAATATACAGGAGCTGACACTGAGACACACACAGAATGTACAGGACTTGATACTGAGACACACACAGCCCATACAGGAGCTGATACTCAGACACACACAGACCATACAGGAGGTGACACTGAGACTCACACAGAATATACAGGAGCTGACACTGAGACACAGACAGACCGTACAGGAGCTGATACTGAGACACACAGAATATACAGGAGCTGATACTGAGACACACACAGAATATACAGGAGCTGATACTGAGACACACACATAATGTACAGGAGCTGATACTGAGACACACACAGACCATACAGGAGCAGATATTGAGACACACATAGACCACACAGGAGCTGATACTGAGACACACACAGAATGTACAGGAGCTGATACTGAGACACACACAGACCATACAGGAGCTGATAGTGAGACACACACAGACCATACAGGAGCTGATACTGAGACACACACAGACCATACAGGAGCTGATACTGAGACACACACAGAATATACAGGAGCTGATACTGAGACACACACATACCATACAGGAGCTGATACTGAGACACACACAGACCATACAGGAGCTGACACTGAGCTGCACACAGACCATACAGGAGCTGATACTGAGACACACACAGAATGTACAGGAGCTGATACTGAGACACACACAGAATATACAGGAGCTGTTAATGAGACACACACAGAATTTACAGGAGCTGATACTGACAAACACACAGGCCGAACAGGAGCTGACACTGAGAAACACACAGACCGAACAGGAGCTGACACTGACAAACACACACAGGCCGAACAGGAGCTGACACTGAGACACACAGAGACCTTACAGGAGCTGATACTGAGACACACACAGAATATACAGGAGCTGATACTGAGACACACACAGACCATACAGGAGCTGATACTGAGACACACACAGAATATACAGGAGCTGACACTGAGACACACACAGAATATACAGGAGGTGATACTGAGACACACACAGACCATACAGGAGCTGATACTGAGACACACACAGAATATACAGGAGCTGATACTGTGACACAAACAGACCATACAGGAGCTGTCACTGAGACACACACAGAAAATACAGCAGCTGATACTGAGACACACACAGAATGTACAGGAGCTGATACTGAGACACACACAGACCATACAGGAGCTGACACTGAGACACACACAGACCATACAGGAGCTGACACTGAGACACACACAGAATGTACAGGAGCTGATACTGAGACACACACAGAATGTACAGGAGCTGACAATGAGACACACAGAGACCATACAGGAGCTGACACTGAGACACACACAGACCATACAAGAGTTGATACTGAGACACACACAGAATGTACAGGAGCTGATACTGAGACACACACGACCATACAGGAGCTGATACTCAGACACACACAGAATATACAGGAGCTGACACTGAGACACACACAGAATGTACAGGAGCTGATACTGAGACACACACAGCCCATACAGGAGCTGATACTCAGACACACACAGACCATACAGGAGCTGACACTGAGACTCACACAGAATATACAGGAGCTGACACTGAGGCACAGACAGACCGTACAGGAGCTGATACTGAGACACACAGAATATACAGGAGCTGATACTAAGACACACAGAGAATATACAGGAGCTGATACTGAGACACACACAGAATATACAGGAGCTGATACTCAGACACACACAGACCATACAGGAGCTGATACAGAGACACACACAGACCATACAGGAGCTGACACTGAGACACACACAGAATGTACAGGAGCTGATACTGAGACACACACAGAATTTACAGGAGCTGATACTGAGACACACACAGACCATACAGGAGCTGATACTGAGACACACATAGACCATACATGAGCTGATACTGAGGCATACACAGAATGTACAGGAGCTGATACTGAGACACACACAGAATGTACAGGAGCTGATACTGAGACACACACAGACCATACAGGAGCAGATACTGAGACACACACAGACCATACAGGAGCTGATACTGAGACACACACAGAATATACAGGAGCTGACACTGAGACACACACAGAATATACAGGAGCTGATACTGAGACACACACAGACCATACAGGAGCTGATACTGAGACACACACAGAATATACAGGAGCTGATACTGTGACACAAACAGACCATACAGGAGCTGTCACTGAGACACACACAGAAAATACAGCAGCTGATACTGAGACACACACAGAATGTACAGGAGCTGATACTGAGACACACACAGACCATACAGGAGCTGACACTGAGACACACACAGACCATACAGGAGCTGACACTGAGACACACACAGAATGTACAGGAGCTGATACTGAGACACACACAGAATGTACAGGAGCTGACAATGAGACACACAGAGACCATACAGGAGCTGACACTGAGACACACACAGACCATACAAGAGTTGATACTGAGACACACACAGAATGTACAGGAGCTGATACTGAGACACACACGACCATACAGGAGCTGATACTCAGACACACACAGAATATACAGGAGCTGACACTGAGACACACACAGAATGTACAGGAGCTGATACTGAGACACACACAGCCCATACAGGAGCTGATACTCAGACACACACAGACCATACAGGAGCTGACACTGAGACTCACACAGAATATACAGGAGCTGACACTGAGGCACAGACAGACCGTACAGGAGCTGATACTGAGACACACAGAATATACAGGAGCTGATACTAAGACACACAGAGAATATACAGGAGCTGATACTGAGACACACACAGAATATACAGGAGCTGATACTCAGACACACACAGACCATACAGGAGCTGATACAGAGACACACACAGACCATACAGGAGCTGACACTGAGACACACACAGAATGTACAGGAGCTGATACTGAGACACACACAGAATTTACAGGAGCTGATACTGAGACACACACAGACCATACAGGAGCTGATACTGAGACACACATAGACCATACATGAGCTGATACTGAGGCATACACAGAATGTACAGGAGCTGATACTGAGACACACACAGAATGTACAGGAGCTGATACTGAGACACACACAGACCATACAGGAGCAGATACTGAGACACACACAGACCATACAGGAACTGATACTGAGACACACATAGACCACACAGGAGCTGATACTGAGACACACACAGAATGTACAGGAGATGATACTGAGACTCACACATACCATACAGGAGCTGGTACTGAGGCACACACAGACCATACAGGAGCTGAAACTGAGGCACACACAGAATATACAGGAGCTGATACTGAGACACACACAGACCATACAGGAGCTGATACTGAGACACACACAGACCACACAGGAGCTGATACTGAGACACACACAGACCATATAGGAGCTGATACTGAGACACACACAGAATATACAGGAGCTGATACTGAGACACACACAGAATATACAGGAGCTGATACTGAGACACACACAGACCATACAGGAGCTGATACTGAGACACACACAGACCATACAGGAGCTGATACTGAGACAGACACAGACCATACAGGAGCTGATACTGAGACACACACAGACCATACAGGAGCTGATACTGAGACACACACAGAATATACAGGATCTGATACTGAGACACACACAGACCATACAGGAGCTGATACTGAGACACACACAGACCATACAGGAGCTGATACTGAGACACACACAGACCATACAGGAGCTGATACTGAGACACACACAGAATGTACAGGAGCTGATACTGAGACACACACAGACCATACAGGAGCTGATACTGAGACACACATAGACCATACAGGAGCTGACACTGAGACACACACAGAATGTACAGGAGCTGATACTGAGTCACGCACAGAATTTACAGGAGCTGATACTGAGACACACACAGACCATACAGGAGCTGATACTGAGACACACACAGACTATACAGGAGCTGATACTGAGACACACATAGACCACACAGGTGCTGACACTGAGACTCACACAGAATATACAGGAGCTGACACTGAGACACAGACAGACCGTACAGGAGCTGATACTGAGACACACAGAATATACAGGAGCTGATACTGAGACACACACAGAATATACAGGAGCTGATACTGAGACACACACAGAATATACAGGAGCTGATACTGAGACACACACAGACCATACAGGAGCTGATACAGAGACACACACAGACCATACAGGAGCTGACACAGAGACACACACAGAATGTACAGGAGCTGATACTGAGACACACACAGAATTTACAGGAGCTGATACTGAGACACACACAGACCATACAGGAGCTGATACTGAGACACACATAGACCATACATGAGCTGATACTGAGGCATACACAGAATGTACAGGAGCTGATACTGAGACACACACAGAATGTACAGGAGCTGATACTGAGACACACACAGACCATACAGGAGCTGATACTGAGACACACACAGACCATACAGGAACTGATACTGAGACACACATAGACCACACAGGAGCTGATACTGAGACACACACAGAATGTACAGGAGATGATACTGAGACTCACACATACCATACAGGAGCTGGTACTGAGGCACACACAGACCATACAGGAGCTGACACTGAGACACACACAGACCATACAGGAGCTGACACTGAGACACACACAGAATGTACAGGAGCTGATACTGAGACACACACAGAATGTACAGCAGCTGACAATGAGACACACAGAGACCATACAGGAGCTGACACTGAGACACACACAGACCATACAAGAGTTGATACTGAGACACACACAGAATGTACAGGAGCTGATACTGAGACACACACAGACCATACAGGAGCTGATACTCAGACACACACAGAATATACAGGAGCTGACACTGAGACACACACAGAATGTACAGGAGCTGATACTGAGACACACACAGCCCATACAGGAGCTGATACTCAGACACACACAGACCATACAGGAGCTGACACTGAGACTCACACAGAATATACAGGAGCTGACACTGAGACACAGACAGACCGTACAGGAGCTGATACTGAGACACACAGAATATACAGGAGCTGATACTAAGACACACACAGAATATACAGGAGCTGATACTGAGACACACACAGAATATACAGGAGCTGATACTCAGACACACACAGACCATACAGGAGCTGATACAGAGACACACACAGACCATACAGGAGCTGACACTGAGACACACACAGAATGTACAGGAGCTGATACTGAGACACACACAGAATTTACAGGAGCTGATACTGAGACACACACAGACCATACAGGAGCTGATACTGAGACACACATAGACCATACATGAGCTGATACTGAGGCATACACAGAATGTACAGGAGCTGATACTGAGACACACACAGAATGTACAGGAGCTGATACTGAGACACACACAGACCATACAGGAGCAGATACTGAGACACACACAGACCATACAGGAACTGATACTGAGACACACATAGACCACACAGGAGCTGATACTGAGACACACACAGAATGTACAGGAGATGATACTGAGACTCACACATACCATACAGGAGCTGGTACTGAGGCACACACAGACCATACAGGAGCTGAAACTGAGGCACACACAGAATATACAGGAGCTGATACTGAGACACACACAGACCATACAGGAGCTGATACTGAGACACACACAGACCACACAGGAGCTGATACTGAGACACACACAGACCATATAGGAGCTGATACTGAGACACACACAGAATATACAGGAGCTGATACTGAGACACACACAGAATATACAGGAGCTGATACTGAGACACACACAGACCATACAGGAGCTGATACTGAGACACACACAGACCATACAGGAGCTGATACTGAGACAGACACAGACCATACAGGAGCTGATACTGAGACACACACAGACCATACAGGAGCTGATACTGAGACACACACAGAATATACAGGATCTGATACTGAGACACACACAGACCATACAGGAGCTGATACTGAGACACACACAGACCATACAGGAGCTGATACTGAGACACACACAGACCATACAGGAGCTGATACTGAGACACACACAGAATGTACAGGAGCTGATACTGAGACACACACAGACCATACAGGAGCTGATACTGAGACACACATAGACCATACAGGAGCTGACACTGAGACACACACAGAATGTACAGGAGCTGATACTGAGTCACGCACAGAATTTACAGGAGCTGATACTGAGACACACACAGACCATACAGGAGCTGATACTGAGACACACACAGACTATACAGGAGCTGATACTGAGACACACATAGACCACACAGGTGCTGGCACTGAGACTCACACAGAATATACAGGAGCTGACACTGAGACACAGACAGACCGTACAGGAGCTGATACTGAGACACACAGAATATACAGGAGCTGATACTGAGACACACACAGAATATACAGGAGCTGATACTGAGACACACACAGAATATACAGGAGCTGATACTGAGACACACACAGACCATACAGGAGCTGATACAGAGACACACACAGACCATACAGGAGCTGACACAGAGACACACACAGAATGTACAGGAGCTGATACTGAGACACACACAGAATTTACAGGAGCTGATACTGAGACACACACAGACCATACAGGAGCTGATACTGAGACACACATAGACCATACATGAGCTGATACTGAGGCATACACAGAATGTACAGGAGCTGATACTGAGACACACACAGAATGTACAGGAGCTGATACTGAGACACACACAGACCATACAGGAGCTGATACTGAGACACACACAGACCATACAGGAACTGATACTGAGACACACATAGACCACACAGGAGCTGATACTGAGACACACACAGAATGTACAGGAGATGATACTGAGACTCACACATACCATACAGGAGCTGGTACTGAGGCACACACAGACCATACAGGAGCTGAAACTGAGGCACACACAGAATATACAGGAGCTGATACTGAGACACACACAGACCATACAGGAGCTGATACTGAGACACACACAGACCACACAGGAGCTGATACTGAGACACACACAGACCATATAGGAGCTGATACTGAGACACACACAGAATATACAGGAGCTGATACTGAGACACACACAGAATATACAGGAGCTGATACTGAGACACACACAGACCATACAGGAGCTGATACTGAGACACACACAGACCATACAGGAGCTGATACTGAGACAGACACAGACCATACAGGAGCTGATACTGAGACACACACAGACCATACAGGAGCTGATACTGAGACACACACAGAATATACAGGATCTGATACTGAGACACACACAGACCATACAGGAGCTGATACTGAGACACACACAGACCATACAGGAGCTGATACTGAGACACACACAGACCATACAGGAGCTGATACTGAGACACACACAGAATGTACAGGAGCTGATACTGAGACACACACAGACCATACAGGAGCTGATACTGAGACACACATAGACCATACAGGAGCTGATACTGAGACACAAACAGAATGTACAGGAGCTGATACTGAGTCACGCACAGAATTTACAGGAGCTGATACTGAGACACACACAGACCATACAGGAGCTGATACTGAGACACACACAGACTATACAGGAGCTGATACTGAGACACACATAGACCACACAGGAGCTGATACTGAGACACACACAGAATTCACAGGAGCTGATACTGAGACACACACAGAATATACAGGTGCTGATACTGAGACACACACAGACCATACAGGAGCGGATACTGAGACACACACAGAATATACAGGAGCTGATACTGAGACACACACATATCATACAGGAGCTGATACTGAGACACACACAGAATATACAGGAGCTGATACTAAGACACACACAGAATATACAGGATTTGATACTGTGGCACACACAGAATATACAGGAGCTGATACTGAGACACACACAGACCATACAGGAGCTGATACTGAGACACACACAGAATATACAGGAGCTGATACTGAGACACACACATACCATACAGGGGCTGACACTGAGACACACACAGACCATAAAGGAGATGACACTGAGACACACACAGAATGTAAACGAGCTGACACTGACACACACACAAAATATACAGGAGCTGACACTGACACAGACAGAATATACAGGAGCTGATAATGAGACACAGACAGACCATACAGGAGCTGACACTGAGACACACACAGAATGTACAGGAGCTGATACTGTGTCACACACAGCATGTACAGGAGCTGACACTGAGACACACACAGACCATACAGGAGCTGATACTGAGACACACACAGAATGTACAGGAGCTGATACTGAGACACACACAGAATGTACAGGAGCTGATACTGAGACACACACAGAATGTACATGAGCTGACACTGAGCTGCACACATACCATACAGGAGCTGATACTGAGACACACACAGAATGTACAGGAGCTGATACTGAGACACACACAGACCATACAGGAGCTGATACTGAGACACACACAGACCATACAGGAGTTGACACTGAGCTGCACACAGACCATACTGGAGCTGATACTGAGACACACACAGAATGTACAGGAGCTGATACTGTGACACACACAGAATATACAGGAGCTGTTAATGAGACACACACAGACCATACAGGAGCTGATACTGAGACACACACAGACCATACAGGAGCTGACACTGAGCTGCACACAGACCATACAGGAGCTGATGCTGAGACACACACAGAATGTACAGGAGCTGATACTGTGACACACACAGAATATACAGTAGCTGTTAATGAGACACACACAGACCATACAGGAGCTGACACTGAGACACACACAGAATGTACAGGAGCTGATACTGAGACACACACAGAATGTACAGGAGCTGACACTGACACACACACAGCCCATACAGGACCTGATACTGAGACACACACAGACCATACAGGAGCTGACACTTGAGTCACACACAGAATATACAGGAGCTGATACTGAGACACTCACAGACCATACAGGAGCTGACATTGAGACACACACAGACCATACAGGTGCTGATACCGAGACACACACAGAATATACAGGAGCTGAGACTGAGACACACACAGACCATACAGGAGCTATCACTGAGACACACACAGAATGTACAGGAGCTGATACTGAGACACACACAGAATGTACAGGAGCTGACAATGAGACACACACAGACCATACAGTAGCCGACACTGAGACACACACAGACCATACAGGAGTTGATACTGAGACACACACAGAATGTACAGGAGCTGATACTGAGACACACACAGAATATACATGAGCTGATACTGAGACACACACAGAATGTACAGGATCTGATACTGAGACACACACAGACCATACAGGAGCTGATACTGAGCCACACACAGAATATACAGGAGCTGATACTGAGACACACACAGACCATAGAGGACCTGACACTGAGACACACACAGACCATACAGGAGCTGACACTGAGAAACGCACAGACCATACAGGAGCTGATACTGAGACACACACAGACCATACAGGAGCTGATACTGAGACACACACAGACCATACAGGAGCTGATACTGAGACACACACAGAATAAACAGGAGCTGATACTGAGACACACACAGACCATACAGGTGCTGATACTGTGACACACACAGAATATACAGGAGCTGATACTGAGACACACACATACCATACAGGAGCTGACACTGAGACACACACAGACCATAAAGGAGCTGACACTGAGACACACACAGAATGTACAGGAGCTGATACTGAGACACACACAGCCCATACAGGAGCTGATACTGTGACACACACACAATATACAGGAGCTGATACTGAGACACACACAGACCATACAGGAGCTGATACTGAGACACACACAGAATATACAGGAGCTGACACTCAGACACACACAGAATGTACAGGAGCTGACACTGAGACACACACAGAATATACAGGAGCTGTACAGAGACACACACAGACCATACAGGAGCTGATACTGAGACACACACAGAATATACAGGAGCTGATACTGAGACACACACAGACCATACAGGTGCTGATACCGAGACACACACAGAATATACAGGAACTGATACTGAGACACACACAGATCATACAGGAGCTGATACTGAGACACACACAGAATATACAGGAGCTGATACTGAGACACACACATACCATACAGGAGCGGACACTGAGACACACACAGAACATACAGGAGCTGATACTGAGACACACACAGAATATACAGGAGCTGATACTGAGACACACACAGACCATACAGGAGCTGATACTGAGACACACACAGAATATACAGGAGCTGATACTGAGACACACATACCATACAGGAGCTGACACTGAGACACACACAGAATGTACAGGAGCTGATACTGAGACACACACAGAATTTACAGGAGCTGATACTGAGACACACACAGACCATACAGGAGCTGATACTGAGACACACATAGACCATACATGAGCTGATACTGAGGCATACACAGAATGTACAGGAGCTGATACTGAGACACACACAGAATGTACAGGAGCTGATACTGAGACACACACAGACCATACAGGAGCTGATACTGAGACACACACAGACCATACAGGAACTGATACTGAGACACACATAGACCACACAGGAGCTGATACTGAGACACACACAGAATGTACAGGAGATGATACTGAGACTCACACATACCATACAGGAGCTGGTACTGAGGCACACACAGACCATACAGGAGCTGAAACTGAGGCACACACAGAATATACAGGAGCTGATACTGAGACACACACAGACCATACAGGAGCTGATACTGAGACACACACAGACCACACAGGAGCTGATACTGAGACACACACAGACCATATAGGAGCTGATACTGAGACACACACAGAATATACAGGAGCTGATACTGAGACACACACAGAATATACAGGAGCTGATACTGAGACACACACAGACCATACAGGAGCTGATACTGAGACACACACAGACCATACAGGAGCTGATACTGAGACAGACACAGACCATACAGGAGCTGATACTGAGACACACACAGACCATACAGGAGCTGATACTGAGACACACACAGAATATACAGGATCTGATACTGAGACACACACAGACCATACAGGAGCTGATACTGAGACACACACAGACCATACAGGAGCTGATACTGAGACACACACAGACCATACAGGAGCTGATACTGAGACACACACAGAATGTACAGGAGCTGATACTGAGACACACACAGACCATACAGGAGCTGATACTGAGACACACATAGACCATACAGGAGCTGATACTGAGACACAAACAGAATGTACAGGAGCTGATACTGAGTCACGCACAGAATTTACAGGAGCTGATACTGAGACACACACAGACCATACAGGAGCTGATACTGAGACACACACAGACTATACAGGAGCTGATACTGAGACACACATAGACCACACAGGAGCTGATACTGAGACACACACAGAATTCACAGGAGCTGATACTGAGACACACACAGAATATACAGGTGCTGATACTGAGACACACACAGACCATACAGGAGCGGATACTGAGACACACACAGAATATACAGGAGCTGATACTGAGACACACACATATCATACAGGAGCTGATACTGAGACACACACAGAATATACAGGAGCTGATACTAAGACACACACAGAATATACAGGATTTGATACTGTGGCACACACAGAATATACAGGAGCTGATACTGAGACACACACAGACCATACAGGAGCTGATACTGAGACACACACAGAATATACAGGAGCTGATACTGAGACACACACATACCATACAGGGGCTGACACTGAGACACACACAGACCATAAAGGAGATGACACTGAGACACACACAGAATGTAAACGAGCTGACACTGACACACACACAAAATATACAGGAGCTGACACTGACACAGACAGAATATACAGGAGCTGATAATGAGACACAGACAGACCATACAGGAGCTGACACTGAGACACACACAGAATGTACAGGAGCTGATACTGTGTCACACACAGCATGTACAGGAGCTGACACTGAGACACACACAGACCATACAGGAGCTGATACTGAGACACACACAGAATGTACAGGAGCTGATACTGAGACACACACAGAATGTACAGGAGCTGATACTGAGACACACACAGAATGTACATGAGCTGACACTGAGCTGCACACATACCATACAGGAGCTGATACTGAGACACACACAGAATGTACAGGAGCTGATACTGAGACACACACAGACCATACAGGAGCTGATACTGAGACACACACAGACCATACAGGAGTTGACACTGAGCTGCACACAGACCATACTGGAGCTGATACTGAGACACACACAGAATGTACAGGAGCTGATACTGTGACACACACAGAATATACAGGAGCTGTTAATGAGACACACACAGACCATACAGGAGCTGATACTGAGACACACACAGACCATACAGGAGCTGACACTGAGCTGCACACAGACCATACAGGAGCTGATGCTGAGACACACACAGAATGTACAGGAGCTGATACTGTGACACACACAGAATATACAGGAGCTGTTAATGAGACACACACAGACCATACAGGAGCTGACACTGAGACACACACAGAATGTACAGGAGCTGATACTGAGACACACACAGAATGTACAGGAGCTGACACTGACACACACACAGCCCATACAGGACCTGATACTGAGACACACACAGACCATACAGGAGCTGACACTTGAGTCACACACAGAATATACAGGAGCTGATACTGAGACACTCACAGACCATACAGGAGCTGACATTGAGACACACACAGACCATACAGGTGCTGATACCGAGACACACACAGAATATACAGGAGCTGAGACTGAGACACACACAGACCATACAGGAGCTATCACTGAGACACACACAGAATGTACAGGAGCTGATACTGAGACACACACAGAATGTACAGGAGCTGACAATGAGACACACACAGACCATACAGTAGCCGACACTGAGACACACACAGACCATACAGGAGTTGATACTGAGACACACACAGAATGTACAGGAGCTGATACTGAGACACACACAGACCATACAGGAGCTGACACTGAGACACACACAGAATATACATGAGCTGATACTGAGACACACACAGAATGTACAGGATCTGATACTGAGACACACACAGACCATACAGGAGCTGATACTGAGCCACACACAGAATATACAGGAGCTGATACTGAGACACACACAGACCATAGAGGACCTGACACTGAGACACACACAGACCATACAGGAGCTGACACTGAGAAACGCACAGACCATACAGGAGCTGATACTGAGACACACACAGACCATACAGGAGCTGATACTGAGACACACACAGACCATACAGGAGCTGATACTGAGACACACACAGAATAAACAGGAGCTGATACTGAGACACACACAGACCATACAGGTGCTGATACTGTGACACACACAGAATATACAGGAGCTGATACTGAGACACACACATACCATACAGGAGCTGACACTGAGACACACACAGACCATAAAGGAGCTGACACTGAGACACACACAGAATGTACAGGAGCTGATACTGAGACACACACAGCCCATACAGGAGCTGATACTGTGACACACACACAATATACAGGAGCTGATACTGAGACACACACAGACCATACAGGAGCTGATACTGAGACACACACAGAATATACAGGAGCTGACACTCAGACACACACAGAATGTACAGGAGCTGACACTGAGACACACACAGAATATACAGGAGCTGTACAGAGACACACACAGACCATACAGGAGCTGATACTGAGACACACACAGAATATACAGGAGCTGATACTGAGACACACACAGACCATACAGGTGCTGATACCGAGACACACACAGAATATACAGGAACTGATACTGAGACACACACAGATCATACAGGAGCTGATACTGAGACACACACAGAATATACAGGAGCTGATACTGAGACACACACATACCATACAGGAGCGGACACTGAGACACACACAGAACATACAGGAGCTGATACTGAGACACACACAGAATATACAGGAGCTGATACTGAGACACACACAGACCATACAGGAGCTGATACTGAGACACACACAGAATATACAGGAGCTGATACTGAGACACACATACCATACAGGAGCTGACACTGAGACACACACAGACCATAAAGGAGCTGACACTGAGACACACACAGAATGTACAGGAGCTGACACTGACACACACAGAATATACAGGAGCTGATAATGAGACACAGACAGACCATACAAGAGCTGACACTGAGACACACACAGAATGTACAGGAGCTGATATTGTGTCACACACAGAATGTACAGGAGCTGATACTGAGACACACACAGACCATACAGGAGCTGATACTCAGGCACACACAGAATGTACAGGAGCTGATACTGAGACACACACAGAATATTCAGGAGCTGATACTGAAACACACACAGAATGTGCAGGAGCTGATACTGAGACACACACAGAATGTACAGGAGCTGACACTGAGCTGCACACAGACCATACAGGATCTGATACTGAGACACACACAGAATGTACAGGAGCTGATACGGAGACACACCCAGACCATACAGGAGCTGACACTGAGCTGCACACAGACCATACAGGAGCTGTTACTGAGACACACACAGAATGTACAGGAGCTGATACTGTGACACACACAGAATATACAGGAGCTGTTAATGAGACACACACAGACCATACAGGAGCTGACACTGAGACACACACAGAATGTACAGGAGCTGATACTGTGACACACACAGAATATACAGGAGCTGACACTGAGACACACACAGACCATACAGGAGCTGATACTGAGACACACACAGACCATACAGGAGCTGATACTGAGACACACACAGAATATACAGGAGCTGATACTGTGACACACACAGAATATACAGGAGCTGATACTGAGACACACACATACCATACAGGAGCTGAAACTGAGACACACACAGAATGTACAGGAGCTGATACTGAGACACACACAGAATGTACAGGAGCTCACACTGACACACACACAGCCCATACAGGAGCTGATACTGAGACATACACAGACCATACAGGAGCTGACATTGAGACACACACAGACCATAGAGGTGCTGATACCGAGACACACACAGAATATACAGGAGCTGATACTGAGACACACACAGACCATACAGGAGCTATCACTGAGACACACACAGAATGTACAGGAGCTGATACTGAGACACACACAGAATGTACAGGAGCTGACAATGAGACACACACAGACCATACAGGAGCCGACACTGAGACACACGCAGACCATACAGGAGTTGATACTTAGACACACACAGAATGTACAGGAGCTGATACTGAGACACACACAGACCATACAGGAGCTGACACTGAGACACACACAGACCATACAGGAGCTGATACTGAGACACACACAGAATGTACAGGAGCTGACACTGAGACACACACAGACCATACAGGAGCTGATACTGAGACACACACAGAATAAACAGGAGCTGACACTGAGACACACACAGAATGTACAGGAGCTGATACTGAGACACACAGAGCCCATACAGGTGCTGATACTGTGACACACACAGAATATACAGGAGCTGATACTGAGACACACACATACCATACAGGAGCTGACACTGAGACACACACATGCCATACAGGAGCTGATACTGTGACACACACAGAATATACAGGAGCTGACACTGAGACACACACAGGCCATACAGGAGCTGATACTGTGACACACACAGAATATACAGGAGCTGATACTGAGACACACACAGAATATACAGGAGCTGACACTGAGACACACACAGAATGTACAGGAGCTGATACTGAGACACACACAGACCATACAGGAGCTGATACTGAGACACACACAGAATATACAGGAGCTGATACTGAGACACACACAGACCATACAGGTGCTGATACCGAGACACACACAGAATATACAGGAACTGATACTGAGACACACACAGATCATACAGGAGCTGATACTGAGACACACACAGAATATACAGGAGCTGATACTGAGACACACACATACCATACAGGAGCGGACACTGAGACACACACAGAACATACAGGAGCTGATACTGAGACACACACAGAATATACAGGAGCTGATACTGAGACACACACAGACCATACAGGAGCTGATACTGAGACACACACAGAATATACAGGAGCTGATACTGAGACACACATACCATACAGGAGCTGACACTGAGACACACACAGACCATAAAGGAGCTGACACTGAGACACACACAGAATGTACAGGAGCTGACACTGACACACACAGAATATACAGGAGCTGATAATGAGACACAGACAGACCATACAAGAGCTGACACTGAGACACACACAGAATGTACAGGAGCTGATATTGTGTCACACACAGAATGTACAGGAGCTGATACTGAGACACACACAGACCATACAGGAGCTGATACTCAGGCACACACAGAATGTACAGGAGCTGATACTGAGACACACACAGAATATTCAGGAGCTGATACTGAAACACACACAGAATGTGCAGGAGCTGATACTGAGACACACACAGAATGTACAGGAGCTGACACTGAGCTGCACACAGACCATACAGGATCTGATACTGAGACACACACAGAATGTACAGGAGCTGATACGGAGACACACCCAGACCATACAGGAGCTGACACTGAGCTGCACACAGACCATACAGGAGCTGTTACTGAGACACACACAGAATGTACAGGAGCTGATACTGTGACACACACAGAATATACAGGAGCTGTTAATGAGACACACACAGACCATACAGGAGCTGACACTGAGACACACACAGAATGTACAGGAGCTGATACTGTGACACACACAGAATATACAGGAGCTGACACTGAGACACACACAGACCATACAGGAGCTGATACTGAGACACACACAGACCATACAGGAGCTGATACTGAGACACACACAGAATATACAGGAGCTGATACTGTGACACACACAGAATATACAGGAGCTGATACTGAGACACACACATACCATACAGGAGCTGAAACTGAGACACACACAGAATGTACAGGAGCTGATACTGAGACACACACAGAATGTACAGGAGCTCACACTGACACACACACAGCCCATACAGGAGCTGATACTGAGACATACACAGACCATACAGGAGCTGACATTGAGACACACACAGACCATAGAGGTGCTGATACCGAGACACACACAGAATATACAGGAGCTGATACTGAGACACACACAGACCATACAGGAGCTATCACTGAGACACACACAGAATGTACAGGAGCTGATACTGAGACACACACAGAATGTACAGGAGCTGACAATGAGACACACACAGACCATACAGGAGCCGACACTGAGACACACGCAGACCATACAGGAGTTGATACTTAGACACACACAGAATGTACAGGAGCTGATACTGAGACACACACAGACCATACAGGAGCTGACACTGAGACACACACAGACCATACAGGAGCTGATACTGAGACACACACAGAATGTACAGGAGCTGACACTGAGACACACACAGACCATACAGGAGCTGATACTGAGACACACACAGAATAAACAGGAGCTGACACTGAGACACACACAGAATGTACAGGAGCTGATACTGAGACACACAGAGCCCATACAGGTGCTGATACTGTGACACACACAGAATATACAGGAGCTGATACTGAGACACACACATACCATACAGGAGCTGACACTGAGACACACACATGCCATACAGGAGCTGATACTGTGACACACACAGAATATACAGGAGCTGACACTGAGACACACACAGGCCATACAGGAGCTGATACTGTGACACACACAGAATATACAGGAGCTGATACTGAGACACACACAGAATATACAGGAGCTGACACTGAGACACACACAGAATGTACAGGAGCTGATACTGTGACACACACAGAATATACAGGAGCTGACACTGAGACACACACAGACCATACAGGAGCTGATACTGAGACACACACAGACCATACAGGAGCTGATACTGAGACACACACAGAATATACAGGAGCTGATACTGTGACACACACAGAATATACAGGAGCTGATACTGAGACACACACATACCATACAGGAGCTGAAACTGAGACACACACAGAATGTACAGGAGCTGATACTGAGACACACACAGAATGTACAGGAGCTCACACTGACACACACACAGCCCATACAGGAGCTGATACTGAGACATACACAGACCATACAGGAGCTGACATTGAGACACACACAGACCATAGAGGTGCTGATACCGAGACACACACAGAATATACAGGAGCTGATACTGAGACACACACAGACCATACAGGAGCTATCACTGAGACACACACAGAATGTACAGGAGTTGATACTGAGACACACACAGAATGTACAGGAGCTGATACTGAGACACACACAGACCATACAGGAGCTGACACTGAGACACACACAGACCATACAGGAGCTGATACTGAGACACACACAGAATGTACAGGAGCTGACACTGAGACACACACAGACCATACAGGAGCTGATACTGAGACACACACAGAATAAACAGGAGCTGACACTGAGACACACACAGAATGTACAGGAGCTGATACTGAGACACACACAGCCCATACAGGAGCTGATACTGTGACACACACAGAATATACAGGAGCTGATACTGAGACACACACAGATCTTACAGGAGCTGATACTGAGACACACACAGAATATACAGGAGCTGACATTGAGACACACACAGAATGTACAGGAGCTGACACTGAGACAGACACAGAATATGCAGGAGCTGATACAGAGACACACACAGACCATACAGGAGCTGATACTGAGACACACACAGAATATACAGGAGCTAATACTGAGACACACACAGACCATACAGGAGCTGACACTGAGACACACACAGAATGTACAGGAGCTGATACTGAGACACACACAGAATGTACAGGAGCTGACAATGAGACACACACAGACCATACAGGAGCTGACACTGAGACACACACAGACCATACAGGAGTTGATACTGAGACACACACAGAATGCATAGGAGCTGATACTGAGACAGACACAGACCATACAGGAGTTGATACTGAGACACACACAGAATATACAGCAGCTGACACTGAGACACACACAGAATGTACAGGAGCTGATACTGAGACACACACAGCCCATACAGGAGCTGATACTCAGACACACACAGACCATACAGGAGCTGACACTGAGACTCACACAGAATATACAGGAGCTGACACTGAGACACACACAGTCCATACAGGAGCTGATACTGAGACACACACAGACCATACAGGAGCTGACACTTGAGTCACACACAGAATATACAGGAGTTGACACTGAGACACACACAGAATATACAGGAGCTGATACTGAGACACACACCGACCATACAGGAGCTGATACTGAGACACACACAGACCATACAGGAGCTGACACTTGAGTCACACACAGAATTTACAGGAGATGATACTGAGACACACACAGACTATACAGGAGCTGACACTGAGACACACACAGACCATACAGGAGCTAATACTGAGACACACACAGAATATACTGGAGCTGATACTGAGACACACACAGACCATACAGGAGCTGATACTGAGACACACACAGACCATACAGGAGCTGACACTTGAGTCACACACAGAATATACAGGAGTTGACACTGAGACACACACAGAATATACAGGAGCTGTACAGAGACACACACAGACCATACAGGAGCTGATACTGAGACACACACAGAATATACAGGAGCTGATACTGAGACACACACAGACCATACAGGTGCTGATACCGAGACACACACTGAATATACAGGAGTTGACACTGAAACACACACAGAATATACAGGAGCTGATACTGAGACACACACCGACCATACAGGAGCTGATACTGAGACACACACAGACCATACAGGAGCTGACACTTGAGTCACACACAGAATTTACAGGAGATGATACTGAGACACACACAGACTATACAGGAGCTGACACTGAGACACACACAGAATGTACAGGAGCTAATACTGAGACACACACAGAATATACGGGAGCTGATACTGAGACACACACAGACCATACAGGAGCTGACACTGAGACACACACAGACCATACAGGAGCTGACACTTGAGTCACACACAGAATGCACAGGAGCTGACACTGAGACACACACAGAATATACAGGAGCTGATACTGAGACACACACCGACCATACAGGAGCTGATACTGAGACACACACAGACCATACAGGACCTGACACTTGAGTCACACACAGAATTTACAGGAGATGATACTGAGACACACACAGACTATACATGAGCTGACACTGAGACACACACAGACCATACAGGAGTTGATACTGAGACACACACAGAATGCACAGGAGCTGAGACTGAGACAGACACAGACCATACAGGAGTTGATACTGAGACACACACAGAATATACAGCAGCTGACACTCAGACACACACAGAATGTACAGGAGCTGATACTGAGACACACACAGCCCATACAGGAGCTGATACTCAGACACACACAGACCATACAGGAGCTGACACTGAGACTCACACAGAACATACAGGAGCTGACACTGAGACACACACAGAATATACAGGAGTTGACACTGAGACACACACAGAATATACAGGAGCTGTACAGAGACACACACAGACCATACAGGAGTTGATACTGAGACACACACAGAATGCACAGGAGCTGAGACTGAGACAGACACAGACCATACAGGAGTTGATACTGAGACACACACAGAATATACAGCAGCTGACACTCAGACACACACAGAATGTACAGGAGCTGATACTGAGACACACACAGACCATACAGGAGCTGATACTGAGACACACACAGACCATACAGGAGCTGACACTTGAGTCACACACAGAATATACAGGAGTTGGCACTGAGACACACACAGAATATACAGGAGCTGTACAGAGACACACACAGACCATACAGGAGCTGATACTGAGACACACACAGAATATACAGGAGCTGATACTGAGACACACACAGACCATACAGGTGCTGATACCGAGACACACACTGAATATACAGGAGTTGACACTGAAACACACACAGAATATACAGGAGCTGATACTGAGACACACACCGACCATACAGGAGTTGATACTGAGACACACACAGAATGCACAGGAGCTGAGACTGAGACAGACACAGACCATACAGGAGTTGATACTGAGACACACACAGAATATACAGCAGCTGACACTCAGACACACACAGAATGTACAGGAGCTGATACTGAGACACACACAGACCATACAGGAGCTGATACTGAGACACACACAGACCATACAGGAGCTGACACTTGAGTCACACACAGAATATACAGGAGTTGACACTGAGACACACACAGAATATACAGGAGCTGTACAGAGACACACACAGACCATACAGGAGCTGATACTGAGACACACACAGAATATACAGGAGCTGATACTGAGACACACACAGACCATACAGGTGCTGATACCGAGACACACACTGAATATACAGGAGTTGACACTGAAACACACACAGAATATACAGGAGCTGATACTGAGACACACACCGACCATACAGGAGCTGATACTGAGACACACACAGACCATACAGGAGCTGACACTTGAGTCACACACAGAATTTACAGGAGATGATACTGAGACACACACAGACTATACAGGAGCTGACACTGAGACACACACAGAATGTACAGGAGCTAATACTGAGACACACACAGAATATACGGGAGCTGATACTGAGACACACACAGACCATACAGGAGCTGACACTGAGACACACACAGACCATACAGGAGCTGACACTTGAGTCACACACAGAATGCACAGGAGCTGACACTGAGACACACACAGAATATACAGGAGCTGATACTGAGACACACACCGACCATACAGGAGCTGATACTGAGACACACACAGACCATACAGGACCTGACACTTGAGTCACACACAGAATTTACAGGAGATGATACTGAGACACACACAGACTATACATGAGCTGACACTGAGACACACACAGACCATACAGGAGTTGATACTGAGACACACACAGAATGCACAGGAGCTGAGACTGAGACAGACACAGACCATACAGGAGTTGATACTGAGACACACACAGAATATACAGCAGCTGACACTCAGACACACACAGAATGTACAGGAGCTGATACTGAGACACACACAGCCCATACAGGAGCTGATACTCAGACACACACAGACCATACAGGAGCTGACACTGAGACTCACACAGAATATACAGGAGCTGACACTGAGACACACACAGAATATACAGGAGTTGACACTGAGACACACACAGAATATACAGGAGCTGTACAGAGACACACACAGACCATACAGGAGTTGATACTGAGACACACACAGAATGCACAGGAGCTGAGACTGAGACAGACACAGACCATACAGGAGTTGATACTGAGACACACACAGAATATACAGCAGCTGACACTCAGACACACACAGAATGTACAGGAGCTGATACTGAGACACACACAGACCATACAGGAGCTGATACTGAGACACACACAGACCATACAGGAGCTGACACTTGAGTCACACACAGAATATACAGGAGTTGACACTGAGACACACACAGAATATACAGGAGCTGATACTGAGACACACACAGACCATACAGGTGCTGATACCGAGACACACACTGAATATACAGGAGTTGACACTGAAACACACACAGAATATACAGGAGCTGATACTGAGACACACACCGACCATACAGGAGTTGATACTGAGACACACACAGAATGCACAGGAGCTGAGACTGAGACAGACACAGACCATACAGGAGTTGATACTGAGACACACACAGAATATACAGCAGCTGACACTCAGACACACACAGAATGTACAGGAGCTGATACTGAGACACACACAGACCATACAGGAGCTGATACTGAGACACACACAGACCATACAGGAGCTGACACTTGAGTCACACACAGAATATACAGGAGTTGACACTGAGACACACACAGAATATACAGGAGCTGTACAGAGACACACACAGACCATACAGGAGCTGATACTGAGACACACACAGAATATACAGGAGCTGATACTGAGACACACACAGACCATACAGGTGCTGATACCGAGACACACACTGAATATACAGGAGTTGACACTGAAACACACACAGAATATACAGGAGCTGATACTGAGACACACACCGACCATACAGGAGCTGATACTGAGACACACACAGACCATACAGGAGCTGACACTTGAGTCACACACAGAATTTACAGGAGATGATACTGAGACACACACAGACTATACAGGAGCTGACACTGAGACACACACAGAATGTACAGGAGCTAATACTGAGACACACACAGAATATACGGGAGCTGATACTGAGACACACACAGACCATACAGGAGCTGACACTGAGACACACACAGACCATACAGGAGCTGACACTTGAGTCACACACAGAATGCACAGGAGCTGACACTGAGACACACACAGAATATACAGGAGCTGATACTGAGACACACACCGACCATACAGGAGCTGATACTGAGACACACACAGACCATACAGGACCTGACACTTGAGTCACACACAGAATTTACAGGAGATGATACTGAGACACACACAGACTATACATGAGCTGACACTGAGACACACACAGACCATACAGGAGTTGATACTGAGACACACACAGAATGCACAGGAGCTGAGACTGAGACAGACACAGACCATACAGGAGTTGATACTGAGACACACACAGAATATACAGCAGCTGACACTCAGACACACACAGAATGTACAGGAGCTGATACTGAGACACACACAGCCCATACAGGAGCTGATACTCAGACACACACAGACCATACAGGAGCTGACACTGAGACTCACACAGAATATACAGGAGCTGACACTGAGACACACACAGAATATACAGGAGTTGACACTGAGACACACACAGAATATACAGGAGCTGTACAGAGACACACACAGACCATACAGGAGTTGATACTGAGACACACACAGAATGCACAGGAGCTGAGACTGAGACAGACACAGACCATACAGGAGTTGATACTGAGACACACACAGAATATACAGCAGCTGACACTCAGACACACACAGAATGTACAGGAGCTGATACTGAGACACACACAGACCATACAGGAGCTGATACTGAGACACACACAGACCATACAGGAGCTGACACTTGAGTCACACACAGAATATACAGGAGTTGACACTGAGACACACACAGAATATACAGGAGCTGTACAGAGACACACACAGACCATACAGGAGCTGATACTGAGACACACACAGAATATACAGGAGCTGATACTGAGACACACACAGACCATACAGGTGCTGATACCGAGACACACACTGAATATACAGGAGTTGACACTGAAACACACACAGAATATACAGGAGCTGATACTGAGACACACACCGACCATACAGGAGTTGATACTGAGACACACACAGAATGCACAGGAGCTGAGACTGAGACAGACACAGACCATACAGGAGTTGATACTGAGACACACACAGAATATACAGCAGCTGACACTCAGACACACACAGAATGTACAGGAGCTGATACTGAGACACACACAGACCATACAGGAGCTGATACTGAGACACACACAGACCATACAGGAGCTGACACTTGAGTCACACACAGAATATACAGGAGTTGACACTGAGACACACACAGAATATACAGGAGCTGTACAGAGACACACACAGACCATACAGGAGCTGATACTGAGACACACACAGAATATACAGGAGCTGATACTGAGACACACACAGACCATACAGGTGCTGATACCGAGACACACACTGAATATACAGGAGTTGACACTGAAACACACACAGAATATACAGGAGCTGATACTGAGACACACACCGACCATACAGGAGCTGATACTGAGACACACACAGACCATACAGGAGCTGACACTTGAGTCACACACAGAATTTACAGGAGATGATACTGAGACACACACAGACTATACAGGAGCTGACACTGAGACACACACAGAATGTACAGGAGCTAATACTGAGACACACACAGAATATACGGGAGCTGATACTGAGACACACACAGACCATACAGGAGCTGACACTGAGACACACACAGACCATACAGGAGCTGACACTTGAGTCACACACAGAATGCACAGGAGCTGACACTGAGACACACACAGAATATACAGGAGCTGATACTGAGACACACACCGACCATACAGGAGCTGATACTGAGACACACACAGACCATACAGGACCTGACACTTGAGTCACACACAGAATTTACAGGAGATGATACTGAGACACACACAGACTATACATGAGCTGACACTGAGACACACACAGACCATACAGGAGTTGATACTGAGACACACACAGAATGCACAGGAGCTGAGACTGAGACAGACACAGACCATACAGGAGTTGATACTGAGACACACACAGAATATACAGCAGCTGACACTCAGACACACACAGAATGTACAGGAGCTGATACTGAGACACACACAGCCCATACAGGAGCTGATACTCAGACACACACAGACCATACAGGAGCTGTCACTGAGACTCACACAGAATATACAGGAGCTGACACTGAGACACACACAGTCCATACAGGAGCTGATACTGAGACACACACAGACCATACAGGAGCTGACACTTGAGTCACACACAGAATATACAGGAGTTGACACTGAGACACACACAGAATATACAGGAGCTGATACTGAGACACACACCGACCATACAGGAGCTGATACTGAGACACACACAGACCATACAGGAGCTGACACTTGAGTCACACACAGAATTTACAGGAGATGATACTGAGACACACACAGACTATACAGGAGCTGACACTGAGACACACACAGAATGTACAGGAGCTAATACTGAGACACACACAGAATATACAGGAGCTGATACTGAGACACACACAGACCATACAGGAGCTGATACTGAGACACACACAGACCATACAGGAGCTGGCACTTGAGTCACACACAGAATATACAGGAGCTGACACTGAGACACACACAGAATGTACAGGCGCTGATACTGAGACACACACAGAATGTACAGGAGATGATACTGAGACACACTCAGACCATACAGGAGCTGACACTGAGACACACACAGAATGTACAGGAGCTGATACTGAGACAAACACAGAATGTACAGGAGCTGACACTGAGACACACACAAGCCATAGAGGAGCTGACCCTGAGACACACACAGACCATACAGGAGCTGATACTGAGACACACACAGAATGTACAGGAGCTGATACTGAGACACACACAGACCATACAGGAGCTGATACTGAGACACACACAGAATATACAGGAGCTGACACTGAGACACACACAGAATGTACAGAAGCTGATACTGAGACACACACAGCCCATACAGGAGCTGATACTGTCACACACAGAATATACAGGAGCTGATACTGAGACACACACAGAATATACAGGAGCTGACACTGAGACACACACAGAATTTACAGGAGCTGATACTGAGACACACACAGACCATACAGGAGCTGATACTGAGGCACACACAGAATATACAGGAGCTGATACTGAGACACACACATACCATACAGGAGCTGACACTGAGACACACACAGACCATACAGGTGCTGATACCGAGACACACACAGAATATACAGGAGCTGATACAGAGACACAAACAGACCATACAGGAGCTGTCACTGAGACATACACAGAATATACAGGAGCTGATACTGAGACACACACAGAATGTACAGGAGATGATACTGAGACACACACAGACCATACAGGAGCTGACACTGAGACACGCATAGACCATACAGGAGCTGACACTGAGAAACACACAGAATGTACAGGAGCTGATACTGAGAAACACACAGAATGTACAGGAGCTGACAATGATACACACACAGACCATACAGGAGCTGACACTGAAACACACACAGACCATACAGGAGTTGATACTGAGACACACACAGAATGCACAGGAGCTGATACTGAGACACACACAGACCATACAGGAGCTGATACTGAGACACACACAGAATATACAGGAGCTGACACTGAGACACACACAGAATGTACAGGAGCTGATACTGAGACACACACAGACCATACAGGAGGTGACACTGAGACACACACAGAATATACAGGAGCTGACACTGATACACACACAGAATATGCAGGAGCTGACACTGAGACACACACAGACCGTACAGGAGCTGATACTGAGACACACAGAATATACAGGAGCTGATACTGAGACACACACAGAATATACAGGAGCTGATACTGAGACACACACAGAATATACAGGAGCTGATACTAAGACACACAGAATATACAGGAGCTGACACTGAGACACACACAGAATATACAGGAGCTGATACTGAGACACACACATACCATACAGGAGCTGACACTGAGACACACACATGCCATACAGGAGCTGATACTGTGACACACACAGAATATACAGGAGCTGACACTGAGACACACACAGGCCATACAGGAGCTGATACTGTGACACACACAGAATATACAGGAGCTGATACTGAGACACACACAGAATATACAGGAGCTGACACTGAGACACACACAGAATATACAGGAGCTGATACTGAGACACACACAGAATATACAGGAGCTGACACTGAGACAAACACAGAATATACAGGAGCTGATACTGTGACACACACAGAATGTACAGGAGCTGATACTGAGACACACACAGAATGTACAGGAGCTGACACTGAGAAACACACATACCATACAGGAGCTGATACTGTGACACACACAGAATATACAGGAGCTGACACTGAGACACACACAGGCCATACAGGAGCTGATACTGTGACACACACAGAATATACAGGAGCTGATACTGAGACACACACAGAATATACAGGAGCTGACACTGAGACACACACAGAATATACAGGAGCTGACACTGAGACACACACAGAATGTACAGGAGCTGACAATGATACACACACAGACCATACAGGAGCTGACACTGAAACACACACAGACCATACAGGAGTTGATACTGAGACACACACAGAATGCACAGGAGCTGATACTGAGACACACACAGACCATACAGGAGCTGATACTGAGACACACACAGAATATACAGGAGCTGACACTGAGACACACACAGAATGTACAGGAGCTGATACTGAGACACACACAGACCATACAGGAGGTGACACTGAGACACACACAGAATATACAGGAGCTGACACTGATACACACACAGAATATGCAGGAGCTGACACTGAGACACACACAGACCGTACAGAAGCTGATACTGAGACACACAGAATATACAGGAGCTGATACTGAGACACACACAGAATATACAGGAGCTGATACTGAGACACACACAGAATATACAGGAGCTGATACTAAGACACACAGAATATACAGGAGCTGATACTGAGACACACACAGAATATACAGGAGCTGATACTGAGACTCACACATACCATACAGGAGCTGACACTGAGACACACACATGCCATACAGGAGCTGATACTGTGACACACACAGAATATACAGGAGCTGACACTGAGACACACACAGGCCATACAGGAGCTGATAATGTGACACACACAGAATATACAGGAGCTGATACTGAGACACACACAGAATATACAGGAGCTGACACTGAGACACACACAGAATATACAGGAGCTGATACTGAGACACACACAGAATATACAGGAGCTGACACTGAGACAAACATAGAATATACAGGAGCTGATACTGTGACACACACAGAATGTACAGGAGCTGATACTGAGACACACACAGAATGTACAGGAGCTGACACTGAGAAACACACATACCATACAGGAGCTGATACTGTGACACACACAGAATATACAGGAGCTGACACTGAGACACACACAGGCCATACAGGAGCTGATACTGTGACACACACAGAATATACAGGAGCTGATACTGAGACACACACAGAATATACAGGAGCTGACACTGAGACACACACAGAATATACAGGAGCTGACACTGAGACACACACAGGCCATACAGGAGCTGATACTGTGACACACACAGAATATACAGGAGCTGATACTGAGACACACACAGAATTTACAGGAGCTGAACTGAAAAACACACAGCCCATACAGGAGCTGATACTGAGACACACATGGACCATACAGGAGCTGATACTGAGACACACACAGAATATACAGGAGCTGATACTGTGACACACACAGAATATACAGGAGCTGATACTGAGACACACACATACCATACAGGAGCTGAAACTGAGACACACACAGAATGTACAGGAGCTGATACTGAGACACACACAGAATGTACAGGAGCTCACACTGACACACACACAGCCCATACATGAGCTGATACTGAGACACACACAGACCATACAGGAGCTGACATTGAGACACACACAGACCATAGAGGTGCTGATACCGAGACACACACAGAATATACAGGAGCTGATACTGAGACACACACAGGTCCTACAGGAGCTATCACTGAGACACACACAGAATGTACAGGAGCTGATACTGAGACACACACAGAATGTACAGGAGCTGACAATGAGACACACACAGACCATACAGGAGCCGACACTGAGACACACGCAGACCATACAGGAGTTGATACTGAGACACACACAGAATGTACAGGAGCTGATACTGAGACACACACAGACCATACAGGAGCTGACACTGAGACACACAGACCATACAGGAGCTGATACTGAGACACACACAGAATGTACAGGAGCTGACACTGAGACACACACAGACCATACAGGAGCTGATACTGAGACACACACAGAATAAACAGGAGCTGACACTGAGACACACACAGAATGTACAGGAGCTGATACTGAGACACACACAGCCCATACAGGAGCTGATACTGTGACACACACAGAATATACAGGAGCTGATACTGAGACACACACAGACCATACAGGAGCTGATACTGAGACACACACAGAATATACAGGAGCTGACATTGAGACACACACAGAATGTACAGGAGCTGACACTGAGACAGACACAGAATATGCAGGAGCTGATACAGAGACACACACAGACCATACAGGAGCTGATACTGAGACACACACAGAATATACAGGAGCTAATACTGAGACACACACAGACCATACAGGAGCTGACACTGAGACACACACAGAATGTACAGGAGCTGATACTGAGACACACACAGAATGTACAGGAGCTGACAATGAGACACACACAGACCACACAGGAGCTGACACTGAGACACACACAGACCATACAGGAGTTGATACTGAGACACACACAGAATGCACAGGAGCTGATACTGAGACAGACACAGACCATACAGGAGTTGATACTGAGACACACACAGAATATACAGCAGCTGACACTGAGACACACACAGAATGTACAGGAGCTGATACTGAGACACACACAGCCCATACAGGAGCTGATACTCAGACACACACAGACCATACAGGAGCTGACACTGAGACTCACACAGAATATACAGGAGCTGACACTGAGACACACACAGTCCATACAGGAGCTGATACTGAGACACACACAGACCATACAGGAGCTGACACTTGAGTCACACACAGAATATACAGGAGTTGACACTGAGACACACACAGAATATACAGGAGCTGATACTGAGACACACACCGACCATACAGGAGCTGATACTGAGACACACACAGACCATACAGGAGCTGACACTTGAGTCACACACAGAATTTACAGGAGATGATACTGAGACACACACAGACTATACAGGAGCTGACACTGAGACACACACAGACCATACAGGAGCTAATACTGAGACACACACAGAATATACTGGAGCTGATACTGAGCCACACACAGACCATACAGGAGCTGATACTGAGACACACACAGACCATACAGGAGCTGACACTTGAGTCACACACAGAATATACAGGAGTTGACACTGAGACACACACAGAATATACAGGAGCTGATACTGAGACACACACCGACCATACAGGAGCTGATACTGAGACACACACAGACCATACAGGAGCTGACACTTGAGTCACACACAGAATTTACAGGAGATGATACTGAGACACACACAGACTATACAGGAGCTGACACTGAGACACACACAGAATGTACAGGAGCTAATACTGAGACACACACAGAATATACAGGAGCTGATACTGAGACACACACAGACCATACAGGAGCTGACACTGAGACACACACAGACCATACAGGAGCTGACACTTGAGTCACACACAGATTGCACAGGAGCTGACACTGAGACACACTCAGAATATACAGGAGCTGATACTGAGACACACACCGACCATACAGGAGCTGATACTGAGACACACACAGACCATACAGGAGCTGACACTTGAGTCACACACAGAATTTACAGGAGATGATACTGAGACACACACAGACTATACATGAGCTGACACTGAGACACACACAGAATGTACAGGAGCTAATACTGAGACACACACAGAATATACAGGAGCTGATACTGAGACACACACAGACCATACAGGAGCTGACACTGAGACACACACAGACCATACAGGAGTTGATACTGAGACACACACAGAATGCACAGGAGCTGATACTGAGACAGACACAGACCATACAGGAGTTGATACTGAGACACACACAGAATATACAGCAGCTGACACTGAGACACACACAGAATGTACAGGAGCTGATACTGAGACACACACAGCCCATACAGGAGCTGATACTCAGACACACACAGACCATACAGGAGCTGACACTGAGACTCACACAGAATATACAGGAGCTGACACTGAGACACACACAGTCCATACAGGAGCTGATACTGAGACACACACAGACCATACAGGAGCTGACACTTGAGTCACACACAGAATATACAGGAGTTGACACTGAGACACACACAGAATATACAGGAGCTGATACTGAGACACACACCGACCATACAGGAGCTGATTCTGAGACACACACAGACCATACAGGAGCTGACACTTGAGTCACACACAGAATTTACAGGAGATGATACTGAGACACACACAGACTATACAGGAGCTGACACTGAGACACACACAGAATGTACAGGAGCTGATACTGAGACACACACAGACCATACAGGAGCTGATACTGAGAATCACACAGACCATACAGGAGCTGACACTTGAGTCACACACAGAATATACAGGAGCTGACACTGAGACACACACAGAATGTACAGGCGCTGATACTGAGACACACACAGAATGTACAGGAGATGATACTGAGACACACTCAGACCATACAGGAGCTGACACTGAGACACACACAGAATGTACAGGAGCTGATACTGAGACAAACACAGAATGTACAGGAGCTGACACTGAGACACACACAAGCCATAGAGGAGCTGACACTGAGACACACACAGACCATACAGGAGCTGATACTGAGACACACACAGAATGTACAGGAGCTGATACTGAGACACACACAGACCATACAGGAGCTGATACTGAGACACACACAGAATATACAGGAGCTGACACTGAGACACACACAGAATGTACAGAAGCTGATACTGAGACACACACAGCCCATACAGGAGCTGATACTGTCACACACAGAATATACAGGAGCTGATACTGAGACACACACAGAATATACAGGAGCTGACACTGAGACACACACAGAATTTACAGGAGCTGATACTGAGACACACACAGACCATACAGGAGCTGATACTGAGGCACACACAGAATATACAGGAGCTGATACTGAGACACACACATACCATACAGGAGCTGACACTGAGACACACACAGACCATACAGGTGCTGATACCGAGACACACACAGAATATACAGGAGCTGATACAGAGACACAAACAGACCATACAGGAGCTGTCACTGAGACATACACAGAATATACAGGAGCTGATACTGAGACACACACAGAATGTACAGGAGATGATACTGAGACACACACAGACCATACAGGAGCTGACACTGAGACACGCACAGACCATACAGGAGCTGACACTGAGAAACACACAGAATGTACAGGAGCTGATACTGAGAAACACACAGAATGTACAGGAGCTGAAAATGATACACACACAGACCATACAGGAGCTGACACTGAAACACACACAGACCATACAGGAGTTGATACTGAGACACACACAGAATGCACAGGAGCTGATACTGAGACACACACAGACCATACAGGAGCTGATACTGAGACACACACAGAATATACAGGAGCTGACACTGAGACACACACAGAATGTACAGGAGCTGATACTGAGACACACACAGACCATACAGGAGGTGACACTGAGACACACACAGAATATACAGGAGCTGACACTGATACACACACAGAATATGCAGGAGCTGACACTGAGACACACACAGACCGTACAGGAGCTGATACTGAGACACACAGAATATACAGGAGCTGATACTGAGACACACACAGAATATACAGGAGCTGATACTGAGACACACACAGAATATACAGGAGCTGATACTAAGACACACAGAATATACAGGAGCTGACACTGAGACACACACAGAATATACAGGAGCTGATACTGAGACACACACATACCATACAGGAGCTGACACTGAGACACACACATGCCATACAGGAGCTGATACTGTGACACACACAGAATATACAGGAGCTGACACTGAGACACACACAGGCCATACAGGAGCTGATACTGTGACACACACAGAATATACAGGAGCTGATACTGAGACACACACAGAATATACAGGAGCTGACACTGAGACACACACAGAATATACAGGAGCTGATACTGAGACACACACAGAATATACAGGAGCTGACACTGAGACAAACACAGAATATACAGGAGCTGATACTGTGACACACACAGAATGTACAGGAGCTGATACTGAGACACACACAGAATGTACAGGAGCTGACACTGAGAAACACACATACCATACAGGAGCTGATACTGTGACACACACAGAATATACAGGAGCTGACACTGAGACACACACAGGCCATACAGGAGCTGATACTGTGACACACACAGAATATACAGGAGCTGATACTGAGACACACACAGAATATACAGGAGCTGACACTGAGACACACACAGAATATACAGGAGCTGACACTGAGACACACACAGAATGTACAGGAGCTGACAATGATACACACACAGACCATACAGGAGCTGACACTGAAACACACACAGACCATACAGGAGTTGATACTGAGACACACACAGAATGCACAGGAGCTGA
This sequence comes from Scyliorhinus torazame, assembly GCF_047496885.1. Classification (NCBI taxonomy): domain Eukaryota; kingdom Metazoa; phylum Chordata; class Chondrichthyes; order Carcharhiniformes; family Scyliorhinidae; genus Scyliorhinus; species Scyliorhinus torazame. Next base: position 24,997,625 of record NC_092723.1, on the reverse strand, counting down.
TACTGAGACACACACAGACCATACAGGAGCTGATACTGAGACACACACAGAATATACAGGAGCTGACACTGAGACACACATAGAATGTACAGGAGCTGATACTGAGACACACACAGACCATACAGGAGGTGACACTGAGACACACACAGAATATACAGGAGCTGACACTGATACACACACAGAATATGCAGGAGCTGACACTGAGACACACACAGACCGTACAGGAGCTGATACTGAGACACACAGAATATACAGGAGCTGATACTGAGACACACACAGAATATACAGGAGCTGATACTGAGACACACACAGAATATACAGGAGCTGATACTAAGACACACAGAATATACAGGAGCTGACACTGAGACACACACAGAATATACAGGAGCTGATACTGAGACACACACATACCATACAGGAGCTGACACTGAGACACACACATGCCATACAGGAGCTGATACTGTGACACACACAGAATATACAGGAGCTGACACTGAGACACACACAGGCCATACAGGAGCTGATACTGTGACACACACAGAATATACAGGAGCTGATACTGAGACACACACAGAATATACAGGAGCTGACACTGAGACACACACAGAATATACAGGAGCTGATACTGAGACACACACAGAATATACAGGAGCTGACACTGAGACAAACATAGAATATACAGGAGCTGATACTGTGACACACACAGAATGTACAGGAGCTGATACTGAGACACACACAGAATGTACAGGAGCTGACACTGAGAAACACACATACCATACAGGAGCTGATACTGTGACACACACAGAATATACAGGAGCTGACACTGAGACACACACAGGCCATACAGGAGCTGATACTGTGACACACACAGAATATACAGGAGCTGATACTGAGACACACACAGAATATACAGGAGCTGACACTGAGACACACACAGAATATACAGGAGCTGACACTGAGACACACACAGGCCATACAGGAGCTGATACTGTGACACACACAGAATATACAGGAGCTGATACTGAGACACACACAGAATTTACAGGAGCTGAACTGAAAAACACACAGCCCATACAGGAGCTGATACTGAGACACACATGGACCATACAGGAGCTGATACTGAGACACACAGAGAATATACAGGAGCTGATACTGTGACACACACAGAATATACAGGAGCTGATACTGAGACACACACATACCATACAGGAGCTGAAACTGAGACACACACAGAATGTACAGGAGCTGATACTGAGACACACACAGAATGTACAGGAGCTCACACTGACACACACACAGCCCATACATGAGCTGATACTGAGACACACACAGACCATACAGGAGCTGACATTGAGACACACACAGACCATAGAGGTGCTGATACCGAGACACACACAGAATATACAGGAGCTGATACTGAGACACACACAGGTCCTACAGGAGCTATCACTGAGACACACACAGAATGTACAGGAGCTGATACTGAGACACACACAGAATGTACAGGAGCTGACAATGAGACACACACAGACCATACAGGAGCCGACACTGAGACACACGCAGACCATACAGGAGTTGATACTGAGACACACACAGAATGTACAGGAGCTGATACTGAGACACACACAGACCATACAGGAGCTGACACTGAGACACACAGACCATACAGGAGCTGATACTGAGACACACACAGAATGTACAGGAGCTGACACTGAGACACACACAGACCATACAGGAGCTGATACTGAGACACACACAGAATAAACAGGAGCTGACACTGAGACACACACAGAATGTACAGGAGCTGATACTGAGACACACACAGCCCATACAGGAGCTGATACTGTGACACACACAGAATATACAGGAGCTGATACTGAGACACACACAGACCATACAGGAGCTGATACTGAGACACACACAGAATATACAGGAGCTGACACTGAGACACACACAGAATGTACAGGAGCTGATACTGAGACACACACAGACCATGCAGGAGGTGACACTGAGACACACACAGAATATACAGGAGCTGACACTGATACACACACAGAATATGCAGGAGCTGACACTGAGACACACACAGACCGTACAGGAGCTGATACTGAGACACACAGAATATACAGGAGCTGATACTGAGACACACACAGAATATACAGGAGCTGATACTGAGACACACACAGAATATACAGGAGCTGATACTAAGACACACAGAATATACAGGAGCTGACACTGAGACACACACAGAATATACAGGAGCTGATACTGAGACACACACATACCATACAGGAGCTGACACTGAGACACACACATGCCATACAGGAGCTGATACTGTGACACACACAGAATATACAGGAGCTGACACTGAGACACACACAGGCCATACAGGAGCTGATACTGTGACACACACAGAATATACAGGAGCTGATACTGAGACACACACAGAATATACAGGAGCTGACACTGAGACACACACAGAATATACAGGAGCTGATACTGAGACACACACAGAATATACAGGAGCTGACACTGAGACAAACACAGAATATACAGGAGCTGATACTGTGACACACACAGAATGTACAGGAGCTGATACTGAGACACACACAGAATGTACAGGAGCTGACACTGAGAAACACACATACCATACAGGAGCTGATACTGTGACACACACAGAATATACAGGAGCTGACACTGAGACACACACAGGCCATACAGGAGCTGATACTGTGACACACACAGAATATACAGGAGCTGATACTGAGACACACACAGAATATACAGGAGCTGACACTGAGACACACACAGAATATACAGGAGCTGACACTGAGACACACACAGAATGTACAGGAGCTGACAATGATACACACACAGACCATACAGGAGCTGACACTGAAACACACACAGACCATACAGGAGTTGATACTGAGACACACACAGAATGCACAGGAGCTGATACTGAGACACACACAGACCATACAGGAGCTGATACTGAGACACACACAGAATATACAGGAGCTGACACTGAGACACACACAGAATGTACAGGAGCTGATACTGAGACACACACAGACCATACAGGAGGTGACACTGAGACACACACAGAATATACAGGAGCTGACACTGATACACACACAGAATATGCAGGAGCTGACACTGAGACACACACAGACCGTACAGGAGCTGATACTGAGACACACAGAATATACAGGAGCTGATACTGAGACACACACAGAATATACAGGAGCTGATACTGAGACACACACAGAATATACAGGAGCTGATACTAAGACACACAGAATATACAGGAGCTGATACTGAGACACACACAGAATATACAGGAGCTGATACTGAGACTCACACATACCATACAGGAGCTGACACTGAGACACACACATGCCATACAGGAGCTGATACTGTGACACACACAGAATATACAGGAGCTGACACTGAGACACACACAGGCCATACAGGAGCTGATAATGTGACACACACAGAATATACAGGAGCTGATACTGAGACACACACAGAATATACAGGAGCTGACACTGAGACACACACAGAATATACAGGAGCTGATACTGAGACACACACAGAATATACAGGAGCTGACACTGAGACAAACATAGAATATACAGGAGCTGATACTGTGACACACACAGAATGTACAGGAGCTGATACTGAGACACACACAGAATGTACAGGAGCTGACACTGAGAAACACACATACCATACAGGAGCTGATACTGTGACACACACAGAATATACAGGAGCTGACACTGAGACACACACAGGCCATACAGGAGCTGATACTGTGACACACACAGAATATACAGGAGCTGATACTGAGACACACACAGAATATACAGGAGCTGACACTGAGACACACACAGAATATACAGGAGCTGACACTGAGACACACACAGGCCATACAGGAGCTGATACTGTGACACACACAGAATATACAGGAGCTGATACTGAGACACACACAGAATTTACAGGAGCTGAACTGAAAAACACACAGCCCATACAGGAGCTGATACTGAGACACACATGGACCATACAGGAGCTGATACTGAGACACACACAGAATATACAGGAGCTGATACTGTGACACACACAGAATATACAGGAGCTGATACTGAGACACACACATACCATACAGGAGCTGAAACTGAGACACACACAGAATGTACAGGAGCTGATACTGAGACACACACAGAATGTACAGGAGCTCACACTGACACACACACAGCCCATACATGAGCTGATACTGAGACACACACAGACCATACAGGAGCTGACATTGAGACACACACAGACCATAGAGGTGCTGATACCGAGACACACACAGAATATACAGGAGCTGATACTGAGACACACACAGGTCCTACAGGAGCTATCACTGAGACACACACAGAATGTACAGGAGCTGATACTGAGACACACACAGAATGTACAGGAGCTGACAATGAGACACACACAGACCATACAGGAGCCGACACTGAGACACACGCAGACCATACAGGAGTTGATACTGAGACACACACAGAATGTACAGGAGCTGATACTGAGACACACACAGACCATACAGGAGCTGACACTGAGACACACAGACCATACAGGAGCTGATACTGAGACACACACAGAATGTACAGGAGCTGACACTGAGACACACACAGACCATACAGGAGCTGATACTGAGACACACACAGAATAAACAGGAGCTGACACTGAGACACACACAGAATGTACAGGAGCTGATACTGAGACACACACAGCCCATACAGGAGCTGATACTGTGACACACACAGAATATACAGGAGCTGATACTGAGACACACACAGACCATACAGGAGCTGATACTGAGACACACACAGAATATACAGGAGCTGACATTGAGACACACACAGAATGTACAGGAGCTGACACTGAGACAGACACAGAATATGCAGGAGCTGATACAGAGACACACACAGACCATACAGGAGCTGATACTGAGACACACACAGAATATACAGGAGCTAATACTGAGACACACACAGACCATACAGGAGCTGACACTGAGACACACACAGAATGTACAGGAGCTGATACTGAGACACACACAGAATGTACAGGAGCTGACAATGAGACACACACAGACCACACAGGAGCTGACACTGAGACACACACAGACCATACAGGAGTTGATACTGAGACACACACAGAATGCACAGGAGCTGATACTGAGACAGACACAGACCATACAGGAGTTGATACTGAGACACACACAGAATATACAGCAGCTGACACTGAGACACACACAGAATGTACAGGAGCTGATACTGAGACACACACAGCCCATACAGGAGCTGATACTCAGACACACACAGACCATACAGGAGCTGACACTGAGACTCACACAGAATATACAGGAGCTGACACTGAGACACACACAGTCCATACAGGAGCTGATACTGAGACACACACAGACCATACAGGAGCTGACACTTGAATCACACACAGAATATACAGGAGTTGACACTGAGACACACACAGAATATACAGGAGCTGATACTGAGACACACACCGACCATACAGGAGCTGATACTGAGACACACACAGACCATACAGGAGCTGACACTTGAGTCACACACAGAATTTACAGGAGATGATACTGAGACACACACAGACTATACAGGAGCTGACACTGAGACACACACAGACCATACAGGAGCTAATACTGAGACACACACAGAATATACTGGAGCTGATACTGAGACACACACAGACCATACAGGAGCTGATACTGAGACACACACAGACCATACAGGAGCTGACACTTGAGTCACACACAGAATATACAGGAGTTGACACTGAGACACACACAGAATATACAGGAGCTGATACTGAGACACACACCGACCATACAGGAGCTGATACTGAGACACACACAGACCATACAGGAGCTGACACTTGAGTCACACACAGAATTTACAGGAGATGATACTGAGACACACACAGACTATACAGGAGCTGACACTGAGACACACACAGAATGTACAGGAGCTAATACTGAGACACACACAGAATATACAGGAGCTGATACTGAGACACACACAGACCATACAGGAGCTGACACTGAGACACACACAGACCATACAGGAGCTGACACTTGAGTCACACACAGATTGCACAGGAGCTGACACTGAGACACACTCAGAATATACAGGAGCTGATACTGAGACACACACCGACCATACAGGAGCTGATACTGAGACACACACAGACCATACAGGAGCTGACACTTGAGTCACACACAGAATTTACAGGAGATGATACTGAGACACACACAGACTATACATGAGCTGACACTGAGACACACACAGAATGTACAGGAGCTAATACTGAGACACACACAGAATATACAGGAGCTGATACTGAGACACACACAGACCATACAGGAGCTGACACTGAGACACACACAGACCATACAGGAGTTGATACTGAGACACACACAGAATGCACAGGAGCTGATACTGAGACAGACACAGACCATACAGGAGTTGATACTGAGACACACACAGAATATACAGCAGCTGACACTGAGACACACACAGAATGTACAGGAGCTGATACTGAGACACACACAGCCCATACAGGAGCTGATACTCAGACACACACAGACCATACAGGAGCTGACACTGAGACTCACACAGAATATACAGGAGCTGACACTGAGACACACACAGTCCATACAGGAGCTGATACTGAGACACACACAGACCATACAGGAGCTGACACTTGAGTCACACACAGAATATACAGGAGTTGACACTGAGACACACACAGAATATACAGGAGCTGATACTGAGACACACACCGACCATACAGGAGCTGATTCTGAGACACACACAGACCATACAGGAGCTGACACTTGAGTCACACACAGAATTTACAGGAGATGATACTGAGACACACACAGACTATACAGGAGCTGACACTGAGACACACACAGAATGTACAGGAGCTGATACTGAGACACACACAGACCATACAGGAGCTGATACTGAGAATCACACAGACCATACAGGAGCTGACACTTGAGTCACACACAGAATATACAGGAGCTGACACTGAGACACACACAGAATGTACAGGCGCTGATACTGAGACACACACAGAATGTACAGGAGATGATACTGAGACACACTCAGACCATACAGGAGCTGACACTGAGACACACACAGAATGTACAGGAGCTGATACTGAGACAAACACAGAATGTACAGGAGCTGACACTGAGACACACACAAGCCATAGAGGAGCTGACACTGAGACACACACAGACCATACAGGAGCTGATACTGAGACACACACAGAATGTACAGGAGCTGATACTGAGACACACACAGACCATACAGGAGCTGATACTGAGACACACACAGAATATACAGGAGCTGACACTGAGACACACACAGAATGTACAGAAGCTGATACTGAGACACACACAGCCCATACAGGAGCTGATACTGTCACACACAGAATATACAGGAGCTGATACTGAGACACACACAGAATATACAGGAGCTGACACTGAGACACACACAGAATTTACAGGAGCTGATACTGAGACACACACAGACCATACAGGAGCTGATACTGAGGCACACACAGAATATACAGGAGCTGATACTGAGACACACACATACCATACAGGAGCTGACACTGAGACACACACAGACCATACAGGTGCTGATACCGAGACACACACAGAATATACAGGAGCTGATACAGAGACACAAACAGACCATACAGGAGCTGTCACTGAGACATACACAGAATATACAGGAGCTGATACTGAGACACACACAGAATGTACAGGAGATGATACTGAGACACACACAGACCATACAGGAGCTGACACTGAGACACGCACAGACCATACAGGAGCTGACACTGAGAAACACACAGAATGTACAGGAGCTGATACTGAGAAACACACAGAATGTACAGGAGCTGACAATGATACACACACAGACCATACAGGAGCTGACACTGAAACACACACAGACCATACAGGAGTTGATACTGAGACACACACAGAATGCACAGGAGCTGATACTGAGACACACACAGACCATACAGGAGCTGATACTGAGACACACACAGAATATACAGGAGCTGACACTGAGACACACACAGAATGTACAGGAGCTGATACTGAGACACACACAGACCATACAGGAGGTGACACTGAGACACACACAGAATATACAGGAGCTGACACTGATACACACACAGAATATGCAGGAGCTGACACTGAGACACACACAGACCGTACAGGAGCTGATACTGAGACACACAGAATATACAGGAGCTGATACTGAGACACACACAGAATACACAGGAGCTGATACTGAGACACACACAGAATATACAGGAGCTGATACTAAGACACACAGAATATACAGGAGCTGACACTGAGACACACACAGAATATACAGGAGCTGATACTGAGACACACACATACCATACAGGAGCTGACACTGAGACACACACATGCCATACAGGAGCTGATACTGTGACACACACAGAATATACAGGAGCTGACACTGAGACACACACAGGCCATACAGGAGCTGATACTGTGACACACACAGAATATACAGGAGCTGATACTGAGACACACACAGAATATACAGGAGCTGACACTGAGACACACACAGAATATACAGGAGCTGATACTGAGACACACACAGAATATACAGGAGCTGACACTGAGACAAACACAGAATATACAGGAGCTGATACTGTGACACACACAGAATGTACAGGAGCTGATACTGAGACACACACAGAATGTACAGGAGCTGACACTGAGAAACACACATACCATACAGGAGCTGATACTGTGACACACACAGAATATACAGGAGCTGACACTGAGACACACACAGGCCATACAGGAGCTGATACTGTGACACACACAGAATATACAGGAGCTGATACTGAGACACACACAGAATATACAGGAGCTGACACTGAGACACACACAGAATATACAGGAGCTGACACTGAGACACACACAGAATGTACAGGAGCTGACAATGATACACACACAGACCATACAGGAGCTGACACTGAAACACACACAGACCATACAGGAGTTGATACTGAGACACACACAGAATGCACAGGAGCTGATACTGAGACACACACAGACCATACAGGAGCTGATACTGAGACACACACAGAATATACAGGAGCTGACACTGAGACACACATAGAATGTACAGGAGCTGATACTGAGACACACACAGACCATACAGGAGGTGACACTGAGACACACACAGAATATACAGGAGCTGACACTGATACACACACAGAATATGCAGGAGCTGACACTGAGACACACACAGACCGTACAGGAGCTGATACTGAGACACACAGAATATACAGGAGCTGATACTGAGACACACACAGAATATACAGGAGCTGATACTGAGACACACACAGAATATACAGGAGCTGATACTAAGACACACAGAATATACAGGAGCTGACACTGAGACACACACAGAATATACAGGAGCTGATACTGAGACACACACATACCATACAGGAGCTGACACTGAGACACACACATGCCATACAGGAGCTGATACTGTGACACACACAGAATATACAGGAGCTGACACTGAGACACACACAGGCCATACAGGAGCTGATACTGTGACACACACAGAATATACAGGAGCTGATACTGAGACACACACAGAATATACAGGAGCTGACACTGAGACACACACAGAATATACAGGAGCTGATACTGAGACACACACAGAATATACAGGAGCTGACACTGAGACAAACATAGAATATACAGGAGCTGATACTGTGACACACACAGAATGTACAGGAGCTGATACTGAGACACACACAGAATGTACAGGAGCTGACACTGAGAAACACACATACCATACAGGAGCTGATACTGTGACACACACAGAATATACAGGAGCTGACACTGAGACACACACAGGCCATACAGGAGCTGATACTGTGACACACACAGAATATACAGGAGCTGATACTGAGACACACACAGAATATACAGGAGCTGACACTGAGACACACACAGAATATACAGGAGCTGACACTGAGACACACACAGGCCATACAGGAGCTGATACTGTGACACACACAGAATATACAGGAGCTGATACTGAGACACACACAGAATTTACAGGAGCTGAACTGAAAAACACACAGCCCATACAGGAGCTGATACTGAGACACACATGGACCATACAGGAGCTGATACTGAGACACACAGAGAATATACAGGAGCTGATACTGTGACACACACAGAATATACAGGAGCTGATACTGAGACACACACATACCATACAGGAGCTGAAACTGAGACACACACAGAATGTACAGGAGCTGATACTGAGACACACACAGAATGTACAGGAGCTCACACTGACACACACACAGCCCATACATGAGCTGATACTGAGACACACACAGACCATACAGGAGCTGACATTGAGACACACACAGACCATAGAGGTGCTGATACCGAGACACACACAGAATATACAGGAGCTGATACTGAGACACACACAGGTCCTACAGGAGCTATCACTGAGACACACACAGAATGTACAGGAGCTGATACTGAGACACACACAGAATGTACAGGAGCTGACAATGAGACACACACAGACCATACAGGAGCCGACACTGAGACACACGCAGACCATACAGGAGTTGATACTGAGACACACACAGAATGTACAGGAGCTGATACTGAGACACACACAGACCATACAGGAGCTGACACTGAGACACACAGACCATACAGGAGCTGATACTGAGACACACACAGAATGTACAGGAGCTGACACTGAGACACACACAGACCATACAGGAGCTGATACTGAGACACACACAGAATAAACAGGAGCTGACACTGAGACACACACAGAATGTACAGGAGCTGATACTGAGACACACACAGCCCATACAGGAGCTGATACTGTGACACACACAGAATATACAGGAGCTGATACTGAGACACACACAGACCATACAGGAGCTGATACTGAGACACACACAGAATATACAGGAGCTGACATTGAGACACACACAGAATGTACAGGAGCTGACACTGAGACAGACACAGAATATGCAGGAGCTGATACAGAGACACACACAGACCATACAGGAGCTGATACTGAGACACACACAGAATATACAGGAGCTAATACTGAGACACACACAGACCATACAGGAGCTGACACTGAGACACACACAGAATGTACAGGAGCTGATACTGAGACACACACAGAATGTACAGGAGCTGACAATGAGACACACACAGACCACACAGGAGCTGACACTGAGACACACACAGACCATACAGGAGTTGATACTGAGACACACACAGAATGCACAGGAGCTGATACTGAGACAGACACAGACCATACAGGAGTTGATACTGAGACACACACAGAATATACAGCAGCTGACACTGAGACACACACAGAATGTACAGGAGCTGATACTGAGACACACACAGCCCATACAGGAGCTGATACTCAGACACACACAGACCATACAGGAGCTGACACTGAGACTCACACAGAATATACAGGAGCTGACACTGAGACACACACAGTCCATACAGGAGCTGATACTGAGACACACACAGACCATACAGGAGCTGACACTTGAGTCACACACAGAATATACAGGAGTTGACACTGAGACAAACACAGAATATACAGGAGCTGATACTGAGACACACACCGACCATACAGGAGCTGATACTGAGACACACACAGACCATACAGGAGCTGACACTTGAGTCACACACAGAATTTACAGGAGATGATACTGAGACACACACAGACTATACAGGAGCTGACACTGAGACACACACAGACCATACAGGAGCTAATACTGAGACACACACAGAATATACTGGAGCTGATACTGAGACACACACAGACCATACAGGAGCTGACACTTGAGTCACACACAGAATATACAGGAGTTGACACTGAGACACACACAGAATATACAGGAGCTGATACTGAGACACACACCGACCATACAGGAGCTGATACTGAGACACACACAGACCATACAGGAGCTGACACTTGAGTCACACACAGAATTTACAGGAGATGATACTGAGACACACACAGACTATACAGGAGCTGACACTGAGACACACACAGAATGTACAGGAGCTAATACTGAGACACACACAGAATATACAGGAGCTGATACTGAGACACACACAGACCATACAGGAGCTGACACTGAGACACACACAGACCATACAGGAGCTGACACTTGAGTCACACACAGATTGCACAGGAGCTGACACTGAGACACACTCAGAATATACAGGAGCTGATACTGAGACACACACCGACCATACAGGAGCTGATACTGAGACACACACAGACCATACAGGAGCTGACACTTGAGTCACACACAGAATTTACAGGAGATGATACTGAGACACACACAGACTATACATGAGCTGACACTGAGACACACACAGAATGTACAGGAGCTAATACTGAGACACACACAGAATATACAGGAGCTGATACTGAGACACACACAGACCATACAGGAGCTGACACTGAGACACACACAGACCATACAGGAGTTGATACTGAGACACACACAGAATGCACAGGAGCTGATACTGAGACAGACACAGACCATACAGGAGTTGATACTGAGACACACACAGAATATACAGCAGCTGACACTGAGACACACACAGAATGTACAGGAGCTGATACTGAGACACACACAGCCCATACAGGAGCTGATACTCAGACACACACAGACCATACAGGAGCTGACACTGAGACTCACACAGAATATACAGGAGCTGACACTGAGACACACACAGTCCATACAGGAGCTGATACTGAGACACACACAGACCATACAGGAGCTGACACTTGAGTCACACACAGAATATACAGGAGTTGACACTGAGACACACACAGAATATACAGGAGCTGATACTGAGACACACACCGACCATACAGGAGCTGATTCTGAGACACACACAGACCATACAGGAGCTGACACTTGAGTCACACACAGAATTTACAGGAGATGATACTGAGACACACACAGACTATACAGGAGCTGACACTGAGACACACACAGAATGTACAGGAGCTGATACTGAGACACACACAGACCATACAGGAGCTGATACTGAGAATCACACAGACCATACAGGAGCTGACACTTGAGTCACACACAGAATATACAGGAGCTGACACTGAGACACACACAGAATGTACAGGCGCTGATACTGAGACACACACAGAATGTACAGGAGATGATACTGAGACACACTCAGACCATACAGGAGCTGACACTGAGACACACACAGAATGTACAGGAGCTGATACTGAGACAAACACAGAATGCACAGGAGCTGACACTGAGACACACACAAGCCATAGAGGAGCTGACACTGAGACACACACAGACCATACAGGAGCTGATACTGAGACACACACAGAATGTACAGGAGCTGATACTGAGACACACACAGACCATACAGGAGCTGATACTGAGACACACACAGAATATACAGGAGCTGACACTGAGACACACACAGAATGTACAGAAGCTGATACTGAGACACACACAGCCCATACAGGAGCTGATACTGTCACACACAGAATATACAGGAGCTGATACTGAGACACACACAGAATATACAGGAGCTGACACTGAGACACACACAGAATATACAGGAGCTGATACTGAGACACACACAGACCATACAGGAGCTGATACTGAGGCACACACAGAATATACAGGAGCTGATACTGAGACACACACATACCATACAGGAGCTGACACTGAGACACACACAGACCATACAGGTGCTGATACCGAGACACACACAGAATATACAGGAGCTGATACTGAGACACAAACAGACCATACAGGAGCTGTCACTGAGACATACACAGAATATACAGGAGCTGATACTGAGACACACACAGAATGTACAGGAGATGATACTGAGACACACACAGACCATACAGGAGCTGACACTGAGACACGCACAGACCATACAGGAGCTGACACTGAGACACACACAGAATGTACAGGCGCTGATACTGAGACACACACAGAATGTACAGGAGATGATACTGAGACACACACAGACCATACAGGAGCTGACACTGAGACACACACAGAATGTACAGGAGCTGATACTGAGACACACACAGAATGTACAGGAGCTGACACTAAGACACACACAAGCCATAGAGGAGCTGACACTGAGACACACACAGACCATACAGGAGCTGATACTGAGACACACACAGAATGTACAGGAGCTGATACTGAGACACACACAGACCATACAGGAGCTGATACTGAGACACACACAGAATATACAGGAGCTGACACTGAGACACACACAGAATGTACAGAAGCTGATACTGAGACACACACAGCCCATACAGGAGCTGATACTGTCACACACAGAATATACAGGAGCTGATACTGAGACACACACAGAATATACAGGAGCTGACACTGAGACACACACAGAATATACAGGAGCTGATACTGAGACACACACAGACCATACAGGAGCTGATACTGAGGCACACACAGAATATACAGGAGCTGATACTGAGACACACACATACCATACAGGAGCTGACACTGAGACACACACAGACCATACAGGTTCTGATACCGAGACACACACAGAATATACAGGAGCTGATACTGAGACACAAACAGACCATACAGGAGCTGTCACTGAGACATACACAGAATATACAGGAGCTGATACTGAGACACACACAGAATGTACAGGAGATGATACTGAGACACACACAGACCATACAGGAGCTGACACTGAGACACGCACAGACCATACAGGAGCTGACACTGAGACACACACAGAATGTACAGGAGCTGATACTGAGAAACACACAGAATGTACAGGAGCTGACAATGATACACACACAGACCATACAGGAGCTGACACTGAAACACACACAGACCATACAGGGGTTGATACTGAGACACACACAGAATGCACAGGAGCTGATACTGAGACACACACAGACCATACAGGAGCTGATACTGAGACACACACAGAATATACAGGAGCTGACACTGAGACACACACAGAATGTACAGGAGCTGATACTGAGACACACACAGACCATACAGGAGCTGACACTGAGACACACACAGAATATACAGGAGCTGACACTGAGACACACACAGAATATACAGGAGCTGATACTGAGACACACAGAATATACAGGAGCTGACACTGAGACACACACAGAATATACAGGAGCTGATACTGAGACACACACATACCATACAGGAGCTGACACTGAGACACACACATACCATACAGGAGCTGATACTGTGACACACACAGAATATACAGGAGCTGACACTGAGACACACACAGGCCATACAGGAGCTGATACTGTGACACACACAGAATATACAGGAGCTGATACTGAGACACACACAGAATATACAGGAGCTGACACTGAGACAAACACAGAATATACAGGAGCTGACACTGGGGCACACACATACAGGGGCTGACACTGAGACACACACACACACGCCAAACATGAGTTGACACTGAGGCACATACATTCAGGAGCTGACACTGGGGCACACACTCGGAGCTGACACTGAGACACACTTACAGGAGCTGACACTGAGGCACACATACAGGAGCTGGCACTGGGGCACACACTCGGAGCTGACACTGGGACACACATACAGGAGCTGATACTGAGACACACATACAGGAGCTGATACTGAGACACACATACAGGAGCTGATACTGAGACACACATTCAGGAGCTGACACTGAGACACACATACAGGAGCTGACACTGGGGCACACACTCGGAGCTGACACTGAGACACACATACAGGAGCTGATACTGAGACACACATACAGGAGCTGACACTGAGACACACATACAGGCGCTGACACTGGGGCACACATACAGGAGCTGATACTGAGACACACATACAGGAGCTGATACTGAGACACACATACAGGAGCTGACACTGGGGCACACACATACAGGAGCTGACACTGGGGCACACACACACAGGAGCTGACACTGGGGCACACACTCGGAGCTGACACTGGGGCACACACATACAGGAGCTGATACTGAGACACACACATACAGGAGCTGATACTGAGACACACATACAGGAGCTGATACTGAGACACACATACAGGAGCTGACACTGAGACACACATACAGGAGCTGACACTGGGGCACACATACAGGAGCTGATACTGAGACACACATACAGGAGCTGATACTGGGGCACACACATAGAGGAGCTGACACTGGGGCACACACATACAGGAGCTGATACTGAGACACACATACAGGAGCTGACACTGAGACACACATACAGGAGCTGATACTGAGACACACATACAGGAGCTGATACTGAGACACACATACAGGAGCTGATACTGGGCACACACATAGAGGAGCTGACACTGGGGCACACACATACAGGAGCTGATACTGAGACACACATACAGGAGCTGACACTGAGGCACACGTGGGTTGTACAATACCAGACAGCAGTGAATCATTCACTTTTTACTTGCAATATTTTTTATGTGGGCAGGAATTGATACTGAGACGAGTGAAGCAGAAGATGTCTATCTAGTGTACTGCAGGGTAACTGAATTGGAGGAATGACTTCAGTGCAGAATTATAGCCCCAAACTGTTCCAATCTCTATATACAAACGGTTCAGTCCCATAAATTCACAAAATGTGTTCCACGCTTGGAAAATGAGGTGATTGCTGTCCTGCCAGTGCTACGTCCAGTTCAATGTCACAGTTTCAGGCAGGAATGATGGACTTCCTTTCACCCAGAGTGTGGTACAACCACCCCAAAATCAGTACAATGGAGGACACACACATGCCACTCAACTCTGACCAAGAAGCTTTGTCCAGTTAAACATAAAAGTCCCCGAGAGCAAGGCTGTGGCCAATTTAACTTCAGTGGGCTGATCGTGGGAATAAAATCTTAAAACTCGACCGGAGTCAGCGCAGCACAAATCCACCAGGAGATTGCGGAAGCAAGGCCTGCGTTTGTCCGTCCTGTACTAGTGAAACGGATGGAACAGGCTGAACACTCTGTATTTGTCAGTGTATACGCCCTAACCATTCCGGGTCAATCACGGTTCTGCTCACCACTGCAGTTCACTCCGGATTATCAGCAGGAACCGACGGTGAAAATAGGTAATCATTTGATGACTCCGTACTCGCAATGAAAACTCTGCTGAGACCTCAGTGGTTTTGCCCTCTTATTAAAGAGGCATTTGATTTTAGTGAAGTAGTTGGTAAACTCAAAGACTGCTCACAAAGCGGTGCAAGGCACGAAACAAAGTGGTACAGTCAGGGGCGGCAAGGTGGCGCAGTGGTTAGCACTGGTGCCTCACGGCGCCGAGGACCCGGGTTCGATCCCATCCCCGGGTCACTGTCCGTGAGGAATTTGCACATTCTCCCCATGTCTACATGGGTCTCACTCCCACAAACCAAAAAGATGTGCAGGGTAGGTGGATTGGCCACGCTAAATTGGCCTTTAATTGGGAGAAAAAAACAATTGGGCACTTTAAATAAAAGAAAGTGGTCCAGTCAGAGTGGATCTGTTGATGCAGTTGAACACGATGAAAAAAGGCTTGGGATTTGCTGAACACAATCTATTGTGTTTTCTTTCGTTCCTCCCACCTGAAGTTATTTCTGTTTATGCTTATTTTCTTGGATCCTCCCCCCCATGCCCCCCTCCTCCCCCTGCCCAGGCACAAGTTCAAATGTCAAAGTTTTTTGCTTTTCAATAAATATTTAATTTCCTACGAAGTGGACTAGTGTACGCCCATGGAAGCGTTTCGTTTTTTTTTTTTAAATGTTATCTCCATTGATTTCAAATCCGGCAGAGGGCTGGATACCTTTATTCAAATGTTTGTTGAAAGATATTTTCAGCTGCAGTTGGCTAAGTGTTGCAATATTCAAAAACAATGCAATGTCTGGATAGGACTGCAGGGTGCAGGTAACTGCATTTGAATTCTTGTGGCTTTCAACAAGGGGAAAGGATATTGTTAAATTAGTTGTTAGTGTAATCCTTAGCAGAGTCGGGATTGTTTAACAAATGCTGGCCAATTGTGGAATGATATCTGGTGTTAGATGTTGTGATCTGAGGTTTTACAAGCAGAGGTCAGTAGCCCGCCTGTCGTGATTAGTTGAAGGGGTGTGCTGCTTGTTGTGATCCATCAGCTGTCGTCCACTCGAAAACATCAAGAAATACTTTTGAATGCTATTGTTCGGTCCAATTGTGCTGATTCAGTGAACATGTTGACCGGGGGTCTCTGATCCGTTTTCTCCCACCCCCCCCACCACCACCACCCCCCCAGCAACACCCCCCCCCCCCACCCTCCCAACACCACCACCCCCCCCCCCCCCCCCCCCCCGCCAGCGAGAACGGAGGATTTTGTGCTCTGTCAAAAATCCGTCCACTGCAGCGGGGCCGGATAATCCGGTCCCATGACAATTAATTTTAATGCTGAATCATCAACCTAACCAGCTTAATGTCTTGCACATTTCGGATGCAGTTTCACGATTGCACCCGAAGAGGAAGCTCTAACTCCTGGGACATTCTCATTCAAAAGGGTACACCAGCAGAGATCGCCGGAGGTCATGGGTTATCACCAACAAGGATCTCCATCTGAGATCGCCAGCAGGGATCATGGGAGATCAGCATCTGATATCACCATCAAAGATTGCCAGCAGAGATCATGGGAGATCAGCATCTGAGATCATAGATCACCATCAGAGGTCATGGAAGATCACCAACAGTGCCAGTTATTAGCACAGCAAGAGAGAGAAAATGCAGCTCATTGAGTTCTCTTCTTCACTGGCGAGCTAACACACACTTGCCCCAAAGCATAGAGCAGAATTTGACGTTCATCCACTGGTGAGTTCGCAGGTTGTGGGGGTGCCCGTAAAAAGTTCTTGGATGGCCTTCCCACCGGGCTCCTACCTGCCTTGACCCCTGTGTGATTTCACAGTGGGATTGGTGAGGGCTAGGCCGGCACCCCTTGTCCTTCCTCAACAGCTCTTAAGTGGCCAATTAAAGACCACTGTTTTCTGTCCAGCCTCAATTTTCAGACTGGCAGGTGTTCAGGGGCAGGCCTTGGGTGGGAGTTGGCGGGGGTGGGAGGGGTGGGGGGTGGTACGGTTCCTCCATAAACAATCTCATTTTAACACCAGGTGTCCCCTCACAAGGGTCGTCCTCAACATGTGCTCCATCAAAAAACCCCACCCCAGGTCTCAACTCGCCCCATTGATCTGAGACCCCCTCCCCACATGGACAGGATCCTGGATTCCCGGGGCAGAGATTCCGGGGACTGCTTGCAGTTCCAGTCCTGTCCACTGTAGCTTCTGGCTCTGCTGGGGATAGACAGATGCTGGTCAATCAGTATGGTAGGACTTCTTCTCGACGAAGGGTTGAAAGTCCCAGCTCCAGTTAATTAGGACATCTCAGTGTGTAAAATTGCTGCAGGGAAGCCAGTATTGGTGACAATGTGTTGCCCACGAACTCTTTCAGTGATGGGAAGGGAAAGAGCACCATCTTAGTGACAGAATCTTGTGCTGTCCACTCTCCCAGCAGATATTCCAGACTGGCTCAGTGGGGGTATTTCTTGTGAACTGGGCTGTATTTGAACAAGTTTTCTTAATTTCTAATGGAGTTTGAAAACGATTTGGGCAAATTAACTATGATTGCTCACGGATTGACATTAATCTACTTATAGGTCCTTGGTATATACATTCCTGATTGTGCCTCATTCAATCCCTGTTTTGGATTGGATTTGTTTATTGTCACGTGTACCGAGGTACAGTGAAAAGTATTTTTCTGCGAGCAGCTCAAGAGATCATTAAGTGCATGGGAAGAAAAGGGAAGAAAAGAAAATACATAATAGGGCAACACAAGGTACATAATGTAACTACATAAGCACCGGGATCGGATGAAGCATACAGGGTGTAGTGTTTCTGTGGTCAGTCCATAAGAGGGTCATTTAGGAGTCTGGTAATAGCGGGGAAGAAGCTGTTTTTGAGTCTGTTCGTGCGTGTTCTCAGACTTCTGTATCTCCTGCCCGATGGAAGAAGTACAGTTTTGTACAGAGATTCATGTGATAAATAATGTGCAAGTAATAAGGATAGTGAATAGCATGTTATCATTAATTGCAATGGGAATTGAGTACAAAAGTAGGAAAGTTGTGTTTCAGGTGTACAGAGGACTGGTGAGACCATGGGTGGAATTCTCTGCTTGCCGACGGCGATTTCGTAATCAGCGATCGAGCAGAGAATCCCTTTTACGACCGAATCGGGGGCGGCGCCTATTTTCGGATGCTCCGCCCTCTCCAACACAGCATCATCGGGGAGTACACCGCACGCCATTGGGGCAGCCTCGGACGTTACCTGAGGGCCCTCCCCCAATGCTCCGCCCCGATGGGCTGAGTTCAGGATGGCGTGGTTCACTTCTGCTCTCAGTTTTCGTGGACCCTGCGTGGCGACTGCGGACTGTGTCCATTTCTTCCACAGTCGGGGGGGAGCCATGCTGCTGGCCAGGGGTCGCCGGCAAGGGCTGGGGGGGACTGGTGGGGGGTTGGTCCAGGGGTGGCGAGGGGGGGGCCACTATCTGGCAGGTCGGGTCCGCGCACAGCCGGTGCCAAGTTGTACGGCGCGACCGCAGCAGCTCATCGCCGTGCTCATGCATGGGCACGGACCCGGCCATTATCCGGTCGTTTTTGGCACGGGAGTTCTACCCGGCGCCGCTGCCAGCCCGTCACCGGTCCCAGAATCGGTGAGGGTTCGGCGGCAATTTTGGCGTCGTAAAATGCCACAGTTCCCACGCCGGCATCAGCACTTAGCCGCAGAATTGGAGATTCCAGCTCCACATCTGAAGTATTATGTTCAGTATTGGTCTCCTTATTTAAGGAAGGATGTAAATGCGTTGGAAGCAGTTCAGAGAAGGTTTAAAAAAAAAAAATCACTTATTGTCACAAGTAGGCTTCAAATGAAGTTACTGTGAAAAGCCCCTAGTCGCCACATTCCGGCGCCTGTTCGGGTAGGCTGGTACGGGAATTGAACCGTGCTGCTGGCCTGCCTTGGTCTACTTTAAAAGCCAGCGATTTAGCCCAGTGTGCTAAACCAACCCCTGGACTAATATCTAGAATAGGTGGGTTGGATGGAAGGGTATGGGGAGGGGGATGGGGGAGCAATGGGGGAATGGGGGAGCGGGGAGCATTGAGGGAATAGGAGGGAGGGGGAAGGGGAGCAATGAGGATTGGGGGGAGGGGGAGCAAAGGGACAATTGAGGGTCCCATTGGTTGTCAGTCTCTCACCCTTTCCCAATTCCTTACAGATATTACATGCAATGGATGATATCTTGGACCCTGCGGCCAGGCAGCCAGATGCAGGAGGAGGCAATGGCAGCAGCAACAGTAGGCGGCCCACGTGCAAGGCCCTGCTCCACACCCTGAGGACCCGGCCAGCCAAAAGGCCAGGGAGAGACCCAGAGGGGGGGCTGGCTATGACCCAAGGTGTACAGGCTTCGCTAGTCTTGCGAACAGATGAAGGACACTGTCTACCACAGGAAGCTCCGCCTCAACAAGCGGACATGGCACCATGTGGAGGAGGAGGATACCCGCTCCCCTTTTAGAAATAAATTTAGAGTACCCAATTCTATTTTTTCCAATTAAGAGGAAATTTAGCGTGGCCAATCCATCTACCCTGCACATCTTTGGGTTGTGGGGGTGAAACCCCTGCAGACACGGGGAGAATGTGCAAACTCCACATGGACAGTGACCCAGGGCCGGGATCGAACCCGGGTCCTCAGCGCTGTGAGGCAGCAGTGCCCACTGTGCCACCTGTGAAGTCACGGATGCGTTGTTTGCCCGGGCAGTGAACTACATAAAATTGACATGGACCAGGCCCAACAAGATACCTGGGCAGCAGGGTGCTCCGCTATTGACGGAATGCCCCAGGTCCAGGGGTTAGTGGATGGCACATGTCTTGTCTTGCGCTCACCGGGCTGTCAGGGAGTTCCCTACATCAAAGGAAGGGGTTCCACTCCCTGAACTTCCAGCTTGTGTGTGACCACCACCTCAAGATCATGCAATTGTGTGCACACTTCCCAGGGAGTGTGCACGGCAGCTACATCCTGGGGCAGTCGGATTCCCGTTGAGGACTTGGCTGATGTTGCCAGTACAGAGGCCGGTGACCAATGCAGAGATCCGATTCAATGAGGCCCATGTGGCTACCCGGGCTGTCATTCAGCAGTGCACCGGACACCGCGAGATGTGGTTACGATGCCTCGGCCGCTCTGGTGGCGCACTGCAGTACACCCCTCGGAGGGCCGCCCGCTTTGTGGTGATCTGCCACGTCCTCCACACCCTGGCAGAGCAGCGGGCCGATGTGCTGGAGGTGGAGGAGGAGGAAGATGTGTCCACCTCTGAGGAGGAGGACGAGGACACACCAGACCAGGAGGGACTGGAGGACGAATCCGGGGAGGACCTGCAAGACCAGCCGATGGATGAGGGACAGGCAGCAGAGAAGAGGGTCCAGCAAGCCCGGAGGGCCAGGGAGGCCCTGGTCCTCGCCCGCTTCATATAGGACGTAGCTTTGTCTGTCACTCCGCCTCTCCCCACCACCCCGTTTCACCCCCTCCCCCTCCATTTCTCCGTCTTGCATTCCCCACCCCCCCATTCCCTCTTCCACTCCCACCCCCCCTCCCTCCCCCAGCCTGTTTCACCCTCGCAGGTTCTGTGTAACTGCACTAAAGGAGTGTGTCAGCGGGTCACTGTCAGCGGGTCACTGTCGAGGGTGGTGATAACTCGCTGAGAGCAGAACGCTGGTGCTCCTCAATTTATGCCATAGTCTAACCCCTGCCTGTCTGCTGTGTGCTCGTTCGCACCCATCACCCGCACGTGGTGAGCTGGGGGGTGTGGGGGGCAGGGGGGAAAAGGCATCCAGGGGCTCCATATCGGGTAGCTGGGGCAAGGTATCGGTGCTCAGCCCGCATTGGAAGAAAGTGCCAGAGGCGTCAAATTGATCGAGGTCAACTTTTAAAAATTCTATACACATGTGGCCCCAATTGTCCCGATGGTGCCGCCAGTCTTCTAACCCCTCCCCCCACCCCTTCCCCATCACACACACCCTCACCCCCTTACCCCCTCCTTCTCAGTGACCCTCAACCTACTTAGCCTTCCGTGCTCTAACGCTACGCCTAGGTGTGTCCCTAGGATGCACCTCAGAGGTGGAGGCAGCCTGCTGCCTACCGTGTCCTGTGGCCTTCGATGCCCCTGATGGGATGCTCTGGGGGCCCTGGGGCCAAAGGGCCCCATGCCACTTGCCGGCGGCCCACGCCTCGTTGTGCACCCTGTTCCAGGTGCTGACTCCGAGCCGCACCGTTGTCAAGGGGATGAGTCTCAAGGGAGCTGGTGGGCACTGTCGCCTCTCCATAGGGTGGCTCTGGGTTAGTACCCAGTGCCCCCTCCTCCCAGTCAATGCCCTGGAGTCACCCCAGGGCGGAGGGACAGCTGGATCGAGCCCCGGCTGCCCCTGCGCCATCTGGCTCTGCCAGTCCTGGCGGCTCCCCAATGTGTGCAGCATGGTGGCAATGCCCTCGCCGATACCCCGCAGTGACTGGGACGGGCTCTGGAGCACCACAGCAATGCCCACCTGCCCTGCAGCACCTTATCAAGGTCACGTCCCCCAGCGACTGGGACATGCTGTCGAGGTGCTCGGCCAAGGCAGTCACCGACTGAGCTATGCCTTGGACAACTCCACCCATGCTGCTGACGTTATACACCAGACTCTCCACTGCGGTGATCACCCGAGCAATGTTGTCCTCGGTGCCACACATTACCGGCACCATCTTCTGCAGCCGTAACCCTTGGGACTCCTCTATTGGGCTTTTGACCTGCTGGGGTGTCACTGGAATCCCCTTCTCAATTCTACTGCCTCGCGTCTGCATCAGCTCCGGGTAAACCTGGTCCAGAGGGTCATTTGTCCTGGGATCCAACAGACCTCCGACTGCTGTCTGGCCTGGGAGTTCCTGCCTAATTTGCATCACAACTGTGTGCTGCTCACCAGAATGTGCGCCAGAAGCCTGCCCACTGCGGTCGCCCACCGAGGTGTGTGCCTCAACGTTGGTGGAGGGTGGGGATGACAGCTGTGCCGCAAATACGGTGATGTCCTTGAAGTTCCCCTTTCCAAGGTGTTCTCATGGAAAGAAAAGGGGGGGTGGAGGAGACTCCAGGGTGGGAGGGAGCCCGGATTGGCCGGCACCATTGGATGAGGATCCTGCGGGAGAATGGACATGTGGTCAGTGGGAGGGACGGGTCAGTCTGTATGGCATTAACAACTCATGTGTGACAGATGATGTGGGTTGGGCCGGTGGAAGCTCACCTCTGCGCCTACGTCAACCTCTATGTCGGTGACGGATCTGTCCTCAGCCACCCGCGCGACCCCCGGGGCCCCTTCCTCATAGTGGGTGAGGACCCCACCGCCTGTCTGGGCCCTCTCCCGTCTGCTGTGGGCCAACTTCTACTATGGGGACACAGAGAGGGTATCCTGAGCTGCACACGTCGTTCATTGTGGGGGTGGGGTTGCAGGGCAGCGTAGGCGGCACTGCTGGACATGGGTGGGTCGAGGTACAGAACGGCGCTAGGCGGGGGTGGTGCCAGGTGCATTCCCGGTGGGGGGGTTGGTTTGGGGGTCTGGGGGCAACCCACCCTTGCGGCCCGGTGGAAGTCGTTGATCTTCTGACGGCACTGGGTTCCAGCCCTCCCGGTGACGCTCCCCAAGCTAACGGCCGCTGCCACCCTCCTCCCAGGCGGCACTGGCTGACCCTCCAAGACCCTCGGTGGAGCAGGGCATCCTC
This sequence comes from Scyliorhinus torazame, assembly GCF_047496885.1. Lineage (NCBI taxonomy): Eukaryota > Metazoa > Chordata > Chondrichthyes > Carcharhiniformes > Scyliorhinidae > Scyliorhinus > Scyliorhinus torazame. The sequence continues at coordinate 24,972,583 of NC_092723.1, read as the reverse complement.
GGTGGCTGAGTGGGGTTGGCTGTGCAGGATCGGTTTATGTGCTGCTCTCCCTTGTTGGCGGGGACGCTGGCGAGCACGGTCCCGGCGAATCAGCCGGCAGGACCATCATTTGCGGCGTGAAGCCCGTGGGGCCTCGTTAAGTGGACCAGTTAACGTTTTATAGCTGTGACGGCCTCGTCGGCCCATGCGTCGGGAAGCTCGCGGCAGTTTACGCGCGCTGGCACACACAGAAACCTGTTGGTTAAATGCCGCCCTTCCATCTATGTCTCTTTATCTCTCTCGTTCTCTGTTTCTCCTTTTCTATTTCTGTCTGCCTGTCTTCACCGCTCTCTGCCTGTCTCCCACTCTGTACCTCTTTCACCCCTCCCTCTTTTCCCCTCTCTCTCTCTCAAAGGTCTCGATTGAGGTTGACAATCTGCAGCTTGCCAGCATTACTCACAGCTGCCAGAATATTTGTTGTGTTTGGACAGGTGCTGCTCTCCACCCAGATCTGTTTTTCTAACCTTACGAGGATTTGTGGGAGCAATTTGGCAGCAAAATAAATAACAATTTTGATATAATTATTTTAGTTTAAAAAAAATACCAAACTTCAAAATTTCAGCCCATTATCAGTGACAGAAAGTAAAGTCCTGTCCCAGTAAAACTTTGGCAACTGACACAGGTCAAAGGTCACAGATCAGGGCAAACGTTTCCCTGGGAATGAGTAAAACAAAGCTTGGGATAAAATGGATGCTAACAAATGATTTAATTGAAAGTTCAAACTATAACCCTACACACACCCAATTAAAGACGAGGTTTGCAACAACCAGGGCCAATGGTTTCCATGGTAACATCTCAAGTTTCTGAAAGAAGCAGATCTTGGCCTCCTGATTTAGGATTCATCCGCCAATGGGGCGACAGCATCAAGCCCCAGCCTGGGCCCACTCTGCCCCATCTTAGGACCCTGTTTGGGTGTGAGCGTACTGTGAAACACTGTTCCTGCCACTGCCCATGATATTCCCACGGGGTTGATGACAGACATTATAGCTACAACCCCTCCCGACACACACATACACTCTGGGGGAAAAGGATTGCGGAAGATTGCATTTCTATAGCACCTTTCATATATTGAAATGGCCTCTCACATATCCCCAATTTTAATCACGCTATCATTGTTAGCCATATATTGAGCTGCTTGCCTGGGATATAAGCCAATGAAATCTGTTCAAAGTCTGGTTACCTTTATAATTTAGGAAATTCAGCGGCCAATTTGGGCACAGCAAGATCCCGCGCACAATGATATGATGAGCAGGTAATCTGTTTTCGTAAAATTAATTGATGGCCAAGTAATGAGCCCACCCTGCCCTTCTAGTATCGTGTGATCTTTTACATCCACCTGAGAGGGCAGAGAGGGCTTAATGTCTGATCCCAAATAAAGCACCTTTGACACTGCAGTACTCCCGCAGCATTGCACTGGAGTGCCAGTCTGGATTAAGTGCGGAAGTCTCTGGAGTGGGGCTTGGACCCACAACATCCTAAACCAGAGACATGTGTGTTGCATACAGCGACAGAGTTGACACCATTTTAATCAGGCTGTTCCCTTGGCTAGTGCAATGGCTGCACTGAGGGTGAGATTAGCCATTGTGCCCAAGCATCGCAATACTGTTCAGGAGAAAATCTGGGGTCAGTGTCAGGAGGCACACGGTCTGGGTGTGGAGGGAAATCTAGGTCCAAATATACAAACTCATAGAGTTCAGACAGAACAGACTGACAAGTAAGAAATGGAGCCAGAGATAGCTCTGAATTATCCAGGCTAAGAGGGCTGGCTTGGCAGGATTGAAATTATTCGGGTTCAGAGGCTGGGGTTCAGAGGCTGGGGTTCAGAGGCTGGGGTTCAGAGGATGGTGTTCAGAGGCTGAGTTCTGATTGCTGTGGTTTAGAGGCTAGGGTTCAGAGACTAAGGTTCAGAGGTTGGGGTTCGGAGGCTGGGGTTCAGTGGCTGGTTGAATGTCAAACAATGTTTGGAAGCCACAAGACAAGAATCAGGGATTCACTGTCTCGCTCTACCCAACACCACCTCCTCCTGCATTCACCTGGAGTCTCCTAAATCACCAGAGAAACATTGGGTCTAGGGACTTACTGAGTGCATAATCATATGTATTTATTCAGCACATAGACTTAACCTGTACAGGGGTAAATTTTGGCCATTGTTGGCTCCATTCAGAATGGGTGCAAAGATGCCGAACTTTGAGGTTCAACATATTGTGCCCAAAGTTGGCTGCTGGGGCCAATCTGTGCCTGGAAGGCTCTGCTTCAAATAGGACAGGTGCTATGTGTTCTTGTTCCCATAAGTTAGAAATGATCATACTTTATGATCATGATTCGACTCAATGCTGGATCATGAGTGTATTTCTTGCTGTTCTCCACGTGACTCGGAGACTGACCAACTGATAGATTGTTACTCAGCACACGACTGCAATGTGATAATAAATGTGGCATCCTGGGATATATCGCATAACAATGTGTTCCTACTCTTTACGAACGATATAACTCCAAGAAACGCCGAATGATTGTGTTTGGACGAATTGTTGACTCTAGATTTCCTCCACTTGAGTTTTCCCTCTGCCTCTGAAATTTGCTTGCTTTCGAAAGAAGCCACACCACTTTTTTATTTGGTTGTGTCAGATGCAGCAATTCTGGCTGAGCTTCTCCCAGGAGTCAATGTCGATATCAACACTCCAAAGTGAGGCCTTCAGAGTGTCCTTGTACAGTGCTTCCTGTGACCGCCATGAGAGTGCACTGCAGACTCAAACTCTCCTGTGAAGATTTGCTTTAATCAGCGATTGTCAGGCATTCTGGCTGCGTGACCTGCCCAACTCGGCTGTGACTGTCTCAGTATGGTGTGGATGCTCGGTGTGGTGTGGATGCCAGCTCTGGTGGGCTACTCAGTGTTGGGTACTATGTTCCTGCCATCCGATCTCCAGAGGCTTCCAAAGGCAGATCAAATGGAAGTGATTAATCTTCTTGGCATGACGCTGACACACAGTACATGTGTCGCATGTGTAGAGCAGAGTGGGCAGGACTATTAGAATGGAATCCTTACAGAGCAGAAGGAGGCCATTCAGCCCACCGAGTCTGCACTAACCCCTGGAAAGAGCACCCCACCTAGGCCCACGCCCCCACCCTATCCCCACAATCCAGTAACCCCACCTAACCGTTGGATACTAAGGGGCAATTTTAGCATGGCCAATCCAACTAACCCTGCATATCTCCGGACTGTGGGAGGAAACCGGAATACCCGGAGGAAACCCACACAGACACGGGGAGAAAGTCCACACTATCACCCGAGGCCAAATTGAACCCTGGTCCCTGGTGCTGTGAGGCTGCAGTGGTAACCACTGTGCCACCATGCCACCCCGTGCTCTGTAGACTTCCAGTTTGGGAGGCAGACTTTCTCCCCTTCTTTCCTGGACGGATGACCGAATCCTGCCGAAGGCTACATTTGCTTTGACAATTCATGCATGTGTCTTGTCGCCAATATTGACAGCTCGGGAGAGGGAGAGAGAGAGAGAGAGAGAGAGTGTGTGCTGCCGAGATAAGTGAACTTATCCACTGCTGAGAAGTTTTGGTCATGGACGAAACTTTGGGCTCGAGATAGGGCTTTCACGGGCAGGCTGGTATATCAGTTTTTTTCATACTGATCATAAGACTGAAGTTGTCACATGCATTAGAGAACAAGTCCGTGCTACGCTGCATGTCAGTCTCTGAACTCTGAACAGCTCGTGCATAGTCATCAGCAAATAGGAAATCAGAGTATGTCCCTGTAGACCCGGGTCTGTGTCTGGGCTCCTCTCAGATTGAGCCGCTTCCCATCCATGTGATATCTCATTTCAATGCCAGGACCACCATCATGGAAGGCATGGCAGAGAAAAGCATGTTGAAAAGGGTTGGTGCAAGCCTGCCGTCCCGTCTAACTCATTAGTGATTGGGAATGGATCAGAAGACTCACCATCATCCAGGGCACAGGTAAGAATGCAGCCATGGAATGATTGAACTGTTGTGTTCAGGGTAGCTGAATTTCTCCATGACCTCCCAAAGGCACACAAAGCTGACTGTGTCCCAGAGGACCATTTTCTATTCTTGTCATTTCTACTGGAGCTTTCTAACAGCAAATATGGTATCAATGGTTGCTCAAGTTGTCCTGAAGCTGCACTAACTCCCAGGCAGATGTTTCAGGTTGAGGTGCTGCACTATGAAGTGCAGAAGGATTCCGGCAAAGGTTTTGCCATCAATGGTGAAGAGATTCCTCTGTGATTGTCACAAGATTAGCGAGTTCCTTTTCGCCTGCCCAGGTGGATAATTGAGGCATCCTTGTGTGCATGCAGGGTGGTTCCTTGCTCCCACAAGACTGAAAGAGTTTAGTGACCAGGTATTGGCCTCCAGTCTTGTACAGTTCAGCTGGGATAGCATCAGCACCTGGAGTTTAATAAGGATACGGGGAGTCAACACAGAGTAAAATAAGAAACGGCATTTTATATATACACTACCCGGTATATCCCTACCGGGTTCCTATTCTGGTCAATACCTTACTGGCTGACCTTTTATACATGGGCTAATTGAGATACCCCGCCCCGAGCGGGAGAACTCGTACTCCGCGTGGAGAATGGTGAAGATAAGCATTCCTACCACGTAGGTCCTATGCGGGATATTACATGGAGCTTTACTGCTAGACTGGAGTTTGATAACTTCCACTGTTTCTAACAGCATGTGATGGTCATCAAGAGAGCAGTTGAACACCCTGTTTCTCTGGGAACCGTTCTCACACCTGGTGATCTGCACCATCATACGATCAGACCATAAGACATAAGAGCAGAATTAAACCAGTCGGCCAATTCAGTCTGCTCCCCATTCAATCATGGCGGATATTTTTCTCATCCCCATTCTCCTGCCTTCTCCCCATAACCCCTGATCCCCTTATTGATCAAAAACCTATCTATCTCTGTCTTAAAGAAACTCAGTGATTTGGCCCCCACAGCCTTCTGCGGCAAAGAGTTTCACAGATTCACCACCCTCTGGCTGAAGAAATTCCTCCTCATCTCTGATTTAAAGGATCGTCCCTTTAGTCTGAGATTGTGTCCTCTGCTTCTAATTTTTCCTACAAGTGGAAACATCCTCTCCACGTCCACTCTATCCAGGCCACGCAGTATCCTGTAAGTTTCAATAAGATCCCCCTCACCCTTCTAAACTCCAACGAGAACAGACCCAGAGTCCTCAACCGTTCCTCATACGACAAGCTCTTCATTCCAGGGATCATACTTGTGAACCCCCTCTGGACACTTTCCAAGGCCAGCACATCCTTCCTTAGATGCGGGGCCCAAAACTGCTCACAATACTCCAAATTGGGTCTGACCAGAGCCTTTCTTTTGCCTCAGAAGTACACCCCTGGTCTTGTCTTCTAGCCCTCTCGACATGAATGCTATCTCTTGTGTTGAAGCCACAATGTGCCGAGCTTGCCTGATGTTGGCACAGTAACAATCAAGGAGTGGAGGTCATCATAGAATTATTTATCTTTGGCTTTGTCAGGGGTGGTCGTGGTAAGGGGAATGTACTTGCTTGTTACCATGCAGGGGGAGCTTAAACACCATCAGAGAATCATTAGCATCATTAGGAAGGTAAGTCAACTTGACAAGATGGTTCACGACAGCAAAGCCTGCAGCAGCCACACTGTTCCTCTTTTCCACAGCCACTCCAAAAGAATGTGTAACCTGCCCCTATTTCCTGGAGCTGACTCTCCTCAGGTAGACAAGTCGCGCTGGGGGTGGTAATCGGAATGTTGGACTGATCCAGCTCTCTGCTGACAGGGGAAGTTCTCTCAGGTCTGTTGGCTGTGGCGTTGTCCGTAAGGGGGCACACCTTCCCTGTGCCATTGGTGGCCCATGTCACCGTTACTTTTTGAGACTTACTTACAGCCGTGTTGATAGGACCCCTGCCAGCTGCAGCCTGCTGGCCAGGGAAGTGAAGTAGACATTGCTTAGGGCACCTTTTTCGAGCCCCTTCCTCCTACTCGGGAGGAGAGCCGTGTGGTCCTGGAAAGGGGCTGCTCACTCACTCAGCGGGCTGCGGGTTCCACTTCTGCCTCAGTCCAGTGAGCCTGTGGCCTGAACCCTGAGTCAGGTTTGTGACGACAGCTCCCAATGAATCCCCACCTGCTGCTCCATCACTCGCCCATTGCCACAGGACTTGTGAAGATCGGTGATGGATGAGAGATGTTCGAAAGATGATGGACATAACTTGGGAATTCTAGTGAGGGGGTTGTCATGATATTCAGGTAAACATCATGGTGCAAACAGACATACATACTGATGGACAGATCAACGGACCAATCAACACACACACAACACCACAGCCAATCACAGGCAAGAGCATACACACTACAAAACAGGGAACACGACACTTCCCGTGGATTCCAGCAGGAGACAGCTCAGGGCACAGAGCTCACAGCAAGCCACTCAGACATCCACCATGTGCTGAGTGCCACTCCAAGATACTGGGCGAAATTCTCCGACCCCCCGCCGGGTCGGAGAATCGCTGGGGGCTGGCGTGAATCCCGCCCCCGCCGGTTGCCGAAGTCTCCGGCACCGGATATTCGGCGGGGGCGGGAATCGCGCCGCGCCGGTTGGCGGGCCCCCCCGCGCGATTCTCCGGCCAGGATGGGCTGAAGTCCCGCCTCTAAAATGCCTGTCCCGCCGGCGTAAATTAAACCACCTACCTTACCGGCGGGAAAAGGCGGCGCGGGCAGGCTCCGGGGTCCTGGGGGGGGCGCGGGGTGATCTGGCCCCGGGGGGTACCCCCACGGTGGCCTGGCCCGCGATCAGGGCCCACTGATCTGCGGGCGGGCCTGTGCCGTGGGGGCACTCTTTCCCTTCCGCCTCTGCCACGGTCTCCACCATGGCGGAGGCAGAAGAGACTCCCTCCACTGCGCATGCGTGGGAAGCTGTCAGCGGCCGCTGACGCTCCCGCGCATGCGCCGCCCGGAGATGTCATTTCCGCGCCAGCTGGCAGGGCACCAAAGGCCTTTTCCGCCAGCTGGCGGGGCGGAAATTCGTCCGGCGCCGACCTAGCCCCTCAAGGTTGGGGCTCGGCCCCCAAAGATGCGGAGCATTCCGCACCTTTGGGGCGGCGCGATGCCCGTCTGAGTTGCGCCGTTTTGGGCGCCAGTCGGCGGACATCGCGCCGTTTCCGGAGAATTTCGCCCAGTGTTAGGAATAGGTCCACAGATTCAAGGGTTATGATCGAACCTCAATCCCCAGTTTACCACTGTAAATATATGTTAGTAATAAAACTGAGTTGTACCATTCACATCCGTGTTGGTTCGTCTGTGTAGCAGAGCACCCAACGCATCAGGAGTATTGGGAATTGTCAATCTCACTCTCTCGTCCTGACCCATCACAGTCCAGTGACTGAATGATTCTGGATGGCGGGAGAGGAATCTGGATGAAGGGGGTGACCAGGATATTTTCTGTATGGTGTTGAGCTCAGCACGTTCCACAACACGCTACTGACCCACCTTCATGAGATATTTCTCATTTACCTAGTCTGCTGGAATCAGTCTTCACACACAAGGGTAGACAACCCCCTCATTTGCTGGGGGTAGGAGACCCTCACCTGGTTTGGTCTGCCGTGGAAACTGTTTATTGGGGTATGGTCACTGTCCCATGCTAGCAACTCGAACATAGAACATACAGTGCAGAAAGAGGCCATTCGGCCCATCAAGTCTGAACTGACCCACTTAAGCCCTCACTTCCAACCTATCCCCATAACCCTAGTAACCCCTACTAACCTTTTTGGACACGAAGGGCAATTTAGCATGGCCAATCCACCTAACCTGTACGTCTTTGGACTGTGGGAGGAAACTCCGTAGCACCCGGAGGAAACCCACGCAGACACGGGGAGAACGTGCAGACTCCGCACAGGCAGTGACCCAGCACGGGTCCTGGCGCTGTGAAGCCACATTGCTAGTCACGTGTGCTACCATGCTGCCCTACCTGCAGACATAGTGAGAGCTGGGTGAAGGTGAGGGTCAATACAGGTTGTACCACCTTCAGAATTGAAGGAGCGCAGAGATCTTGGAGGACTGTAGAGAAGTTACAGAAATGGAAGGGGACAAGGCCATGGAGGGATCTGGAATAGGCAGTGAGAATTTTGAAGTCAGTTGTTGTCAGGCCAGGAGCCAACCTAGGTTAGTGAGCACAGAGGGATTGATGAGCTGGATTTGGTGTGAGTTGGGACTCCAGCAGCAGAGTTCTAGATGACCTCAGGTTTATAGAGGGTGGAAGATAGGGGGCGGGATTCTCTCCCCCCCCCCCCCCCCGCCCCCCCCCACGCCGGGTGGGAGAATCGCCCGGGCGCCACGCGAGTCCCGCCACGCTGCCCCGACGCCCGCATGGGATTCTCCCACCCCCACAAACCGGCGCGGCGCGAATTACGGCTGGCCGCTGGGAGAATCGCCGTTTGCCGTTGGGAATGGGCGAGCGGCGATTCTCCGGCCCGGATGGGTCGAGCGGCCTGCCCAACACGACAGGTTCCCGCCAGCGCCGTCCACACCTGGTCGCTGACGGTGGGAACGGCGCGGGAACGCTGGGGGGGGGCGGCCTGTGGGGGGGGGGGGCGAGGGGGGTTCCTGCACCGGGGGGAGGGTTCAAAAGGGGTCTGACCCGCAATCGGTGCCCACCGATCGGCGGGCCGGCCTCTCTGAAGGAGGACCTCCTTTCCTCCGCGCCCCGCAAGATCCATCCCACATCTTCTTGGGGGGCAGCCGCGGAGGCGGCAACCGTGCATGCGCGGGTGACGTCATTTACGCGGCGCCGGTCGCGTCGTTTACACGGCGCCGCTTTTACGTGCCGCCAAGGCCCGGCGCGCGTAAATGACGTGGCGCCGCTCCTAGCCCCCCGGGGGGCGGGAGAATAGGGGGCTGGGAACGGCCTCCGACGCCGGAGTGAAACACTCCGGCTTTCACTCCGGCGTCAGGACTTAGTCTCCCGATGGGAGAATTGCGCCCCTAGTCTCCCAATGAGAGAATTGCGCCCAGGAGGTTGGTCAGGAGAACATTGGAATAGTTGATCCACCCGCCCTGTACATGTAAGCCCCTGAAGCTCCACAGTTAGCTGCTTTGAGATTAATGAATTGTACTCTTACTTTCTGGTCATTGAATGAGAATGGGCCCAGTAGCTAATTGGTACTTCAGTAAAGTACCAATATTTTGGCACAATCATTGTAGATTGTGACGATAACTGATGGGGAAGAATATTGGGAAATGCTTAAAAATCAATCCATTATTTATTTTTATGGGAATTGCAGTCTGTCCAGCAGACAAATGTGGCTTTTGATACTGTCTATAAGTCAGGGCCAGGACACAAACTCACTTTGAATGACAGAGTTAAAGAAGGGATGTTGGGTGATGTAGAAGTCGGGTCTTGGAAGAGGAATTGCCACATGTATGGACAGATCGTACATGCATGCGTGTGTGTGCACACACATAGGAACATGTGCATTCACAAGTGTGTGGACGTGCATACACATGCGCGCAGACACGTCTGACGGTTCCTGAGGCAGGAATTCCATGATTTAACATGTTGGAAATGTATTCCCCAGAAGCAGCTGGATGATTGGTATTTATCACAGAAGTGTTTTTATTTCCAGGGCTGTGGTTTACATCTAAAGCAGACAAAATAAACTAAAGGCGCTCTCTCTCTCTCTTTCTCTCTCTCCTTTCCCCTCCCTCTCCTGACACATTCTCCCTCACTTTTATTACCATTTAAATTTCCTTTTCTGGTGTCATCCTTTCCCATCTCTCAGCCCCATCTAATCCCTCTCATGTGTCCCCTTCCTCTATCTCCTCATTCCTCTGTCTGACTCTGGGTGAATCTCACAGGTCTCTCAGCTCATCTTTGTCCCACTGCCTGTCTATGTTCTGTTTGTCTCTGTGTTTTATCTCTCTGGGTGGGATCGACCGGCTGAGTTGCACCCGAAAAGTTTCTGACAAATCTGCCTAGCAGATTGAGGCAGCTAGTCTCACTTTAATCTGTGTTCCCGACAGCTAACCAAGACGTGGGATCTGACCCCCTCGCCTTGAAGACTCTGGGCGTGTGCCATTCAGTGCTGGTCTCCACAAACGGGAACCAGATGCAGTGGCACTCGTGGGGGTCTCCCAGGGGATTGGAGGCCCCTAGGTGCATGTCCTCTTGGTAGGGTGGCATCCTGGCACTGCCAAGGTGCCCAAGTGGCACTGCCAAGCTGACATTTTCCGCACGGCAGGGATATGGATGGGGTGTGACGGGGGTTTGCGTTGGGGGCTTGAGAAATCGGGATGCCTCGGCCTTGTGTTCCTGGCTGCCGCCCCCGATCTGCCCGAATGGGTGTTAGATAGCGGGGTGTTTCTCGGTGCTCCGAGTGCTAGGAAACACCCGGGTAATGGTGCGTGCTATGAGACTCTGTCCCCATTCGGCTAGATCGTCTCTACTGTTTCTCTCTCTCTTCCTCTTGGTTCTTTCTCTTTTCTCTCCTGTTTCTGTGATTATTTCTCTCTCACCTTCTTCCTCTCTTTGTTCCTTTCAGTCTCTTCTCTCCTTCTCTTCTCCCTGTCTGTCTCACTCGCATCTTCCTTTATCTCTCTCTGTGTCTTTCTTCCTGTGCTAGCTCTGCTATCCTCTGATTCTTTCTCAACGTCCTTCTCCCCTTATGTCTCTCTCTCTCACTTTCTCTCGCTATCTCTGACTCATTCCTTCTCCGTGGGTTTCCTCCGGGTGCTCCGGTTTCCTCCTACAAGTCCAGACAGATGTACTTGTGAGGTGAATTGGACATTCCGAATTCTCCCTCTGTGTACCTGATCAGGCGTCGGAATGTGGCGACTGGGGGGTTTTCACAGTAACTTCATTGCAATGTTAATGTAAGCCTACTTGTGACAATAAAGGTTATTATTAATATTATTATTATGCATAAAGTCTCGTTATACGCGGATGACCTGCTTTACACGTATCGGACCCAGTGGCAGGGATGGACGGTATCATGGAAACCCTGAGGGAATTTGGACGGTTTTCAGGATATAAACTGAACGTGGCTAAGAGCGAGTTGTTTGGAATTCAGGCGAGGGGGCAGGAGAGAAGACTGAAGGGGTTGCCATTCAGGCTGGTAGGAGAAAGCTTCAGATACTTGGGGATACAGGTGGCACGGGACTGGGGCAAGTTGCATAAGCTCAACCTGTCCCAACTGGTGGAACGAGTGAGGGAGGAGGTTCGGAGTTGGAATGCGCCCCCGCTGTCACTAGCGGGGAGGGTGCAGACTGTTAAGGTGACGATTCTCCTGAGATTCTTGTTCATATTTCAGTGTCTCCCCGTTTTCACCCTGAGGTCCTTCTTTAAGAGGCTGAATAAAATTATCCTGGGATTTGTCTGGGCGGGGAAGTCCCCGCGGGTGAGGAAGGTGATGCTCGAAAGGAACAGAGGGGAAGGGGGGCTGGCGTTGCCGAACTTCAGCAACTACTACTGAGCGGCCAACATAGTGATGATAAGGAAATGGATAGTGGGTGCAAGGTCGGTTTGGGAGCGGATGGAGGCTGCTTCGTGCAGGGCACCAGCTTGGCAGCCCTGGTCACGGCGCCTCTGCCGCTCCCGCCGGCCAGGTACTCCACCAGCCCGACAGTGGTGGCGGCTCTTTGGATCTGGGGCCAGTGGAGGAGGCATGTAGGGGAGGTAAGAGCATCGGTGTGGACCCCAATCTGCAGCAACCACCGATTTGCCCCGGGGAACATGGACGGTGGGTATTAATTGTGGCGGAGGGCGGTGATCGCGAGGGTGGGTGATCTGTTCTTGGAAGGGAGCTTCCCGAGCATGAGGGCGTTGGAGGAGAAGTTTGGGCTGGCGGGAGGGAATGACTTTAGATACTCGCAGGTGCGGGATTTTGTGCGCAGGCTGGTGCCCTCCTTCCCACGCCTCCTGCCAAAGGGGAGGCAGGACAGGGTAGTATCGAGGGGAGAGGTAGGTGAGGATAGAGTCTCAAATATTTACAAAGAACTAATGGGAGCAGAGGATACACAGACTGAGGACCTGAAGCTTAAGTGGGAAGAGGAGCTCGGGAGGGGGAGATGGAGGACGGTATTTGGGCAGAAGTTCTGAGCAGAGTAAACACAACCGCAACATGCGCCAGGCCCAGGCTGATCCAGTTTAAGGTCGTGCACCGGGCCCACATGACGGTGGCCCGGATGAGTACATTCTTCGGGCTGGAGGACAAGTGTGCCAGATGCACCGGAGGGCCGGCTAACCATGTGCACACGTTCTGGTCGTGTCCTAGACTCAGGGGGTACTCGCAGGGATTCACGGACATCATGTCCCGGGTCTTGAAAACTGGGGTGGTAATGAGTCCTGAGGTGGCAATCCTTGGGGTGTCGGAGGACCCGGGAGTCCAGGAGGAGAAGGAGGCCGACGTCTTGGCCTTTGCTTCCCTGGTAGTCCGGCGATGAATACTGTTGGCATGGAGGGACTCAAGGCCCCCGAAGACCGAAGTACGGCTATCGGACATGGCGAGCTTTCTCGGTCTAGAGAAAGTGAAGTTCGCCTTGAGAGGTTCACTACGGGGTTCGCCCGGAGGTGGCAGCCATTCATTGACTTCTTCGCGGAGAATTAAACTTCAGCAGGGGCGGAGGGGTGGGGGGCTAGGGTAGAGTAGAGCAGGGGGTGGTTTAGGCAGGACCTTGCGAGAATGGAGTTGTGGTTTGTACTATGCGTTATTTGCTTTTCTTTTTTTTTACAGTACGATACAATGTCATTGTTTTATATGCCAAAAATACCTCACTAAAATTGTTTATTAAAATAAATTATTATTATGTATGTCTCACCCCCTGACCCCCTCTCCTAGGTCTGTGCAGTGTACCTTGTGGGTGGAGTGTTCTACCAATCTTTGCATTTATGCTCCTTGGTGATATTTCCCTGGGCCCGCTGAGTCCTAATCACAGCCTAAAACTCGAGTGATCATCTTATTTCCTGTTTCACTTTGAACGATGATAGGTTCCATCGATTCGACATTGAATAATCACTAAAGTGTGTCCACACAGATGGGGAAATATTGAACCGTTGCTGGTTTGTTCTCGCTGATCCATGGCAGCTTAGTTGTGAAGAGGTGGGCGGCACTGATCCCTGTTGCTGTGTACCTGGGGCAGTCGGTCAGTTAGGCTGTGACCAGTCAGGTGCTTCAGTGTCCTGGGGGAGGTTGCAGATTTAGTTAATTTTGTGACATGTAATGCCCTGGTTTCTCATGCTCCACAATCAGTTTGACAGTGAGCTGGGTAATGCAGGATTACCCAACTGCTGCTGGTGGAGGTTAGGAGCAGGAATTTAAAAAATCCACTGGACTTCGTACTCTTAATTAGGACTCAATGAATCCTGCAAGAGTGTGAGTATCTTTATATGAATGCACTTGTGTGTGTTTTTGCACACATGCCTGTCTGTGTGTGTTTGTCTATGAATTTGTGTGTCTGTATGCCTGTGAACATAGGAGGTAGGCGGAAAGACCAGGCCATTTGGTCCCTTGAGCCTGCTCCACCAAACAACTAGTTATGTAGGTTAGCAACACTGAATATAGAAGCAGGACGAGTCCAGTCGACCTTCGAGCCTGCTCCGCCATTCATTCTAATCATGGCTGACCATCAAGTTCAATTCCCTGTTCCCGTCTTGCCCCCATATCCCTTGATCCCTTTAGCCCCAAGAGCTATATCTAATTCCTTCTTGAAATTACACGAAATTTTGGCCTCAACTACTTTCTGTGGTAGTGAATTCCACAGATTCACCACTCTCTGGGTGAAGAAATGTCTCCTCACCGCAATCCTAAAGATTTTCTCCTTATTCTCAAACTATGACCACTAGTTCTGGACTCCCCCGCCATCAGGAACACTCTTTCTGAATCAACCCTGTCTAATCCTGTTGGAATTCTGTAACTTTTTATGAGATCCCCTCTCAATCTTCCAAACTCAGATTAATATAATCTTAACCGATTTAGTCTCTCCTCATATGACAGTCCCGCCATCCCAGGAATCCAGCTGGTAAATATTCGCTGCACTCCCTCCATAGCAAGAACATCCTTCCTCAGATAAGGACACCAAAACTGTACACAATACTCCAGGTGTGGCCTCACCAACGCCCTGTACAATTGCAGTAAAACTTCCTGTTCCCATACTCAAATCCTCTTGCAATGAAGCCCAACATGCCATTTGCCTTCTTTACTGCCTGCTGTACCTAGTACTTACTTTCAGCGACTGATGCACGAGGACACCAAGGTCTCGCTGAGTATCCACCTCTCTCAATTTACACGCATTCAAATAATAATCTGATTTCCTATTTTTGCTACCGAAGTGGATAACCCCACAGGTTCGGCCTGTACTCACTGGAGTTTAGAAGAGTGAGAGGCGACTTTACTGAGATGTGGATTTTCAAGGTAGATGCTGAGAGGATGTTTCCTCTTGTGGGAGAAGACGTCTAGGACCAGAGGGCATAATCTCAGAGTATGGGGTGGCCCATTTAAAACAGAGATGAGGAGGAATTTATTCTCTCAGAGGTTAGTGAATCTGTGGAATTCTTTAGCACAGAGGGCTGTAGAAGCTGGGTCGTTAAGTATGTTCAAGGCTGAGATAGACAGATTTTTAATCAGAGAATCAAGGGGTTATGAGGATGAGGTGTGGACGTGGATTTGAGGATCCCATCAGATCAGCCTTGATCTCATTGAATGGCAGAGCAGACTTGATGGGCTGAATGGCCTACTTCTGCACCTGTGCCTTATGGTTTTATGGTCTTATGACAGATCTTCTTCATCAACACATTTTTTGCACAATCCCTAATCTCTCTAATAGCTAGAAATCTATTGACCTATGACCAAAATGTACTCAGATACTGAGCCCCTCTTGAAATGAAATGAAAATCGCTTATTGTCACAAGTAGGCCTCAAATGAAGCCCTCTGGGTAGAGAATTCCAAAGATCCACCACCCACCGAATGAAGAAATTGCTCCTCATCTCAGTCCTAAATGGCTTTCCCCCTATGCTGAGACATTGTGTTCCCTGGTTCTAGACATGCCCCCGCCACCTTCTTGCAATTAAAATCCTTCCTGCATCTAACCCGGTACGAATTCTGTGTGCTATGATGAAATCACCTCCCTTCCTTCTAAGCTCTAGTATATACAGGCCCAATTTCCCCTCACAGGACAATCCCAGCATCCCAGGGATCAGCCTGGTGAACCTTCACTGCACTCCCTCGCTGCCTATTATTGGCTGGGGATGTGCAGGTTAGGTGGGGTTATGGGGCTAGGGCGGGGGAGTCGGGTGCTCTTTGAAAGGGCCAGTGCATACCAGGAGCTTTCAGAGGCAGAGGAAACTCCGGTGGAGGAGCTTAAGGGCTTAAGGGCAAGTGGGAGGACGAGCTAGGAGGAGAGAAAGAGGCCAGTGTCTTGTTGGGTGTTCTGATGCGCAAATGATCCAACACGGCTGTAGATGGTACAACTCTGTTTTATTGTCTAAACAATGGTAGTAACTAACTGCTGGCTTGGGTACGTGCTTCACCAGCTAACCTGTGGACCCAGCCCTATCACTATCTTAGTGAGGCACTCAGCACATGGTGTATGTCTGAGTGACACGCTGTGAGCTCTGTGCTCTGAGCTATCTCCTGGTCGAATGAGTGGGAACTGTGGTGTTCCCTGTTTTATAGTGCGTGTGCTCTCACTGGTGATTGGCTGCGATGTTATGTGTGCGCTGGTTGGTCCAACTGCCTGTCCATCAGTGTGTGTGTGATTGCACCATGATATGCTGATGTGGATATCATGGCAGCCGGTTCTATGGGCGGATGCCCTAAGCAGGGTTAATACCTCCTCATCATGTGCCAGGCTTAGCCTGATACAGTTCAACGTAGTCCACCGGGCACACATGACAGTGGCTAGGATGAGTATGTTTTTCAGGTTAGAGGACAGGAGCCCAGCAAATCATGTCCACACGTATTGGGCATGCCCGAAGCTTAGAAGGTTTTGGCAGAGTTTTGCTAAGGCAATGTCCACGGTACTAAAAACACGGGTGGTGCCGAGTCCGGAAGAGCCGTGAGTTCAGGGGGCGAAAGAGGCTGACGTCTTGGCCTTTGCCTCCCTGGTAGCTCGGAGACGGATCTTATTAATGTGGAGGGACTCGAAGCCCCCGAGTGTAGAGACCTGGGTTAGTGACATGGCTGGGTTTCTCAGTCTCGAGAAGATAAAGTTTGCCTTAAGAGGGTCAATGGTTGGGTTCACCCGGAGGGGGCAGCCGTTCGTCGACTTTCTCGGGGAAAATTAAAATGTCAGCAGATGCAGTATTCCAAGGGGGGGAGAAGGGCGGGGGGGGGGGGGGGCGGGCGGCGTGGAAGAGGGCCGGATTGTTGTTTTACGGTTGGGGTGTGTGAAGATTGGGATGGGAGGGGAAATGTTTATTATACCATGTTGATGTCATTGTTGATGTTATTATTATAAAAATTTTCAATTACCTTAATAAAAATATATTTTTTTTAAAAAGAAAAGGCCGGTGCAGACTCGATGGACCGAATGGTCACCTTTTGCGCTGTAGTGATTCTATGATTCTAAGTGGATCGTTCCTTAGGTGGGTCCTTAGGGGTGTGTATGTGGCAGCACACACTTGTGAGGCCAGGTTGAGGTTTTGTGATAATAATGTACTGCCACGACAGTCGAATAGCTGCCAAAGGCATTGTCTGTGCTCACGTACAAAGAGCGTGTGCGATCTGGCTGGACTGCTTGTGCTATGACCACCATGCCTCCTGATCACCAGGAGAAATGGGTTAAAATGTGGAGGTGGAGGGCAGCACGGTGGCACAGTGGTTAGCACTGGAACTACAGCGCTGAGGACCCAGGTTCGAATCCGGCCCTGGGTCACTGTCCGTGTGGAGTTTGCACATTCTCCCCGTGTCTGTGTGGGTTTTGCCCCCACAGTCCAAAGATGTGCTGGTTACGTGGATTGGCCGCGCTAAATTGCCCCTTAATTGGAAAAAAAATAATTGGGTACTCTAAATTTAGTTTTTAAAAATGTGGAGATGCAAACACACACAGAAAACCCCCTTGTTTTTACTGTTCAAACTAACCTCTCACCATTTAAAAAAGATAAATAAAAACATTAGCGACTCTCTGCCTAATCCTAATTGACTAATCATTGCCAGTGCCATAGACACAGGCACATCAATGGTTAGGTATGGAGATTGGATCAGAGAGATCCAAATCGACACGAATAACTGTGTGGAATGAAAAATAACAAATAATTTTTTTTAATTTAAAAAGAGTCTTTCCTTTTCAAAATATCACATTCACTTTTTCAGTCTGTCTTTCTCTTTAAAGAAGGTTCCCTGGGGACACAAATCCGTAAGAGACTGGCTTGTTAAGCATGTTTTCCACAGTTAGCTCAGGAAGGAAGTGCTGTCACTGTCTGTAGAGGTTTTTTGCAAAAACAGAAAAACCAAAGATTTCCAGTTAAAACAAATAAAAATAAAAGCCCATTGAATGTTGTAATCTGCTGGGCTGGCTTTGTGTGAATGTTTAACGGGGCTGCTGCTTTTCACAGACACAGGAGTGAATCACCAATTGACAACCACAGATAGCCCCCACCCAGACCACCAATATCCTTCTCAATACTCGATGCTCATCATCAGGAAGCAGCTAAACATACATAGAAAATATAAGCAGGAGGCGGCCGTTTGGCCCTTTGAGCCTGCTCCGCCATTCATTATGGTCATGGCTGATCATCAAATTCAATACACTGATCCCGCCTTCCCCTCCATATCCCTTGACCCCTTTAGCCCCAAGAGCTCTATCTTGTTCTTTCTTGAAATCACACAACGTTTTTGGCCTCACCTACTTTCTATGGTCGTGATTCACCACTCTCTGGGTGAAGAAATCTCTCCTCCACTCAGTCCGAAAACGTTTAACCCTTAACCCTAGGCAGCACGGTAGCACAAGTGGCTAGCACTGTGACTTCACAGCGCCAGGGTCCCAGATTTGATTCCCGGCTTGGGGCACTGTCTGTGCGGAGTCTGCACGTTCTCCCCGGGTGCTCCGGTTTCCTCCCACAGTCCAAAGACGTACAGGTTAGGTGGATTGGCCATGCTAAATTGCCCTTAATGTCCAAAAAAGTTAGGAGAGGTTATTGGGTTCTGGGGATAGGGTGGAAGTGAGGGTTTAAGTGGGTTGGTGCAGTCTCGATTGGCCGAATGGCCTCCTTCTGCACTGTATGTTCTATGTTCTAGTTCTGGACTCCCCCACCATTGGCAACATTCTTTCTGAATCTACCCTGTCTAATCCTTTCAGAATTTTGTACGTTTCTATGAGATCCCCTCTCAATCTTCTAAACTCCAATGAAAATAATCCTCACCGACTTAGTCTCTCCTCATATGACAGTCCCGCCATCCCAGGAATCAGTCTGGTAAACCTTTGCTGCACTCCCTCCATAGCAAGAACATCCTTCCTCAGATCAGGACACCAAAACTGCACACAATACTCCAGGTGTGGCCTCACCAACGCCCTGTACAATTGCAGTAAAACTTCCTATTCCTATACACAAATCCTTTTGCTATGAAGGCCAGCATACCATTTGCCTTCTTTACTGCCTGCTGTACTGCCTGCAGTACCTGCACGCTTACTTTCAGTGACTGAGGCACAAGGATACCAAGGTCTCGCTGAGTATCCACCTCTCCCGAAATAAGCACTCATTCAAATGATAATCTGCCTTCCTATTTTTGCGACTGAAGTTGATAACCTCACATTTATCCACATTATGCTGCATCTATCATGCATGTGCCCACTCACTCAGCCAGTGGGAATGTAGCCCCCGAAGAGCAAAGACTCAATCTGAGGTTTGGTCACGTGCTCTATGATGTTAATAATTCCTCAGATACTACTGGAAAGGAGCAGCTTGGGATGTGTAAGAGATTCCCTTCATCGTGAGATAAGAGTTTCTGGACAATTTGTGTTGCTCTGCAGCAGAAAATGGCCTCTCACCCTCACCCTTACCAAATTGCACATTAATTGCCCACTCAACACGCCACAGAAAGCTAGGGCTGGTACTTAACAGTGTAAGGACCTTTTAAATGAGGGGTTCCATTTTCCAGCAATGCCACTCAACTCCTCCAGCCAATCGTTTCCCATTCACCCTTCATCTCAACAATATTTTTCTCTGTAACTTGCTGGGAGCGGTGGGACCACCCAGCTCAACTCCTTAACCAATGAGATTTCAGGACTGAGAGAGAAACAGTGGAACAGTAGAGAGAAAAAATCAGGTCAACTAGAGTCAAATCAGATACAGAAAGAGATACAGAGAGTGAGAAAGATTTAGGCTGTGATGAAGACGTGTTGAAGGAAGCTGGTGTAGAGAGTAAACACTGCCCTCTCTGGGCTGAATGGTCTGTTACGTGTTGTGAATACTATCAGGTAGCAAGTCAGCGGAGGCAGTTGAACAAAGTGGATGATATTGGATCAGCACATGATATTTAACTCCAATGAATGGGATGGAACTGAAAATCCAGGCACAAACTAATGTGGGTTACATTAATGTGGGTAACCCTAACCCAAACCCTAACCCTAAGCACCAGAAAGAAATTTCGGCCCCATGTATTAGTTTGTATTAAAAGGGAGAATTGAAAGAGTGAGAAAGGAAAAGGGTTTCTGCATCCAACTGATTCCTGAGCTTTGCTGTTCCCAATTGGAATCTCTCATCAGTAATTCCATTTGCTTCATTGCTTGCCTTTAATCATGGAGTTGGTGCATGGGGAAACATGGCAGAGGAGAGGATTATATCCAGATTGCCAATCCCGCCACAGCCTTACCCAGCTTTGTCTATTTGAATTGGATATATTAGAGATCCAGAGCCTAAGGCCTAGACAGCTGAAGGCGTGGCCACTGATGGTGGAGTGAAGGGACAAGATGCTGGACAAGAAGTTGGACAAGATGCTGAGTTGGAGGAGCACAGATACCTTGGAGGATTATAGGGCAGGAGGAGCCCCCAGCTACTCCCCCAAGTCAGATAACGTTCTTCCCATCTGAAATATGTTTAGAACTAATGAGCCAAATTGTTGAAATAAACTGAACATAAACACGTTTGGATTATTTGTCAGATTCTTCCACGGGCTTTACTCCCAGCAATGTCCTGGAGATTAATCTTCATTCCTGGAGATTCCCAGATAATCCTGGAGGGTTGGCAACCCCTCCTCTCATCCAACCCTGTGTTTGCAATCTCTTCCAGCTGGCCCCTAAAGTCAGCCTGCCGTGAGCTCCTGTCCGCCAGTCTCTCTTAGTGTTTCTCCAATGGTAGCATGACTTACAACGTCTGTACTTGAATCCTTCCTGAACCTCCCTCCCTGTTTTTAAGGGTTGATGCAAAACGCTATGATCATCACACTGGGAGAACGCAATTAATTCTTCTACCTTTGCTGAGTCAGTTCTGGAATTACCTCCCTAAACCACCTCACTCTCTGCTGTCTAGCAGGGTCTCTGTATGTAACAGGATCTAATGGAATTTTGGGGCCGACTGACAAGAATCTCCTCTCACTATACTTCATCTAATTCTATCAGCCAATTCCTTTCTGCTGTATTTATGGTTATCCAGATTCCTCTTAAATGCTGTTCACCTCAACCACTTTTTGTGGAAGTGTGTTCCACATTCTCTGGGGAAAGAAGTTTGCGAGCTCTTTATTTATTTAATATATCCCGATATTTCTCCTCCTAATATCTCCTGTGACTGCTGTCCGATTCTCCTTGCCTCATGAGGGCATTTGCCTCTGTCAGAGGCACTCCAGGAAGCCATATTCTTGTTGTGATATCGGTTTTGCTGCAAGGTTTAGTCACAGATTTTTGGCAAGGGGGCTGAAATGATCAATGCGCCACGGGCGTCATGAAACCAGATGCAGAACCTTACAAAGAAAATAACCAGGCGGCAGATGAATAGAAGACAAACTGTAAATTCAGACTGTCATTGTCTTTCACATGGGTGTGAGAAGCAACCTCTGACCTTTCAGTCAGATGCAGTAGAAATTGCCGCGGACTTATCTGTGGAAAAGAAAGTAATTTTTTTTTCAAGGCTACTCCTTCACCACTGACTCTGTGATTCTGTTGCTTACACAATGATTTTGTGAGATGCCCTACTGGCCTATCAATCTGCCCTTTCCCTCCGTCTGTGTTCAGTGAGCTCTGGTTTCAGACACTCTCCAGGATTGTCAGTTTAGTTTGTGATCGTGTGCGAGTGTGTGTGTGTGTATGTTTGTGGACACATGTGAGCGAGTGTGTGTACAAATGTATGTGTGTGAGTGCGAGTGTGTGTTTGAGTGTGAGTGTGTGTGTGCACAAATGTGTGTGTATGTGTGGGTGTGCGTGCAAGAGAGAGTTTGAGTTCCTTTTTTTGAGTTAACAATCCTGATTGCCTGCTGACTCGGCAATGAAAGTGTTATAAAGAGACTATTGTTCCGAGCCAAATACTGCCATCTGCAGTGATTCCTGAGTCAACCGAGTTAGTGGTTTGGCTGAAGTGAGAAAAATAAACTGGACAAAGCTGTGACACGTGGCTGCTTGCTACTGTCGGAGTCAGGCCCAGTGGTTTGTCACTTTCTTCCGTCCTTTCTAAGGAATTTAATCTGATAATTGCTTTTACTGATAATTGTGGGTGTGCAAAGAATGATTCTCTCAGTATCTCCCTGTTGCTTTTTCTCTAATTCTTCTTCACATTCCTACACATTTGCAGCCACATTAATTTAAAAAAAAATTTTTTTTTTTAAAAGAGTACCCAATTATTTTTTCCAATTAAGGGGCAATTTAGCGTGGCCAATCCACCTAGCCTGCACATCTTTGGGTTGTGGGGGCAAAACCCACGCAGACACGGGGAGAATGCGCAAACTCCACACGGACAGTGACCCAGGGCCGGGATTCGAACCCGGGTCCTCAGCACCGTAGGCAACAATGCTAACCACTGTGCCACCGTGCTGCCCTGCAGCCACAACATTGACTGCAAGGCTAATTGACTTTGTGGTGCATCACAGATATGCCCAGTCGATGTCCTTACAGCTTTCACTGACACTAACAACACCTGTATGTATTGAGGGGAACATCTGGTGGCAGAGCACAGGGCACCCATTATACACCCCATTACAGCCCATCCCAATACAGCCCTGCGCATTACAGTCCTACCCATTACAGCCCTGCCCACCACACCCACACCACACAACTGCGAATCACACCCTGCCCATCACACCCCAGCCCATTACTGCCATACCTATCACACCCCAGATCATTACATCTCTGCCTGTCACACCACTGCCCATTACAGCCCTGCCCATTACACCCCTGCCCATCACTCCTCTGTCAGCACACTGCTGCCCAGCACAGCACAGCCCATTACAACCATGTCCATTACAACCCTGTCCATCACACCCCTGTCCATCACACCTCTGTCAGCACACTGCTGCCCAGCACAGCCCAGCCCATTACAACCATGTCCATTACAACCCTGTCCATCACACCCCTGTCCATCACACCTCTACCCATCACACACCTGCCCAATACAGCCATGTCCATCATACCCCTACCCATTACAGCCCTGCCCATCACAGCTCGGCCCATTACATCTCTGCCTATTACACCCCTGCCTATTACACCCCTGGCTGTTACACCCACATCTATTATACTCATGCCTGTTTCTCATCTGTCTGTTACACCTCTACACACCTGTTGCACTCTTGCCCGTTATAAGTCTGCTCATTACATAACCGCCTGTTACATTCTCGCCCATTACACGTTGTCTGTTATTAACTCCATCTCTCATCCTCTACCCCCGTTATCTTGATTTCAAATCCCACCATGGCCTCTTTGCTGGCTTTCTCCATAATCACCTCCAGCCCAACAATCCAGGGAGATCTCTGCTCTCCTCACATTCTGGGACCTTGAACATTCTCAAGTTTAATCTCTGCCGTGGCTGTGCCTTTAGCCACCTGGGCTGTAAATTCTGGAATTCCGTCTCTTTCTTTTTGTTCAATTTCAGGTACCCAATTATTTTTTTCCAATTAAGGGGCAATTTAGCGTGGCCAATCCACCCACCCTGCACATCTTTGGGTTGTGGAGGTGAAACACGGGGAGAATGTGCAAACTCCACACGGATAGTGACCCAGAGCCGGGATCGAACCCGCGTCCTCAGTGCTGTAGGCAGCAGTGCTAACCACTGCGCTGCCGTGCCGCCCTGGAATTCCTTCCCCAAACCTCTCTGCCTCTCTCTTCTGTCAAGTGGCTCTTCTACAAAGTTACGTACGAATCAGGAGCAGGAGAAGGCCACTCGGCCCCTCGAGTCTGCTCCGCCATTTAATAAGATCATGGCTGATTTGATTGTAACGTCAACCCCACATTCCTGGCATCCCCGGTTACCTTTCACCCCCCCCCCCTCGTGAACCAAGAATCTATCTATCTCTGCCTTAAAAATATTTGAAATAAAATTGAAATCTTTTGTAGCCTATCTAAGCTATCATTCCTTTATATGGCTCAGTGTCCGCCTGAGCCACTGGAGGGGGCCTTGAACCCACAACCATCTGACTGAGAAAGGGGCGACCCACCCACTGGCCATTGGCAACACAAAAAGGTGACGATATCAAGGGACAAGGGAAAAAAGGTGGGTGAATGGATTGGAAAGTACAAATCAACCATGGGGAAGGGCTGAATGGCTATCTCCTGCTCCTATGTCACTAATTCATTGGAGACTTTAATCAGAGATTGCCAGTCCACGGTTTAACCCTCTGGTTTCAGGTCACGTGTCAACATTTACCTCTCTAAACAATTAAATTATGCATCCGGTGGTCTGGCGTTTTCGCTAAGCCGAGTTGCTTTTCTTCGTGCAGTTTGCACAAAGTCCACCAAACACACGCAAATGTTGGAGAAATTTCTCACGCAAATTACATCAAGTGAAACTTGGATTTCTGTGATCTTTTGAGCTGGTGTTCACAAACCATCATGGTGGAAGGTGGCAATGGATGATAAACACGATCCACACTTCCCAGGTCGAACAAATGAAGGAGGCTTTTCAAATTAGACTGGCTGTGTTTTTGAGGTACAGGGTCGGAAATCGAACACGTTTTAAGAGCTCTTACAAAATCATTTTCTTTGATTTACTAAGAAACAAACCAATCTCAGTCGGAAATAGATTCCTATAGTTTTATTTCCTGCCATTTAAAAGTTAGTTTCTCTCAGGAGATGGTGAGGGTAATGTTAACGTCACTATGGTGACTGTCCCCATAAGGACAACACAGCAGAGTAAGGGTCACCTGGCCTGGGTGGCCAATCAGGATGCTGAGTGGAGAATCACCCCAGGGGTAGTGGTTCTCCTCGGCGGAGGTATATTAGAGCTCGCTGCAAAAATGCTGCAGCTTTTGTAGGTCACAAAATGAATCCCTTTCTGTTCACTAATTCAGGCCGGAATTCTCAGTTTGGGAGACAAAGGGCACGATTCAGCCGTGCCCAACTTGATTCCAAGGGAACTGCCAGGGTCACAATTTCAGGGTGTCTGGGTGCAAGGTTGGCAATGCCAGGGACCAGGTCTGGGGGTCTTATCAGGTAGGGGGGGTAGGGGGTTGAGAGGGTTCCCAGAGGGCCTCCCCAAGGTTGGAGGGGGGAAGGCAGGGACGGCCTTGAAATGATGGTGTGGGTGAGGGGGGGTTGCGTGGCAGAGATTGGGGCTGCCAGACAAAATAACGCCCGAGCCTACAAGGAGCCTGAAGCTCGCCAGAAGGAAATCCCTCTCTGCAGCCGGAGAGAAACATCCCGCTAAACAGGCCCAAAACCGGACAGAGAGGTTTTTCAAGTAAATTGCTCCCCATGTGCAGCATGGTGGCACAGTGGTTAGCACTGCAGCCTCAAAGCACAAGGGACCCAGGTTCGATTCCGACCTCGGGTGACTGTCGGTGTGGAGTTTGCACGTTCTCCCCGTGTCTGCGTGGGTTTCCTCCGGGTGCTCCGGTTTCCTCCCACAGACCAAAGATGTGCGGGTTAGGTGGATTGGCCATGCTAAATTGCCCCTTAGGGTGGGGTTACAGGGCAGGGGATTGGGCCTAGGTAAGATGGTCTTTCAAAGTATCGGTGCAGACTTGATGGGCCGAATGGCCTCTTTCTGCACTGTAGGGATTCCATGATTCTACGAAATGTTGCCACAGGGACTAAATTGTGTGCAATTTACACTTCCGTTGGGGGTATTAATCGGTAAGTGAGTCAGGACATAGGCCAGCACTCTGCCAGTGCCAATTGAGAGCAATTCCCAGGCCAGCAGACGTTGGAACCGCCAAAGAGCCTGACAGCTGGAAATGTTTTTAAGCGCTTCACTTAGTACACACAAAGATGACTCATAGCAACCTCCCCACCCCACCTCCCAAGGTCGGGTGTCCGAGATAGACCTACAGCTCCATACCAGTGAAGAGAGGAGGTCCAGCTTTTCCCCAGGGTCGGTTGCAGACTCAAACCTGCCCTCCTGAACAGCGCCTGGGAGGAGGTGTTAGAGGCAGTCAGTACTGCCAGCCTCACCAGGAGGAGACAGCTGGTGATCCTGAGGGGTGGGGCTCACTGGTGAGGTTCGAATGCCACCACAGCAGATCGTGGAATTTGAATTCAATTAATTAATTAAACTATTCAATTGATTAGTAAAATAAATCAAGAACTGAAAGCTCGTCTCAGTAATGATGACCATTGGGCGGCACGGTGACAGTGGTTTGCACTGCTGCTTCACATCACCAGGGACCCGGTTCAATTCCAACCTTGGGTTACTATCTGTGTGAAGTTTGTACTTTCTCCCTGTGCCTGCGTTGGTTTCCTCTGGGTGCTCCAGTTTCCTCCCACAGTCCAAAGATGTTTTGCCATGATAAATTGCCCCTTCGTGTCCAACGGTTAGGTGGAATTATGGGGTTACAGGAAGAGGGTGGGCCTAGATGGAGTAATCTTTCAGACAGTTGGTGTAGAGTCAATGGGCCGAATGGCCTCCTTCTGTCGGGATTCTATGATGAACTATCATCGATTGTTGTAAAAACCCATCTGGTTCACTAATGTCCTTTAGGGAAGGAAATCTGCCGTCCTTGCCTGGTCTGGCCTACATGTGACTCCAGACCCACAGCAATGTGGTTGACTCTTAACTGCCCTCTGAAGCAAGCGACTCACATCAATGGCAATTCGGGCTGGGCAACAAATGCCATTCCGGTCAGCGCCACCCGCAACCCGTGAAAGTATTTTTTAAAAAGTTGGTGAACTAGAGACTCTCATGTATTTATTTTGCTGTGATCTTCCAGACTATTATGAAATCATTGTGATATTAACTTCCTTATATTCACAAGCATTCATTAGTATTCAGCTTGGATTAATGAGCGTTTCATTTAATCTGTGCAGACGTCTTAAGCATTAGTTCATGGAACGAGCATCAGGAGAGGAGGCCATTCTGGCCCTGGAGAGGCCCTGCCATCCAGTTAGATCATGACTGATTGCTATCTCATTTCAAGTTAGCCATGGCTAACAATCTCACCTCTGAGTCACAAGGTTCTGGGTTCAAGTGCCACCCCAGGACTTCAGCACTGAAATCACAGCTGACACTCCAGTGCAGCACTGTAGGGGGTGCTATCTTTTGGTTCAGGTGCTAAACCAGACCCCCATCTGTCTGCTCAGATGGATGTGTGGGATCCTACAGCATTATTTCAAAGAAGATCTGGGGAGTTCTTCCCAGTGTTCTGGTTGATATTTATCCCTCAATCAACATCAACAAAAACAGATTATCTGGTGATTAGCACATTGCTGTGATGGGATATGGCTGCGTACAAATTGGCTGCTGTAGAGACTTCAAAAGAAAAGCTGCAAAGCACTTTGAGGCACCCAGTGGTCAAGAAAGGCGCTATGTTAATGCAAGTTTCTTTTTCTCCATTTCCCCGTCGGTGCTCCAGATCTCTCAAAACTTATGCCCAACAAAATTCCATCCATTTCAATCAAGGAAACTCTCAATTATTTTCCAGCGTTTGGGACAGAGAATGGTGTTCTCTGACCACGCCCACTCATCGTGCAACCCCCCCCCCCCGCCCACCAATCATACAAAATGCCCACCAACGAGGAGAGTATTAACCATTGAAGCCAGTAAACTGAGGATAGATGCCTCAAAAGTTCGGACATCATCTCAAACCCTGTCCGTCCCCATTTCATCCTGCCCAATTCTTCCCTCCTTATTCTCACCCCTTCCCAGTTTCACCCACACCCTCATTTCTCCTGGCTCCCCTCCCCAATATTTTCCCTCCCTGTTCTGGATCTTTGGTCGTTTGGCAATGAATTTAATCCTGGTCAGTTGGGCCGTTTGCAGTCTATTGCCTGTTCTGCCAAGTTGAATGGTTCTATTGGGTGAGGAGAGGAGTGGTGTTGTTGGATTGTGTTGAGGCTGTGAAAGCAATGATTATCATATTGTGCAGGACTGGATGAAACTCTTGTGGCACAGAGGGTAGCATCCTTGCCTTTAGGCTAGACGTTCCGGTTTCAAGTTCCACTCCAGGACTTGATGACCAAGGAAGGTGCATTTGCAACACAAGCATCAAGTATCAACTTGCAAATCCTACCAATGCACTCCAATGGTATGTGGTGAGAGTGGGAGAGTCGCCCGGTCAACCATGTGATGGAAAGAAGGTTGGAGCCTTTACCATCATAGTCCACTGCTCCATACATGGGAACGCGGTTGTTGCCATAGCAACTCGGACTCCCTGAGCGAACAGTAACTCCCACACCACTGGTTAGTGTGTATATCATATGATGGGTGGAGGCTGAAAATGTGATTTAGTGAAGCATAGCAGTGAATAATGCCGGTTGCTCATGTACATTGTTGAAGGGAGCGAGAATTATGAATATAATTAGTGGTTGATGTGTTCAGAGGTTTGTGGTTATGATTGTAAAGCTGGATGTGGTCTGAATGGATGCGTAACATTTACTAATCTGACAAACATGGACCACCATGTCCCAGGCATCAACTCTTTAAATCTGCTCCCTCGTCTGAGAAACAGCCGCAGCATTAATTGATGGGAACAGTCTCACTGAGACATCACGGTATATTTTGACACCTTAAAACTGCATCACATCATAAATTCCCTTGTGTCATTTTACAGAATTATAAGAATGCAGTGACATCCGAGATGGCCTATTTGGCAATGTGTTAGAGAGCAGTAAGGAGCAGGGCCACCCCAGGTCCACACTGAACCTCCAGCGGTAGGGGCACTGATTTTGGTCGCTCTGCCCTTTGATTCAGGAGGGAGATGTCAACCAGGATTCCTGTTTCTGGCCATTATCCAGATGCGCCTCCCATGTAACGTGTGCACGGCTGTATGCATATACGTGTGTGTGTGTATATAGAGTGTGTATGCATCGGAGTGTGTCTAAATGTGTCAGTGTGTGTGTAATGTTGCATTTGGCTATGACGCCTCCTGTAGCTGACGAGCCTGCCCACACTCACTGACTTCCCAATATCAGCACATACACAAATTCCTTATTTTTAATTTGAAGTACCCAATTCTTTATTTCCAATTAAGGGCAATTTAGCATGGCCAATCCACCTACCCTGCACATCTTTGGGTTGTGGGGCTGAGACCCACACAGACACGGAGGGAATGTGCAAACTCACATGGACAGTGACCCGGGGCCGGGATCCGACCCGGGTCCTCGGCGCCGTGAGGCAGCAGTGCTAACCACTGTGCCGCCGTGCTGCCCGCCTTCATATATGAATTCCTACAGTTGGATTCAAAGAATAAAAAGAATCATCAACAGATGGAAATCTGGAACAATGGCAGAAAATGTGGGGACCACTCAGCAGAAAGTGAAATATCGGGTTAACCTCGCCAATGTCACCCCCATCCTCGCTTCTGATGTGACCTGTTTTGTATTCCTGCAACCTCAGATTTTCTTTCACAATAGCTGAGGGATTCTGCTTTCCAGTATCTGTTCAATAATCTGTCTTCCTGTCCTTTCTCCTGATTGTGTGCTGCTGTCGAACAGCAGGATTTAAAAACATGATTTCTTCACTGTGTTTCAATTTTTGCACAATCTGCTGCCTCCGTTGAACATGTAGTAAATCTCCGCTGTGGAGTATTCTCACCCTGTTTACTGTTGCCTCGACTCTGGGAAGGGTCTGTCACGGAGGTTTGAATTCTGATCACTGGGGGCTAACGTTCTGTTATTGATGCTGCTTGATCTATTGTTTGAAGACTGTCTTGTAACTGAGTCCAGGATGTGCAGACAGCGGAGTGAACAGTATGAACTTTGCTCCCAGTTGGCTAACAGATTGCCAGCTCCCAAAAACTGGTCGAAGGCACAAAAGCGTTTTTTCCTGTGTGGCCAGGGAAGGGTAAGCCAGCGTGTTGAGCAGTGTGAGGAAAGGAGATGATTATTCGTCAAACACCTAAAAATCCTCAAACAGCCAGGACGCCGTTATGAAAGATCATGGGCCACTCCAAGTAACATCAAGATTGCCACCAAGCTTGAGCTGCCTTACTCTGAAGTAAAAGAGAGACAGACTTGATTTCGATCACTCTTTTCACAACCTTGGTACTTGGTACAAAGCGCTTGAATTCTTAAAAAAAATTAGAGTACCCAAATCATTTTTTCCAATTAAGGGGCAATTTAGCATGGCCAATCCACCTACTCTGCACATCTTTGGGTTGTGGGGGCGAAACCCACGCAAACACGGGGAGAATGTGCAAATTCCACACGGACAGTGACCCAGAGCCGGGATCGAACCTGGGACCTCGGAGCCGTGACGCAGCAGTGCTAACCCACTGCGCCACCGTGCTGCCCGCACTTGAATATTTTGAGGTGCCGTCACTGTTGTAATGTAGGAGATACGGGCCGGAATTCTCTGGCAGTTGGAATTCTCTTTTCCGGCTGGCAGCTCACCCCCACCCCCACCCCCGGTGGTTTACTGGCGGCGTGGGGTGGCTTCAATAGGGAAATCCCATTGACAAGCAGCGTGAAGAGAAAGTCTCGCCTCCAGCGAATGGCGGGCCGGCGAGAACCACGCGGCTGGGGGACCGGAGAACGGATCGCCAATTTGTGCATAACAAGCTCCCGCAGGTAACCACGTAGAATGACCAGAAAATTAGTTTCAGTCACTTTGTTTGAGGGGTAAGTATTGACCAGTTGTAGCGCACAATGACTTACGAGAGACGAATAGAGATGAAGTCGATGAGGCTTTATTAAGCGTGACTTGTTCCCCGCAGTTCAGCAACAGACTGGAGCTGCGGGGAGAACTCCTGGTTCTTATATTCTGCCTTCAGGGCGGAGCTAGAGATCAACAGCCAACCAGGACCCGGGATCTGTCAGCCAATGGCATCACGGCTTCACAGTCCCACATGACCCCTAATGCATACTACCACACCAGTGAACCAGAGAGAACGCGCCAACTCCTCTTCAAAATAATGGTGGGGACATTCGGAGGTCCAGCTGGTAGCACAGATGCCTCAGTTTAATATCTCACCCTCTGACAGTGCAGCACTGTCTCATAGCGCGATCCAATGGCCACACTACACTCGAAAAGCAGCCCACTGCAGCGCAGCATGGCCGATAAAAGCCCAAAGACTCCAATCCCAGGATCTACCCAGCTGCCAACACATTGCGAGATCCGACACAATCTCGCGAGACGTTGCGATGTAAATCCCGCCATTGTGGGCGGGATCACCTTTTGGCTAATCTGCATATTAGAGTGAGACAGCTAGTCTCACTCTAATGTGCAGATTCCCAAGGTTCCTGGTTTGACCACTCGGCTGGCCTCACGCTGAATTCGATAGTGTTAATGTTTCCAATCTAAAGGTGCAAACAATGGAGTTGGTTGTTCTTCGGGAAATGGCTTTTCTGGGATGAATCTGTTTGAGAAATCTCTGTCTGCGGCAGGCTGTTGCTGGATGATCACAGTCAGCAAACAGGGCTCGAAGCTTACTAGGTGGATTGGAGGAAGGTGGAGGCAGGACTTTGGTCTTCTCCCTCAGCTGCTTGTCCTCAGTGCTGCTGAGAAGACATTTGCTGAAAACAGACAAAGGCCAAAATTTTCCGGCTGTAACAACCAATGGGACCTTCCAGCCCTGCCGACGGCGACATTCCGGTGTGGGTTCCCCGGCAGGAGAAGCTGCGAACAACGGGAAAACCCATTGTCCTGACGGCAACAGGACTGGAAGATGCAGCTAATTGCGGGCCACCGCCAGAAATCGCGTGGGGGGGGGGGTTGGAAACTCCTGCCAAAGGAGTTGGCTTGTCACGTGACCTTCCTTTGCCAACTGCGGGGGGTGGGGGGGCACTCAAAAATACATTTCTGTGTTTTCCAAAGGTGACTTGATTAGCTCATGCCTGGGAGCAAACCTAGCCAGGGTCCCGTTGTCCAAGCGATTAGTCTTAATGGCCCATCTCCAACAGTTGAATACCTCAGGTGATTGCCATAGATGCCTTGTTAATGAGGCAGAATATGTGAGTCCTTCATACTCCCTTGAAAGCATTCTATTTGATGGGTTTTACAAACGGACTAACACCACTCCAATGAATTGGAACGTGGAACGTACAGTAATGTAAATTGAGGGCAGGCATCTTGGGCTGTCAGTTCAAATCACTTTTGAGTCGGTGTTTTTAAATCTTCAATTCAGGCTATGAGCCAGTGGATAAAAAAATCATTCCTCGGTATAAAGCAAGCCTTCATTTCTTTTTTTTAATTTAGCCCACCCAATTCTTTTTTTTCCAATTAAGGGGCAATTTAGCGTGGCCAATCCACCTAACCTGCACACCTTTGGGTTGTGGGGGTGAAACCCATGCAGACACGGGGAGAATGTGTGAACTCCACACGGACAGTGACCCAGGGCCGGGATTCGAACCCAGGCCCTCAGCGCCCTGGCAGCAGTGCTAACCTCTGTGCCACGTGCCTCAAGCACACATTCATGACAAGACAGAATTTTCTCTCAGCAGATTAAATGGGTGGGTAGAGTCAGTGACAGGGGACTTGAGCTGTGGGAGTGGATTAAATGCCTGGGTAGAGTTTATTTTGGGGTGGGGTTGCAGCTGGTGGCTTGAATGGCCAATTGTTATTTACTTTTTATGTCAAGAGAAGGGATGGAGCAAGAGGAAGGGGCACAATTGCCTGATGGGACATGTACAGCTCACAAATCAGATATGTCAAAAGAAGGGGCAGCACGGTGGCGCAGTGGTTAGCCCTGATGCCTCACGGCACCGAGGTCCCAGGTTCGATCCCGGCTCGGGGTCACTGTCCGTGTGGAGTTTGCACATTCTCCCCGTGCCTGCGTGGGTTTCGCCCCCACAACCCAAAGATGTGCAAAAAAAAAGATATGTATTATCCGTGCTGAATATATTTTTTTGTAAATTTTCTTTTTTTAATTTAGAGCACCCAATTCATTTTTTCCAGTTAAGGGGCAATTTAGCGCGGCCAATCCACCTAGCCTGCACATCTTTGGGTTGTGGGGGCGAAACCCACGCAAACACGGGGAGAATGTGCAAACTCCACACGGACAGTGACCCAGGGCCGGGATCGAACCTGGGACCTGGGCACCGTGAGGCAGCAGGGCTAACTACTGCGCCACCGCGCAGCCTGTTTGTAAAATATTGGTGAAATTATAGAGTTGCAGTTCTCCAATGCAGTAAATGGAGGGTTGGTGCATTTTCCATTTGAACCATCCATAGTTGGACACAGATCGAACACAAAGCATTAATCTAACTATGAGCTGTCAACAAGTAATCGCACTGTACAGATCCTGAAGAGGCTGTACAGGCTCAGAAAATAGCAGCTTGACAGCACAGAAATCTTAGTTTTACAAGACCATGTTTTTATTAATATACTCTTTGCTCTGTGTCTTTCAGTTCAGCTACTGTCAGGATTGTTTGTTTTAATCATATCAGAATCAGAGAAATAGGAACTAACTTTATCCTGTTTGTAGAAACATCTACACTACAGGGTCTTCTTTTTATATAGTTTACAGTTTTGGGGGATTCTTTTCTTCTTTTCACCCTCCAGCTCTCATTTCCTCACCCCTAGTTTGTCCTTCTTCCCCTTGTTCAATAAGATTTTCTTTTTAACATAATGTTGGAGAGATGGTCGGAAACCCAGCAGGTTTCGGGCTGACCAGAGAGGAGAGGGAGAAGTGGAGGCCAATGGGAGAGAAAGAGAGAAAGCTTTTATCCCAGGCCATCCCCTCAGTCACAGTAAACAGGACGGGAGACTGGAGTTATACTGCATCTTGTGCCCCCCACCCCATTTTAAAAATTATTTCCATTTGATGGAGGAAGCAATCACCCACATATGCGCAGTAAATGCAAATGGTCATTTTAAAATTCTCATTCTTTTTCTCAGATCTCTTCAGGGCCTCATTGTAGATCCTCCAAACCCAAAGTGCTCCAAGATCTCTGCTCTCATTAAATTCTAGTCTCTTGCATATCCCTGATTGAAATCCCCCCCATTGTTGGCAGACATACCTTCAGCTTCCTGGGCCCCATTCTCTGAAATCCCCTGTCTCGCTCTCTGCCTCTCCCTCTCTCTGCCTCTCCCTCTCTCTCTCCCTTCCCTTCTCTCTCGCAGCCTCTCTGCTTCTCTCTCCAACCTCGCTTTCTCTCTCTGCCTCTTTCTGCCTCGCTTTGCCTCTCTCTCTCTCTCACTGCCTCTCTCCTTCTCTTTCGCTTCCTCTCTCCTCTCTCCACCTAGCTCTTGCTCTCTCTCTCTCTGCCTGTCTCCCTCTCTTTTTGCCTCTCTCCACCTCTCTTTCTGCTTCCCTCCCTCCCTCTCTCCGTCTCTCTCCACCTCTCTCCCTCCCTCTCTTTTTGCTTCTCTCCACCTCTGTCCCTCTATCTATCTCTCTCAACCTCTCCCTCTCTGTCTCTCTCCACCTCTGTCCCTCTCTTTTTGCTTCTCTCCGCCTCCCCCTGCTCCCTCCCAATACCCTTTATGATGCTGCTTAAAACTTAACTCTTTGGCCAGGGTTTGATCACCTGTCCCAATATTTCCAGCTTGGTGTTACCTTTGGCCTGATTACATGCCTAGGGATGTTTTACTTTGTAAAAGACCAGATATAAATGCAAGTTGTTTGTGCTGCTTCTGTGAGATGCATTTAATCTCAGATATCGCTGTGCAACACAGAATTCTAGCATGGACTCATTGGGCTGTCTGGCTCTTGCTGTGCCACATTGACTTTGTGGCTCTAAGGAGAGGTGACTGCAAACAACAGTTACATTCCATTTGCGAGTTTGGTGACATGACTCATGTAAAGGTGTGAGTGAAGGGAAGCGTCCTACTAAAGGTGCCATGTGTGCTCAGGGTCATTGATGGTGAGTGATTCAAGAGCACATTAACAGAGCTCACATGAGTGTAAGTGGTAGATGTGCTTATTACTGAACAATCTTGGACGATGTTCCTTGTTGTGCTGGTAACACAATGTGAGAACTCTGTGGTTATAGCCGCATTGTAAAACAGCATAGAACATAGAACAGTACAGCACAGAACAGGCCCTTTGGCCCTCAATGTTGTGCCGAGCATTGTCCGAAACCAAGATCAAGCTATCCCACTCCCTGTCATTCTGGTGTGCTCCATGTGCCTATCCAATAACCGCTTGAAAGTTCCTAAAGTGTCCAACTCCACTATCACAGCAGGCAGTCCATTCCACACCCTAACCATTCTCTGAGTAAAGAACCTACCTCGGACATCCCTCCTATATCTCCCACCCTGAATCTTATAGTTATGCCCCCTTGTAACAGCTACATCCACCCGAGGAAATAGTCTCTGAACGTCCACTCTATCTATCCCCCTCATTATCTTATAAACCTCTATTAAGTCGCCTCTCATCCTCCTCCGCTCCAAAGAGAAAAGCCCTAGCTCCCTCAACCTTTCCTCATAAGACCTATCCTGCAAACCAGGCAGCATCCTGGTAAATCTCCTTTGCACCCTTTCCAATGCTTCCACATCCTTCCTATATTGAGGTGACCAGAACTGCACACAATACTCCAAATGTGGTCTCACCAGGGTCATGTATAGTTGCAGCATAACCCCGTGGCTCTTAAACTCAAGCCCCCTGTTAATAAACGCTAACACACTATAAGCCTTCTTCACGGCTCTATCCACTTGAGTGGCAACCTTCAGAGATCTGTGGACATGAACCCCAAGATCTCTCTGTTCCTCCACATTCCTCAGAACCCTGCCGTTGACCCTGTAATCCGCATTCAACATTTTTCTACCAAAATGAATCACCTCGCACTTATTAGGGTTAAACTCCATCTGCCATTTTTTGGCCCAGCCCTGCATCCTATCAATGTCTCTTTGCAGCCTACAACAGCCCTCCACCTCATCCACTACTCCACCAATCTTGGTGTCATCAGCAAATTTACTGACCACTCTTCAGCCCCCTCCTCCAAGTCATTGATAAAAATCACAAATAGCAAAGGACCCAGCACTGATCCCTGTGGTACACCGCTGGTAACTGGTCTCCAGTCTGAAAATATTCCATCCACCACCACCCTCTGTCTTCTATGTGATAGCCAGTTACTTATCCAATTGGACAAATTTCCCTCTATCCCACACCACCTTACTTTCTTCATGAACCGACCATGGGGAACCTTATCAAACGCCTTACTAAAATCCATGTATACGACATCAACTGCTCTACCTTCATCTACACACTTAGTTACCTCCTCAAAGAATTCAATCAAATTTATGAGGCAACTTCACGAATCCGTGTTGACTATCCCGGATTAAGCTGCATCTTTCCAAATGGTCATAAATCCTATCCTTCAGCACATTTTCTATTATCTTCCCAACCACCCAAGTAAGACTAACTGGCCTATAATTACCAGGGTTATTCCTATTCCCTTTCTTGAACAGAGGAACAACATTCGCCACTCTCCAGTCCTCTGGCACTATCCCCGTGGACAGCGAGGACCAAAGATCAAAGCCAAAGGCTCTGCGATCTCATCCCTTGCCTCCCAAAGAATCCTTGGGTATATCCCATCTGGCCCAGGGGACTTGTCGACCCTCAGGTTTTTCAAAATTGCTAATACATCCTTCCTCAGAACATCTACTTCCTCCAGCCTACCCACCTGAATCACACTCTCAACCTCAAAAACATGGCCCCTCTCCTTTGTGAACACTGAAGAAAAGTATTCATTCAACGGCTCTCCTATTTCTTCTGACTCCATGCACAAGTTCCCATTACTGTCCTTGACCGGCCCTATCCTCACCCTGGTCATTCTTTTATTTCTCACATAAAGCCTTGGGGTTTTCCTTGATCCAGCCTGCCAAGGACTTCTCATGCCCCCTCCTAGCTCTCCTAAGCCCTTTTTTCAGCTCATTCCTTGCTACCTTGTAACCCTCAAGCGACCCTACTGAACCTTGTTTTTTCATCCTTACATATTTTTCCTTTTTACTCTTGACAAGACATTCAACCTCTTTTGTGAACCATGGTCCCCTCACACGGCCATGAACATGATTCAGATATGTGCAGAATGGCAACTTCAGATGAATACTGCCTGCAGCGGGAAATATTCCTCAGGATGTCACAGCATGTTTAGAGAGAGGAGACATTTAAAATTCAAATGTTAAAAAACACAATAAAACAGATTTGGGCAAATAGTTCAACAATATGGCCCATGGATTGGCAACATTATCTTAATCTGCTTGGTCACCATGTAGAACAGACTAACTGCACCAACAGATGGGATCCATCCACATCATATCAAACCCTCACGCATCTGGGGAATAGAATGGGCCCAAAGGAACATCAGCATTCAACATAGCAACCCTGGATTCACCCAACTCTCAAGTTTGCACACACTCTTGCACATACATACTTGCACACACACTCACACACGTTCTCAGTCACTCATTCACACAGACTCACAAACACTCACACTCACGCAAACATTCTCTCTCATAAAGGCACACCCAAGCACCCACATTCCCTCACACACACTCTACCAAACACTCAGTCACACAGACATTCTCACACTTTCTCTCTCGCACACACGCATGCACACGCACTCTTTCTCATAAAGGCACTCACAGACACCTACACTTTCACACAGGCATACACACAAACACACACTCAATCAGATTCATTCTCAGATTGACACTGAAAGCACAAGTAAATATTTACACTTGCATGCACATGTGCCGTCTCGCACACACGCGCGTGTCTTCCTCACAAGCACACTTATATTGACACTAACAATTAAAAATTGCACACACTCACACACACAGCCACACACAAATTTCAGAACATGTCAGGAATTTAGTCTTGCGTTTGGGACAGGTCACAGAATTTGAGTTACTTGCGAAGGGTTAACATTAATTTGGAGAGTTGCCAATGCCGTGTTTAAGTTTTGTATTTAAAAAGATCAGGGCAGAAAGTGTCTGAGAGTTTATATGGATTTAAGAATAAAAGATTGGCTGCAATGACTGTAGGAGAAAGACAGAGCAAGCAAACGTGAATGATTAAAGATTATTAATCTGGCCAATAATTTCTTATGGCATACAATTATCGGAGCAGGTAAAAGCCATAATTATTGAATTGCAGACACTGAATCACAGCTGCCTCCTTCAGGGCTTATTTCATTGAATCGAAGAGCATGCGCTAATTATGCAGTAATCCAGAAAAAGCAGCATTGAATGACATCGTATCAATCATCGCACAACTTAAATATCATAATTTACTTCCTATCTCAAAAGGAATGTTTTGACCTTGTAAAACGAACCATTTCCTTTACCCTTCTCCCAATAATTTTCAGCAGTGAGGGAGCTTCAGGTTAGATATGATCCCATAACCTCTTTCGCTCAGCATTGAGGCGATGTACTGGTGTTATGATATCACTTATAAAGGATCAAACATTCACCAGACAACATTTCCATGAAAATCTTTGTCTGCTGATGGAAGCAGATTGGAGTTAGCACAAACGTATTCAGTGGGCCATGGCAAAGCATTGCAAAACTCATTGGGCAACTTTGTGTGTTTATTCATGATTTGCTCTGATTTTGTTTCTCTGCTAATTCCTCCTCCTCTGCTGGTACCCTGCATTTCGACATATGCTAGACACCCACACATCACGCAGAAAGCATTTTTCATGTTTAGAGACGAGGAATTTCAACAAAATGTTTGACCGTGAGGTGGACTATGACAGAGCATAAACTGGTCCTCTCTCAAAATTACATTTTATCTATTCCTGGGGTGTGAATGACACTGTTGAGGCCAGCGCGTACTGCCTAATCTCCTTTGAGAAAGTGGAGATGAGCCACCTCCTTGAACTGCTGTGGTGTAGGTACACCCACAGTGCTGTTAGGGAGGGAGTTCCAGGATTGTGACCCAGTGCCAGTGAAGGAACGACAATATATTTCCAAATCAGGATGGTGAGTGACTTGGAGGGGAACTTGCAGATGGTGGTATTCCCATGTGTTCACTGCCCTTATTCTTCTCGGTGGTAGAGGCCACAGCTTTGGATAGGGTTGTCTAAGGAGCCCTGGCGAGCTGGACATACGTATTTGACTTACTGCCGGCACTATCGTGTAGCTATCGGCAATATCTATGGCTTAAACCTTAACCACAGAGACACAAAGACCATTGTGATCCTTGTATATGGAGTTAGGTCACAGATCAGCCATGATCTCATTGACTGGCAGGACAGGCTCAAGGGGCTGATTGGCTTACCCCTGATCAACAAACTGCTCCGGGTGGAGAGGAAATGGATGCAGTAAATACTCTTCAAACCCTTTTGAATAAATGACAACACACAATAGAATAAAAAGCAAATTAAATCAACGAGGCTTAGTAAAATATTTAACAAATTCTTTCTACTTAAGGACTAGTCAAATAGAGCAGTCAACTTGAGGCAGATACCCTGTGCAATCTGCTAAAAATTAACACGGTAATTAGTCCTGCTAATTAGTTTCCTGCTTGAAACAATTAAGAAATGGGAGCTCTTGTCTCTCAGCCATTCTTTTGTTTCTCTGCTCTTTTTATCTGAGATTGCGGAGGAGGCAGACAATTTTATTTTGGGTCAGACCGCTGTGTCAGTTAACACACTGAAGAATTTTACACACGGTGATGATTTTCTCTCGGAATCACGGAGGAATTTAGACACGGGGAGTTCTGATGGTCTTTGCACCATTGGCTCCCACATTGACACATCATCCTTACAGTAACAGCTTGATTCTGCTGGTCGCAATATGCCTCAAGAGTTTGAAGGTTGTGCATTTCTTGTATAATATTAAGAGTGATGAATCGGGGCAGCACGGTGGCACAGTGGTTAGCACTGCTGCCTCACGGCACCGAGGTCCCAGGTTCGATCCCGGCTCTGGGTCACTGTCCATGTGGAGTTTGCACATTCTCCCCATGTTTCCGTGGGTTTCGCCCCACAACACAAAGATGTGCAAGGTAGGTGGATTGGGCGCACTAAATTGCCCCTTAATTGGAAAAAATGAATTGGGTACTCTTAAAATTAAAAAAAAAGTGTGATGAATCGGACGTAGAAGACCATAGAATAGAATTTCTACAGTGCAGAAAGAGGCCATTCGGCCCATCGGATCTGCACTGACCCTCTGAAAGGGCACCCTATCTAGACTCACTCCCCTGTCCAAATCTCTTAACCCCGTAACCCCAGTTAACTTGCACACATTTGGATAGTTTAGTGACAATTTTTAAAAAAAAATTTAGAGTACCCAATTCATTTTTTCCAATTAAGGGGCAATTTAGCGTGTTCAATCCACCTACGTTGCATATCTTTGGGTGGTGGGGGCGAAACCCACGCAAACACGGGGAGAACGTGCAAGCTCCACACGGACAGTGACCCAGAGCCGGGATCGAACCTGGGACCTCGGCGCCGTGAGACTGCAGTGCTACCACTGAAGTGACAATTTTTAGCATGACCAATGCACCTTACCTGTGTATCTTTGGACTGTGGGAGGAGACCGAAGCATCCAGAGGAAACCCACGCAGACACAGAGAGAAAGTGCAAATTCCACACAGTCACCCAAGGCCGAAATCAAACCCGGGTCCACGGCACTGCGAGACAGCAATGCTGACCACTGTGCCACCGTGTCAGCCAGCATTATTTGGAAAAGAGCATGTTGTCCCGGTCAATATTCCTTCCACAACCAAAATCAGACTTTAACTGATCATGTATCTTATTATTGTTAATGGGACCTTGCTGTGGGAAAATTGTAAGCTGCATTACCTGCACAACAACAGTGGCTGTTATTTCACTGGCTGGGAAATTCTATGGGGTGTTCTGGGGAAGTGAAGGAAACTGCAGAAATTCTTCTACATGGCTGTAGGACATCTGAGGCTCAGTAAGGTAGAAGACACGGCTTCCAGACCCCAAGCTGCATGTTAGCGGAGTGATTCAGATTGGTTGAGGAGAGCTATGTAGGTTCAAGCAAAAGGTGCTGATCCACTTGCGACAGCTTTACCCAAACTGCATCACCGAAAAGGAGAGGGTATTGAGAGGCTCCCGCTCGCAAACATTTAATCGTCAACCATTGGCAATTTCAAACTAAAATAAGAAACTGCATTTGTTAAGAATAGCTCCCACAACAGGATAACCAGAGACCTATTAAAGGCAAAGGAAAACATTGCAGGTCAGCAAATTGTAATAATTCAAACTGGAACACTCATTTTACCCATACTCTTCACTGTAACACATGGTATACCCCACACTCCTCACTGTAACACTCGGTATACCCCACACTCCTCACTGTAACACTCAGTATACCCCACACTCCTCACTGTAACACACAGTATACCCCACACTGCTCACTATAACACTCGGTATACCCCACACTCCTCACTGTAACACTCGGTATACCCCACACTCCACACTGTAACACTCTGTATACCCCACACTCCTCACTGTAACACTCGGTATACCCCACACTCCTCACTGTAACACTCGGTATACCCCACACTCCTCACTGTAACACTCGGTATACCCCACACTCCTCACTGTAACACTCGGTATACCCCACACTCCTCACTGTAACACTCGGTATACCCCACACTCCTCACTGTAACACTCGGTATACCCCACACTCCTCACTGTAACACTCTGTATACCCCACACTCCTCACTGTAACACTCGGTATACCCCACACTCCTCACTGTAACACTCGGTATACCCCACACTCCTCACTGTAACACTCGGTATACCCCACACTCCTCACTGTAACACTCGGTATACCCCACACCCCTCACTGTAACACTCGGTATACCCCACACTCCTCACTGTAACACTCGATATACCCCACACTCTTCACTGTAACACTCGGTATACCCCACACTCCTCACTAACACTCGGTATACCCCACACTCCTCACTGTAACACTCGGTATACCACACACTCCTCACTAACACTCGGTATACCCCACACTCCTCACTGTAACACTCGGTATACCCCACACTCCTCACTGTAACACTCAGTATGCCCCACACTCCTCACTGTAACACTCGGTATACCCCACACTCCTCACTGTAACACTCAGTATACCCCACACTCCTCACTGCAACACTCGGTATACCCCACACTCCTCACTGTAACACTCAGTATACCCCACACTCCTCACTGTAACACTCGGTATACCCCACACTCCTCACTGTAAAATTCGATATACCCCACACTCCTCAATGTAACACTCGGTAAACCCCACACTCCTCACTGTAACACTCAGTATACCCCACACTCCTCACTGTAACACTCGGTATACCCCACACTCCTCACTGTAACACTCGGTATACCCCACACTCCTCACTGTAACACTCTTCATACCCCACACTCCTCACTGTAACACTCGGTATACCCCACACTCCTCACTGTAACACTCGGTATACCCCACACTCCTCACTGTAACACTCGGTATACCCCACACTCCTCACTGTAACACTCTATATAACCCACACTCCTCACTGTAACACTCAGTATACCCCACACTCCTCACTGTAACACTCAGTATACCCCACACTCCTCACTGTAACACTCGGTATACCCCACACTCCTCACTATAACACTCGGTATACCCCACACTCCTCACTGTAACACTCGGTATACCCCACACTCCTCACTGCAACACTCTATATATCCCACACTCCTCACTGTAACACTCAGTATACCCCACACTCCTCACTGTAACACTCAGTATACCCCACACTCCTCACTGTAACACTCGGTATACCCCACACTCCTCACTGTAACACTCGGTATACACCACACTCCTCACTGTAACACTCGGTATACCCCACACTCCTCACTGTAACACTCGGTATACCCCACACTCTTCACCGTAACACTCGGTATACCCCACACTCCTCACTGTAACACTCGGTATACGCCACACTCCTCACTGTAACACTCGATATACCCCACACTCCTCACTGTAACACTCGGTGTACACCACACTCCTCACTGTAACACTCGGTATACCCCACACTCCTCACTGTAACACACGGTATACCCCACACTCCTCACTGTAACACT
This sequence comes from Scyliorhinus torazame, assembly GCF_047496885.1. Classification (NCBI taxonomy): domain Eukaryota; kingdom Metazoa; phylum Chordata; class Chondrichthyes; order Carcharhiniformes; family Scyliorhinidae; genus Scyliorhinus; species Scyliorhinus torazame. Next base: position 24,930,044 of record NC_092723.1, on the reverse strand, counting down.
CGGTATACCCCACACTCCTCACTGTAACACTCGGTATACACCACACTCCTCACTAACACTCGGTATACCCCACACTCCTCACTGTAACACTCGGTATACCCCACACTCCTCACTGTAACACTCGGTATACCCCACACTCCTCAATGTAACACTCGGTATACCCCACACTCCTCACTGTAACACTCAGTATACCACACTCCTCACTGTAACACTCGGTATACCCCACACTCCTCACTGTAACACTCGGTATACCCCACACTCCTCACTGTAACACTCAGTATACCCCACAATCCTCACTGTAACACTCAGTATACCCCACACTCCTCACTGTAACACTCGGTATACCCCACACTCCTCACTGTAACACTCGGTATACCCCACACTCCTCACTGTAACACTCTATATACCCCACACTCCTCACTGTAACACTCGGTATACCCCACACTCCTCACTGTAACACTCTATATACCCCACACTCCTCACTGTAACACTCAGTATACCCCACACTCCTCACTGTAACACTCTATATACCCCACACTCCTCACTGTAACACTCTATATACCCCACATTCCTCACTGTAACACTCAGTATACCCCACACTCCTCACTGTAACACTCAGTATACCCCACACTCCACACTGTAACACTCGGTATACCCCACACTCCTCACTGTAACACTCAGTATACCCCACACTCCTCACTGTAACACTCAGTATACCCCACACTCCTCACTGTAACACTCGGTATACCCCACACTCCTCACTGTAACACTCGGTATACCCCACACTCCTCACTGTAACACTCAATATACCCCACACTCCTCACTATAACACTCGGTATACCCCACACTCCTCACTGTAACACTCGGTATACCACACACTCCTCACTGTAAGACTCCGTATACCCCACACTCCTCACTGTAACACTCTATATACCCCACACTCCTCACTGTAACACTCAGTATACCCCACACTCCTCACTGTAACACTCAGTATACCCCACACTCCTCACTGTAACACTCAGTATACCCCACACTCCTCACTGTAACACTCGGTATACCCCACACTCCTCACTGTAACACTCGGTATCCCCCACACTCCTCACTGTAACACTCGGTATACCCCACACTCCTCACTGTAACACTCGGTATACCCCACACTCCTCACTGTAACACTCGGTATACCCCACACTCCTCACTGTAACACTCGATATACCCCACACTCCTCACTGTAACACTCGGTATACCCCACACTCCTCATTGTAACACTCGGTGTACCCCACACTCCTCACTGTAACACTCGGTATGCCCCACACTCCTCACTGTAACACTCGATATACCCCACACTCCTCACTGTAACACTCGGTGTACACCACACTCCTCACTGTAACACTCGGTTTACCCCACACTCCTCACTGTAACACTCGGTATACCCCACACTCCTCACTGTAACACTCGGTGTACCCCACACTCCTCACTGTAACACTCGGTATACCCCACACTCCTCACTGTAACACACGGTATACCCCACACTCCTCACTGTAACACTCGGTATACCCCACACTCCTCACTGTAACACTCGGTATACCCCACACTCCTCACTGTAACACTCAGTATACCCCACACTCCTCACTGTAACACTCAGTATACCCCACACTCCTCACTGTAACACTCGGTATACCCCACACTCCTCACTGTAACACTCAATATACCCCACACTCCTCACTATAACACTCGGTATACCCCACACTCCTCACTGTAACACTCGGTATACCCCACACTCCTCACTGTAAGACTCCGTATACCCCACACTCCTCACTGTAACACTCTATATACCCCACACTCCTCACTGTAACACTCGGTATACCCCACACTTCTCACTGTAACACTCAGTGTACCCCACACTCCTCACTGTAACACTCGGTATACCCCACACTCCTCACTGTAACACTCGGTATACCCCACACTCCTCACTGTAACACTCTATATACCCCACACTCCTCACTGTAACACTCGGTATACCCCACACTCCTCACTAACACTCGGTATACCCCACACTCCTCAATGTAACACTCGGTATACCCCACACTCCTCACTGTAACACTCAGTATACCCCACACTCCTCACTGTAACACTCAGTATACCCCACACTCCTCACTGTAACACTCGGTATACCCCACACTCCTCACTGTAACATTCGGTGTACCCCACACACCTCACTGTAACACTCGGTATACCCCACACCCTTCACTGTAACACTCGGTATACCCCACACTCCTCACTGTAACACTCTATATACCCCACACTCCTCACTGTAACACTCGGTATACCTCACACTCCTCACTAACACTCGGTATACCCCACACTCCTCAATGTAACACTCGGTATACCCCACACTCCTCACTGTAACACTCAGTATACCCCACACTCCTCACTGTAACACTCGGTATACCCCACACTCCTCACTGTAACACTCAGTATACCCCACACTCCTCACTGTAACACTCGGTATACCCCACACTCCTCACTGTAAAATTAGATATACCCCACACTCCTCACTGTAACACTCGGTATACCCCACACTCCTCACTGTAACACTCAGTGTACCCCACACTCCTCACTGTAACACTCGGTATACCCCACACTCCTCACTGTAACACTCTATATACCCCACACTCCTCACTAACACTCGGTATACCCCACACTCCTCACTGTAACACTCTATATACCCCACACTCCTCACTGTAACACTCGGTATACTCCACACTCCTCACTAACACTCGGTAAACCCCACACTCCTCACTGTAACACTCTATATACCCCACACTCCTCACTGTAACACTCTATATACCCCACACTCCTCACTAACACTCAGTATACCCCACACTCCTCACTGTAACACTCGGTATACCCCACACTCCTCACTGTAACACTCTATATACCCCACACTCCTCACTAACACTCGGTATACCCCACACTCCTCACTGTAACACTCTATATACCCCACACTCCTCACTGTAACACTCGGTATACCCCACACTCCTCACTAACACTCGGTATACCCCACACTCCTCACTGTAACACTCGGTATACCCCACACTCCTCACTAACACTCGGTATACCTCACACTCCTCAATGTAACACTCGGTATACCCCACACTCCTCACTGTAACACTCGGTATACCCCACACTCCTCACTGTAACACTCGGTATACCCCACACTCCTCACTGTAAAATTTGATATACCCCACACTCCTCACTGTAACACTCGGTATACCCCACACTCCTCACTGTAACACTCAGTATACCCCACACTCCTCACTGTAACACTCGGTATACGCCACACTCCTCCCTGTAACACTCGGTATACCCCACACTCCTCACTGTAACACACAGTATACCCCACACTCCTCACTGTAACACTCAATATACCCGACACTCCTCACTATAACACTCGGTATACCCTACACTCCTCACTGTAACACTCGGTATACCCCACACTCCTCACTGTAACACTCTGTATACCCCACACTCCTCACTGTAACACTCGGTATACCCCACACTCCTCACTGTAACACTCGGTATACCCCACACTCCTCACTGTAACACTCGGTATACCCCACACTCCTCACTGTAACACTAGGTATACCCCACACTCCTCACTGTAACACTCGGTATACCCAACACACCTCACTGTAACACTCTACATACCCCACACTCCTCACTGTAACACTCAGTATACCCCACACTCCTCACTGTAACACACGGTATACCCCACACTCCTCACTGTAACACTCGGTATACCCCACACTCCTCACTGTAACACTCAGTATACCCCACAATCCTCACTGTAACACTCAGTATACCCCACACTCCTCACTGTAACACTCGGTATACCCCACACTCCTCACTGTAACACTCGGTATACCCCACACTCCTCACTGTAACACTCTATATACCCCACACTCCTCACTGTAACACTCGGTATACCCCACACTCCTCACTGTAACACTCTATATACCCCACACTCCTCACTGTAACACTCAGTAAACCCACACTCCTCACTGTAACACTCTATATACCCCACACTCCTCACTGTAACACTCTATATACCCCACATTCCTCACTGTAACACTCAGTATACCCCACACTCCTCACTGTAACACTCAGTATACCCCACACTCCTCACTGTAACACTCGGTATACCCCACACTCCTCACTGTAACACTCAGTATACCCCACACTCCTCACTGTAACACTCAGTATACCCCACACTCCTCACTGTAACACTCGGTATACCCCACACTCCTCACTGTAACACTCGGTATACCCCACACTCCTCACTGTAACACTCAATATACCCCACACTCCTCACTATAACACTCGGTATACCCCACACTCCTCACTGTAACACTCGGTATACCACACACTCCTCACTGTAAGACTCCGTATACCCCACACTCCTCACTGTAACACTCTATATACCCCACACTCCTCACTGTAACACTCAGTATACCCCACACTCCTCACTGTAACACTCAGTATACCCCACACTCCTCACTGTAACACTCAGTATACCCCACACTCCTCACTGTAACACTCGGTATACCCCACACTCCTCACTGTAACACTCGGTATCCCCCACACTCCTCACTGTAACACTCGGTATACCCCACACTCCTCACTGTAACACTCGGTATACCCCACACTCCTCACTGTAACACTCGGTATACCCCACACTCCTCACTGTAACACTCGATATACCCCACACTCCTCACTGTAACACTCGGTATACCCCACACTCCTCACTGTAACACTCGGTGTACCCCACACTCCTCACTGTAACACTCGGTATGCCCCACACTCCTCACTGTAACACTCGATATACCCCACACTCCTCACTGTGACACTCGGTGTACACCACACTCCTCACTGTAACACTCGGTTTACCCCACACTCCTCACTGTAACACTCGGTATACCCCACACTCCTCACTGTAACACTCGGTGTACCCCACACTCCTCACTGTAACACTCGGTATACCCCACACTCCTCACTGTAACACACGGTATACCCCACACTCCTCACTGTAACACTCGGTATACCCCACACTCCTCACTGTAACACTCGGTATACCCCACACTCCTCACTGTAACACTCGGTATACCCCACACTCCTCACTGTAACACTCAGTATACCCCACACTCCTCACTGTAACACTCGGTATACCCCACACTCCTCACTGTAACACTCAATATACCCCACACTCCTCACTATAACACTCGGTATACCCCACACTCCTCACTGTAACACTCGGTATACCCCACACTCCTCACTGTAAGACTCCGTATACCCCACACTCCTCACTGTAACACTCTATATACCCCACACTCCTCACTGTAACACTCGGTATACCCCACACTCCTCACTGTAACACTCAGTGTACCCCACACTCCTCACTGTGACACTCGGTATACCCCACACTCCTCACTGTAACACTCGGTATACCCCACACTCCTCACTAACACTCGGTATACCCCACACTCCTCACTGTAACACTCTATATACCCCACACTCCTCACTGTAACACTCGGTATACCCCACACTCCTCACTAACACTCGGTATACCCCACACTCCTCAATGTAACACTCGGTATACCCCACACTCCTCACTGTAACACTCAGTATACCCCACACTCCTCACTGTAACACTCAGTATACCCCACACTCCTCACTGTAACACTCGGTATACCCCACACTCCTCACTGTAACACTCGGTATACCCAACACTCCTCACTGTAACACTCGGTATACCCCACACTCCTCACTGTACCACTCGGTATACCCCACACTCCTCACTGTAACACTCTATGTACCCCACACTCCTCACTGTAACACTCTATATACCCCACACTCCTCACTGTAACACTCGGTATACCCCACACTCCTCACTGTAACATTCGGTGTTCCCCACACACCTCACTGTAACACTCGGTATACCCCACACCCTTCACTGTAACACTCGGTATACCCCACACTCCTCACTGTAACACTCTATATACCCCACACTCCTCACTGTAACACTCGGTATACCCCACACTCCTCACTAACACTCGGTATACCCCACACTCCTCAATGTAACACTCGGTATACCCCACACTCCTCACTGTAACACTCAGTATACCCCACACTCCTCACTGTAACACTCAGTATACCCCACACTCCTCACTGTAACACTCAGTATACCCCACACTCCTCACTGTAACACTCGGTATACCCCACACTCCTCACTGTAACACTCGGTATACCCCACACTCCTCACTGTAACACTCAATATACCCCACACTCCTCACTATAACACTCGGTATACCCCACACTCCTCACTGTAACACTCGGTATACCACACACTCCTCACTGTAAGACTCCGTATACCCCACACTCCTCACTGTAACACTCTATATACCCCACACTCCTCACTGTAACACTCAGTATACCCCACACTCCTCACTGTAACACTCAGTATACCCCACACTCCTCACTGTAACACTCAGTATACCCCACACTCCTCACTGTAACACTCGGTATACCCCACACTCCTCACTGTAACACTCGGTATCCCCCACACTCCTCACTGTAACACTCGGTATACCCCACACTCCTCACTGTAACACTCGGTATACCCCACACTCCTCACTGTAACACTCGGTATACCCCACACTCCTCACTGTAACACTCGATATACCCCACACTCCTCACTGTAACACTCGGTATACCCCACACTCCTCACTGTAACACTCGGTGTACCCCACACTCCTCACTGTAACACTCGGTATGCCCCACACTCCTCACTGTAACACTCGATATACCCCACACTCCTCACTGTGACACTCGGTGTACACCACACTCCTCACTGTAACACTCGGTTTACCCCACACTCCTCACTGTAACACTCGGTATACCCCACACTCCTCACTGTAACACTCGGTGTACCCCACACTCCTCACTGTAACACTCGGTATACCCCACACTCCTCACTGTAACACACGGTATACCCCACACTCCTCACTGTAACACTCGGTATACCCCACACTCCTCACTGTAACACTCGGTATACCCCACACTCCTCACTGTAACACTCGGTATACCCCACACTCCTCACTGTAACACTCAGTATACCCCACACTCCTCACTGTAACACTCGGTATACCCCACACTCCTCACTGTAACACTCAATATACCCCACACTCCTCACTATAACACTCGGTATACCCCACACTCCTCACTGTAACACTCGGTATACCCCACACTCCTCACTGTAAGACTCCGTATACCCCACACTCCTCACTGTAACACTCTATATACCCCACACTCCTCACTGTAACACTCGGTATACCCCACACTCCTCACTGTAACACTCAGTGTACCCCACACTCCTCACTGTGACACTCGGTATACCCCACACTCCTCACTGTAACACTCGGTATACCCCACACTCCTCACTAACACTCGGTATACCCCACACTCCTCACTGTAACACTCTATATACCCCACACTCCTCACTGTAACACTCGGTATACCCCACACTCCTCACTAACACTCGGTATACCCCACACTCCTCAATGTAACACTCGGTATACCCCACACTCCTCACTGTAACACTCAGTATACCCCACACTCCTCACTGTAACACTCAGTATACCCCACACTCCTCACTGTAACACTCGGTATACCCCACACTCCTCACTGTAACACTCGGTATACCCAACACTCCTCACTGTAACACTCGGTATACCCCACACTCCTCACTGTACCACTCGGTATACCCCACACTCCTCACTGTAACACTCTATGTACCCCACACTCCTCACTGTAACACTCTATATACCCCACACTCCTCACTGTAACACTCGGTATACCCCACACTCCTCACTGTAACATTCGGTGTTCCCCACACACCTCACTGTAACACTCGGTATACCCCACACCCTTCACTGTAACACTCGGTATACCCCACACTCCTCACTGTAACACTCTATATACCCCACACTCCTCACTGTAACACTCGGTATACCCCACACTCCTCACTAACACTCGGTATACCCCACACTCCTCAATGTAACACTCGGTATACCCCACACTCCTCACTGTAACACTCAGTATACCCCACACTCCTCACTGTAACACTCGGTATACCCCACACTCCTCACTGTAACACTCAGTATACCCCACACTCCTCACTGTAACACTCGGTATACCCCACACTCCTCACTGTAAAATTAGATATACCCCACACTCCTCACTGTAACAATCGGTATACCCCACACTCCTCACTGTAACACTCAGTGTACCCCACACTCCTCACTGTAACACTCGGTATACCCCACACTCCTCACTGTAACACTCTATATACCCCACACTCCTCACTAACACTCGGTATACCCCACACTCCTCACTGTAACACTCTATATACCCCACACTCCTCACTGTAACACTCGGTATACTCCACACTCCTCACTAACACTCGGTAAACCCCACACTCCTCACTGTAACACTCTATATACCCCACACTCCTCACTGTAACACTCTATATACCCCACACTCCTCACTAACACTCAGTATACCCCACACTCCTCACTGTAACACTCGGTATACCCCACACTCCTCACTGTAACACTCTATATACCCCACACTCCTCACTAACACTCGGTATACCCCACACTCCTCACTGTAACACTCTATATACCCCACACTCCTCACTGTAACACTCGGTATACCCCACACTCCTCACTAACACTCGGTATACCCCACACTCCTCACTGTAACACTCGGTATACCCCACACTCCTCACTAACACTCGGTATACCTCACACTCCTCAATGTAACACTCGGTATACCCCACACTCCTCACTGTAACACTCGGTATACCCCACACTCCTCACTGTAACACTCGGTATACCCCACACTCCTCACTGTAAAATTTGATATACCCCACACTCCTCACTGTAACACTCGGTATACCCCACACTCCTCACTGTAACACTCAGTATACCCCACACTCCTCACTGTAACACTCGGTATACGCCACACTCCTCCCTGTAACACTCGGTATACCCCACACTCCTCACTGTAACACTCAGTATACCCCACACTCCTCACTGTAACACTCAATATACCCGACACTCCTCACTATAACACTCGGTATACCCCACACTCCTCACTGTAACACTCGGTATACCCCACACTCCTCACTGTAACACTCTGTATACCCCACACTCCTCACTGTAACACTCGGTATACCCCACACTCCTCACTGTAACACTCGGTATACCCCACACTCCTCACTGTAACACTCGGTATACCCCACACTCCTCACTGTAACACTAGGTATACCCCACACTCCTCACTGTAACACTCGGTATACCCAACACACCTCACTGTAACACTCTACATACCCCACACTCCTCACTGTAACACTCAGTATACCCCACACTCCTCACTGTAACACACGGTATACCCCACACTCCTCACTGTAACACTCGGTATACCCCACACTCCTCACTAACACTCGGTATACCCCACACTCCTCAATGTAACACTCGGTATACCCCACACTCCTCACTGTAACACTCAGTATACCCCACACTCCTCACTGTAACACTCGGTATACCCCACACTCCTCAATGTAACACTCAGTATACCACACACTCCTCACTGTAACACTCGGTATACCCCACACTCCTCACTGTAAAATTCGATATAACCCACACTCCTCACTGTAACACTCGGTATACCCCACACTCCTCACTGTAACACTCAGTGTACCCCACACTCCTCACTGTAACACTCGGTATACACCACACTCCTCACTGTAACACTCGGTATACCCCACACTCCTCACTAACACTCGGTATACCCCACACTCCTCACTGTAACACTCTATATACCCCACACTCCTCACTGTAACACTCGGTATACCCCACACTCCTCACTAACACTCGGTATACCCCACACTCCTCAATGTAACACTCGGTATACCCCACACTCCTCACTGTAACACTCAGTATACCCCACACTCCTCACTGTAACACTCAGTATACCCCACACTCCTCACTGTAACACTCGGTATACCCCACACTCCTCACTGTAACACTCGGTATACCCAACACTCCTCACTGTAACACTCGGTATACCCCACACTCCTCACTGTACCACTCGGTATACCCCACACTCCTCACTGTAACACTCTATATACCCCACACTCCTCACTGTAACACTCTATATACCCCACACTCCTCACTGTAACACTCGGTATACCCCACACTCCTCACTGTAACATTCGGTGTACCCCACACACCTCACTGTAACACTCGGTATACCCCACACCCTTCACTGTAACACTCGGTCTACCCCACACTCCTCACTGTAACACTCTATATACCGCACACTCCTCACTGTAACACTCGGTATACCCCACACTCCTCACTAACACTCGGTATACCCCACACTCCTCAATGTAACACTCGGTATACCCCACACTCCTCACTGTAACACTCAGTATACCCCACACTCCTCACTGTAACACTCGGTATACCCCACACTCCTCACTGTAACACTCAGTATACCCCACACTCCTCACTGTAACACTCGGTATACCCCACACTCCTCACTGTAAAATTAGATATACCCCACACTCCTCACTGTAACACTCGGTATACCCCACACTCCTCACTGTAACACTCAGTGTACCCCACACTCCTCACTGTAACACTCGGTATACCCCACACTCCTCACTGTAACACTCTATATACCCCACACTCCTCACTAACACTCGGTATACCCCACACTCCTCACTGTAACACTCTATATACCCCACACTCCTCACTGTAACACTCGGTATACCCCACACTCCTCACTAACACTCGGTAAACCCCACACTCCTCACTGTAACACTCTATATACCCCACACTCCTCACTGTAACACTCTATATACCCCACACTCCTCACTAACACTCAGTATACCCCACACTCCTCACTGTAACACTCGGTATACCCCACACTCCTCACTGTAACACTCTATATACCCCACACTCCTCACTAACACTCGGTATACCCCACACTCCTCACTGTAACACTCTATATACCCCATACTCCTCACTGTAACACTCGGTATACCCCACACTCCTCACTAACACTCGGTATACCCCACACTCCTCACTGTAACACTCGGTATACCCCACACTCCTCACTAACACTCGGTATACCTCACACTCCTCAACGTAACACTCGGTATACCCCACACTCCTCACTGTAACACTCAGTATACCCCACACTCCTCACTGTAACACTCGGTATACCCAACACTCCTCACTGTAACACTCGGTATACCCACACTCCTCACTGTAAAATTTGATGTACCCCACACTCCTCACTGTAACACTCGGTATACCCCACACTCCTCACTGTAACACTCAGTATACCCCACACTCCTCACTGTAACACTCGGTATACGCCACACTCCTCCCTGTAACACTCGGTATACCCCACACTCCTCACTGTAACACTCAGTATACCCCACACTCCTCACTGTAACACTCAATATACCCGACACTCCTCACTATAACACTCGGTATACCCCACACTCCTCACTGTAACACTCGGTATACCCCACACTCCTCACTGTAACACTCTGTATACCCCACACTCCTCACTGTAACACTCGGTATACCCCACACTCCTCACTGTAACACTCGGTATACCCCACACTCCTCACTGTAACACTCGGTATACCCCACACTCCTCACTGTAACACTAGGTATACCCCACACTCCTCACTGTAACACTCGGTATACCCAACACACCTCACTGTAACACTCTACATACCCCACACTCCTCACTGTAACACTCAGTATACCCCACACTCCTCACTGTAACACACGGTATACCCCACACTCCTCACTGTAACACTCGGTATACCCCACACTCCTCACTGTAACACTCGGTATACCCCACACTCCTCACTGTAACACTCAGTATACTCCACACTCCTCACTGTAATACTCGGTATTCCCCACACTCCTCACTGTAACACTCGGTATACCCCACATCCCTCACTGTAACACTCGGTATACCCCACACTCCTCACTGTAACACTCGGTATACCCCACACTCCTCACTGTGACACTCGGTATACACCACACTCCTCACTTTAACACTCGAAATACCCCACACTCCTCACTGTAACACTCGGTATACCCCACACTCCTCACTGTAACACTCGGTGTACCCCACACTCCTCACTAACACACGGTATACCCCACACTCCTCACTGTAACACTCGGTATACCCCACACTCCTCACTGTAACACACGGTATACCCCACACTCCTCACTGTAACACTCGGTATACCCCACACTCCTCACTGTAACACTCAGTATACCCCACACTCCTCACTGTAACACTCTGTATACCCCACACTCCTCACTGTAACACTCAGTATACCCCACACTCCTCACTGTAACACTCTGTATACCCCACACTCCTCACTGTAACACTCGGTATACCCCACACTCCTCACTAACACACGGTATACCCCACACTCCTCACTGTAACACTCGGTATACCCCACACTCCTCACTAACACTCGGTATACCTCACACTCCTCAATGTAACACTCGGTATACCCCACACTCCTCACTGTAACACTCAGTATACCCCACACTCCTCACTGTAACACTCGGTATACCCCACACTCCTCACTGTAACACTCGGTATACCCCACACTCCTCACTGTAAAATTTGATATACCCCACACTCCTCACTGTAACACTCGGTATACCCCACACTCCTCACTGTAACACTCAGTATACCCCACACTCCTCACTGTTACACTCGGTTTACCCCACACTCCTCACTGTAATACTCGGTATACCCCACACTCCTCACTGTAACACTCAGCATACCCCACACTCCTCACTGTAACACTCAATATACCCCACACTCCTCACTATAACACTCGGTATACCCCACACTCCTCACTGTAACACTCGGTATACCCCACACTCCTCACTGTAACACGCAGTATACCCCACACTCCTCACTGTAACACTCGGTATACCCCACACTCCTCACTGTAACACTCGGTATACCCCACACTCCTCACTGTAACACTCGGTATACCCCACACTCCTCACTGTAACACTAGGTATACCCCACACTCCTCACTGTAACACTCGGTATACCCAACACTCCTCACTGTAACACTCTACATACCCCACACTCCTCACTGTAACACTCAGTATACCCCACACTCCTCACTGTAACACACGGTATACCCCACACTCCTCACTGTAACACTCGGTATACCCCACACTCCTCACCGTAACACTCGGTATACCCCACACTCCTCACTGTAACACTCAGTATACTCCACACTCCTCACTGTAACACTCGGTATTCCCCACACTCCTCACTGTAACACTCGGTATACCCCACTACCTCACTGTAACACTCGGTATACCCCACTCTCCTCACTGTAACACTCGGTATACCCCACACTCCTCACTGTGACACTCGGTATACCCCACACTCCTCACTTTAACACTCGATATACCCCACACTCCTCACTGTAACACTCGGTATACCCCACACTCCTCACTGTAACACTCGGTGTACCCCACACTCCTCACTGTAACACTCGGTATACCCCACACTCCTCACTGTAACACACGGTATACCCCACACTCCTCACTGTAACACTCGGTATACCCCACACTCCTCACTGTAACACTCAGTATACCCCACACTCCTCACTGTAACACTCTGTATACCCCACACTCCTCACTGTAACACTCAGTATACCCCACACTCCTCACTGTAACACTCTATGTAACCCACACTCCTCACTGTAACACTCCATTAACCCCACACTCCTCACTGTAACACTCAGTATACCCCACACTCCTCACAGTAACACTCGGTATACCCCACACACCTCACTGTAACACTCGGTATACCCCACACTCCTCACTCTAACACTCTATATACCCCACACTCTGCACTGTAACACTCGGTATACCCCACACCCCTCACTGTAACACTCGGTATACCCCACACCCCTCACTGTAACACTCGGTATACCCCACACACCTCACTGTAACACTCGGTATATCCCACACTCCTCACTGTAACACTCGGAATACCCCACACTCCTCACTGTAACACTCGGTATACCCCACACTCCTCACTGTAACACTCGGTATACCCCACACTCCTCACTGTAACACTCGGTATACCCCACACTCCTCACTGTAACACTCGGTATACCCCACACTGCTCACTGTAACACTCGATATACCCCACACTCCTCACTGTAACACTCGGTATACCCCACACTCCTCACTGTAACACTCGGTATACCCCACACACCTCACTGTAACACTCGGTATACCCCACACTCCTCACTGTAACATTCTATATACCCCACACTCCTCACTGTAACACTCGGTATACCCCACACTCCTCACTGTAACACTCGGTATACCCCACACTCCTCACTGTAACACTCGGTATACCCCACACTCCTCACTGTAACACTCAGTATACCCCACACTCCTCACTGTAACACTCGGTATACCCCACACTCCTCACTGTAACACTCAATATACCCCACACTCCTCACTGTAACACTCGGTATACCCCACACTCCTCACTGTAACACTCGGTATACCCCACACTCCTCACTGTAACACTCGATATACCCCACACTCCTCACTGTAACACTCGATATACCCCACACTCCTCACTGTAACACTCGGTATACCCCACACTCCTCACTGTAACACTCGATATACCCCACATTCCTCACTGTAACACTCTATATACCCCACACTCCTCACTGTAACACTCTATATACCCCACACTCCTCACTGTAACACTCAGTATACCCCACACTCCTCACTGTAACACTCGGTATACCCCACACTCCTCACTGTAACACTCGGTATACCCCACACTCCTCACTGTAACACTCTATATACCCCACACTCCTCACTGTAACACTCGGTATACCCCACACTCCTCACTGTAACACTCGATATACCCCATACTCCTCACTGTAACACTCGGTATACCCCACACTCCTCACTGTAACACTCGATATACCCCACACTCCTCACTGTAACACTCTATATACCCCACACTCCTCACTGTAACACTCGGTATACCCCACACTCCTCACTGTAACACTCTATATACCCCACACTCCTCACTGTAACACTCAGTATACCCCACACTCCTCACTGTAACACTCTATATACCCCACACTCCTCACTGTAACACTCGGTATACCCCACACTCCTCACTGTAACACTCGATATACCCCACACTCCTCACTGTAACACTCAGTATACCCCACACTCCTCACTGTAACACTCGGTATACCCCACACTCCTCACTGTAACACTCTATATACCCCACACTCCTCACTGTAACACTCGGTATACCCAACACTCCTCACTGTAACACTCAGTATACCCCACACTCCTCACTGTAACACTCTATATACCCCACACTCCTCACTGTAACACTCGGTATACCCCACACTCCTCACTGTAACACTCGATATACCCCACACTCCTCACTGTAACACTCAGTATACCCCACACTCCTCACTGTAACACTCGGCATACCCCACACTCCTCACTGTAACACTCTATATACCCCACACTCCTCACTGTAACACTCAGTATACCCCACACTCCTCACTGTAACACTCGGCATACCCCACACTCCTCACTGTAACACTCGATATACCCCACACTCCTCACTGTAACACTCGGTATACCCCACACTCCTCACTGTAACACTCGGTATACCCCACACTCCTCACTGTAACACTCTATATACCCCACACTCCTCACTGTAACACTCGGTATACCCCACACTCCTCACTGTAACACTCGAGATACCCCACACTCCTCACTGTAACACTCGGTATACCCCACACTCCTCACTGTAACACTCGATATACCCCACACTCCTCACTGTAACACTCTATATACCCCACACTCCTCACTGTAACACTCGGTATACCCCACACTCCTCACTGTAACACTCTATATACCCCACACTCCTCACTGTAACACTCGGTATACCCCACACTCCTCACTGTAACACTCGGTATACCCCACACTCCTCACTGTAACACTCGATATACCCCACACTCCTCACTGTAACACTCAGTATACCCCACACTCCTCACTGTAACACTCGGTATACCCCACACTCCTCACTGTAACACTCTATATACCCCACACTCCTCACTGTAACACTCGGTATACCCCACACTCCTCACTGTAACACTCAGTATACCCCACACTCCTCACTGTAACACTCTATATACCCCACACTCCTCACTGTAACACTCGGTATACCCCACACTCCTCACTGCAACACTCGATATACCCCACACTCCTCACTGTAACACTCAGTATACCCCACACTCCTCACTGTAACACTCGGCATACCCCACACTCCTCACTGTAACACTCTATATACCCCACACTCCTCACTGTAACACTCTATATACCCCACACTCCTCACTGTAACACTCTATATACCCCACACTCCTCACTGTAACACTCGGTATACCCCACACTCCTCACTGTAACACTCGGTATACCCCACACTCCTCACTGTAACACTCGATATACCCCACACTCCTCACTGTAACACTCAGTATACCCCACACTCCTCACTGTAACACTCGGTATACCCCACACTCCTCACTGTAACACTCTATATACCCCACACTCCTCACTGTAACACTCGGTATACCCCACACTCCTCACTGTAACACTCAGTATACCCCACACTCCTCACTGTAACACTCTATATACCCCACACTCCTCACTGTAACACTCGGTATACCCCACACTCCTCACTGCAACACTCGATATACCCCACACTCCTCACTGTAACACTCAGTAAACCCCACACTCCTCACTGTAACACTCGGCATACCCCACACTCCTCACTGTAACACTCTATATACCCCACACTCCTCACTGTAACACTCAGTATACCCCACACTCCTCACTGTAACACTCGGCATACCCCACACTCCTCACTGTAACACTCTTTCTATCCCACACTCCTCACTGTAACACTCGGTATACCCCACACTCCTCACTGTAACACTCGGTATACCCCACACTCCTCACTGTAACACTTGGTATCCGCCACACTCCTCACTGTAACACTTGGTATCCGCCACACTCTTACTGTAAAACAAGCTGTATCTCTCACTCCTCACTGTAACACTTATTATAGGTTGTGAAGGTTGTGAAGGGACTGGAGAGGATCAGAGAAGATTTACAAAAATGTTTCCAGGCCTGGACGACTTCACTTATGTAGGTTGATTGGCAAAACAAGGACTGTTTTTCTTCGGGAAATTTAAGGAGAGTTTTGATTGTGGTGTTCAAATTCATGGAGGTACGGAACGGAGTACAGAAATAGTTTGGTGCGGGGCAGCCCGGTGGCGCAGTGGGTTAGCCCTGCTGCTTCACGGCGCCGAGGTCCCAGGTTCGATCCTGGCTCTGGGTCACTGTCCGTGTGGAGTTTGCACATTCTCCCCGGGTCTGCGTGGGTTTCATCCCCACAACCTAAAGATGTGCAGGGTAGGTGGATTGGCCACGCTAAATTGCCCCTCAATTGGAAAAAATGAATTGGGTACTCTAAATTTATATTAAAAAAGAATAGCTTTGTGCAAGGATCGAAGGCCAGAGGACAGCAATGTTTGGTGAATGGCAAAAGAACCAGGGACTCGATGACAATATGAGGAAAAACCTTTTTATACTGTGAGCGGTTATGATTCGAAATGCACTGCCTGAGTGTATGGTGGAGGCAGATTCAATCATGGATTGCAAAAAGGAATTGGTTAATGATCTGAAGAGAGAGATTTCTGGAAGAAGGGAGGGGAGTGAGAATAGCTGAGTAGCTCTTAGAGCCTGGCAACAACACAATGGGATAAGTCGGAGTGAGGGAGATATCAGAGTGTTCCACTCACGGGTGTGGGGTATCTCATATATTCTGGTATGGAATTGAACCCTTTATTTTTTATTGCCTCTCTTCTTTCCTCCTCCCAAAATGAATCACTTCACACTTCTCCGTATTCAATTTATCTGCCACTTGTCTGCCAGTCCACCAGCCTGCCGATGTCCACTTGAAATCTATCATTAACCTCCTTGCAGTTCAAAATGCTGCCAAGTTTTGAGTTATCGGCAAATCTTGAAAGTGCCTCCCTGCAAACCCAAATCTAGGTCATTAACATAGATCAAGAAAAACAGTGGCCCAAGTACTGACTGCTGGGGAACCCACAATGTATCTTCCTCCAGTCTGAAAAACAACCGTTCCCCATCACCCTGTTTCCTGTCACTCACCCAACGTTGTATCCATGTTACTCCTGTCCCTTTATTCCAATAGCTTCAATTTCCACCCAGAATGATGATTCCACAATGTTTCATCACCATTTGTGATTCTTCAGATGCTGAAGCAATTTGTGTCCATATTTAGCAAGACCTGGACAGCGTTCAGGCATGGACTGATAAGCAGCAGGTGACATTCGTAACATTCGCACCACGCAAGTGCCAGGCAATCACCATCTCCAACAAGACAGATTCTTTTTTCTTTAAATTTAGAGTACCCAATTTTTTTTCCAATTAACGGGCAATTTAGCATAGCCAATCCACCTACCCTGCTGCACATCTTTGGGTTGTGGGGGTGAGGCCCACGCAGACACAAGGAGAATGTGCAAACTCCACACGGAACCTGACCCAGGCTGGGATCGAACCTGGGACCTCGGCCCTGTGAGGCAGCAGTGCTAACCACTGTGCCACCGTGCCACCCAACAAGACAGAATCTAACCATCACCATTTGACTTTCAATACATTACCATCGCTGAATTCCCTGACTATCAACATCCTGGGGGCTATCACTGACCAGAACCTGAACTGGACTAGCCATATAAACACTATGGCTACAAGAGCATTTCAGAGGCTAGGAATCCAAAGAACAAAGAAAAGTACAGCACAGGAACAGGCCTTTCGGCCCTCCAAGACCGTGCCGATCATGCTGCTTTAGTCTCAACTAAAATCTTCTACACTTCCTGGGTCCGTATCCCTCTATTCCCATCCTATTCATATATTTGTCGAGATGCCCCTTAAATGTCACTATCGTCCCTGCTTCCATCACCTCCTCCGGCAGCGAGTTCCAGGCACCCACTTCCCTCTGTGTAAAAAACTTGCCTCGTGCATCTCCTCTAAACCTTGCCTCTCGCACCGTAAACGTATGCCCCCTAGTAATTGACCCCTCTACCCTGGGGAAAAGCCTCTGACTATCCAATCCTGCGGCAAGTAACTCACCTCCTGACTCCCCACAGCCTGTCCACCATCTACGAGGCACAAGTCAGGAGTGTGATGGAATACTCTCAACTTGCCTGGATGAGTGCAGCTCCAACAACACTCAAGAAGCTCAACACCATCCAGGGCAAAGCAGTCTGCTGGATTGGCTGCCCATCTGCAAACATTCAGTCCCTCGACCACCAACCAACAGTTGGCAGCCAAATGTACCATATATTAGGTCACTGCAGGAAGTCACTAAGGGTCCTTTGACAACACCTTCCAATTAGGAGTGGCTAATAAATGTTGGTTGAGGCTGCAACACTCACATCCTGTGAAAGAATTTTCAAAAGTTCAGCTGGTTTCCTAGTCAAGAGACAGGAAAAAAATTGGGCGGTTCCAGGGTGTGGCTGGGCACTTGATTCCAACCCCTTGTGGAATATGCATGTCTATCATTCCTTCAGAATGAAAAGGCAAAAGCATTTTCGTAGCACGTGAGCCGTGGGGGATATTGTTCCAACTTTCTTTCCTCCTCTTTTTATTAATCAGTTTTCAGAGGCTCTTCAAACAATCATTGTAATTACTCAGTTTCACAGCACGCCACACGGCACAGCTCTGCAAATCTATTTTAGCTTTCGCTTTTCTTCTGCTCAGCATTGCGTTTGACCTCTGTCAATTAAAGAAACCTCGTCAGTGACTCTGGTCATGCCACAAGCATCTTAATGATCCTACAAAGTCTTCAGAGGCAGTGTGGATGTCTTCTCATTAGAATCCAATTTGAAATGCTGGATCCCGTTCTTGTCCTTCGATCTAGAGCTTTGAGCTCACGGGGAAGCTGTTTAGGAGACTTGCGGTTCCCATAGCCACATGCTTAGCTTCAGTAATGGTCCTGGGATTAGACAAGGAGAATTTAAATGAGAAGAATATGCAATAATAATCTAATAGTGTGTATGCTAAGTGATTTGGAAACACTGTTTGTTGTGTGTGCTAATTGAATAAAGGCCACTCATGTAGCTTAATTAGCATTGTTTTAATGAGCAGTGGGTAATTACCTCAAATTTTAATTATGCATTTTACAATGAGAATGAATGTTTGTTCAGTGTTATTTATTTATTCCCTTTGGTGTGTTCACGATGCAACAGGACATTATTGGTACACAGTGAGAGCTATCACTGTGCTGTCAGGTCACGCAAGGTAAAAATGTAATATAATAAACAACAAATCCGCAAAGATAAATGTACAAACATCAGTGTGCTCCGACCACAGAGCCGCTGATTGTAGGGACAAGGAGAACATAGTCAGGGTCAGACTAGACTGGAGGAGACGGTGGGAAGCGAAGGGGAGAATGTATAAGGGGCAAGATGTTCAATAGCTGATGTTGAAATGCAGGTGGAAAGAATATTGGCCACTTTCTCTCCTCTTGGGTCTGTCTCTGTTTCTTTTCTCACTTTTTCTGTGTGTCCTCGGTCTCTCTCTCCCTTACCCGTCTCACCTTCTTTCACTCCCAAGCCTGTTGCTGCCCTCACGCAATGTATATTTTCACAGCCAGTCATTTACACTTGGTGTCTCTTTCTGGTTTTCTTTCTCCCTCTTTGTCTATCTGTCGCTCATTGTCTCCTCCTGTCGCGCTCTCTCACACACACTATGCGGAACATAAGGGGCTGGATTCTCTGTCCCCACGCCATCGTGAAAACTGTGGGCTTTTACGCCAGAAAAACTGGCTTCAAAATGGCACATACTCACAGCCCTGCAGGGGGCTAGCAGGGAGCCATCCTGAAGCTCGCAGCTTTTGCTGCAGATGCGGCCTCCTGCACGTCCGGGTCAGAGGCCGCGCATGTGCACGGCGGCGGCCTCCAGTGGCCGTGCCATGTTCCATGGCGGACTCAAACCGCGGAGCTGGACCACGGAAATAGTGCCCCCGATCGGCCGCCCGGCCAACCCGGACTGCCCGCACAATAAAGGCACAGTCCCGTATGAGGCCCCCACCGCCCTCCGATCGGCCCGCCCCTGACCATAGCGGGCGGGGACTGAGTCCGCAGCCACCTTGAAAGTTTCCAGAACGGCTGGGACCATGTTAGAAATACGCCGCGGGATTTTGGCCGGTCGGGGGCGGAGAATATTGGGGCGGGCCTCAAGCAATGGCCGCAGGTGGGGGATACGCAGCGCGGGTACGCCGCTTTTCAGGGGCCAACGAATCAAGTAATCGGCGCTGGTCCCGATTCCATTCGTCAAACTGGATTGTCTGTCCCGGCGCTGGACGCGGTTTCGGCGTCCAAGTGCCGAGAATCCAGCCCAAGCTCTCTGTTTACGTTGGCATTAGTGGTACGCACAGGAAACCCCTGTATCCATGTCGCTACTGAGCCACGAGGCCAAGGAAGATCCCAGCACTGTGAGAGTTTGGGACTGTGTGCTTGTTGTCCAGCCAGGGAGGGAATAAACCAATCAGGATTTTTATCCCTGCTTGCTGTCCAGGAATTGTATGTGAACAGATGTAAATTGAGGACAGGATTGGATTCAGCCGTGAGGTCTTCCAAAATGCAATCTCCTGCCCACGCTGACAGTCGAGGTTCACAAATAAGAGCGTTGGTCAGATATTGGACAATTAAGGATTTAGCAATGCAGCCCAATCCAATCCTTGCAACCTCCACACGAGCACATATATTTTCCACAGGTTGAACCGTGACTGGTTCCAACTCCACCCTCACCCTCAGACCACAGATGGTGCGTGATGCGAGTTGCAGTCCTCGCTGTGGGCCTGGGTTACATTGGGGCAACACAACTGCCAACTGAGCCAGAGACTTTCCTGAAGCTCAACCTTTTTAACATCCCTCAAAACCGGGAATTACTGTCCAGGATCATTTCAGAATCTCTTTTAAATCACTAAAACCGAATAATCCAGATTGAAGTCCGGGGCTCCAGTAACAGTGGATTTAATTGGCAGGTTTAATGGGTAGCAGAGGCTTTGTGTAGAGAACACTGGGAGCGATTAACTATTTTAATGACAAAAACATTGTGAATAGGTGCCAGAGTCAAGCATCAGCAGCAATTCCGTCAACGTGACAGCAACAAACTTTAGGCTGCATTAGGACCTTATTCCTTTCTTGTTCTCCCAACAGCTCAATTTGTGGCCCCTCTCTGGTACTCCACTGTATTTTACTCATCCACAGAGCAGTCAGGTGCAGTTTAGGGTCGGTGTTAAGCTATCTGTTAGCTGTGGCTCAGTGAGTAGCGCACGCACCTGAGTGACAAGGGCACATGGCTCAAGACCCTCTCCAGCAAACTGGAGCTTAAAGCTGACGCTCAGTGAAGTGCTGAGGGGGAGTCGCACTGGCAGGTTATTAACTCCTTGCCTTCTCTGGGATCTTGAGCACAAATTGGCTGCTGTGTCTCCTCCATTGCCAGTGCGACTACATGTATGTCATTTGGCCGTCAAGTGCTTCAGGACATCCTGAGGTGGGTCAAAGGTGCTGGACAAATGCATGGTCAAGGGGAGGGGGAGGGGTGTTGTGGAACACACAGGGGTGTAAAATTCAGCCAGGGATCCCCGCTCCTGATTTTAATTCAATAACTGTGCAATGCAGACAGGTATTGATTTAAAACATATTAAAAACATTTTAGAGTACCCAATTCTTCCCCCCCCCCCCCCCCTAATTAAGGAACAATTAAAATCCACCTACCCAGGGCAGCACGGTGGCACAGTGGGGTAGCACTGCGGCCTCACGGCGCCGTGGTCCCCGGTTCAATCCCGGCTCTGGGTCACTGTCTGTGTGGAGTTTGCACATTCTCCCTGTGTCTGCGTGGGTTTCGCCCCCACAACCCAAAAATGTGCAGGCTAGGTGGATTGGCCATGCTAAATTGCCCCTTAATTGGAAAAAAAATGAATTGGGTACTCTAAATTTTTTTTTTTTTAAAATCCACCTACCCTGCACATCTTTGGGTTGTGGGGTGAAACCCACGCAGACATGGGGAGAATGTGCAAACTCCACACGGACAGGGACCCAGGATCGAACCTGGGACCTTGGCACTGTGAAGCACAGTGCTAACCACTGCGCCACCGTGCCACCCCTTCAGACTGGTATTGATCAGATCAGGTCAGGATTAGGGCCAGTGCAGACAATAATAATAATAATATTGATTATTGTCACAAGTAGGCTTACATTAACACTGCAATAAAGTTACTGTGAAAAGCCCCTCGTCCCCACATTCCGGCGCCTGTTCGGGAACACAGGGAGAATTCAGAATGTCCAATTCACCTAACAAGCACATCTTTCGGGACTTAAGGGAGGAAACCGGGACACCCGGAGGAATCTCACAGAGACACGGGGAGAACGTGCAAACTCCGCACAGACAGTGACCCAAGGCAGGAATCGACCCCGGCACCCTGGCGCTATGAAGCAACAGTGCTAACCACACCATCATGACTGAGATGCCTTGATGATTCTCAGTGTACAGACTCAAACTGTGGCCATTGGGAGGGTAATGGATCCCATCTTGAATCAGTACTTCCAGGAGGAAAGAAACTTGATTCACCAGAAAGCAACCAGCGGCGTGGGCTTCAGTCATGTTAGAGGCTCAGAAATAAAACAGAATTGTTCGCTTTTGGACAGAGGTAGCGGTGCTAAAAAACAATCAGGAGCCATAGCTCAGGGGGGGAGTCAATAGAGGTTTTCAAGGAATGGGTCTGACGGAGTGAGTAAGGAGAGACAGATTGAAGGCAATTGGTGAATGAACCAGATGGTGAAGATGAGAAGGGTGTTTTTTAAAAGTGAATTGCTGTGATTTGGATTGCGCTGTCTGAAAGGGCGGAGGAAGCGGATTCAATAATAGCTTTCGAAAGGCAATTGGATAAATACTTGAAAAGAAAACAAATTACAGGACTCTGGGGATAGGGCAGTGGAATGAAACAAAGAACTGGTACAGGCACTTCAGGCCAAATGGCTGTAAGATTCGATGTGGACTGGGAAGGGGAAGAGTATCCGATCTGGTGGGCTGGCTTCCGACAGTTGATGTGATTCTGAGGCACGAACGCCAGAAAATCAGGAATAACATTTCAGCCACAAGCCACCTGGGAACGAGAGCTGCCAAAAGGAAAAGACTTTTCTCCCCTTTCGTGCCCTGAGAGTTTAAAAAAAGTTATTTAAAGTTTGCATTGGTTATAACACCATCAGTAACTTGAATTTATTTAGCGTCTTTAATGTAGTAAAACATCCCAAGGGTGTTTTGCAGAGTGTCATGAGATAAATATTGAGGCAGATAGGTTGAGAGAGGAGATTCCAAAGGTTGGGGAATGTTTTAAATCTAAAGGAAGTTGCACACAGCCCTATGGTAGCTGGCCTGGAATGTTCAACTCTGACATGTGTGGAAGGATGGAGAGCATTCTAGCCCACATGCCTGTACTGACTTTCACACACCTGAACACATGCATGTACTCACTCCCACATGCACAGACTCACTCCCACATGCTTGTACTCACTTCCACATGCATGTACTCACTCCCACAAGCATGTATTCACTTTGAATGATTCTGCTTATGTACCTTACAAATAAAAAAAAAGCTGTTAGGCAGGGTGAACTGATTGGGGGCATTAAATTGCCAGGAATACATCTAACCAGGGCTGGTAACTCCACATTGACTTGATGAGTGAATCAAAACTAAACAGATTTCAGTTTGCTCATTTGTAATTGGGTCTGTGTAAAAGCCAACGAAGATTCATCATTAAATCCTTAACCATAACAAAGGATCTGGAAACAAAACAGTTGGTCCCTGAGCTGGGGTTTTGTGTGTGTGCATGTGTGTGTGTCCCTGTGTGTCCACATGACTGTGTCTCCCAGTGTATGTGTCCCCATGTATGTGTGAGTGTGTGTGTATTCGTGTGTGTCTCTGTGTGTGTGTGCCCATGTCTCTGTGTGTCCTTTTATATGTGCCTGCGTGTGAATATATATGTTTATGTACCTGTGTGTTTGTCCATATATATGTCCCTGTGTGTGAATGTGTTTATGTCCCTGTGTGCATCCCCATGTATGTATGTGTGTGTGCCCTTGTGTGTGTGTGTATATATGTGCCTGTGTGTGTGTATATGTGCCTGTGTGTGTATACATGTGTGTTTGTATATGTGCCGTGTGTGTGTGTATGTGCCTGTGTGTGTGTGTGCGTGCCCGTGTGTGGCAGCTATCAAGATGCGAGGTTATTTTGGGAGAAGGTGGGTTCCACATTGTTTCTATGATTGTGAAGACACGGTGTCGTATTGCTCGACTCACGCTGCCGTGTCATTTTTTTTTCTTCTGCCTTTTGTGATATTAGATTATAGGAGCAATTAATGCCATCAACCTTTTTACTGCACCTTATTCAACTTACTCGTCAATCAGCCAGTTACTGCTACCACAAAATGAAGGTGTTATACTCTGGTAATTATTATGCCTGAAACTTGAAAATGTCAATGAAAGTGTGTATAAAATAAAATTTATGGGTTGTCAGTGGAAAATGGGAAGCAGGAGAGCAATTAATTATATGCTTTCATTTAGTTCTCAGGCAGGCTAGCAGTGAAGGCAAATTAACACGACGCTACTGTTGCTGCCAATGTTCCAATTTGTTCCAGTTCCTGCCTTGTTGACTGTATTTCTGTTCACATTTACATGAGCTTCTCACTCTTCCACACAATCTCCTGTTACATTTGGTCCTTTTATTCCTCCAGTTCTGTCTCTTTCTTCGCTCACTTGCTGAGTAACAATTCCATAAATTTTCACCCAAGCAGTTGTTTTCTGTGTTTGAGAAATATAACACCAGCAGCCCTGTTCTGTTTGACAGCGCCACTCTCAAGCCCACACTCACTCAAAAACACACACTCAGAAAAACACACACCAGACATCCTCACACATAGGTACAGAAACACGCACACACTGCATACTCCGTACATTGACACACACTCTAACATGCATAATGCACCCTCACACAAACAGTACTCACAAAATCTCACACACAAAGACACACACCCAAACACACTCACCTCACACATACATAAAACACACAGGCTCAAATACAAACAGACCACACCCACCCACACACACCACACAGACTCAAACACAAAAAAAACACACACTGCATACACTCAAACACACACACCCAGACACAGACAAACCCCATACACTCAAACACACCCCCCCCCCACATACTCAAACAGACACACGCACACCACATACACACAGAAACACTCACACGCCCAGACACCCACACACACACACCCCACACACTCAAACAGACACATCTCACAGACTCAAACGCACACCCCGCACACATATTCAAACACACCCACCACCCACACCCAGACTCTCACACACACACACCCAGACACACACACCCCACATTCAAACACACACAAATTGCACACACACAAACACACTCAAACAGACACATCTCACACACTCAAACGCACACATATTCAAACACACCCACTACCCACACCCAGACTCTCACATACCACACACCCAGACACACACACCCCACATTCAAACACACACAAACTGCACACACACAAACACACGCACACACACCACACACACTCAAACAGAAACATCTCACACACTCAAACGCACACCCCGCACACATATTCAAACACACCCACCACCCACACCCAGACTCTCACTTACCACACTCCCAGACACACACACCCCACATTCAAACACGCACAAACTGCACACACACAAATACACACACCACACACACTCAAACACAAACAGACCACATGCACCCAGACACACACACACAGACCCAAACGCACACACTGCACACACCCAAGCACATACTCAAAGTTACGCTGCACATATTCTGAGACACTGCACATACCCAGACACAAATACACCGTACACACTCAAACTCACACACATCTCGTATACCCAGACATACTCATACATACTACATGCAGCCAGACACCCTCGCGCCCCCTGACACCCTCGCGCCCCCTGACACACGACTGGGTGTGCGTGTGTCTGGATGTGCTTGTGTCTGTGTGTGCATGTGTCTGGGTGTGTGTGTTTGAGCGAAGGTTTACCAGACTGATTCCAGGGATGACGGGAATGTCATATGAAGAGAGATTGACTAGGTTATGATTGTTCTCGCTGGAGTTCAGAAGAATGAGGGGTATCTTATGGAGACTTATAAAATTCTAATAGGACTAGACATGGTGGATGCAGGGAAGATGTTTCCAATGGTGGGTGCGTCCAGAAACAGGGGTCACAGTCTGAGGATTCAGGGTAAACCATTTTCGACAGAGATGAGGAGAAATTTCTTCACCCAAAGAGTGGTGAGTCTGTGGAATTCATTACCACAGGAAGTAGTTGATGCCATAACACTGAACATATTCAAGAGGCAGCTAGATATAGCACTTGGGGAGAATGAGATCAAAGGCTATGGGGAGAAAGCAGAATTAGGCTCTTGAGTTGGATGACCAGCCATGATCGTGATCAATGGCGGAGCAGGCTCAAAGGGCCAAAAGGCCTCCTCCTGCTCCTATCTCCTATGTATCTACCCTTGTGCATTCAAACTCACATGCACTGAACACACTCATAGACCCAGACACAGTCACACACCCAAAAACACTTGCATGCCCCGACACACTCCCACTCCCAGACACACTCACGCACTCAACTCACATGCACTGCTCACACTCATAACCCCAGGCACACTGACACACCCCGACACACTCGCGCATCCACACACACTCACTCACCCAGTCACATTCACACATCCACACACAATCAACCACACACTCCAACACACTCACACACTCCAACACATATAATAATAATCTTTATTATTGTCACAAGTAGGCTTACATTAACACTGCAATGAAGTTACTGTGAAAAGCCCCTAGTCGCACATTCCGGCGCCTGTTCGGGTACACAGAGGGAGAATTCAGAATGTCCAATTCACCTAACAAGCACGTCTTTTGGGACTTGTGGGAGGAAAGCGGAGCTCCCAGAAGAAACCCGCGCAGACACGGGGCGCACGTGCAGACTCCGCACAGACAGTGACCCAAGCGGGAATCAAACCCGTGTCCCTGGCACTGTGAAGCAACAGTGCTAACCACTGTGTTACCGTGCTGCCCCCAGACACACTGAACACACACACTCATACACCCAGACACACTCAAGTACCCAGACACACTGCGCACACTCAAAGTCACACACACTGCATACACTCACAAACTCTGACACATCACACACCTCAACACACACATCCAGCCATATTCACACACCTCGGCACACTCACACAACCAACTCGCATCGCGACACACTCACGCACTGCAGATTCTCAAACTCATACACCCAGACAAACTCATACACCCAGTCACATAGCCCAGGGGAGGCAGTGGCCTAGTGATATTGTCACTGGACTAGTAATCTGAAAGCCAGGGTAATGCTCTGGGGCCCTGAGTTTGAATCCCACTATGGCAAGACATTGAAATTTGAATTCAATTAAAAAAAATCTCGAATTAAAAGTCTAAGGATAGGGCAGCGCACGGTGGCACAGTGGTTAGCACTGGGACTGCGGCGCTGAGGACCCGGGTTCGAATCCAGGCCCTGGGTCGCTGTCCGTATGGAGTTTGCACATTCTCCCCCTGTCTGCGTGTGTTTCACCCCCACAACCCAAAGATGTGCTGGTTAGGTGGATTGGCCACGCTAAATTGCCCCTTAATTGGAAAAAATATTGGGCACTCTAAATATTTATTTTTAAAAAGTCTAATGATGAAACCATTGCCGAATGTCGCAAAAACCCATTCACTAATGTCCTTCAGGGAAGGAAATCTGCCGTCCTTACCCGGTCTGGCCTACATGTGACTCCATATCCACAGCAATGTGGTTGACTCTTAACCCCCCTCCCAATCCCCCACTGAAATGACCCAGCCAGCCACTCAGTTCAACGGCAATTAGGGATGGGCAACAAATGCTGGCCTGCCCAGCGACACCCACATCCCAAGAACGAATAAAAAACAACCCACACACACAGATGTTCTTACACACCCAGGCACATACACTCATACACTCAGACACACTCTTGCACCCCAACATACGCATGCACCCAGACACACTCACACATTCCAACACACTCACATACTACACATACTCAAACCCCCAGAAACATTCATACACCCAGACACACTGCACACACTCAAGCTCACGCACACTCACACACCCCAACACCCTCACACACTGCGACACTACACATACTCACTCATATATCAAGACACACACACACACACAATCCAGACACACTGCATACACTCAAACTCACACACTCTCATACCCAGACACAAACCCATGCACCCAGACACAACCATGCACCCAGACACACACACACCCTCACACACTCACACACCCTGACACACTCACACATCCCGATACATATGCAAACTCGTACTCCCAGATACATTCATACACCCTGACACACTCAGACACACACACACCCAGACACACACACATCCAGACACACACACACCCAGACACACACACATCCAGACACACACACACCCAGACACATACACACAGCCAGACACATACACACAGCCAGACACACACACAGCCAGACACATACACACAGCCAGACACACACACACATCCAGACACACACACACCCAGACACACACACATCCAGACACACACACACCCAGACACACACACATCCAGGCACACACACACCCAGACACACACACATCCAGATACATACACACTCAGACACACACACATCCATACGCATACACACCCAGACACACACACATCCAGGCACACACACACCCAGACACACACACATCCAGACACACACACATCCAGGCACACACACACCCAGACACACACACATCCAGACACATACACATCCAGACACACACACATCCAGACATACTTACACACACCCAGACGCATACACACCCAGACACACACACACCCAGGCACACACACACCCAGACACACACACATCCAGGCACACACACATCCAGACACACACACATCCAGACACATACACACCCAGACACACACACATCCAGACACACACACACCCAGACACACACACATCCAGGCACACACACATCCAGACACACACACATCCAGACACATACACATACAGGCACACACACATCCAGACACACACACATCCAGACGCATACACACCCACATCCAGACATACTTACACACATCCAGACACATACACACTCAGGCCCACACACATCCAGACGCATACACACCCAGACACACACACATCCAGACACACACACACCCAGACACACACACACCCAGACACACACACATCCAGACATACTTACACACATCCAGACACATACACACCCAGACACACTGACGCACCCAGACACACACACAGCCAGACACACACACAGCCAGACACATACACACATCCAGACACACACACAGCCAGACACACACACAGCCAGACACAGACACAGCCAGACACATACACACCCAGACACACACACAGCCAGACACACACACATCCAGGCACACACACACCCAGACACACACACATCCAGGCACACACACACCCAGACACATACACACTCAGACACACACACATCCAGACGCATACACACCCAGGCACACACACACCCAGGCACACACACACCCAGACATACTTACACACATCCAGCCATGTACACACCCAGAGATACTCACACACCCAGACACACACACAGCCAGACACACACACATCCAGACACATACACACCCAGACACACTGACGCACCCAGACACACACACAGCCAGACACACACACATCCAGACACATACACACCCAGACACACTGACGCACCCAGACACACACACAGCCAGACACATACACATCCAGACATACTCACACCCCAGACACACACACACACACCCCCAGACACATGCACACCCAGGCACATACACAAACCCAGATTCACACACACAGCCAGAAACACACACACATTCATCCAGACACACACCTACACATTCTCCCAGACACACACACACATTTAAACTCATACACCCAGACACACACATATACATACACCCAGACACACACACACTCAAGCACACTCATACACCCAGACACACACACACTCAAGCACACTCATTCACCCAGACACACACACACACTCGAAGTCACACACACTGCACAGTTTTAAACACATACAAACTCAAACAAATCGCACATATAAACAAGGCACACATATGCATATTTTCCACCATGAGTCACCAGACAATTATGAAATGATAGAACCATACTCACTGCTCCTTCAGATATTTTATTCTCTTTCTCAAAGTTGCACAGTCTCCTCACTAACATCTAATCTCTCCGTCTCACCAACGCTCCCCACTGTGTTGCTTTTCTGCACTTATTCAACAGCTTTTATTTACTCTTTTTTTCTCACTCTGTTGCACTCTCTTTCTCTCTCTCTGGCTTTATCAATCTCCCACTCTCTTTTTCACTGCCACTCTTTGCTCCTTTCTTATTAGTCTTTATTTTCCCTTTCTGACTTTGCTACACTTTTCGTATCTTCCTCTCACATCAACTTCTATTTTCTTTCTCTTCCGCCATCATATTCCTCTTCTTTTCCCATCAATGAGTCTCTTTCTCTCTCTTCGCCGCTGTAACTTCAGAACTCTAACCAAAACCATTTTGCCTCTAAACAGGGGTCTCACTCAGCTCCTACCAAAACTCCAGCAGTTTAGCAGGAGCCATTCATTCTTTACATCTCTTCCCGCCACCCCCCCCCCCCCCCCCAAACCTTTCACTGCCAGTCTCCATCTGTTTCTCTTTTCCCGCCTCTCATGTTTGTGTCTTTTCATGTCCCACATTCCTATGCTTCCCTATATTAGCTCCTACTTTCTTATTTCAACGTCATTCTTCAAACAGAAGTGGTTCTGTTTGTTTTGGCTCTTGTGCGATGGATTCTGCCTGGTCTATATGGTGGGGGAGGGGAGTGCAGAGTCGAGTGCCAGTGGCAGTATTGTTATCTCCCGGCTGTGAGTCACTGCCTCGTGGACATGGAACCTCAGTGCTGGCTGGGAAATTGTAAAATACAACTGGGAGCTGTCGTTTCGATTGCTGAACCGTTGAAATGAAACAAAAATTGCTTATTGTCACAAGTAGGCTTCAAATGAAGTTACTGTGACAAGCCCCTAGTCGCCACATTCCGGCGCCTGTTCGGGGAGGCTGGTACGGGAATTGAGCCGTTCTGCTGGCCTGCCTTGGTCTGCTTTAAAAGTCAGCTATTTAGCCCAGTGTGCTAAACCAGCCCCATGGACACAAGATAAAGCCCTTTATCTTAACAGTTCATGTTTCAACAACAGAAAGAGCCACTCAAACAGACAACCGGACTTCGGCTTAACACCCTGCCTTTCGGGCGGCATTCCCTAAGCATTGTAGTCACCCCAAAAGTGTTAGTCCAGGTAGCGTAATAAATAAGATTTGCATTTATGTAGCGCCTCTCATAGCCTCTGGCGATCCCAAAGTGCTTTCCAGCCACTGGAGTTCTCTTTGAAGTGTAGTCACCGTTGTAATGTAGGAATAACGTCCTTGCTTGGGACTTGAACTCACAACCTTCACACTCGGCAAGAAGGTTGCTACCAGTGGAAGCAAAGCTGAATCCGCAGTTGGCACACTAGCAGAAAAGTAAATTCCACCCATAGTGAAAACAATCTCTTCCTGCATCTTTACTTTGTTAGTAATGGATTAAAGCCTGTTTTTCTAATAAAAAGATTCTTTTATTTCCTGATCTAATGAAACAAGCATTGAGCAGAAGAAAATGTTTGAATGGGTGGAATGCGGATTGGCACAGGCCTGCATAGCTGGACTGCATGAAGCCTGACCCAGGCAGGATATGAGGCTATATGTGGCTTGCAGTAAATTTGCCGATGATTTGGCAGTGTGTAACCTGTCGGGGTATGGGATAAATATTTATTTAAAGAAACAAACACACACAGTGAAGCCAAGAAGAGAAGAAAGTGGAATGTACGAATTCCATATTCATCACCAGCCAGGGAGGGTTATTCAGAGGGAAATTGAATATCAGTGCACTGCGAAAGGCTGCAAACTAATCGAAACTGGCTGAAACTTGAAAGGTTAATGACAATATCTGGATTTCAAAAGATGGACTGATGGAGAGGCTCCCTCTTTTGAAAGGGATCCGAACGGGATGAATTCTTGAAAATGAGAAACTGTTTTAAAATAAATTTAGAGTACCCAATTCATTTATTTCCAATTACGGGGCAATTTAGCGTGGCCAATCCACCTACCCTGCACATCTTTGGGTTGTGGGGGCGAAACCCACACAAACACGGGGAGAATGTGCAAACTTCCACACGGACAGTGACCCAGAGCCGGGATCGAACCTGGGACCTCGGCGCCAGAGGTCGCAGTGCTAACCCACTGCGCCACCCGTGCTGCGAAAATGAGAAACCTGCTGGGTGCTGGGAAAGAGCGCAGAGTGGGATTAATTGGGGGGCTCTTTCACGAACCAGCACAGGAGCAATGGGCTGAATGATCTCTTTTTCTGCTGCAAGTTTCAATGAAATGATCTGCAACCTCCTCTCAGCTTTTTTGCCTTTGCCTTTGACCAGCTATAGGAAAGTCACTGACTCTGGTTATGGGGGAGGGTGGGTTGAATAAAACCCCGCTCTCTCTCTCCCTCTGAGACCTTCCCCCAAGTCACCATTGTTATAGTAAGAAGTCTTGCAACACCAGGTTAAAGTCCAACATGTTTGTTTCGATGTCACTAGCTTTCGGAGTGCTGCTCCTTCCTCAGGCTCCGAAAGCTAGTGACATCGAAACAAACCTGTTGGACTTTAACCTGGTGTTGCAAGACTTCTTACTGTGCTCACCCCAGTCCAACGCCGGCATCTCCACATCATGGCTACCATTGTTATAGACAGTGCAAGCATCAGTCTATTGGTGTCGATTGTCACCAATATGACCCATCCTGTCCTCACCCACACGTGCTTCTTACTCGCAAGTGTCACTTGGAAACCAGATAGAAATTGCCGCGGGTGGTGATGATTTTCACTGATGTGGAGATGCCGGCGTTGGACTGGGGTGAGCACAGTAAGAAGTCTTACAACACCAGGTTAAAGTCGAAACAAACCTGTTGGACTTTAACCTGGTGTTGTAAGACTGTTTACTATGATTTTCACTGTTTAGGGATGTTAATCCCAGCACTCATTAACAACAATTTACATTTAAATAGCACCTTTAGCATAATAGAACATTCTCAGAGCTTTGCGAGGACAGTATGAAACAAAATATGAGCCGTTAGGTTAGATGACTAAAAGCTTGGTCACCGCGGTAGATTTTAAGGAGTATTATTAAAGAGGAGAGAGAGAGAGAGAGGCAAGAGCGGTGTCAGGAGGAAATTCCTGAGCATGGGGCCCAGGCAACAGAATTAGAGGAATGCAGATGCCCCTTCTGAATGCAAGTTAATGCAAATATTACTGTCCCCAAAAGTTGGAATTTCGGTTGATTTTCTTTCTCCCTAACCGAGGGATGTTAAACCAATTGTTGCGTTTGAATGTTGTCTGGACTCAGATCAGCAAACGCAACACTGATTAAGGACAGAATGAGAGCCTTTTGCTCTGTTTGGTTTAGTATTTAGGGAAACATTCCTTCCAACTTAAATCCAAGAAGGGTTGAGGGAAAAAGAACAAAAGTAGGAAGGTGAGACTGATAAATGTGCTGCTGGAAGGATGGTGCAGGAGGGAGGGCTTTAGATTCCTGGGACACTGGGACTGCCTTGGGGGAGGTGGCACCTGTACATGCTGGAGGGGTTACACCTGAACAGAGCGGGGACTGAGTTCCTTGCGTGATGTTTTGTGAGCACTGTTGGGAGGGTTTGAAACTAACAGGGGTGTGGGAACCTAGAGAGAATGTCAAAGAGGAACACTAGGATGCACAAAATAGTGGGAGAGACATGTAGCATGAGTGTAAAAAATAGTAAGTAAAGAGATGAGGTTGGAGTAAGGGAGAAAGTAATGTATAAATTAGGATTACTGTACATTTATGTGAATACACAGAGTATAGTAAATAAGATTGGAGAGTTAAAGGCACAGATTGCAGGGTGGAAACATGATGTTGTGGCGATAACAGAGACCTGGCTCAAGGAAGGACAGGGCTGGGTGTTAAATATTCCTGAGTACAAGGTGTTCAAAAAAGATAGGAAAGGGGGAGGGGTGGCGGTATTGGTTAAGGAGAACATTACAGTGCTGGAGAAAGAGGATGTCTCAGAGGGTTCAAGGACAGATTCAATATGGCTAGAGCTAAGGATTAAAAAGGGTGCAATTACTTTGCTCAGTGAAGTCTATAGAAAGCCAACTAGTGGGAAGGATGTAGAGGAATAAATGACTGAGAGATGCAAACATTGTAGAGTAGTTATAATGGGGGACTTTAATTACCCAAAGAATGGGACAGTGGTAATGTAAAGGTCAGAGAGATACAGAGGTTCCCAGATGGTGTATAGGAAAACCTTCTACAGCAGTATGTGTCCAGACCAACAACAAAGGATGCACTGTTTGACCTGGTCAAGTAGATCATGTGTAAGTGGGAAAACATTTAGGAGACAGTGATCATTGTATCGTAAAGATTAAGATGCCGGTAAAACAGGAGCATTGGTAATCCAGAGTCAGAATAATTAACTGGGGGAGAGACGACTTCTATAGGGCAAGAATGGAGCTGGGCCGGTTGGACTGTAACTAAAGTTGGTGGGAAAAACTTTTAGTTGAACAATGAGCTTACTTCAAAACAGAAATGATTTGAGTGCAGCAAGATATATTCCTTCAAAAAGGAAAGGTAGGGCAAACACATCCAGAGCTCCTTCGATTAAATAAAGGAGATTGAAATTAAGATAAGGAAAAAAAGGTCTGCTTATGACACATGTCAGGTAGAAAATACAATTGAGAACCAAGAGGAAGACAGAAGGTTGAGAAGGGAGGTGAAAAAGCAAATTAGAGAAGCAACGAGGGGTTGTGAGAAAAGACTGACAGCAAACATAAATGGGAAATCGCAAAGTCTTTTATAGGAATATAAATAGTAAAAGGGTGGTAAAAGGAGGAATAGGGCCGATTAGGGACCAAAAAGGGGATTTATACATAGAGGCAGGGAGCATAACTGAAATATTAAATAAATACTTTGCATCCAACATTACCAAGGAGGTAGATTCCACCCAGGCCATGGTGACAGACAAGGAAACTCTGTCAAAGAAGGATCAAAATTGATGAGGAAGAAGTGTTGTAAACGTTTGGTACTTAAAGCTGATAAGGCACCGGACCGGATATGATGCATCCAAGGATATTGAAGGAAGTGAGGATTGTTGGGATACCGTTCCAGGCCCCAACATTTGTTAGGACACTGGGCAAGAATCCCAAACATTTTTTTAAAATTTGTAAAACTGTGAGGAAAGGATACTTTACCCCAGGAGTGACGACTCTGACCAAAAGTTAACTTTTATGTTAAAACAAACTTTAATTTAAACACAGAATCACATTAACGTCAAAGGGATAGTTTTACAATTATCAGTTAAACAGTTCTTACAAAAAAGGAAAAAACTGGAATTTACTCTCTACACCTGTTACTAATTCTAATTAAGCAACTCTATGCAGCTCAAATGCCACTTATAAACAAAGTTCCTTTTTAAAAAAATAAATTTAGAGTGCCCAATTAAATTTTTCCAATTAAGGGGCAATTTAGCGTGGCCAATCCACCTACCCTGCACATCTTTGGGTTGTGGGGGTGAAACTCACCCAAACACAGGGAGAATGTGCAAACTCCACACGGACAGTGACCCAGAGCTGGGATCGAACCTGGCACCTCAGCGCCGCGAGGCAGCAATGCTAACTACTGCACCACCGTGTTGCCCATTTATAAACAAAGTTAACAAACAGATTACTTGCCTAGCTGTGCAGACACTTTGGAGAGAGATGCCCTTTCAAGAGTAGAACGTGTACTCTTCTGCTCAACCTAGCAGCATTTGGCCAAACTGCGGTTCAACTTAAAATCTTTCCGTCTTGTCAGACTCAAATCCTATGGCAAACTGCAAAACTATAGACAGACCTGGCTCCTCCAATTAATTACATTATCTATATGCCGCTGAGATGTCACATGACCTGCTTAGTTAGCACCAAATACAACCCCTCAAATTATCTACTCTCCAGGGAATCTCCAGCAATCATAACAATGTTCCATTAGCTCTCTATATGTAAACAAGTAAATGGTTAGAAGCCATGCTTACCTTACCTTTTACGACTTCTTCATTACAACTTTATCAGACTCACAGTTTGGATACCTTAACCTAGGTTCTTTAATAATATTACTGGCAACAAATATATACCTTAACCCAGGCTTTTAAAATCCTTACTGCAACTGATATAAAATACAATATATAACAATTTCTATGTTCATCACAGAATAGAAATTGTAGGGACACTGGCCATAATCCTCCAGTCTTCTCTGTACTCGGGGGTGGTTCTTGAAGACTGGAATATTGCAAACATTTTTAAATTTAAAAAAAATTATAAATTTAGACTACCCAATTCATTTTTCCAATTAAGGGGCAATTTAGCGTGGCCAATCCACCTAGCCTACACATCTTTGGGTTGTGGGGGCAAAACCTACACAAACACGGGGAGAATGTGCAAACTCCACACGGACAGTGACCCAGAGCTGGGACCGAACCTGGGACCTCGGCGCCGTGAGGCATCAGGGCTAACCCACTGCACCACCGTGCTGCCGAGTATTGCAAACATGACGTGTTTGTTCAAGCAATTATAAGCCAGCCAGTTCAACCTCAGTGCTGGAGAAGCTTCTGGAGTATGTATAAATCATGTTTAACTAACTTGCTGGAGTATTTTGAAGATGTAACAGAAAGGATTGATGAGGGTAATGATGTTGATGTGGTGTACATGGACTTTCAGAAGGCATTCGATGCAGTGCCACACAACAGACGTGTGAGAAAGGTCATGGAGTAAAAGGGGCAGTAGCAACATGGATACAAAATTAGCTGAATAATAAGAAACAGACAGTAATGGTCAATGAATATTTTTTGGGCTGAAGGAAGGTTTGTAGTGGTGTTCCCCAGGGTCAGTATTGGAGCTCTTGCTTTTACTGATATATATATTAATGATCTTGATTCTGGTGTGCAGTGCACAGTTTCAAAGTTTCTGGATAATAGGAAACTTGAAAGCACTAAACTGTGAGGAGGACAGTGTAGAACTTCAACAGGACATAGACAAGTCGGTGGACTGGGCAGATAGGTGGCAGATGAAGTTCAATGTGGAGAAGTCTAAGGTGATGCATTTTGGTAAGAAGAACATGGAGAGACAATATAAAATAAGGGGACAAATTCTTAAGAGGGTGCAGGAGCAGGGGGTCCTGGGTGTATATGTGCATAATCATGAAATGTGGCAGGTCAGGTGGAGAGAGCAGTTAATAAAGCATATACTATTCCGGGCTTCATTAATAGGGGCATAGAGTAGAAGGTTATGCTGAGCCTATGCAAGACACTAGTTAGTCCTCAGCTGGAGTATTATGTACAGTTCTGGGTGCCACACTATAGGAAGGATGTGAACACAGTGGAGAGGGTGCAGAGGAGGTTGACAAGAATGGTTCCGGGGTTGAGAAACTTCAGTTATGAGGACAGATCGGCGAGGTTGGGACTGTTCTGCTTGGAGAGAAGAAGGCTAAGAGGAGATATGATAGAGATGTTCAAAATCATGAGAGGGTTGGACAGAGTAAATAGGGAGAAAGTGTTCCCCTCGTAAATGGATTAAGAACGAGAAGGCTCAGATTCAAAGTGATTTGGAAAAGAAGCAAATGTGATGTGAGGAAAAACATTTTCACACAGCGAGTGGTTTGGGTCTGGAATGCACGGCCTGGAAGTGTGGTGGAGGCAGGTTCAATTGAGGCATTCAAGATGGCATTAGATGATTATTTGAATGGAAACGATGTTCGGGGTTACGGGGAAAAGACAGAGGAATGGCACTAAGTCATTGATGCTCATCTGGAGAGCTGGCGCAGAAACGATGGGCCGAATGGCCTCTTTCTGCACAGTAACCATTCTGTGATCCTGCGTAGGAGTGAACTGTCCTGTTGGAAATATGAATCATGTGAAGGTATTAGCTAGTTGCATTTATAACTGGATGGCCCAAAGTATTTTTCGGCTAATGAATTGCATAGCGTAGTCATTGTTGTAATGTAGGAAACTGGGCAGCTTGTTTTTGCACAGTAAGATTCCACAAACAACAATGTGATAATAACCATGTTCTTATGGTGTTTATTGATGTATAAATATTGGTGCAGCCATTGGGGAGAATTCCCCTGCCAATTACATGAATCATCATGGATTGGCCATGATAAATTGCCCTTAGTGTCCAAAATTGCCCTTAGTGTTGGGTGGGGTTACTGGGTTATGGGGATAGGGTGGAGGTGTTGACCTTGGGTAGGGTGCTCTTTCCAAGAGCCGGTGCAGACTCGATGGGCCGAATGGCTTCCTTCTGCACTGTAAATTCTCTGATAATCTATGATAATTCTAAGATAATCTATGATAATCTATGATCTCTTCCGCCTCTGAGAGTGCAGCACTCCCTCAGCGCTAGTGTCAGCCTGGAATTTGTGCTCAAGTGTCTGGGGTGGGATTTGAACTCATGACCACCTACCTTCTGCCTCCAAGGTTGCACACACACTTCCACCCAGCCAAGCGGCACCTACCCTGACAGCTTGATCTCCTTTTTGTGTATTTTGATTCCGACCCAGCCTATCGTTGGTGAGTTGCTGCCCGATGAGGGCCCATTGTAAACAAGCTAGAATAACTTTGCAAGAAGATTTTTGTGAAATGAATGCTCTCCAGACACACCTATAGGTTTAAGGTGTTGCGTATCTTGATTTTGACTGTGTCATTGGTGTCACCATCGGAGAACTTGCTGTGTCTCTGACCTGTCTTCATTCTGCCGTTGATGCATTTTGATGTCAGTCTGTCCTCTAGTGGAACCAGGTGGAATGATGGGAGTCTCATTCGACCTATGAAGCCATCCATGTGAGTGCCTCACCCCTCCCCAGAAGGTGCATTTCTGCCTCAAAATCGCACCTCATTCCTGGGAATAATCAGAGACCAATCTCCAGCACAGTTTCTCTGCTGCAGCGTTCAATTCAGATCTCAATTCACCGTGGGACACACATCATTCTCTTTCTTGCTCAGTAACTGTGGAGGTGTGTATGGCGCCATGCTACAGGCAGACAACGTTGCAGAGGAATGCTGCAATTCACAAGTTTCAAATGCCCAATGATGGGCAAGATGATGCATGAAAATCTGCCCGTCTGTCACAGAATGTGACTTGCAGCGAAAGACTCAACTTGAGCTGGTTCAGTAATTTAAAAAGGATTGTTGGTGTGGAACAGGCAGGGAAGGAATGTGCATCGAGCTAGTGCACCCACTAGCGAGAGGAACTTTGATGGATTCATAGACCCGGTTGCCTCGAAATTACGGCTTCTGATATCCATTTGTGTTACTGTCAGTCTTCCCAAGATGAGGCTGTCTCTGGTACCTCACCTTATTGGTCTCTGCTCGGCCCCAACCAGGAGTTTTCAGCGTTTGCGACACAACCCCCCCCACCCAACCACCTCCTGCCCTGCCTGTACTGGGATGCCCCTAGTGTTAAAGGGACGTGAACGACATAAAGATGAATGAACCCTAACCATGAGTGACTGCCAGGTATTGAACCGTGGGCAGGTATGAGAGCTGAAGTCAGTCTGTCGTTGCCCAGTCCACATGCACACACACGCACTTCCCAGCCAGGCTCACTGAGTAGTGACAAGGGGCAGAGCAGTTTTACTGGTTTAAAACAAATAAGCTATTGTTTATGTTCATTTTAATTTAGAAATGCACTGAAAAGCATTTTAAAATTAATTAGCTCAAATTGCATTAACGGTGTTTACTAATTAGAGGCTGTCAGATGTGTCCTAACTTCACTCTGAGGAGAGTTACTAATCTGACAATAGGATTGCGATGAATGTGGCTGGAGAGAGCGAGAGAGAATTTCAGGAAGAGGTCACCTCTCTGATTGACTCTGAATATCCCAGAGGGTTTCATCATTCTCCCTCAGCCTTGCCCTGTCTGCTAGAACTACGCATTTTGTATTTGTCAAGGAGTGCAGATCTTCGAGCTGGCAGATTTAAACATTAGGAAGGGTTTTTCTTGGGGGGGGGGGGGGGGGGGATGGAATTACTGATATAATCTGCCCTCACTGTTAATTTCAAGGGAGTGTAAAATCTGATAGGGAATAAAATGGGCTTCACTCTGAACTCACCCAATTCCCACATGTTCAACGATTGCACCTCGGCCCAATTTCAGGGAAGGAACCCCAGAGCTCGAGTTTGGGTGGATGAAGACCAGGCCTTTCATTCTCGATCGTGGAAAAGGAACCCGTTCAAAATTAATGCACTGATTCGCAATGCACGGAGAGTATTTGGAATGATTAGAGAGCAGCCCGTAGCACAGTCCCTCAAACATATCTTCCCTAATTTAGCCTCACCTCAAAAGTTTGGTTTCAACATTGAAGAAAAGGAGGGACCTGAAATTTGGGCTCCCTGGCACATTTGACATTTCAGTATCAAATGGGAGTTCCAATCCATCCCAAAGGAAACCCTCCTCTTGTCTCAGACTCCGAGGATCTTCCGTGAAGTGGATTTAGTCTAAGTTTAATCCAGTTCCAAGTGTGCGTCGACTCACAGGTAAAACTGTTTGACCCGAAGCCAATTGAAATCAAACTGCTAATTCCACTTAGTTTAGATAAAGACATCTAATTTTGAATTGGAAATGTTATTGTGGCACAGTTTAAGTCAGGCTCTTATGCATGTTCGACCTCGAAGAGTCCGCTACTCTGTCACTGAAATGAGGGAGAGCTGCCATCAGGATTAAATGAGTTTCAAATAAAGACCCCTCCACATCCCCACCAGTCCCAGTCTGGGAAAGTGTATCTCAATGTGGAATCCAGAATTACACACAATACTCTACTTGTGGGCTAACCAATATTTTATACAGTTCCAGCATAACCTCCCTGCTCTTAAATTCTATGCCTCGGCTAATAAAGGCAAGTATGCCTCTTAACCATTGTATCCACCTGCTCTGCTACCTTAAGA
The DNA here is from genome assembly GCF_047496885.1 of Scyliorhinus torazame. Lineage (NCBI taxonomy): Eukaryota > Metazoa > Chordata > Chondrichthyes > Carcharhiniformes > Scyliorhinidae > Scyliorhinus > Scyliorhinus torazame. The sequence goes on along the minus strand of NC_092723.1, from coordinate 24,887,507 downwards.
GACCGGGGGAGGGATTCTCCAATCCCGCAGCAGAGTGTCCACGCCGTCGCGTTTTATGACGGCGTGAACGGGTCGGTCCCACGTCTAATTCTGGCCCTTATAGGGGGCCAGCACAGCGCTGGAATGATTCGTGCCACTCCAGATCCCAGCGCAAACTGGGCGCCGCGGGATCCGCGCATGCGCAGCTGCGCCAACGAGGACATGCACAGTGGTGCCGGCGCCAACGCGCGCATGCGCAGTGGCCTCCTTCAATGCGCCGACCCCGACGCAACATGGCGCAGGGCTGCAGGGGCCGGCGCGTAGGAAAGGAGGCCCCCAGCCACAGGGGCCGGCCCGCCGATCGGTAGGTCCCGATCATGGGCCGGGCCACATCGTAGGCCCCCCCCCCTGGGGTCGGACTCCCGCTCCCCCCCACAGGCCGCCACCCCCCCCCCCACCGCGCCCAGAGGCCGACCACCACCGCGCCCCCCCCCCCCCCCCAACAGGCCGACGACCACCACCCCCCATGCCACCAACAGGCCGCCACCCGACCTTTACACGGCGAGGTCCCGCTGGCCCAGAGCAGGTTAGAACGCCGCTGGTGGGACTCGGCTCTTTTCGGATGGCCGCTCGGCCCATCCGGGCCGGAGAATCGGCCGGCCAGCCGTGCAGAGCGGCCCGCGACCAGCAGCACGCCAACCACACCGGCGCCAATGGCGGAGAATCGCGTGCCGGCGTCTGGGCGGCATGACCCGTTCACGGGGATTCTCCGGCCCAGCGCAGGGCTGGGAGAATCCGGCCCCAGGAAACATGCACACCCATCAGGTGTGTCACTTTGAGTCACTAGGTCTCTGAGGGAACGTTGACTGACCAAGGTGCTAACCTGAAGATGTGGCATGAAATTAGAGTTCTGTCTACTGCTTTGGATGGATGTTAAAGATTCCATGACACGATTGGAGGATAAACAAGGATGTTCTGGTATCAACATTCCTTCAATCAAACCAATAATGTACAGATTATCTAGCCATTCATCCCATTGCTGTTCGTGAGATCTTTGTTACGCACAGAATAGAGCTGCACTTCACAATTTTGCAGTCAATGCATTGGAGATAATAAGATGCTATCAAAATGCAATATTTATTTCTTTTTCCTAAATAATAGCATAAGCCTAAAATCAGAGCTCAATAAAACTCCATTATCCTCGGACAGACTCCATTGCCCTTTGATCTCTGTGACCTCTTTTGACCCTGGAATCACAGGAGCAAGTGCCAACCCTTTTTGAATCACAGCAACATTTGTAAATGGAGCAACGAGGAGCTGAACCTAATTTAGATTCTTTAACTTTGTCATCTAATAAGGCAACACGGTGGCGCAATGGTTAGCACTGCTGCCTCACGGCACCGATGTCCCAGGTTCGACCCCGGCTCTGGGTCACTCTCCGCTCTCCGTGTGGAGTTCGCACATTCTCCCCATGTCTGCGGGGGTTTCGCACCCACAGCCCAAAGATGTGCTGGGTGGGTGGATTGGCTATGCTAAATTGCCCCTTAATTGGAAAAAATTAATTGGGTACTCTAAATTTTTTTTTAAAAACTTTGTCATCTAACACGATAGCTCCAAAAGGAAAATTAATATTCAAAGATCAAAGGCAGAATTTGGACAAAGCTAGCATTTTAATAACTCAGCATATCCAAAGTATTTTATAACCAGTGGATTATTTTAAGAGTCCTTGAAGCCAGTTCTAATTTTGCTCTCACTTCTGCACAAGCGTGCAGCGCAAGATCCCACAAGTGGCACACTAGGTAAATGGCCGTCAAATTGCTTTTGGCAGCCCTGGATTGGGAAGAATTTTACTGCTCTTTTTCAAATAGTCATTGGATCTTTTACATCGACCTAAGAAGGCAGACCAGGCCTTAATTTCACACCACAAGAATGTATCCTCTGTCGGAATAACCCACTCACACATGGAGAACAGTCACTTAGGTGAGATGGACAGCTCACAGCTATGAATCCATTCAGCAATATGAGTGGCCTTAAAAAAAACTGGCTCTAATGCTGTGTTTTGCACAGGAAGTGATGTCAGGTGCTATTAGTGGGTCACAGCTGTGAAGATTTAATTAGTAGGATTGCTACACTTAATTGAAAACCAATTAGAAGATGATGGATTTTGATTAGCAATTTAAATTTTTTTAATATATAATTTGTATTAACCAGTTTCAGGCAGATGTGGAGAGTGCTGAGTGTGTCAGTGAGGTAGTGTGGAATTACATTTTAATATAACTTGTACTGAGCCACTGGCTCTTATTATTTGACACTCCATCTGTTAAAAGGAACAAAGTACATTGAACCCAAGCTTTGAGAATCGTTCGCTGTGTCTCCCTGGTGGTCCTATAAACAAACAATGTGGAGCAACATCTATATTAACAATGGAAGGATATTGAGGAAGAGGTAAACAGGTTTATCCTTCAATCCCTCTCCCTGCATCCCAAATCATTTCTCCCTCCAGAAATATAGCTAAAGTTGTTTCTTTTAAAATGGATTTAATTTAACTGCGGAGTCGGCACGTTCTCCCAGTGTCTGCGTGGGTTTCCTCCGGGTGCTCCGGTTTCCTCCCGCAAGTCCCGAAAGACGTGCTTGTTAGGTCAATTGGACATTCTGAATTCTCCCTCCGTGTACCCGAACAGGTGCCGGAATGTGGCGACTAGGGTCTTTTCACAGTAACTTCATTGTAGTGTTACTGTAAGCCTACTTGTGACAATAATAAAGATTATTATTCTTAATTTGGATTCAGGAAGGCAATTCCCAACGTTGACCCTGACGGTTAGGGAATTGGCTCACTTTTCCATACACCCATTCATACTGCACGCTAAAATATCCTTGATTCTGAGCAACTTATTTCACATAGAGTTTACAGTGCAGAAGGAGGCCATTCGGCCCATCGAGTCTGCTCCGGCTCTTGGAAAGAGCACCCTACCCAAGCCCACACCTCCACCCTATCCCCATAATCCAGTAACCCCACGCAACACTAAGGGCAATTTTGGACACTCAGGGCAATTTAGAAAGGCCAATCCACCTAACCTGCACATCTTTGGACTGTGGGAGGAAACCGGAGCACCCGGAGGAAACCCACGCACACACGGGGAGAACGTGCAGACTGTGCAGACAGTGACCCAAGCCGGGAATCGAACCTAGGACCCTGGAAGCAACTGTGCTAACCACTATGCTACCATGCTGCCCTCAATGTAGCAGGCAGTTGGTGCACAGCAAGATGCCACAAACAGCAAAGTGGCAATAATTGGACAATCCATTTTGGTGAAGTTGGGGCGAGGGATTAATATTGCTCAGGAGCCCAGGCATCTCAATTCCTCTTTGAGTGTGGAAGTTCTCTCTGCTTGTCCTCCTCCTCCTCACAAGTTAGTCGTGGAAGAGGATGGCCATTCTGCCCATCCTAATTCGCCTGTCCTATCCAGATTGACATTTCGGTTCTTCCCATTGAAACATCCAAATTCTATATCTACAGATTCAGAGGTTTTCCTCCCACACTTTTCCTCAAGGGCTATTCTGAGTGTAGACCATGAAGTAAGGAAAAGCTTCCTGATGTCATTCTGAGATTTACATTTCACTAGTCTGAATCTGTTATGCTTTGTTCTATGCCCACTGTTTAATTTAATGTCGCAGTAAACTATTTCCAAATCATTTATTCTCCTGTTGACCCCGGCTCTATTAGGCCGGGATCTATTAGACCTTGTGGGCAGAAAGAGCCCAACTTCTCTTGTTGTTTGTCACGGCCCACACACTGGAATCAGACATGTGGGTCTGCTCCATCTACAGTGTCCTGAAGACCAGATCGGACTTTGTATTCAAGATGGGATCTGAGCAGATCATTTGTTTGATTATGACGTCTTCTGGTTTGTAGACTATTGTTGGTATTGTTATGGGCCAAGGTTTAGAGAACCCCAAAGTGTAGCATGGAGTTCACCTGACCCACAACTTTTAATAGATTGTGGTATGGGGAGCACACAGCCCACTCTGCAGGTGTGGTACAGCAGAAATGGAAAAGTATTTTTTTAAGCAAAACAATGTTTATTCTATGAACTCAAGTTAACCTTTTTAAAACATACAGTGAATATCTTAGCAACCATCAATTCAAATACAACCCCCAAAGAATACAACACTAAGTAATCCTTGATAACTTCCCAAACAACATCCAGCAGACAAAAGAAACACCTTTTAACAGAAGCACATTAGGTTTACATTCACTACTGAGAACATTTATAATTCTGAATTCACCAAATGATCAAGAGATAGTCTTTTAATGGCAGAGAGATCAACAGTACACCTGCTCTGTCTGGCTTCAGCTCCAACACTGAAAACAAAACTAAAACACACCCTGCAGCAAACAGCCTAAAACAAAAGTGAAAAGCTGACAGACAGCCCAGCTCCACCCACACTCTGACATCACTGCAGTAATATGAGCAGCGAAACATTTCTTAAAGCGACATTGACATGACAGTATGATACAGTTCCACATTGTTTCGCCTTTGTCGATTGCTTTCCTGCATTGGGTGATTAGGGTTGAATCTATTTTTATATTCATTCAATGGGTGTGGGCTTCCCTGGCTAGGCCAGCATTCATTCTCCATTTTTAATTATCCTTAAGAAGGTGGTACTGAGCTGTCTTCTTTAACCGCTGCACTGGTATGTACACCCACAGTGCTGTTCGAGAGGGGGGTTCCAGGATTTTGACCCAGCGACAGTGAAGGAACGGTGATATATATCCAAGTCAGGATGGTGAGTGGCTTGAAGGCGAACTCCCAGGTGGTGGCGTTTCCATGTGTCAGTTGCCCTTGTCCTTTTAGATGGTAGTGCTTGTGGGTTGGAAAGTTGTAGCCTAAGGAGCCTTGGTGAGTTCCTGCAATGCATCTTGTAGATGGTACACAGACTGCTACTGTGCATTGGTGGTGGGACAAGTGAATGCTTGTGGGTGGGGTGCCTATCAAGTGGGCTGCATTGTCCAGAATAGTGTTGAGCTTTTTGAGTGTTATTGGAACTGCACTCATCCAGGCAAGTGGAGATTATTCCATCTCTCCTGTGTCTTGTGGACAAGAATAGGGGGTGGGGTCAGGAGGTGACTTACTCACCACAGGATTCCTAGCCTCTGACCTGCGCTTGGAGCCACAGTGTTTATATAGCTAGTCCAGTTCAGTTTCTGCTCAATAGTAACCCCCAGGATGTCGATGGTGGGGGATTGCCATTGAATGTCATGGGGTGATTGTTTGATTCTCTCTTGTTGGAGATGGCACTTAAATGTTACTTGTCACTTGTCTGCCCAAGCATGGACTTTGTCCAAGTCTTACTGCAAGTGGGCATGGACTGCTTCAGTGTCTGAGGAGTTGCAAAGGGTGCTGAACATTGGGCAATCAGAACAGCCCCACTTCTGTTCTTATGCTGGCAGGAAGGTCATTGATGAAACAGCTGAAGATGATTGGGCCGAGGACACTACCCTGAGGAACTCCTGCAGTGATGTCCCGGGACTGAGATTACTGACCTCCATTAACACACCAAAGCGCATTTCAACTCCCCCTTATTCAAGTTGAAGCCGTTCAGGGAGAATGTGCGCATTGAATGTTTTCTCCCAAATGAAGCACTTTGCATTTTGCTGTATTGAATTTCACCTGTGCATTGTCAGCTCAAATATATTTTATCCAACCCCGTTGTGGAATCACTATGTCGCCCCCAGTTAGTTACACTGCCTGCCCCAGATTGGAAGCATTTATTCACTTTACATTGGATTTGTGAATCTAAGTCTTTGTTGTAAAGGTCTCAAATATTCGTTGCATCCAAAAAGCAACTCGCTGCGGTGCAGGGTGGCCGATAAAAGCCGGCGACACCACTCATGGGACCTACCCAGCTCCCAACGCCTCGCGAGATCTAACGCGATCTTGCGAGCTGGTGCGATGTAAATCCTGCCCGCAATGGGATTTTTAGCAAGTCTGCATATTACAGTAAGACAGCTAGTCTCGCTGTAATATGTAGATTCCTGAGGTACCCGAGCTGTTGGGATCTATCCCCTTCGCATCAGAGACCTTGGGCAAACGCCATTCAGCCCTGATCCCCACAAATGGGGACCAGACGGAACAGCACTTGTGGGGTCTCCCAGGGGATCGGAGGTCCCCAGGTGCATGCCCATTGGGCAGGGTGGGTACCCTGGCACTGCTGGCACCACCAAGGCACCCTGGCAGTGCCATCTGGGTGCCAGCCTGGCACTGCCAAGGTGTCCAAGTGGCACTGCCAGCTGGCAGGGGCAGTGCCAGGTTAGTACTGTCAAGGTGCCAAGCTGGCATTTTTTGTATGCTGGTAATTGGGCCTGGGGTGCCCTACATGGGTGATGGGGGGTGTGGGAGGCTTGGGGGGGGGGAATCGAGGATTGTGACACCATTTGAAAATGGCATCCCGATCGCTCGCTACACTGAGTTCCAGCGAGCGGACCTCTTTGCTGTAGAAAATGGGACAACGTGCGGCCTTGCCGTGCATCCCTGCTGAGGCCCCTTATTTAACGGGAGTGGTGTTTTATAGCCATGTGTTTCTCAGCACGGCGAGAAGCAGGGAACACGCGGCTAAATGCGTTGGCTACGGGACTTTGTTCCCATTTATTTGAATCACGCCGATTGCCACAAATCCTGAGGGCTTTAAGTTTAAGGTCCTTTTGATGTGAAACTATATCAAGAAAAACATTTTTGAAATCTGGCCACAGAGCACCCCCACCATGTTCATGGGTTGTCACTTTCTCCAAGGAATGAAGGACAGCAGCAGGGATGCATCTTCCTGTCTGAAACTGTTGCGTACACTGTTACCGTTGAACAGCACGGTAGCACAGTGGTTAGCACAATTGCTTCACAGCTCCAGGGTCCCAGGTTCGATTCCCGGCTTGGGTCACTGTCTGTGCGGAGTCTGCACGTCCTCCCCGTGTGTGCGTGGGTTTCCTCCGGGTGCTCCGGTTTCCTGGTAGATTGGCCATGATAAATTGTCCTTGGTGTCCAAAATTGCCCTTCGTGTTGGGTGGGGTTACTGGGTTATGGGGATAGGGTGGAGGTGTGGGCTTGGGTGGGGTGCTCTTTCAAAGAGCCGGTGCACTTTATTCACTTTACATTGGGTTTGTGAATCTAAGTCTTTGTTGTAAAGGTCTCAAATATTCGCTGCATCCAAAAAGCAACTCGCTGCTGTGCAGGGTGGCCGATAAAAGCCGGCGACACCGCTCATGGGACCTACCCAGCTCCCAACGCCTCGCGAGATCTAACACGATCTCGCGAGCTGGTGCGATGTAAATCCTCCTGCACTGTAAATTCTATGATTCCAGTTAACTTTGGAAAACCAACCCAATTATTTTAACATCACATCTGTGGTCAAAGATTTTTTTTTAGAAGAGTACCCAATTATTTTTTTTCCAATAAAGGAGCAATTTAATGTGTCCAATTTACCTAATGAGCAGATCTTTGGGTTGTGGGGGTGAGACCCACGCAGACATGGGGAAAATGTGCAAACTCCACACGGACAGTGACCCGGGGCCGGCTGTGGTCAAAGTTCAGGGGCACGATTCTCCACTCCCACGCTGGCTGGGAGAATCGCCTGGGCCGCCAAAATTTCCTGGGACGCCGGTCCGACGCCCTCCCGCGATTCTCCCAAGCGGCGGGAACAGGCCGGTCGAGTTTCGCGGGCCGCAGGCCGCAGAATCGCCGGAGACACCCAAAATGGCGATTCTCCGGCACCCCCGCGATTCTGAGGCCCGGATGGGCCGAGCGGCCAGGCCAAAACGGCGGGTTCCCCCCGGCACCGTCCACACCTGGTCGCTGCAGTCGTGGGCGGTGCGTGAACGCTGGGGGGTGCGGCCTGTGGGGGGGGCGAGGGGGGATCCTGCACCGGGCTTCACCTGCAATGTGGGGTGGCCCGCGATCGGTGCCCACCGATCGTCGGGCCGTCCTCTCTGAAGGAGGACGTCCTTCCTTCCGCCGCCCCGCAAGAACCGTCCCCCATCTTCTTGCGGGGATTTGGACAGGACGACAACCGCGCATGTGCGGATGACGTACGTTATACGGCGCCGGCCGCGTCATCTATGCGCCGCCGCTTTTACGCAGGCGACAAGGCCTGGCGCGGGTAGATGACGCGGCCCCGATACTGGCCCATTGTCAGGGCCTGAATCGGTCGGGACCAGGGCCGTTCCGCGCCGTCGTGAACCCCGACGGCGTTCACGACGGCGCGGCCACTTCAGCGTGGGAGTGGAGAATCGCGCCCTAAGTGTAAGGCCGAGCAACTGTTTCCTCAACGTGCCCTTCCCTCAACGTGCCCTTCCCCTCTGCCACCTTGTTTCGGCCATCCTCTCCCGCTAACTCCTGTGCTGTTGACAGAGTCGCAAGTTGGTAAAGGGCCGAAGGAGGACAATCGGTTACGCAATTCGCCCCACTCCGCTCACTCCTTCCCCGTAGCCCTGTGAATGTTTTCCCCCTCACGGGTTCATCCAATTCCCCTGAGTCTGCTTCCGCTGTCCTTACACCAACACATTCCCGAGGACAACAGCTCGTGTCAGTCTCCCTGTGGTTGCCTCTGTTTCATCAGCAATCGCTTTCAGCCTGTTGTGCTCTGGTAACCAACCGATCCTTGTCCCGCTGGAATCAGTTTCAGCTTCTCATCTGGCTCTTGTCAAACATTTCCTGATTTTGAAAAAAAGCTCGATTAAATGTGTCTGGCCTTTTCTCTGATTGCAGGTGCCTGTGTCCGTGGCGATGATGAGTCCACAGGTGATCACCCCGCAACAGATGCAGCAGATTCTATCTCCACCGCAGCTGCAGGCGTTACTGCAGCAGCAGCAGGCAGTCATGTTACAGCAGGTAAGCTGCCAGGCCGCATTACCCAGGGGAGAGTTACAGAGCCAACCCCTCTCTGACGAGCACTGCGTCATTGCTCAGTCAGCAGCTTTGCATTCGCACTTTGGCACAATCAGTCATTGTCACAGCAGGGCTCCTATGGTTGATAACTGCTTCACCAGGCTGTTAACATCTCAGCTACTGGCTCTCAGTGGCATTCACATCGCTGGCATACGAATCACGATCACTCCTTCCTCAAGAGCGGGTTCAATCCCCAATGTAAGAGTGAACCAATCCGCTACGATTGCGGTTCTGGAGTAGCCTTTCCTTCACAGATTTCACTGGGACCAACCCTGGGGAATTAGTAGGTTTGTTCTCAAGCTTACCACTGTCTACGTAAAACATAATCTTCGGAAATACACAACCTCTTTCGCCCTCCATTCCCCCCCCCCTCCCCCCAACCCCCCACCCTCACCCCCCGACCCCCGGCAGGACACACAACCCCTCTCCATGCCCCCCTGCCCTCCTCCAGCCTCCCCTCCACCGCGTTCGAATAGCTAACTGCAGTGATAGCCCACATTTGTATCAGAGAGCTCGGTGCTGCTCTGTCCCATTAACCAGGAGGTTACAGGTTTATATTCAGTCAGTGCAGTGTTACCGTAACTCGCATCCAGTGTGGTGGGGGTACAGCGGTCAGTGTGGTGGGGGTACAGCGGTCAGTGTGGTGGGGGTACAGCGGTCAGTGTGGTGGGGGTACAGTGGTCAGTGTGGTAGGGGTACAGCGGTCAGTATGGTGGGGGTACAGCGGTCAGTGTGGTGGGGGTACAGCGGTCAGTGTGGTGGGGGTACAGCGGTCAGTGTGATGGGGGTACAGCAGTCAGTGTGGTGGGGGTACAGCGGTCAGTGTGGTGGGGGTACAGTGGTCAGTGTGGAAGGGGTACAGCGGTCAGTGTGGTGGGGGTACAGCGGTCAGTGTAGTGGGGGTACAGCGGTCAGTGTGGTGGGGGTACAGCGGTCAGTGTGGTGGGGGTACAGTGGTCAGTGTGGTGGGGGTACAGCGGTCAGTGAGTTGGGGGTACAGCGGTCAGTGTGGTGGGGGTACAGCGGTCAGTGTGGTGGGGGTACAGCGGTCAGTGTGGTGGGGGTACAGCGGTCAGCGTGGTGGGGGTACAGCGGTCAGTGTGGTGGGGGTGCAGCGGTCAGTGTGGTGGGGGTACAGCGGTCAGTGTGGTGGGGGTACAGTGGTCAGAGTAGTGGGGATACAGCGGTCAGTGTGGTGGGGGTACAGCGGTCAGTGTGGTGGGGGTACAGTGGTCAGTGTGGTAGGGGTACAGCGGTCAGAATGGTGGGGGTACAGCGGTCAGTGTGGTGGGGGTACAGCGGTCAGTGTGGTGGGGGTACAGCGGTCAGTGTGATGGGGGTACAGCAGTCAGTGTGGTGGGGGTACAGCGGTCAGTGTGGTGGGGGTACAGTGGTCAGTGTGGAAGGGGTACAGCGGTCAGTGTGGTGGGGGTACAGCGGTCAGTGTAGTGTGGGTACAGCGGTCAGTGTGGTGGGGGTACAGCGGTCAGTGTGGTGGGGGTACAGTGGTCAGTGTGGTGGGGGTACAGCGGTCAGTGTGGTGGGGGTACAGCGGTCAGTGTGATGGGGGTACAGCGGTCAGTGTGGTGGGGGTACAGCGGTCAGTGTGGTGGGGGTACAGCGGTCAGCGTGGTGGGGGTACAGCGGTCAGTGTGGTGGGGGTGCAGCGGTCAGTGTGGTGGGGGTACAGCGGTCAGTGTGGTGGGGGTACAGTGGTCAGAGTAGTGGGGATACAGCGGTCAGTGTGGTGGGGGTACAGCGGTCAGTGTGGTGGGGGTACAGCGGTCAGTGTGGTGGGGGTACAGCGGTCAGTGTGGTGGGGGTACAGCGGTCAGTGTGGTGGGGGTACAGCGGTCAGTGTGGTGGGGTACAGCGGTCAGTGTGGTGGGGGTACAGCGGTCAGTGTGGTGGGGGTACAGCGGTCAGCGTGGTGGGGGTACAGCGGTCAGCGTGGTGGGGGTGCAGCGGTCAGTGTGGTGGGGGTGCAGCGGTCAGTGTGGTGGGGGTACAGCGGTCAGAGTAGTGGGTATACAGCGGTCAGTGTGGTGGGGGTACAGCGGTCAGTGTGGTGGGGGTACAGCGGTCAGTGTGGTGGGGGTACAGTGGTCAGTGTGGTGGGGGTACAGTGGTCAGTGTGGTGGAGGTACAGTGGTCAGTGTGGTGGGGGTACAGCGGTCAGCGTGGTGGGGGTACAGCGGTCAGTGTGGTGGGGGTACAGCGGTCAGTGTGGTGGGGGTACAGCGGTCAGTGTGGTGGGGGTACAGCGGTCAGTGTGGTGGGGGTACAGTGGTCAGTGTGGTGGGGGTACAGCGGTCAGTGTGGTGGGGGTACAGCGGTCAGTGTAGTGGGGGTACAGCGGTCAGTGTGGTGGGGGTACAGCGGTCAGTGTGGTGGGGGTACAGCGGTCAGCGTGGTGGGGGTACAGCGGTCAGTGTGGTGGGGGTGCAGCGGTCAGTGTGGTGGGGGTACAGCAGTCAGTGTGGTGGGGGTACAGTGGTCAGAGTAGTGGGGATACAGCGGTCAGTGTGGTGGGGGTACAGCGGTCAGTGTGGTGGGGGTACAGCGGTCAGTGTGGTGGGGGTACAGCGGTCAGTGTGGTGGGGGTACAGCGGTCAGTGTGGTGGGGGTACAGCGGTCAGTGTGGTGGGGGTACAGCGGTCAGTGTGGTGGGGGTACAGCGGTCAGCGTGGTGGGGGTACAGCGGTCAGCGTGGTGGGGGTGCAGCGGTCAGTGTGGTGGGGGTACAGCGGTCAGTGTGGTGGGGGTACAGTGGTCAGAGTAGTGGGGATACAGCGGTCAGTGTGGTGGGGGTACAGCGGTCAGTGTGGTGGGGTTACAGTGGTCAGTGTGGTGGGGGTACAGTGGTCAGTGTGGTGGAGGTACAGTGGTCAGTGTGGTGGGTGTACAGCGGTCAGCGTGGTGGGGGTACAGCGGTCAGTGTGGTGGGGGTACAGCGGTCAGTGTGGTGGGGGTACAGCGGTCAGTGTGGTGGGGGTACAGCGGTCAGTGTGGTGGGGGTACAGCAGTCAGTGTGGTGGGGGTACAGCGGTCAGTGTGGTGGGGTTACAGTGGTCAGTGTGGTGGGGGTACAGTGGTCAGTGTGGTGGAGGTACAGTGGTCAGTGTGGTGGGTGTACAGCGGTCAGCGTGGTGGGGGTACAGCGGTCAGTGTGGTGGGGGTACAGCGGTCAGTGTGGTGGGGGTACAGCGGTCAGTGTGGTGGGGGTACAGCGGTCAGTGTGGTGGGGGTACAGCGGTCAGTGTGGTGGGGGTACAGTGGTCAGTGTGGTGGGGGTACAGCGGTCAGTGTGGTGGGGGTACAGCGGTCAGTGTGGTGGAGGTACAGCGGTCAGTGTGGTGGGGGTACAGCGGTCAGTGTGGTGGGGGTACAGCGGTCTGTGTGGTGGGGGTACAGTGGTCAGTGTGGTGGGGATACAGCGGTCAGTGTGGTGGTGGGGGGGGGGGCATGCCAGTCCAGACTCAGTAAGATCCTGGGTGAGTGATAGATGGTTTCTCTCCGCCCTGGAGGCTGAGGATGAGAAATGTGTCTGTCTGGAATATTTGGGCAAATTAAAATTTACAAATACACAAGAGAAGGATTCGGTGAAATAATCCCCTGGCTAAAAGCGTCAAATGAGGGGAATGGGCTGCACACACCAGATTTGTATCCCCTCAGATTGGGTGGTGATCTAAACACGTTGTTGGAAATGACCTATGGAGCTAATAGGGCAGTTAGATAGAAACTCTGATCAGAACAATCACCAACAAGGCGGCAGAACCTCCATATTCCAGCCTGGACATTGAGGGATAATTCAGGATGCACTTTCTTCACGCAAAGTGGAGCGGGAATCTGGGACTCTCTCCACCAGGAAAGCTGTTCAGGCCGGGAGGCTGAATTGAAAGTTTCAAGCTGGGCCTCAGGGTTTTCCGTCGGGTAAGGCGACTACGGGACCAGGAACCAAAGTGGGTGTGTGGAGTGATGTTCCAGATCAGCCTTGATCTCATTGAGTAGTGGGACAGGGTTCAGGGGCGGAACAGCTTCCTGTTCAGTGAGTGGGCTCCAGCCATGAGGCACAATTCAGCTTGAAGCAAGAAGAAATAATTCCAGTGGCGTTGACACACACAAGATGCCCTGTACTTGCTGTAATCAGTCCCTTTCACTTTAGATGAGGCACTGATCTAAATTAATATATTTCTCGAACCTTTCTAAACATAGCAGTCATCCCAAGCAGCATTTTACAGGTTCCTCATCTACATGTCACCAGCACACAATGATCCCACAGACCCTGTAGGATAGCACTGACAGATAATTAACTTTCCACCGAGAATTTAATTGGTGTTGTCTAACGCAGAATAGCAGTGAGGTTTGCACTGTGTGCTGGCTATTGTTCTGATATTAATTTTCTGATTGCTTCATCTGTGGGGGGGTTTTTTTTCACCCTGACTGAGATCCTTTGTATTTTCCGTCCCTGTGTGTTTTCCCTCTTCCTTCTCTTAACAGCTTCAAGAGTATTACAAGAAGCAACAGGAACAGTTACACCTTCAGCTGCTCACTCAACAACAACAGCAGCAGCAACAGCAACAACAGCAACAACAGGCCATCAAACAGTCGAAAGAGGTATGTTGATCTGGAGGCATCGGGTGGGAAACTATCGTTTGAAAAAAAGCCCTCCTTGCTCCCCTGACATTGAAAACAAGACATCTTATTCATCGAGTATGTCAGCCAAGCGACAGTCCTGAATGTGAGAGACTAGGCAGTGAACATTGGATGGCTGTTTGACTGTAGAAGCATCACAATCCAGTTCCCAGCCAACATCCAGTTGCATGAACACATGCATACACACACACACTCATATGCATACATACAGATATGCATGCACACACACATGTACTCACACATATGCATTCATAGATATTCACGCACACACATGCACCCACACATATACATACATACAGATATTCACGCACACGCATGCACTCACACATGCATACATACAGATATGCATGCACACACATGCACTCACACATATGCATACATACAGATATTCACACACACACATGCACTCACACATGCATACATACTGATATTCACACGCACACATGCACTCACACATGCATACATACAGATATGCACGCACGCACACATGCACTCACACATACGCATACATACAGATATGCACACACACACATGCACTCACACATGCATATATACAGATATGCACGCACACACACATGCACTCACACATGTATACACACAGATATGCACACACATACACATGCACTCACAGATATGCACACACACTCTTATGCACTCACACATATGCATACATACAGATATGCACGCACACACACATGCACTCACACATGCATACATACAGATATACATGCACATCCATGCACTCACACATATGCATACATACAGATATGCACATGCACACATGCACTCACACATATGCATACATAGATATGCACACACACTCTTATGCACTCACACATATACATACATACAAATATGCACGCACACACGCATGCACTCACACATATGCATACATATGGATATGCACGTACACACATGCACCCACACATATGCATACATATAGATATGCACGCACACACACATGCACCCACTCATATACATACAGATATGCACGTACACACACATGCGCCTACACATATACAGACATACAGATATGCACGTACACACACATGCACCCACACATATACATACATACAGATATGCATGCACACAGGCACAAATTTTACATTAAAGTGGCTGATTTTTCCTTCCTTTATCCAGGGATGTTAAAGGGAATTGTTGTTTCCCTGTTTCCTTCACTCAAATCAAACCTCACATAGCATCCCACAGCTGTAGTTCCGGACATAAGAAGGAGAGGTTTGTCACCTCTGTGTTTTGAAATAGGCGGATGAGTTCTTCAGTGGTTCGCTGCTCTCTTGACATGTTATTGCCGAGAGAGATGTGATTCTCAGGCCTCTGTTTTAATTCCATCGGCTGCTCTCAAATTTGTTGTCCCATTTCTGTCGCCTGTCTCCTGCCCTGAACCTTTCTCTTTCCCCAGTCCTCCTTATCCTTCCTCTGGTTGTGCTCTCATTTCACACTGAATTCATTTGGAAGTGTTCGGGCGGAGGAAGAGTATGGGGAGGAGGAGGGGGAAGGGGGGTGGCATTCCTGGAGAAATGGGATCTGGTTGAAATCTGGCTTGAGCATCTGGAAGACGCTGGCAGGACTCTCTCCATAGTTGTGGGCTGGAGATTTCATAGAATTTACAGTGCAGAAGGAGGCCATTCGGTCCATCGAGTCTGCACCGGCTCTTGGAAAGAGCACCCAACCCAAGCCCACACCTCCACCCTATCCCCATAACCCAGTAACCCCACCTAACACTAAGGGCAATTTTGGACACTAAGGGCAATTCAGCATGGCCAATCCACCTAACCTGCACATCTTTGGACTGTGGGAGGAAACCGGAGCACCCGGAGGAAACCCACGCACACATGGGGAGAACATGCAGACTCCGCACAGACAGTGACCCAAGCCGGGAATCGATCCTGGGACCCTGGAGCTATGAAGCAATTGTGCTAACCACTAGGCTACCTTTTGTCTAAAAGGTTGGACAAAAATGTAGAAAGACTTGCAGCAGAAAAGTTGCCGATGCAACCGTAATTATTATTACTATTAAAGATCATGCTGGCCGCAATAAGGTTATCCCGTCTAATCCCACATTATATTTCTTGGACCGTAGCCCTGCAGCTTACGGCACCTCAAGTACATGTCCAAATATTCCTTTTAAATTTTGTTGAGGATTTCTGCTCTCCCACCCTTCCAGGCAGCGGATTCCAGATCCCCAGCACCCTCTGGAGAAAGAATTATCCTCAACGCCTCACTCATCCTCCCACCAACCACTTTCAATCTGCACCTTTTGGTTATTAACCTTTCTGCTAACGGATACGTGTCCTTCCTGTCCACACACTACCTGCACCTCTCATGAACTTATTCACCCCAATTAAATCAGCCTCTATCGTTCCAAACTAAACATCTTCTCCAATTAATAAAAGCAAAATAAAGCAAAAGGGTAGCACGGTAGCATTGTGGTTAGCACAATTGCTTCACAGCTCCAGGGACCCAGGTTCGATTCCCGGCTTGGGTCACTGTCTGTGCGGAGTCTGCACGTTCTCCCCGTGTGTGCGTGGGTTTCCTCCGGGTGCTCCGGTTTCCTCCCACAGTCCAAAGATGTGCAGGGTGTGGATTGCCATGCCAAATTGCGCTTAGTGTCCAAAATTGCCCTTAGTGTTGGGTGGGGTTACTGGGTTATGGGGATAGGGTGGAGGTGTGGGCTTGGATAGGGTGCTCTCTCCAAGAGCCGGTGCAGACTCGATGGGCCGAATGTCCTCCTTTTGCACTGTAACTTCTATGATTCTATGAAAATCCTGCAGACGCTGGAAATCTGAAATAAAAACGAAGGGGGCGATTTTCCAGTCCCGTTTGCCACAGACGCAAATCCCGTTCCGGCCGCTAACTCTCACGAGAGGGCCATTAGGGGATTTGTCCAGGGGAGATCTCACTTTGAGATCTTACCCCACCCCCCCCACCGGCGATGTCATCAGGCTCACGCCCAGCAAGGGTCTGAACCAGATTACCATGCTTTTGCTTGATTTTAATATTCAAAAATGCTCCTGGGCGCACCATGTGTCCCCTCTCCCCTGCTGCCGGCAGGAATCAGTCCTGGTTTCCAAAAATGGACACCAATCATGGTGTGCAAGCCGGGAGATCATAGGTGAGTATAACCCCCAGGTGGTGAAGGACATGGTTGGCACTGCCAGGGCCGACGCATCCTGGGAATCATATTGGGGGCTTTACATTATGTGGCGGAGATGGCAATGGTATGGGGTCGTGGTGATGGTGGGGGGGGGGCAGATGCCCACATTGGTGTGGGGAAAGGCGGGTGCCTACATTGGTGGGAGGAGGATGTCTGCATTGGTGAGAGGGAGTGGAAGGAGGAATGTCTGCAATGGTGGTGGGGAATGCCTGCATTGGTGGGAGTGAGGGACGGGGGGAATGCCTGCATTGGAGGGAGTGAGGGATCGGGTGATTGCCTGCATTGATGGGAGTGAGGGACAGGGGGAATGCCTGCATTGGTGGGAGTGAGGGACGGGGGATTGCCTGCATTGGTGGGAGTGAGGGACGGGGTGAATGCCTCCATTGGTGGGAATGAGGGACGGGGGGATTGCTTGCATTGGTGGGGGTGAGGGATGGGGGGGGGGATTGCCTGCATTGGTGGGAGTGAGGGACGGGGGTTTGCATGCATTGGTGGGAGTGAGGGACGGGGGGGATTGCCTGCATTGGTGCGAGTGAGGGCCGGGGGGGATTGCCTGCATTGGTGGGAGTGAGGGACGGGGGGGATTGCCTGCATTGGTGGAAGTGAGGGACAGGGGGGATTGCCTGCATTGGTGGGAGTGAGGGACGGGGGGGAGGGGATTGCCTGCATTGGTGGGAGTGAGGGATGGGGGGGGGATTGCCTGCATTGGTGGGAGTGAGGGACGGGGGTTGCGTGCATTGGTGGGAGTGAGGGACGGGGGGGATTGCCTGCATTGGTGCGAGTGAGGGACCGGGGGGATTGCCTGCATTGGTGCGAGTGAGGGACGGGGGGGATTGCCTGCATTGGTGGTAGTGAAGGACGGGGGAATGCCTGCAATGGTGGGAGTGAGGGACGGGGGGGGATTGCCTGCATTGGTGGGATTGAGGGACGGGGGAATGCCTGCAATAGTGGGAGTGAGGGATGGGGTGAATGCCTGCCTTGGTGGGAGTGAGGGACGGGGGATTGCGTGCATTGGTGGGAGTGAGGGACGGGGGGGAGGGATTGCCTGCATTGGTGCGAGTGAGGGACATGGAGGGTGAGGGGGGGGCGGGGATTGCCCGCATTGGTGGGAGTGAGGGCCGGGGGGGGATTGCCTGCATTGGTGGTAGCGAGGGACAGGGGGAATGCCTACATTGGTGTGAGTGAGGGACGGGGGAGGATTGCCTGCATTGGTGGGAGTGAGGGACGGGGGGGATTGCCTGCATTGGTGAGGGGGAGGGGCTCTAATACCCCGATGTCTGCGATGATGGGGGGGGGGGGGTCAATTTGAGATCATGGCGCTCCAATCCCTGTGGAACTGTGCTTGCTGGCGTCTTGAGGCTCCGCCCCTCGGGAATGATGATGCAAAACAACATGCCCCGTGCTTTTTTTTTAAACAAACTGTCGCAGGGAATCTGGAAAGAAAACCGACCTGTTTCCCGCCGGTTTTCAGTCAGAAAGTGACCCGTTGCCATTTTGTGGGAAAATTCTAACCTCTAAAATGCTGGAATAGCTCAGCAAGTCTGGAAGCATTAACAGATCTTTGTGGTCGTGAGATCCATATTATCCCCATTCTCTAGGTGAGGAGGTTTCTTCTGAACCCGATTGAATTGATTAGTAACCATCTTATATTTCGTTTTTTAATTAATTTAGAGTACCCTATTCATTTTTCCCAATTAAGGGGCAATTTAGCGTGGTCAATCCACCCACCCTGCACATCTTTGGCTTATGGGGGCAAAACCCACGCAAACACGGGGAGAATGAGCAAACTCCACACGGACAGTGACCCAGAGCCGGGATAGAACCTGGGACCTCGGCGCCGTGAGGCAGCAATGCTAAACACTACACCACCGAGCTGCCACACCACCTTATATTATTGACATCTTCTAAATTTGGTCTTCACTACAAGTAGAAATACTGCGTTTCTGTTTGCTTTTTAAAATAAATTTAAAGTGCCCAATTCTTTTTTTTTTGCCAATTAAGAGGCAATTTAGCATGGCCAATCCACCTAGCCTGTACATTTTTGGGCTGTGGGAGTGAGACCCATGTAGACACGGGAAATCTGCACACTCCATGCAGACAGTGACTCGGGGCCGGGATTGAACCCGGGTCCACTGCGCCCTGAGGCAGCAGTGCTAACCACTGCCCCACAACGGTTCGGTTTACTTTTATCAAAACCTTTATTAACTTTCAATCCCGCCTTCAGGCTTTGGGGGGAGATCCAATTGGGGATCAGTAACATTTTGTTTAAAGTAGATAAAAGTTTAGGGGCGGCACATGGCACAGTGGTTAGCATTGCTGTCTATGGCGCTGAGGACCCGGGTTCGATCCCGGCCCCGGGTCACTGTCCGTGTGGAGTTTGCCCATTCTCCCCATGTCTGTGTGGGTTTCACCCCCACAACCCAAAGATGTGCAGGGCAGGTGGATTGGCCACGCTAAATTGCACGTTAATTGGGGAAAAAAATAAATAATTGGATACACTAAATTTATTTTTAAAAAGTAGATAAAGCCACAATATAGCATGGGTTTTGAACAAACAAAAATAAACATTCCTACACAAAGTCAGAAAGATAAGACAATTTACAATATCTATCTTATACTCTAACATTCAGAGTAAGTCTGAGATACATGTGAATTAACAGCTGAACTATGGTCAGACACACCCCACTACAGAGTGGATGACAGATGAGACCAAAACAGATTCCATGGATTTCCCCAAAAACCCACATGATGCTTGACACAATGTGAGCCAATCAGACTCACTAGAACTCTAGACAGCATTTTCTGATCTTACCAGCGGCTTTTATCTGCTCTCCAAATTTTCCTGTCCCTCCCATGCCGATGCCTGCCACTGGCAGGACTGCAAAATCCCATCTGTCATCTCGTAACAGCCTCCCCGAACAGGCGCCGGAATGTGGCGACTAGGGGCTTTTCACAGTAACTTCATTTGAAGCCTACTTGTGACAATAAGCGGTTTTAATTTTTCATTTCTTCTTTCTCACAACGGTTTCCAATCTCCGCCTTTCGAAGATCTCACCTTGGAAAGAGATCCAAGGTTTCAACAATGGCCCACGTCGCACGGTTTTGGCCGCATCCTCCAGCATTCCTTCCCCTGCATTTCTAAACACACTCTAGCATCCTCTTCCAAGCACAATATCAGGTCCTCAGCCTCAGCAAGCAGAACACAAATGCACCAAGGTGGAGCCTTTACCCCAATGGCGTGGAGCACGGAATCACCAACCTCCGGCTGCCTTCTCAAATCTTCAAGGCTTCTCTCTTGCCCAGTTTGCCAGGGGCTGTTTAACACAGGGCTAAATCGCTGGCTTTGAAAGCAGACCAAGGCAGGCCAGCAGCACGGTTCAATTCCCGTATCAGCCTCCCCGAATAGGCGCCGGAATGTGGCGACTAGGGGCTTTTCACAGTAACTTCATTTGAAGCCTACTTGTGACAATAAGTGATTTTCATTTCATTTTCATTTCAGTTTGCATAAAGTCTGCCCACTGCAGATCCCCGTGATGGGATTTGAACCCATGTCCCTAGAGCATGAGCTTGGGTATCTGGATTACTAGTCTAGTGACATTACCATTACTCAACCATCTCTCTGTTACTTAAATAATCCTACAATATCTCCCATTCCAGGATGGACTGTGAGACGAGATGAAGTAGGTGGGAATACTTTTAGTGATAAGTTACTGCAGAGATTAAGAGCTCATGGTGTTGGTGATGATGTACTAACATGGATAGAGAAAGGATAACTGGGAGGCAGTGGCACTGTGGTCTTGTAATCCAGAGGCCTAGGGTAACGCCCTGAGGTCCAAGGTACAAATCCTATCACGGAAGATGGTGAAATTTGAATTCAATAAAAATCTGGAATTCAATGCCTCATGATGACCATGACACCATTGCTGATTGTCGTAAAGACCCTTGTGGTTCACTAATGTCCTTCAGGGAAGGAATTCTGCCGTTGTTACCCGGTCTGGCCTACATGTGACTCCAGACCCACTCAGCGATGCATTTGATCCTTAACCACCCCCCCCCCCCCCGCCCCCCACTGAAATGGCCTAGCAAGGCCACTCAGGTCAGAGGCAATTAGGGATGGGCAACAAATGCTGGCCCAGCGCAGCGACGCCCACATCCCAAAACAATGGATAAAAGAAAACAGGAAAATTCCGAATCACCTCTGAACATTTCTGGCTTTGGTGAGGACAAAATTCAGAAAACCAAAATTAATAAATGGCTGAAAAGATGGATGAAAACAAGGATCTTGGTATCCAAGCTGAGATGAATAAATATTCAAACATTTCCCATGCCTGGTGACCCTCTCTGTCACACTCACCCTTTAAAACCCATAATGGCTTCAAGATTGCGAAGCTATTCAATCTCTTCATTCCGTGTGAAGCTCCTGAGCTCATGAGCTCTCTGTCCATCTGGCACAACCTCGTGGGCTCAGAGATGTATATTCTAAGCACACACCACGCCACCCCTGGGAGAAATGAATTGAGAGTGCAGCACACAGTCTGTACAAACCGAGGAATGGTGCAGTGGACGGGAGCAAATAAAAATGGGCCTCTAATGAAGACAATGTGTCCGAGTGTTTCTGATGGATTGAAGGGTCAGGGGTCATGAGCTTTCCAAGGGTTGTGAAATTTCTGATGTATTTTAAGATTGGGGCAGAGGAAACGGACAGATGGAATTTTGAGGATGGCTATGCTGTCGTCTAACCCAGACTCTGAGATCAACATGTCTCCTTTGGAATTGCTGCGGGTAGCCAGGCTGAAACTTATTCACAGTCTGAACCCCGTTTTAGGTGCACCAATCCAGGACCACCGATCAGCTGTTATTTGGCACGCAGCTGTCATCTATTTCACAGGCCGGACGGCTGGGAGTATCACCTTGGAAAGATCCTGGGCGGGATTCTCTGCTGCTAGTCTGCCTCGCTACCGGCGTCAGCGAGGACAGAGAATTTGGCGCTCACATCAAATCTCCCATTTACTACAGCGAGTCTGCAGATTCCCGTTGGCGTGAAGCAATGGAGACGGAGAATCAGCATCATAGGTCACTAGGGAAGGTTAATAGAAAATTCACTCTGCAGCTGAACCTGAAGTATTTGGCATTGCTTTACTCTGTAGCTTGCTTAGTACTGTACCTGCCCTGGGAGTGTTTGATGGGGACAGTGTAGAGGGAGATTTACTCTGTATCTAACCCCAGTGCTGTACCTGCCCTGGGAGTGTTTGATGGGGACAGTGTAGAGGGAGCTTTACTCTGTATCTAACCCCGTGCTGTACCTGCCCTGGGAGTGTTTGATGAAGACAGTGTAGAGGGAGATTTACTCTGTATCTAACCCGTGCTGTACCTGCCCTGGGAGTGTTTGATGGGGACAGTGTAGAGGGAGCTTTACTCTGTATCTAACCCGTGCTGTACCTGCCCTGGGAGTGTTTAATGAAGACAGTGTAGAGGAAGCTTTACTCTGTAGTTAACCTGGTACTGTACCTGTTCTGGGTTGTTTGATGGGAACAGTGCAAAGGGAACTTTCCTCGGGCTCTAACCTCGTGGTGGACCTGCCCTGGGAGTGTTTGATGGGGACAGTGTAGCTGGAGCTTTACTCTCTATCTCACCCCGTGCTGTATCTGTTCTGGGAGTGATTGATGGGGACAGTGTAGAGCGAGCTTTACTCTGTATCTAACCCGTGCTGTACCTGTCCTGGGAGTGTTTGATGGGGACAGTGTAGAGGGAGCTTCACTCTCTATCTCACCCCGTGCTGTATCTGTTCTGGGAGTGATTGATGGGGACAGTGTAGAGCGAGCTTTACTCTGTATCTAACCCGTGCTGTACCTGTCCTGGGAGTGTTTGATGGGGACAGTGTAGAGGGAGCTTTACTCTGTATCTAACCCCGTGCTGTACCTGTCCTGGGAGTGTTTGATGGGGACAGTGTAGAGGGAGCTTTACTCTGTATCTAACCCAGTGCTGTACCTGTCCTGGGAGTGTTTGATGGGGACAGTGTAGAGGAAGCTTTACTCTGTATCTAACCCAGTGCTGTACCTGTCCTGGGAGTGTTTCCTCTGTATCTAACCCCGTGCTGTACCTGTCCTGGGAGTGTTTGATGGGGACAGTGTAGAGGGAACTTTATTCTGTCTCTAACCCCGTGCTGTACCTGTCCTGGGAGTGTTTGATGGGGACAGTGTAGAGGGAACTTTACTCTGTATCTAACCCCGTGCTGTACCTGTCCTGGGAGTAATTGATGGAGACAGTGTAGAGGGGGCTTTACTCTGTATCTAACCCCGTGCTGTACCTGTCCTGGGAGTGTTTGATGGGGACAGTGTAGAGGGAGCTTTACTCTCTATCTAACCCCGTGCTGTTCCTGTCCTGGGACTGTTTGATGCGGACAGTGTAGAGGGAGCTTTACTCTGTATCTAACCCTGTGCTGTAACTGTCCTGGGAGTGTTTGATGGGGACAGTGTAGAGGGAGCTTTACTCTGTGTCTAACCCTGTGCTGTACCTGTCCTGGGAGTGTTTGATGGGGACAGTGTAGAGGGTGCGTTACCTGTATCTGAACACATGCACAGACTATGTAAGAATTGTTTTTTACATTGTCTGCAGACAGTGGGCATTAACTTGTTATTTACTGCCATATCTCGCAGCAGATTGATTTGGAGGTGCATGTTTCCAATATGCGTGTCTGTAAATAAAAGCTTCTAAGTGTGCACACCCTCTGTTTAACTGTCCCAATGGTGCCAAATCCGGACTGAATTTTGGTGATCAAAACCAGCTCAGCTGAGACTTCCTGCCCATGTAGCTGTTCCTGTTCGTGTCGCTGTTCCTGTCCGTGTAGCTGTTCCTGTTCGTGTAGCTGTTCCTGTTCGTGTAGCTGTTCCTGTTCGTGTAGCTGTTCCTGTCCGTTTAGCTGTCCCTGTTCGTGTAGCTGTTCCTGTCCGTGTAGCTGTTCCTGTTCGTGTAGCTGTTCCTGTCCGTGTAGATGTTCCTGTCCGTGTAGCTGTTCCTGTTCGTGTAGCTGTTCCTGTCCGTGTAGATGTTTCTGTCCGTGTAGCTGTTCCTGTCCGTGTAGCTGTTCCTGTTCGTGTCGCTGTTCCTGTCCGTGTAGCTGTTCCTGTTCGTGTAGCTGTTCCTGTCCGTGTAGATGTTCCTGTCCGTGTAGCTGTTCCTGTTCGTGTCGCTGTTCCTGTCCGTGTAGCTGTTCCTGTTCGTGTAGCTGTTCCTGTCCGTGTAGATGTTCCTGTCCGTGTAGCTGTTCCTGTTCGTGTAGCTGTTCCTGTCCGTGTAGATGTTCCTGTTCGTGTAGCTGTTTCTGTCCGTGTAGCTGGTTCTGTCCGTGTAGATGTTCCTGTCCGTGTAGCTGTTCCTGTTCGTGTAGCTGTTCCTGTTCGTGTAGCTGTTCCTGTCCGTGTAGCTATTCCTGTCCGTGTAGCTGTTTCTGTCCGTGTAGCTGTTCCTGTCCGTGTAGCTGTTCCTGTTTGTGTAGCTGTTCCTGTTTGTGTAGCTGTTCCTGTTCGTGTAGCTGTTCCTGTTCGTGTAGCTGTTTCTGTCCGTGTAGCTGTTCCTGTTCGTGTAGCTGTTTCTGTCCGTGTAGATGTTCCTGTTCGTGTAGCTGTTTCTGTCCGTGTAGCTGTTCCTGTTTGTGTAGCTGTTCCTGTTCGTGTAGCTGTTCCTGTTCGTGTAGCTGTTTCTGTCCGTGTAGCTGTTCCTGTCCGTGTAGCTGTTCCTGTCCGTGTAGCTGTTCCTGTTCGTGTAGCTGTTCCTGTTCGTGTAGCTGTTTCTGTCCGTGTAGATGTTCCTGTTCGTGTAGCTGTTCCTGTCCGTGTAGCTGTTTCTGTCCGTGTAGCTGTTCCTGTTCGTGTAGCTGTTCCTGTTCGTGTAGCTGTTCCTGTTCGTGTAGCTGTTTCTGTCCGTGTAGCTGTTCCTGTTCGTGTAGCTGTTTCTGTCCGTGTAGCTGTTCCTGTTCGTGTAGCTGTTCCTGTTCGTGTAGCTGTTTCTGTCCGTGTAGATGTTCCTGTTCGTGTAGCTGTTTCTGTCCGTGTAGCTGTTCCTGTTCGTGTAGCTGTTCCTGTTCGTGTAGCTGTTCCTGTTCGTGTAGCTGTTCCTGTCCGTGTAGCTGTTCCTGTCCGTGTAGCTGTTTCTGTCCGTGTAGATGTTCCTGTTCGTGTAGCTGTTCCTGTTCGTGTAGCTGTTTCTGTCCGTGTAGATGTTCCTGTTCGTGTAGCTGTTTCTGTCCGTGTAGCTGTTCCTGTTCGTGTAGCTGTTCCTGTTCGTGTAGCTGTTCCTGTCCGTGTAGATGTTTCTGTTCGTGTAGCTGTTCCTGTCCGTGTAGCTGTTCCTGTCCGTGTAGCTGTTCCTGTCCGTGTAGCTGTTCCTGTCCGTGTAGCTGTTTCTGTCCGTGTAACTGTTCCTGTCCGTGTAGCTGTTCCTGTCCGTGTAGCTGTTCCTGTCCGTGTAGCTGTTCCTGTCCGTGTAGCTGTTTGTGTCCGTGTAGCTGTTTCTGTCCGTGTAGCTGGTTCTGTCCGTGTAGCTGTTCCTGTTCGTGTAGCTGTTCCTGTTCGTGTAGCTATTCCTGTTCGTGTAGCTGTTCCTGTTCGTGTAGCTGTTCCTGTCCGTGTAGATGTTCCTGTTTGTGTAGCTGTTTCTGTCCGTGTAGCTGTTCCTGTTTGTGTAGCTGTTCCTGTCCGTGTAGCTGTTCCTGTTCGTGTAGCTGTTCCTGTCCGTGTAGCTGTTCCTGTTTGTGTAGCTGTTCCTGTCCGTGTAGCTGTTCCTGTTCGTGTAGCTGTTCCTGTCCGTGTAGCTGTTTCTGTCCGTGTAGCTGTTCCTGTTCGTGTACATGTTCCTGTCCGTGTAGATGTTCCTGTCCGTGTAGATGTTCCTGTTCGTGTAGCTGTTCCTGTTCGTGTAGTTGTTCCTGTCCGTGTAGCTGTTTCTGTCCGTGTAGCTGTTCCTGTTCGTGTAGCTGTCCCTGTTCGTGTAGCTGTCCCTGTTTGTGTAGCTGTTCCTGTCCGTGTAGATGTTCCTGTCCGTGTAGCTGTTCCTGTTCGTGTAGCTGTTCCTGTCCGTGTAGATGTTCCTGTTTGTGTAGCTGTTTCTGTCCGTGTAGCTGTTCCTGTTCGTGTAGCTGTTCCTGTCCGTGTAGCTGTTCCTGTTCGTGTAGCTGTTCCTGTCCGTGTAGCTGTTCCTGTTCGTGTAGCTGTTCCTGTTCGTGTAGTTGTTCCTGTCCGTGTAGCTGTTTCTGTCCGTGTAGCTGTTCCTGTTCGTGTAGCTGTCCCTGTTCGTGTAGCTGTCCCTGTTCGTGTAGCTATTCCTGTCCGTGTAGATGTTCCTGTCCGTGTAGCTGTTCCTGTTCGTGTAGCTGTTCCTGTCCGTGTAGCTGTTCCTGTCCGTGTAGCTGTTCCTGTCCGTGTAGCTGTTCCTGTTCGTGTAGCTGTTCCTGTCCGTTTAGCTGTCCCTGTTCGTGTAGCTGTTCCTGTCCGTGTAGCTGTTCCTGTCCGTGTAGATGTTCCTGTCCGTGTAGCTGTTCCTGTTCATGTAGCTGTTCCTGTCCGTGTAGCTGTTCCTGTCCGTGTAGCTGTTCAGCCACATCGCAAAACTGCAGCAAGAACCAATTCCTTGGTTTTAAAGGTCCCATGTGGCAGAGTGATCGGACAGGGTGCCCACTGAATAAGCAGCTTAGCGTGGTATGATGCCAGAAAATCAGGAAGGCCAAATAATCAATCCCCTGTCCATTCCTGGATCCAATCCCTGACGTTATTTTGTTATTTTTGGTATTGTCACTTTTAGTGTTTACTGAGCATTGGTGGGACGTTTGGCATTTCGCGGTCATGGCTAGTTACCTGAATGGACTGTTAGCCGTGTTCAGTGACTGACTCAGTTGCCTCTGAGTTCCCATTCCCATTCCAGAGTCTGGGGTACACAATTTAGTTCGACACTCGCAGTGCAGTACTTTTTTAAATTATAAATTTAGATTATTTTTTTCCAATTAAGGGGAAATTTAGCCTGGCCAATCCGCCTAGCCTGCACATCTTTGGGTTGTGGAGGCAAACACGTGGAGGATGCGCAAATTCCACACGGCAGTGACCCAGTGCCGGGATTGAACCTGGGACCTTGGTGCCGTGAGGCAGCAATGCTAACCACTGCACCACCGTGCTGCCCCTCGCAGTGCAGTACTGAGGTAATGCTGCAGTGTGGGGTGCGATGTCCTTTGGAGGAGGTGTCAAAATCAAGGCCCTGTCTTTCCTGTCAGGTCCTGTGGTGCTATTTGATGGAAAAGAATAGAAATTCGACCCAATGTCCTGATCGGTATTCATTCCTGCACTAATGTCACTGAAAACAGTTCATTTGATCATTAGCACTTTACTATTCATCGGACCTTGATGTGTGCATGTTAGCTGACGTTTCCCCACAGTACAACAGCGATTACACTTCAGATGTACTTAAAAAAAAATCATTTTATAAGATTGTGGGCGTTGCTGGAGAGGCGAGCATTTTTATTGTCTATCTCTGGTTGCGCTTGAGATGATGGTGGTGAACCAGGTATGTTTCCAACCAGCGGAGAGTTTTCCCCCTGATTCCCAGTGACTCCAGTTTTGCGAGGCCTCCTGGATGCCATACTCTGTGAAATGCTGCTTTGAGGTCAAGGGCAGTCACTCTCCCCTCTTTTGTCCATGTTTGAACCAACGCTATACTGAGGTCAGAGGCTGAGTGAGCCTGGCAGAACCCAACTGAATGTCCATGAGCAGGTAATTGGTGAGTTAGTGCCGCTTGATAGCACTGTTGATGACACCTTCCATCGCTTTGCTAATGATCGAGAGTAGACTGATAGGGTGATAATTGGCCGGGTTGGATTTGTCCTCTTTCTTATGTACAGGACATACCTGGGAAATTTGCGACCTTGTCGGGTAGATGCCGGTGCTGCAGGTTACAGGACAAGCTTGGCTAGGGGAGCTGCAAGTTATGCAGCACAAACCTTCAATACTATTTCTGGAATATTGTCAGGGCCCATAGCGTCTGCACTCTCTCGTGTCCTCAGCTATTGCTTGATATCATGTGGAGTGAATCAAATTGGTTAAGACTAACATCTGTGATGCTGGGGATCTCAGGAGGAGGCCAAGATGAACCATCCACTCTTGGTTGAAGATTGTTGCAAATGCTCCAACCTTATCTTTTGCACTGATATGCTGGTCTCATCCATCATTGAGGAAGGGGATATTATGGGGCCATCTCCACCAGTTGTATGACACCCTGGATATCTGTGTGGTCAATTCCAGCCCCACAGACCCCTGAGTCCAAACATAAGTGAATTAACCTGTAATCTGTTTATCTGGATTGGATTTGTTTATTGTCACTTGTACTGAGGTACTTTGAAAAGTATTTTTCTGTGAGCAGCTCAACAAATCATTAAGTACATGGGAAGAAAAGGGAAGAAAAGAAAATACATAATAGGGCAACACAAGGTATACAATGTAACTGCATAAGCACTGGCATCGGATGAAGCATACAGGGTGTAGTGTTAATGAGGTCAGTCCATAAGACGGTCATTTAAGAATCTGGTAACAGCGGGGAAGAAGCTGTTTTTGAGTCTGTGCGTGTTCTCAGACTTCTGTGGCTCCTGCCCGATGGAAGAAGTTGGAAGAGTGAGTAAGCTGGGTTTGCATCGTCAGCAAACTTGTAGATGGAGGTGGAACCAAATTTTGCCACGCAGTCGTGTGTGTACAGGGAGTAGAATAGGGGGCTAAGTACGCAGCCTTGCAGGGCCCCGGTATTGAGGACTATTGTGGAGGAGGTGTTAGTGTTCATTATTACTGATTGTGGTCTGTTGGTCAGAAAATCGAGGATCCAGTTGCAGAGTGGGGAGCCAAGTCTTAGGTTTTGGAGCTTTGATATGAGCTAGGCTGGGATTATGGTGTTGAAGGCGGAGCTGTAGTCAATAAATAGGAGTCTGATGTAGGAGTCCTTGTTGTCGAGATACTCTAGGGATGAGTGTAGGGCCAGGGAAATGGTGTCTGCTGTGGACTGGTTGCGACGGTATGCGAATTGCAGTGTAACTTCCACGGCCACCTGGAAGCCTTTTAAATTGCAGAGAGAGAATAGAGAGAGACATGACCTGCTGTGTGTTGCCTTTGAGGTCCAGGCAGAAAACTGAAAACCAAAATGGAACCTGCCTTTCTGTTCCAGAAGTTTCTCAATGGCTCCACCAATCCCAATCAAAAATAGAAGATGCCCCAGAATTTTAGGAGAGGGGTTTGGCTGCTAGCCAAGTCCATCAAAATGACATCATGAGCTATGCGGCAGGTAGGTTGATGAGAATGAGGTCAAGTATGTTTTCCCACTTTTTGGTACCCTCACCATCTGCACAGTCCCAGTCTAGCAGATATGTCCTTTAGGACCCAGCCAGCTCAGTCTGTGGTAGTATCACTGAGCCACACTGCATCAAGGGGTGCCTGGGTCAGTCCACATAGCAGCTTGAGGGGTGGGGAGGGGTGGGTGAGTTTCAGTTCCGAACCAAAAGTCTGTAGATTTAAAAACAGGGTCTGCAATTCTGAGACAGCCAGCAAGTTAGGAATTAACAAGGGAAAACAAGGATTGGAAAGAGATTCAGTACACAGTGAGTTGTTTAATTGTCCACCACCATTCACGGTTGGATGTGACAGGACTGCAGAATTTAGACCTGATCTGTTGTTTGTGGGAACACTTAGCTCTGTCTATCATTTGCTGCTTATGCTGTTTGGCACGCAAGTAGTCCGTGTGTAGTTTCAGTAAGTTGATACCTCATTTTTCGGTATGCCTGGTGCTGCTCCGGCATGCCCAACTGCACTCTTCATTGAACCAGGATTGATCGTGTTGCATGGTGGTAACAGTAGAATGGGTGATATGCTGGATGAGGTTACAGATTATGGTTGAGCACAGTTATGTTGCTGATGATGATCCACAGCGTCTCATAGATGCCCAGTATTGAGTAGCCAGATCTGTTCGAAGTCGATCCCATTTAGCACGGTGGTAATGCCACACAACACAATGGAGGGTATCCTCAATGTGAAGACAGGACTTGGCTCCACAAGGACTGTTAGGTGGTCCTTTTTTTAAACTTAAAAAAAATACATTTAGAGTACCCAATTCATTTTTTCCAATTAAGGGGCAATTTAAGCATGGCCAATCCACCCACCCTGCACATCTTTGGGTTGTGGGGGCGAAACCCACGCAGACACAAGGAGAATGTGCAAACTCCACACGGACAGTGACCCACAGCTGGGATCGAACCTGGGACCTCGGTGCCATGAGACAGTAGTGCTAACCACTGTGCCACCGTGCTGCCTACGGTGATCACTCCTACCAATACTTCCATGGACAGATGCGGCAGGCAGTTTGATGAGAATGAGGTCAAGTATGTTTTCCCCCCTTTTTGGATCCCTCACCAGCTGCACAGTCCCAGTCTAGCAGGTATGTCCTTTAGGACCCAGCCAGCTCAGTCTGTGGTCGTACCACTGAGCCACTCTTGGTGATGGACATTGAAGTCCCCCACCTAGAGTACATTCTGCATCCTTCGGCCCTCAGTGCTTGCTCCAAGTGCTGTTCAACATGGAGGAGTACTGATTCAGCAGGTGAGGGGGACAGTACGTAATAATTAGCAGGAGGTTTCCATGTCGATGTTTGCCTTGGTGCCATGAGACTTCATAAAGTCCAGAGTGGATGTTGAGAACTCCCAGGGCAGCTCCCTCCTGACTGTATACCACTGTGCCACCACCTCTGCTGGGTCTGGCCGGCCGGTGAGACAGGACATACCCAGGAATGGTGATAGTGGTGACTGGGGCATTATCTCGAAGGTATGATTCCGTGAGGATGCCTACGTCAGGCTGTTGCTTAACTAGCCTGTGAGACAGCTCTCCCAACTTTGGCACAACCCCCCAGATTATAGTACGGAGGGCTTTGCCAGGTCGATACAGCTGGTTTGCCATTGTTGTTTCCAGTGCCTGGGTCGGTGGAGGGTGGTCCGTCCGATTTCATTCATTTTTTGTATCTTTTGTAGCAGTTGAATAGAACTGAATGACTTGCTAGGCCATTCCAGAGTGAACCACATTGCTGTAGGTCTGGAGTCACATGTAGGCCAGTCCAGGTGAGGACGGCAGATTTCCTTCCCTAAAGGACATTAACGAACCAGTTGAGTTTTTACTTTAATGGCTGAAAAGCACTGTGGGATGTCGTGAGATTGTGAATGCATGTTTTCAGGATATTAGTCTGGGAATGATAAGCACTCGAAGTCTCTATCCCGAGAGTGAACGGCCCAAATGGTCGCTCAGGTGACTGAATTTCATGTGAAATCTCTTTGGCCTGAACTGCATGGTCAAAGGGACATCACATGAAATTCAGTCACCTGAGCGACCATTTGGGGAGCTGCCGGCCCGCACCTGTGGAGCTACAACAGGAGTGTGGGCCTCCAGGAGAGGAAGGCAGAAAATTGAAAAACAAGTGGCGTGGCTCAGAGGGTTAAAGTTGACATTTAAACAGCAGGTCTGACGCCAAGTTCTGAGTCACTCAGGACCCAGATTTAATGAACTGCCGCTGTCAGTCTTGTACAACACACAGAAACTTGGGTTGATGTGCTCATAAATCAACTTGACAAGCCTGTTACCCCGCGCGCTTTACTCACTGAACTGCATCGAATGTAAACAGAACAGAGACAAAATGTGTTAAAGGAGTGAAGCCCATCAGCGAACACCCAACATCTTTAAATGTATTACACACCCTCCAAGGAAATGGCCTTGACCCCCTCTCCCTCTCCTGGGACTTGCTGTCTGTGTTGGTTTATAAGCAGTTTGGCCACGTTGCAGATTTGGATCAAGAACCATTTCCTTACATCTCCAGCTTCTAAAGATCTCATCTGCCAGAGTGATACGGCCCATATTTCATTGAGCACATCAAAGAGGTGTTTATCATTCCTCCCAGTACTGAGCTCTGTAGTATCCTTTATCACTGTAACATTTCTGGACCTTATCACTTAATACTGTACGCGTTCTCTGCTGCCAATTCACGCTGATATCTTTGACAGTTTTTGATTTACTTCGGACCCGTTTGTGGTTATTGAAAGGGGTGTGGGGTGATTGTGGAGCAGACAATGAAGTCAGCCAGTTTTTGTTTTCAGAAGTAAACAGTGTGTTTTCACATGTGAATTTTATCAGCTTCAGCGTGAAGAATGTAAGTGTGTTACATCCCGCAAATGAATTTGAAAAAAGACACCCACTCTCTCATCAAACACTCCCAGGACAGGTACAGCACGGGGTTAGATACAGAGTAAAGCTCCCTCTACACTGTCCCCATCAAACACTCCCAGGACAGTTACAGCACGGGGTTAGATACAGAGTAAAGCTCCCTCTACACTGTCCCCATCAAACACTCCCAGGACAGGTACAGCACGGGGTTAGATACAGAGTAAAGCTCCCTCTGCACTGTCCCCATCAAACACTCCCAGGACAGGTACAGCACGGGGTTAGATACAGAGTAAAGCTCCCTCTACACTGTCCCCATCAAACACTCCCAGGACAGGTACAGCACAGGGTTAGATACAGAGTAAAGCTCCCTCTGCACTGTCCCCATCAAACACTCCCAGGAACGTACAGCACAGGGTTAGATACAGAGTAAAGCTCCCTCTACACTGTCCCCATGTAACACTCTCAGGACAGGTAGAGCACGGGGTTAGATACAGAATAAAGCTCCCTCTAAACTGTCCCCATTAAACACTCCCAGGACAGTGATGTGCCATCAATTAACGCAAGACAAGTAGTGAACGAAACTGTGGTTTTAATAAGCTAAACAGAAAGCCCCCTGGCCACTGATCCCGAACTGGGGCAGGGCTGGAGGTCGGCCACCTTTATACTGAGCCCGAGAGGAGGCGGAGCCATCAGGCAGTGGTTTACCACAATACATGTAGTACAGTAACAGTTTACCACAATACATATAATACACTAACAGTGGTTACCACATTCACCCCCTGTTAAAGAAAGAGTCCAGAGGGGGTGAAGTGGACTTAAAGGTCGAGTCTGTCGGGGGCTTTGACCTTTCGTCGTGATCGCCTCAGTCCCGGCTGTGGTGTGGGCACCGGTGTCGAGACCTGCGCGTCCGTGGTGAGGGTGTTGTCTTCTTCTTCACCCAGTAGTTGAGCCAGTGGATGGGGGGGGGCGGTATAGGGGCGGGGGTGGTGGTGATGGTCGCTGGTGTCCCTGCGGGTGCCAAATCTTGAAGTAGCCGGGTAGTGGTGGAGGGAGACGGTGTAGGGTCGGGGGTGGTGGTGATGGTCGCTGGGGAACCTGCAGATGCCAAATCCTGGAGGGAGACTGTCGTGCCGCCCGTCATGATGTGCCACGTAGGCATATTGTGGGTTGGCATGGAGGACCAGGACCTTCTCGACGAGGGGATCTGATTTATGACCCCTCGCATGCTTCCGGAGGAGGACGGGCCCTGGGACTGCCAGCCAGGATGGGAGTGAGAACCTGGAGGTGGACTTCCTGGGGAAGGCAAACATAGGTTCGTGAGGGGTCTCATTGGTGGCAGTGCACAGGAGCGACCGGATGGAGTGGAGCGCATCGGGAAGGACCTCCTGCCAGCGGGAGACTGGGAGACTTCTAGACCATAGAGCCAGAAGGATGGCCTTCCAGACCGTCGTGTTCTCCCTCTCCGCCTGTCCGTTTCCCCTGGGGGTTGTGGTTGGTCGTCCTGCTTGAGGCGATGCCCATGCTAAGCAGGAACTGACGTAACTCTTCGCTCGTGAAGGAGGAACCCCGATCCCTATGGATGTAGGTGGGGAAACCGAACAAGGTGAAGAGACTGTACAGGGCATTGATGACGGTGGCAGAGGTCATGTCAGGGCATGGGATGGCAAAGGGGAATCGTGAGTACTCGTCAAGAACGTTGAGGAAGTACACGTTACGGTCAGTGGAGGGGAGGGGCTCTTTGAAGTCGATGCTGAGGCGCTCAAAGGGGCGAGAGGCCTTTACCAGGTGCTCCCTGTCTGGCCGATAGAAGTGCGGTTTGCACTCCGCGCCGACCTGGCAGTCCCTGGTCATGGTCCTGACCTCCTCGATGGAGTAAGGCAGGTTGCGAGCCTTGATAAAATGAAATAAACGGGTGACCCCCGGGTGACAGAGGTCATTGTGGAGGGCCCGAATTCGGTCTACTTGTGTGCTAGCACATGTACCGCGGGATAGGGCATCTGGGGGCTCACTGAGCTTCCCAGGTCAATACAAGATATCGTAGTTGTAGGTGGAGAGCTCGATCCTCCAGCTCAGTATCTTGTCGTTCTTGATTTTGCCCCGCTGTGTATTATTAAACATGAAGGCAACTGACTGTTGGTCAGGGAGGAGAGTGAATCGCCTGTCGGCCAGGTAATGCCTCCAATGTTGCACAGCTTCCACTATGGCTTGGGCTTCCTTTTCGACAGAGGAGCGCCGAATTTCGGAGGCATGGAGGGTACGGGAGAAGAAAGCCACGGGCCTGCCCGCTTGGTTGAGGGTAGCGACCAGAACAAAGTCCGACGCATCGCTCTCCACCTGGAATGGAATGGACTCATCCACAGCGTGCATCGCGACTTTGGCAATATCTGCCTAGATGCGGTTGAAGGCCAGGCGGGCTACAGCCATCAGGGGAAAAATGGTGGATTTAATGAGTGGACGGGCCTTGTCTGCATAATTGGGGACCCATTGGGCATAATAAGAGAAGAACCCCAGGCATCTCTTCAGGGCCTTGGGGCAGTGGGGGAGGGAAAGTTCCAGGAGGGCGCGCATGCGGTCGGGGTTGGGCCCTAGGACTCCGTTTTCCACAACGTAGCCAAGGATGGCTAGGCAGGTTGTGTGCAAAACGCATTTCTCCTTATTGTAGGTGAGGTTAAGGAGTTTAGCGGTGTGGAGGAAATGCCGGATGTTTGCGTCATGGTCCTGCTGGTTATGGCCGCAGGTGGTGACATCATCTAGGTATGGGATCGTGGCCCGCAGCCCGTACTGATCAACCATTCGGTCCATTTCTCGCTGGAAGACCGAGACCCCATTGGTGACACCGAAGGGAACCCTGAGGAAGTGGTAGAGGCGGCCATCTGCCTCGAAGGCAGTGTATTGGCGGTCCTCTGGGCAGATAGGGAGCTGGTGGTACGCGGACTTCAAGTCAACTGTGGAGAAAACTCGATACTGCGCAATCTGATTGACCATGTCAGATATGCGGGGGAGGGGTGCTCATCGAGCTGCGTGTACCGGTTGACCGTCTGACTGCAGTCTATGACCATCCGGTGCTTCTCCCCAGTCTTGACGACCACCACTTGGGCTCCCCAGGGGCTGGTACAAGCCTCAATGATCCCCTCTCGTAGGAGTCGCTGGATCTCCGACCTGATAAAGGCCCTGTCCCGGGCACTGTATCGTCTGCTCCTAGTGGCGAAGGGCTTACAGTCCGGGGTGAGGTTAGCGAAGAGCGAGGGTGGGGCGACCTTAAGGTCGCGAGGCTACAGACGGCGAGGGGGGGGGGGGGGGGGAGGGGTCCACCGAATTTTAAGGTAAGGCTTTGGAGATGGCACTGAAAGTCGAGCCCCAGTTATAGGGCAGCGCAGAGATGGGCACGGATGTAGAGCTTAAAGTTAGTGTGCTCTACGCCTTGTACCGAAAGGGTCGCGACACAGCACCCCCGGATTCCTACGGAATGTCATCTGGAAGCCAGGGAGATTTTCTGGGTCACGGGTAAAATTGGGAGGGAGCAGTGCCTTACCGTATCTGGCTGTATGAAGCTGTCTGTGCTCCCGGAGTCGAAGAGGCAGGCCGTCTCGTGCCCGTTGATCCGGATGGTCAATGTGTATTTTGTGAGATGATGTGGTCGAGACTGGTTGAGTGTGATGGAGGCGAGCTTCGGAAGGTGGTGGGTGGGCCGGTCGCAGGTAGCGGTGGCCAACGTACGACCGGGTGAGCAGGGGTCCCGGGAGGCGGCGGAGTGGTTCCAAAATGGCGGCCCCCACGGATTGCGCGTGGCGTCGAAGGTGGCGTCAAAGATGGCGGCCCCCATGGGTCACACGTGGTGGGTGGAATCAAAGATGGCGGCGAAGATGGCAGCCCCCTCGGGTCGCACATGGCGTGTGGCAGCGAAGATGGCGGCGCCCATGGGTCGCACAAGGCGGGTGGCGCGGCAGATGGGGGAGGTCCCGACAGACAACAGGCAGCGCTGCTGGGCCTAGGAACTTTAGGGACAGGTCAGGCCTGGCAGACTTTGGTGAAGTGGCCCTTCCTCCCACACCCGTTGCAATTTGCGTTCCGTGCAGGGCAGCATTGTCTGGGGTGCTTACCCTGGCCGCAAAAGTAGCATTTCGGGCTTCCGGCGTTGGCGGGCTGCTGCACGGCACAGGCTTGCGCCGCACTCGGGTCGGGTGATGGCGGCGCCATGTGGTCAGAGGTGTAGGCCTCCATGTTCTGGAAAGCCACTTCCAGCGGGTTTGAGAGCTGCACTGTCTCTGGGAGGCCAAGTGTACCCCCTTGTAGCAAGTGCTGGCGGATGTAATTGGATTTAATGCCCGCGACATAGGCGGCCCTGATCAGCAGCTCCGTGTGTTGGACAGCCGATACTGCCTGGCAAGCACAGTTCCGGCTGAGTACCCGCAAGGCACGCAGGAATTCGGCTTGTGATTCTCTGGGGCATTGTTGCCTCGTGGCAAGGAGGTGCCTGGCGTACACCTCGTTTACTG
This sequence comes from Scyliorhinus torazame, assembly GCF_047496885.1. Taxonomy (NCBI): domain Eukaryota; kingdom Metazoa; phylum Chordata; class Chondrichthyes; order Carcharhiniformes; family Scyliorhinidae; genus Scyliorhinus; species Scyliorhinus torazame. The sequence goes on along the minus strand of NC_092723.1, from coordinate 24,851,047 downwards.
CCTTTACGTACTGTCCCTGCAGCAGCATTATCGCCTCCGTATATGAGGGGGCGTCTCTGATAAGAAGGAAAACTTGCGGGCTCACCCGTGTGTTGAGTATTTGAAGCTTTTGACGGTCGGTGACGTCGTCGGTGGAGGATCCGAGGTAAGCTTCGAAGCAGCTTAGCCAGTGCTCGAATGTTTCCATGGCGTCGGCTGCTTGTGCGTCCAGCTCCAGGCGATCAGGCTTGAGTGACAAATTCATCTTAAAAGTTTAGCTTATTAAATTGATGTGCCATCAATTAACACAAGACGAGTAGTGAACAAAACTGTGGCTTTAATAAGCTAACATAAAGCCTCCTGGTCTCTGATCCCGAACTGGGGCAGTGCCGGAGGTCAGCCACCTTTATACTGAGTCCGAGGGGAGGCGGAGCCATCAGGCAGTGGTTTACCACAATACATGTAGTACAGTAAAAGTTTACCACAATGCATATAATATACTAACAGTGGTTTACACAGACAGGTACAGCACGGGATTAGATACTGAGTAAAACTCCCTCTACACTGTTTCCATGAAACACTCCCCAGGACAGGTACAGTACGGTGTCAGATACAGAGTAAAGGTCCCTCTACACTGTCCCCATCAAACACTCCCAGGACAGGTACAATATGCTGGGTCCTGAATGTTACAACCATAAAGATGTGCGGGTGAGGTGGATTGGCCATGTTAAATTGCCCTTAGTGTCCAAAAAGGCTAAGTGAGGTTTACTGGGTTACGGGGATAGGGTAGATATGTGGGCTTGAGTAGGGTGCTCTTTGTAAGGGCCGGTGCAGACTCGATGGGCCGAATGGCCTCCTTCTGCACTGTAAATTCTATGATTCGAAATGTGAAAACAGGACAACACTCAGTTCCAAAATTCCCATCCTTTTTGTCAAATTCTGTTTAGGATGAGTGAGTTTAAGGTCTTCAGTAACAATTGCTTTGCGTTGCTGGTGAGGCAGGAAGATTGGTTGGTCTGTTGTTTAGGTTATGACTGTGCCATTTGCAAAAGAATCTGAAGAATCTCCCATCACATTTGAGATTCTTGGACACAGAGAGAATGTTTCCTCTTGTGGGAGGGGCATAACTAAAGTCCGTCAAGAGAGATGGTCTCCGAGAAACCCAACAGGGAATTGAGACAAAACATCTTCATCCAGTGAGTGGTGAGAATGTGGAACTATACCACGGGGAGTGTTTGAAGCGATTGATGTGTTTCAGGGGAAATGAGACACGCACGTGAGGGAGATGGGAATAGAGGGTTACGATGGTGGATTTAGATGTCATGCAAAGAGTTCGATGCCATCCAGCACAAAGCAGGCCGCGTGATTGGCACCCCATCCACAAACATTCACTCCCTCCATTCCCGACGCACAGTGGCAGCCGTGTGCACCATAGAACATACAGTGCATAACGAGGCCATTCGGCCCATCGAGTCTGCACCGACCCACGTAAGCCCTCACTTCCACCCTATTCCCACAACCCAATAACCCCTCCTAGCCTTTTTGGTCAGGAAGGACAATTTATCCTGGCCAATCCACCTAACCTGCACATCTTTGGACAGTGGGAGGAAACCGGAGCACCCGGAGGAAACCCACACAGACACGGGGAGAATGTGCAGACCCCGCACAGACAGTGACCCAGCGGGGAATTGGGCCCGGGTCCATGGCGCTGTGAAGCCACAGTGCTACCCACTTGTGTTACCGTTCCACCATCTACAAGATGCACTCCCAAACCCCGACCACTACCATCTAAAAGGACAAGGGGAGCAGATGCGTGGGCACAGCACCACCTGGAAGTTCCTCTGCAAGCTACTCATCATCCTGCCTTTGAAATAAATTACCGTTCTTTCAGTGTCACTGGGTCAAAATCCTGCAACTCCCTTCCTAACAGCACTGTGGGTGTACCTACACCTTAGGGGCTGCAACAGTTGAAGAAGGCAGCTCACCACCACCTTCTCAAGGGCCATTAGGGATGGAAAATAGATGCTGACCTTGCCGGCCAAGCCCACATCCCACAAGCAATTAAAAAAAATAATCCATTTGGTACAGTTCAATGGGCAGCACGGTAGCATAGTGGTTAGCACAATTCCTTCACAGTTCCAGGGTCCCAGGTTCGATACCCGTCTTGGTTTTGTCTCTGCACATCCTCCCCGTGTGTGCGTGGGTTTCCACCGGGTGCTCCGGTTTCCTCCCACAGTCCAATGATGTGCAGGTAAGATGGATTGGACATGCTAGATTGCCCTTAGTGTAAAAACTGTCCTTTGTGTTGGTTGGGGTTACTGGGTTATGGGGATGGGTTGGAAGTGTGGGCTTGGGTAGGGTGCTCTTTCCAAGAGCTGGTGCAGACTCGATGGGCCGAATGGCCTCCTTCTGCTCTGTAAATTCTATGATTCTATGAATTCATCACAGCAATTTCAAACTGCACAATGCAATCCCAGCAATTAACACATTACTATCATTCTGCGTTCTTGGTTTGGAATGGGAATACAAATGTTACGCAACACCTATTCATGATGCAATGTCACTTTAATCATGATGTAATAATTCCCAATTCCATAAGCTCACTCCTCCAGTTTGTCTTGCAGTATTATGTCCATCTCAAGTCGTCACTCAATCTCACGCCCTGGGGAGAACTGACCTGAAAGATTCACAAAGCCCTTCCTGCCCTCCACTTCCCTCTCCTGGACCAGACTTTGTCCTTCCATCTCCCACTTTGCTGTTCCCTTCCCCTCCCACACTCCCCCTCACCTCCTCTCCCCCTCACGTTCCCCTCCTCTCCACCTCACTTTCCCCTTCTCTCCCCCTCACTCTCGCCTCCTCACCCACTCACTCTCCCCCCTTTTCCTTTACTCTCCCCCTCGTCCCCCTTTCATCTCTCCCTCACCTCCTCTCCCCCTCACTCTCCATTCACTCTCCTCCTCACTTTCCTCACATCCTCCCTCTATTTACCCTCTCACTCTTCCCTCCTCTTCCTTCACTCCCCTTCCTCTCCATTTTATCTCCAACTGGCTCTCCTCCTCACTCTCCCCCTCCCCCCATAAGGGCAGGGCACCCCCTCACTCTCCCGTCCCCTTCCCCTGCCTCTCCTCACACCCTCACTCTCCCCTCCTCTTCCCCTGCCTCTCCTCACCCCCTCATTCTCCCCTCCTCTTCCCATGCCTCTCCTCACACTCTCACTCTCCCCCTCCCCCCATTAGGGCAGGGCACCCCCTCACTCTCCCCTCCTCTTCCCCTGCCTCTCCTCACACCCTCAGTCTCCCCTCCTCTTCCCCTGCCTCTCCTCACCCCCTCACTTTCCCCTCCTCTTCCCCTGCCTCTCCTCACCCCCTCACTCTCCCCCTCCCCCCATCAGGGCAGGGCACCCCCTCACTCTCCCGTCCCCTTCCCCTGCCTCTTAGTGTAAAAACTGTCCTTTGTGTTGGTTGGGGTTACTGGGTTATGGGGATGGGTTGGAAGTGTGGGCTTGGGTAGGGTGCTCTTTCCACCCCCTCACTCTCCCCTCCCCTTCTCCTGCCTCTCCTTACACCCTCACGCTCCCCTCCTCTTCCTTCTTTCCCCCTCCTCTTCATTTCATCACCTCTCACTCACCTCCTCTCCCACTCACTCACCTCTCACTCTCCCCTCCTTTCCCCGCACTATCCACCTCACTCTCCACCTCACTTTCCTCTTTACTCACCCCCTCACTCTCCCCTCCTCTCCCATGCACTCTCCTCACCCCTCTTGACTCTCCCCTCCTCTTCCTTCACTCCTCCGCTCCGTTTCATCTGCCCCTCACTCCCATCTCCTCTCCCCCTCACTCAACCGCCTCACTCTCCCTTCATCTTCACTCTCCCCCTCACTCTCCCCCTTACTCTCCCCTCATGCTCCCCTCTTTCCATTCCTCTCCCCCTCACTGCCTCCTTCCTTCCTATTCCACCCTTTCCCCCTGCTCCTCCTCTCCTGGCTGAGATGAATACAGAGTCATGTCTGTCGTGTTGGTATCACTGAACTGAGCAGTTTGAGGACTCGATAAATTGCAGGTTCAGATTAATACCTCATTGTTTATACAACGCATTACCGTATTACACAGATTATAGGGACACGGTGAAACAAAGCAGTTCATTGTGAGAGTCTCTCTCTGACTTTCTAATTCCATCCTCTGTTGAGTCGTACAGAGCAATCCCCTGAAATCAGCAGATCACAGCCACACACTGTTTGATGTGCTACAATGAGCCTCAGTATCTGGATCGAGAAAGGAAGATTATCAGCCAGAATTCCCATCCCCCCTGCTCCCAGGAAACTTTCTGGAGGGGGGGTGTTTCTCAGTAGAAGATGTATTTAGTCTCAGCTCTGATAATTCTTCTTCAACGCCCAATCTCTCTGCTTGGGGGGGGGGGGGGGTTGAGAACAAAGGACATTAGGCGCGATTTAACGGGGAAAAAAGAGAGTCTCGGGTCGAGCGCGTTTAGTGGAGTGTTTCCCAGTGCTTGTGGTGGCGAGCACGGCCCCGCTATTCAATGGCATTCTGTTCTTTTTCAAGCCTCAGTGTGGAACGTCCCACCGAGTCTGCTCTCACCTTCATTTCCTACACTGAGGAGCTCTGCTCGTCAGCGCAGGAAGAGATCGAGGCACCATTTTTAATTGGCACCTTGATCGCTCTACCTCCCATCGCAACACCCGGATCCTCCCATTGCCCCAGCATACCAATTGGGGGGTCCTTGAGCCCTCTTCATAAGGGCCCGATCCCCATCATGGGCAAGATGCCACCTTTGCACCGACAGGGATACTGCCAAGGTGCCAGGGACACCTGGACCCTGGCAGTGCCACCCAGGTGGCATTTTTGGGGTGTCCAGGCTGGCAGTGCCAAGGCAGCATCAGCAGTGCCAGGATACCACGCTGCGAAGAGCCCAACCCACTCGGGGGGGGGGCTCCGATCTCCTGGGAGACCCACCCCCCCAATCTTTCCAAATACCCTTCCAATAATGACGGGAGGTATTTCTACCCTCAGCTCACCCAGCGGAAATTGACCATGTTGTCTGAGCATGTTACACCCTTCTCAATTTTACATTCCATCAAAATGATCAAGTCACTATGTGTTTGGACCACTCGGGTGAAAGGTCAGGTAGAGACCTGTGGCTGTTTGAACTGCGCCCGAATGAACTCCACGTCTCTCGGAAGAGAACAAGAGGCAGCAACAGATTTTAACTTAGTGACTCCCAATTAGTTCAAGTTCTTTACCTGTCAGACTCTTGTGATGTCCCCATTTATGACATTCCAACTATGGGCAATACAGAATGTATTTGTTACCAAGGCTCCAATAATCATTTAATCCCACTCCCACTGAACAAACCGTGGTTCCTTAGCAACCATCCTTCCATCAGTGAACAGAAAACCCAGTACAACCATTTGCCAGTCCTTGAACACACAGCTGTGACCCACTGGGATTGGAGACAGTAGTGGATTATGAAAATAATTTTATTAATTAAGTGATAAGTTTTTGTTTAATATTGTGTCCTTGCGCTGAGTTTAGATTCTGAATAAGAAAGGTTAGACAAGGATTGAGTTCCTGTACTGTGGGATCCGTGGCCTGGGTTCTTATTGAAGGGGCCTCTATCTGAATACACAATAAACCATTGAGTCAATACTTTGGCCAGTGTTGAACTGAAGCATACCAAACGTGAGGGGCCCTGTGTTTCTTTCCTAGTCTGTGTTTCTAGACCTGGAGTTGCCAACTCTGGCTGGATATGCTCCAGGAGGTGTTGGTGGAAAGCACGAGTGGGTTATAAGGGAGCACAAGAGAGGTCAAACAAACCAAGGCTTCTATTGAATCCAACGGCAAAGCTCATTTCATACCATCTCCTGCACAAATTTTCAATTCGGGCAGCGTGGTGGTGCAGTGGTTAGCACTGCTGCCTCACGGCGCCGAGGTCCCAGGTTCGATCCCGGCTCTGGGTCATTGTCCGTGTGGAGTTTGCACATGTTTCCCGTGTTTGCGTGGGTTTCGCCCCCACAACCCAAAGATGTGCAGGGCGGGTGGAATGGCCACGCTAAATTGCCCCTTAATTGGGAAAAATGAATTGGGTACTCTAAATTTAAAAAAAAAAAATTGCACATTATTTCATGGAAAACAAAAATCAGCTGGGACTCAGTCCATCTCTACAACTTGCTCCTTTGACCTCTCTGTGTCGCTCAGTGGGCAACCTATGGCACTCACACCTTTTACCCCCTCAAGGCTCAATGTCAATGGGAAAACAGGCAACAGCATTGATGAGCACAGTGCGTATGTGCATTGGTACCGCTGGATGTTTCAGGTCTTCACTCTGCCAAGTAACCATTCAGATCACTGCTCTGATTGGCTTGAAGCTCTGACAGAGCGTCTGTAACGATTATGTCACTCATTTGCTTAAACTATCATTTTAAAAGTCTCTGGATTGCTTTGAGAAATATAGAAAACAGAAGCAGGAGGCCACTCGGCCCCTCGAACCTGCTCCGCAATTCATTATGATCGTGGCTGATCATCCAACTCAGTAACCTGTTCCTGCTTTCCCTCCATATCGTTTGATCCCTTTAGCCCCAAGAGCACTATCTAACCACTCGAAAGCAGACAATGTTTTCGCCTCTATTGCTTTCTGTGGTAGCCACTGTGGTAGTGGGCAGCACGGTAGCATTGTGGAGAGCACAATTGCTTCACAGCTCCAGGGTCCCAGGTTCGATTCCGGCTTGGGTCACTGTCTGTGCGGAGTCTGCACATCCTCCCCGTGTGTGCGTGGGTTTCCTCCGGGTGCTCCGGTTTCCTCCCACAGTCCAAAGATGTGCAGGTTAGGTGGATTGGCCATGATAAATTGCCCTTTGTGTCCAAAATTGCCCTTCGTGTTGGGTGGGGTTGCTGGGTTATGGGGATAGGGTGGAGGTGTTGACCTTGGGGAGGATGCTCTTTCCAAGAGCCGGTGCAGACTCGATGGGCCGATTGGCCTCCTTCTGCACTGTAAATTCTATGATAATAAATCTATGACATCCGCTGGCCTACCACTCTCTGGGTGAAGACATTTCTCCTCATCTCAGTCATAGACTTGTATCCTTCAATACTGTTCTTGTTATGGACTCCACCACCAATGGAAATATCCTTCCTGTATCTACCCTGTCTAGTCCTGTTAAGAATTTTATAATGTGGAAATGCCGGCTTTGGACTGGGGTGAGCACAGTAAGAAGTCTTACAACACCAGGTTAAAGTCCAACAGGTTTGCTTCAAATCGCTAGCTTTCGGAGCACTGCTCCTTCCTCAGGTGAGGAAGGAGCAGTGCTCCGAAAGCTAGTGTTTGAAACAAACCCGTTGGACATTAACCTGGTGTTGTAAGAATTTTATAGGTTTCTATGAGATGCCCCTCATTCTTCTAAACTCCAGCGAATATTATCCTAACCAATTCAATCTCTCCTCACATTGTCCATGTGGAGTTTGCACATTTTGCCTGTGTCTGTGTGGGTCTCATCCCTACAGCCCAAAACGATGTGCAGGGTAAGTAAATTGGCCACGCTAAATTGCCCCTTAATCAGAAAAAAAATAATTGCGTGCTCTAAATTTATATTAAAAAAATGAAATATTCTGGAGGTCCTCTGGTGACCCCTGAACTTTACTCGTCTCGCCTCCACATCCCTGCCATTGGCTTCTCAACATGTTGATCCTTGTGCTGCCCATCAACTGAACTCTTCATTCCTTGATTGGCTGATTCTTGACTGTCAATCAAACAGCTATTTATTCCCCAGCTCCCCGATCTTTTCATCACAAGTTACCAAAGGGTCTCAAATGACATTTTTCTGAGAGACAATGGGCGTGAACTACCGGCTGCATCCTGTCCAAACGGCGGTGCAATACGGCCAGTAGATGCCAGGAGAAGCCTCTTCTGGAATTTACCCAACTCGCCATGCCTCGTGAGACCTAACAGGATCTTGCGAGTTGTCGGGATCTGGGTCCCACAAACCGAGACCTGGCGGAATGGCATTTGGGGGTATCTCCCAGGTGATCGGAGGGCCCAGGGTGGTTGACCTTTGGGAAGGGTGGCACCCTGGCACTGCTAGTGCCACCTGGGCCCCCTGGCATTGCCAGCCTGCCACCTTGGCAGTGCCCAGGTGGCACTGCAAGGTTGGCGGCTGTACTGCCAAGCTGGCTGTGCTCAGGTGACAGGCTGGCATTGTGCCTGCCCCGGAGATCAGGCCCTGGGGTGCCCTGCCCAGGGCAGGAAATGGGGTTGGTTTAGTACAGGGCTAAATAGCTGGCTTTTAAAGCACCAAGGCAGGCCAGCAACACGGTTCAATTCCCGTACCAGCCTCCCCGGACAGGCGGCGGAATGTGGCGACTAGGGGCTTTTCACAGTAACTTCATTTGAAGCCTACTTGTGACAATAAGCGATGTTCATTTTTATTTTTCATTTCAAGTCCGGCCTCAGCGGGGCTTTCCTGGTTGAGCTCCCGGATTGCAACAGAGGTCCTTTCGATAGTGTGGTCTATCTCTGGGCTCTGGGCGTCATATACAATTAGCCTCAGGACACTGCCTCACTCGGAAACACGCTTCAGGAATTAACGTCTGGATTAACTGCTGTACATCCAACAGCTGTACGTGCTGTTTGTTAGCAATGGCCTCGCATCCCCAACAATCCGGGTTCAAAACTGCAGTGGAAAAGAGGATGAGTTGGATGAAATCAGGTTAAATGAGAGGCAAACTATTAATGAGCACTTGATGGGTCAGTTTGTGGAGCCTTTGGAGAAACTACAGTTTAGATTAAATTACATCAGAAATACTCCAGACTGGTCTCCGAAGCAGATGAGAATTTATGTTAGTGCAGTAAACCTCTGGTAATGTATTCATATTTAATACATTCACAGAGGATGTGTCACTGCAGTGACAGGGTTCAAGCAGCTAGATTGTACCTTGGTAGGCTAGTTTACTAATACCTCGCTGGGGACAATGTTAATAGGACACAAGAGGGCTGCTTGTTAGGGAAACCATCACCACAAAAGCAGAACGTCATAAAAAAAGACCTTGCACATTCTTAGTAAAAATGTTATGAAATCTGGAATCCCACATTTAAAAATGTAACCCTGCCAAAGCTGTCCACATGAGGATAGTGAACCGTGGGATTGGTACAATTAAGCGACAGTCAGAATGCTGCTATTGCATAGCTCCAAGAACTGCCAGGGGCATTCGGAGCGTTGCTGTGGCATCGCTGCCAGGTCAACCCAGCAGGAAGAGGTGCCGGGACCAGCAGATGTCATTTGAAGCAAAGATTTTTGAAAATCTTTTAATCCTGGGTCCGGAGCAAGATGAGTGCGAGTGCTTCTCGGGACTCCACAAGGAAAGAGTAGACCTCCGCTGCGCCAGGCTTCACCCACTATCCGCCCATGAAACCCTCTTGAAACACTGTACTCACAATGAAGTGCTCACTGGGGCCAATTTGCTCAGGTGGCTGGAGAGTGATGCTGAATAATGTAGAGTAAAGGGTTAACATCAGGAGCCCCTGATACTGATGACACATGGTTAAGTAACTGAGAATTGGCGGGAAGCAAGAAGTAGAAACTGGTGTACAGCACTGAGATGTGCCTATATATCTGTGAATTTTTTTTTTTACAAATAAAAGCTAACAGTATTATTCTTAGGGTAAAACATTGTCCAGCTGGAGAACACCTTCAGGCTTGCATGAGAAGGAACTGAAGAAACGGGTCAGTACTTTGATTTATGTTGTAGGAGCCACAGCTGATGATATTGCAAGACAAAGCGTCAATGAGACTTCAAGCTCATATGAAATCCTCAAGCATTCGATTTGTGCTTCCATGTTCAAACTTGACCAATGAGCGAGCAAAATTTAATAAGAGGAAACAGAAACTGGGGGAATCCATGGAATAATTCATAAATGACCGGTACAGACCCACGGAGAATTGTGACTATGGGATCCTCAGAATTGATACGTGACCATGCAGTAATGTCTTGGATGAAACGCTCTTAAATGTTTTACAAATAAGGGAAGGCGTAACTCTCACAAAGGCCATGCAAATAGCATGACACACTGGGCTTAGGAAGCGAAGTGGTTGTTCATGTGAAAATAATGTCGCTTGAGAAATAAACTGTGAAGCCATTCAATATGTCGGACAAAAAAGAGAAATTGCAATGAAGCAAAACACCGCAAGAAGTGGGAGAGCCACAGAAACAACAAATAACCTTCTTGGGAAAAGTAAACAACGTAGAAAATAATTATTGGAGCATTGAACTACAAGTTCTTGGTCACCCTATGGAATTCAATCTAAATACTGGCTCAGGAGTTTCAGTATTATCTGATGAACTAAAGTAGCTCAAATGAATCACATTACAGCTATCCTCCATCCAGTTGGAAGGTCCAGGAGGGACAGTATTAAAAGTAATAGACCAGCATGTGGCAAGGTTAATTGGATTGGATTGGATTTGTTTATTGTCACGTGTACCGAGATACAGTGAAAAGTATTTTTCTGCGAGCAGCTCAACAGATCATTAAGTACATGAGAAGAAAAGGGAATAAAAGAAAATACATAATAGGGCAACACAAGGTATACAATGTAACTACATAAGCACTGGCATCGGATGAAGCATACAGGGGTGTAATGTTGATGAGCTCAGTCCATAAGAGGGTCATTTAGGAGTCTGGTGACAGTGGGGAAGAAGCTGTTTTTGAGTCTGTTCGTGCGTGTTCTCAGACTTCTGTATCTCCTGCCCGATGGAAGAAGTTGGAAGAGTGAAGTAAGCCGGGTGGGAGGGATCTTTGATTATGCTGCCCGCTTTCTCCAGGCAGCGGGAGGTGTAGATGGAGTCAATGGATGTGAGGCAGGTTCGTGTGATGGACTGGACGGTGTTCACGACTCTCTGAAGTTTCTTGCAGTCCTGGGCCGAGCAGTTGCCATACCAGGCTGTGATGCAGCCAGATAGGATGCTTTCTATGGTGCATCTGTAAAAGTTGGTAAGAGTCAATGTGGACATGCTGAATTTCCTTAGTTTCCTGAGGAAGTATAGGCGCTGTTGTGCTTTCTTGGTGGTAGCGTCGACGTGGGTGGACCAGGACAGATTTTTGGAGATGTTCACCCCTAGGAATTTGAAACTGCTAACCATCTCCACCTCGGCCCCGTTGGTGCTGATAGGGGTGTGTACAGTACAAGTCAAGATTCGAGAATCAAGAAATTGGGGAACCCCGATATGTGATTTTTTAAAAAACAGGAGCCATCATTACTGAACAGAAGAGCATGTTTGCAGCTGAGGAACATTTACAATGTTGAGGAAATTGCTGACGAGCAGGCTAGTAATGCTTTCAGGAATTAATTTAAATCCCTTTTTCAGGCTGAAGAAAGTTAAAAACAGGATACCACAGAGACCTAAGAGTGGATGCTAAGTCTATATGGCTCCTCACAATGAGCAAGGTTCCTCACCCACTCTGAGACAAAGTCAAGAATGGGATTGAGGAGCTACAACAAGGGGTCAGCTCTCCAGTAACCATAGTGACAAAGTGCCATTCTGGAATGGTCACAGCACCAAAGTCTGATGGTTCAATTAGAATCTGTGTCGATTTGACTCAAGTAAGCAAATCAGTAGAGCGCAAGATCCACCCCATGGCATCAGTGAATGAAAGTCTCACCAAATTGGCAAAAACGACCCTCTTCACAAAATGGTCATTCCCACCAGAGGCAGGCGTGAAACCATTTTGTGTCCCGTTAATGCGACGCGGATGAAAGTCCGACTGGACGCCCCCCCCCCCCCCCCCCCCCCCCCCGCCCAACTGTCCACATCGCCAGTGGGGTTTCACGCCGGTCCAGACATGTCTAGGTCAACGTGGCGTGCAAAATTCGGACTTAGCTGCGAGAAGCCGTGGGGCAGCTCGTGGGGATGGGAAGGTAAGGTGGAGGCCCCAAGGAACTGGAATCTGGAACACAGCAGGCAGCAGTGGGTGAGTGGAGTTTGAGTGACGTGGGTCTTTTGACTTCAGGCACTTCTAGGAGACCTTCCCCTTCCGTGGTGGGTAAGGTGATGTCCCAGTGCCATTTAAAGATGGTGCCTAGATACGATGGCGGGGGTAAGACTTCCAGCCCACCCCACCGCGCAAAATGTCAAAACCCGATAGCATGGTTAATTAAGCCAGAGTCATGTGACATGACGCCAATTCCCACCGGCCTTCGCTGCGGGAAACTCTCCGTGATCCGTCCCCACCACGTGACTTAGTCCTGGAATGGAAAATTCCACCACTCACAGCCAAGTTCATAAATTCAACTTCAGACACCGAGTATGAGGTGTTTAATAAACTACAGCCTCGGGAGAGTGTGTGGATACAAAATCAACTGAAAGGCAGCATTGTAATAGAAAGAGCTCCACAGAGTCAGACCAGGGAAATATCAGGTGGATCCGAGGAGTGCTGATATAATTGAGAAGGAAGCAAATGGAACCTTGGATGTACTAAAGTGTACAGCCCCACCCAAGGTGGAGACAACCTGACCACTATGATGCAAGGTTAAGTAACTGAGAATTTGTGGGAAGCAAGCAGAAGCTGGTGTGTAGAACTGAGATGTACACTGAGATATCTGTGAATAAACAGACATGATTTTTCACAAGTAACAGTCCACATTCGTGTTCTTAGGGTAGCAGACATCTCCTAAAGAAAACCATCCAAGACCCAGCTCGGTGGCTCAGTGGTTAGCACTGCTGCCTCACAGCACCAGTGACCCGGGTTCAATTCCAGCCTTGGTGACCGTCTGTGTGGAGTTTGCACTTTCTCTCCGTGTCTGCATTGGCAGGGGGCAGTACTGAGGGCGTATTGCATTGACAGGGGCATTACTCAGGGAGTGCTGCTTTATCAGCGGGCACAGAGGGAGTGCTGCACTGTCAGAGAGTCAATACTGACAGAATGCTGCACTGACAGAGGGTCAGTACTGAGGGAATACCACACTGTCAGAGGGTCAGTACTGAGGAAGTGCTGCACTGTCAGAGGGTCAATACTGACAGAATGCTGCACTGACAGAGGGTCAGTACTGAGGGAGTGCTGCACTGTCAGAGGGTCAGTACTGAGGGAGTGCTGCACTGTCAGAGGGTCAGTACTGAGGGAGTGCTGCACTGTCAGAGGGTCAGTACTGGGGAAGTGCTGCACTGTCGGAGGGTCAGTAATGAGGGAGCGCTGCACTGTCAGAGGGTCAGTACTGGGGAAGTGCTGCACTGTCAGAGGGTCAGTACTGGGGAAGTGCTGCACTGTCGGAGGGTCAGTAATGAGGGAGCTCTGCGCTGTCAGAGGGGTAATACTGAGGGAGCTCTGCACTATCAGAGGGGTAATACTGAGGGAGGTCTGCACTGTCAATGCTGATGTCCTTTGGATGAAATTTTGAACCAGGGCACAGTCTGCCCTCTCAATTGGAAATAAAGGATCCTACAGCGCTATTTTGAAGAAGAGCATAACAGTTCTCCCCAGTTTTCTGAGCCCAATGTTTAACCCCGAACCAATATCCCTAAAACAGATGATCTACACAAGAAATAGGGGCAGGAATCGAGATTATCCCTCCTTGAATTTTCTCCGCCATTCGATTGTTGAGCTCATTCTACTAAACTCCAGAGAATGAAGACTCACAAATTATCCGTCCTCACTGGTAGCGGTAGTGGGGCGGATTAGTAACAGAGAATGCCTGCCAACATCCCTTTGTGTCCTCCCCACAGCTCATCTTCCCACCTAGCTTGATATCATCAGCAGACTTAAATACGTTGCTCTATGTCTCTTCGTCCAAGTCACTAATACAGATTGTAAATTGCTGAGTCACCAGTACTGATAATTGTGACACTCACTCGTCATTGCCTGCCAACTTGAAACAACCCTGTTTATACCTACTCTCTGCTTTCTATTGGTTTACTATCCATGCTAATAAATTATCCCAACTCTATGAGCTTATCTTGCCCACCTTTTGTGTGGCATCTTATCAAATGGCCTTTTGCCAGAATCATTTTTTGGAGTGTTCCAATTACTTGTATTCCAATTGCGCCATGATCTCAGCAGGGAGCAAGGCACAGGGATTGAACCCATCTTGCTGGCATTATTTGTTTTCCCTTGGATTTATCATGGAATCCCTACAGTGCAGAAGGAGGCCATTCGGCCCATCCAGTCTGCACCAACCCTTCGAATGAGCATTGTAACCATGCTCACTTTCCACTATTCCGGTAACCCCATAACTTGACCTGTACATCCCTGGACACTAAGGGGCAATTTATCATGGCCAATCCACCTAATCTGCACATCTTTGGACTGTGGGAGGAAACCGGAGCACCCAGAGGCACTCCCTCAGTACTGACCCTCTGACAGTGCAGCATTCCCCAGTACTGACCATCTGACAGTGCAGCACTCCCTCAGTACTGACCCTCTGACAGTGCAGCATTCCCCAGTACTGACCATCTGACAGTGCAGCACTCCCTCAGTACTGACCCTCTGACAGTGCAGCACTCCTTTAGTACTGACCCTCTGACAGTGCAGCATTCCCCAGTACTGACCATGTGACAGTGCAGCACTCCCTCAGTACTGACCCTCTGACAGTGCAGCACTCCTTCAGTACTGACCCTCTGAGAGTGCAGCACTCCCTCAGTACTGACCCTCTGACAGTGCAGCACTCCCTCAGGACTGACCCTCTGACAGTGCAGCTTTCCCTCAGTAATGACCCTCTGACAGTGCAGCACTCCCTCAGTACTGACCCTCTGACAGTGCTGCACTCCCTCAGTACTGACCCTCTGACAGTGCAGCATTCCCTTAGTACTGACCCTCTGACAGTGCAGCTTTCCCTCAGTAATGACCCTCTGACAGTGCAGCACTCCCTCAGTACTGACCCTCTGACAGTGCTGCACTCCCTCAGTACTGACCCTCTAACAGTGCAGCACTCTCTCAGTACTGACCCTCTGACAGTGCAGCACTCCCTCAGTACTGACCCTCTGACAGTGCAGCACTGCCTCAGTACTGACTCTCTGACAGTGCAGCACTCCCTCAGTACTGACCATCTGACAGTGCAGCACTCCCTCAGTACTGTCCCTCTGACAGTGCAGCACTCCCTCAGTACTGACCCTCTGACAGTGCAGCACTGCCTCAGTACTGTCCCTCTGACAGTGCTGCACTTCCTCAGTACTGTCCCTCTGAAAGTGCTGCACTCCCTCAGTACTGACCCTCTGACAGTGCAGCACTCCCTCAGTACTGTCCCTCTGACAGTGCAGCACTCCCTCAGTACTGACCCTCTGACAGTGCAGCACTGCCTCAGTACTGTCCCTCTGACAGTGCAGCACTCCCTCAGTACTGCCAATCTAACAGTGCAGCTTTCCCTCAGTACTGACCATCTGACAGTGCAGCACTCCCTCAGTACTGTCCCTCTGACAGTGCAGCACTCCCTCAGTACTGTCCCTCTGACAGTGCAGCACTCCCTCAGTACTGACCCTCTGACAGTGCAGCACTCCCTCAGTACTGTCCCTCTGACAGTGCTGCACTTCCTCAGTACTGACCCTCTAACAGTGCAGCACTCCCTCAGTACTGACAATCTAACAGTGCAGCTTTCCCTCAGTACTGACCCTCTGACAGTGCAGCATTCCCCAGTGCTGACCATCTGACAGTGCAGCACTCCCTCAGTACTGACCCTCTGACAGTGCAGCACTCCCTCAGTACTGACCCTCTGACAGTGCAGCATTCCCCAGTCCTGGCCCTCTGACAATGCAGCGCTCCCTCAGTAATGACCCTCTGACAATGCAGCACTCCCTCAGTACTGCCTCTCAAAAGGTGCATTGCTCCCTCAGCTCTTCGCTTCTGACACTCTCCCTCTACACTGAGAGTGTCAGCCTCGGTTAGGAGTGTAAGTTTAGAATTCGAATGCGAATTTCTTTGGATTACCAGTAATCTTAAACCCTTCACCATTTTGAAAGCTTCACACCAAACCTAAAGGGCCTTATCCCCTCAGCCCACTTTCACACTCTGCTGTTAATTGCAGAAGGAATCCTGGGGAAGAGTTTGGGAGAGGGGGGTTCAGGCGAGTTGTGGAGAGTGGGGGAGGGAGTTTGTTGGTGAGTATATGAGTGGAAGAACTTTGACAATTGCAGGTGACGTGTGCACAGAATATCTGTGGTGTGTGGCGGGATGGGGGTGGGGGGCGGGGGGCTGCATATCGGTCCGCAGTCTGGTCAAACCGGTTCAAGTCTTACCCTCGCCATGTCGGACACATCCTCCGTACGTTCGCCCTGGTGTATTGGGCAACTGGTTGGAGTCACAAAGCCAAGAGACCGCCTGTGTAAGGCCCGGGGCAGTGATTGGCAAATGGGTTAGATGCGGCTCTTCAATCTTCCGGATGTGGAGTTGGTTGACAGGAGGTAAACTGGTGACAGGCACCCTGGGAGATATTTGGCCCTTTTGCCCAAGTTCTGAGCTCCTTAAAAACCTGTATTCTCTCTCAACAATAAAACCTCTTTGCTGAGAGTGAGTCAAGGCTGAAATCTGATCTTTGGTCCTCCAAATGAATCCTGAACATCGTTCTCATGTATTCTATGGCGATAATAATAACTGGTCTGTGAATGTATCAGAGTGTTCAGGCTGGTAGTTTAATTAATGTTTTTACCATCCACTTTGACAATGAACCACACAGAATGCAGAGTACTTCTTCAGCCATTATTCTCCACCAGAGCATGGACTCTCGGAATCCATGGAGAAAGTGCAACTGAGTTCCTTGTTCCTCATCCTGTGACTTACTGCTGGAAACTACATCGATCCGGCTTCAGATGTGATGCTCCCGCAGTCTAATAGCTGACCGGCGCTCTCAGTACAGTTCACACAGGAAGGACATAGGAGGTTAGAGATTCTGTGGCGTGGAGGGCGGGTGGGGGCCCCAGTGGTCCTGCCACTGCATGCCAACCAGTGTTGGTACCTTGGGGAGGGAGAAGTCTTGTTGCTGGCCCCTAAGTGGCTGGAGTGCTGACTGTGATGGTGAAGCACGTCTCACGGCATTTTCTCTCTTCAAACAGCAGCAGTTGGGGAATAAGCAGCTCGCCTTCCAGCAGCAGTTTCTTCAAATGCAACAGCTTCAACAGCAGCATCTTCTAAACCTCCAGCGACAGGGACTGGTGACACTGCAGCCCGGGCAGCCCACAGTACCACTACAAACACTGGCACAAGGTAAGCAGGAGCCAGGCACGGGACCTAATTATCAACTTTTACCTTGACCAGTTCACAGGTGATCCTGAGGCCTCGAGTTGCAGGAACAGCTCGCAATCAATTCCTTCAAAACAGATTGGACTGCAAAGTGTTTTGGCTGAGGGGATTTTTCAGGATGTTTCCTGTCAAATATTGGCACACGGAGGCTGAGAAAGTGGGCTCCATCATCCCTCTGGTGCTGGCGCCTTGGAAGCCTTGAAGAGGAATAATGCTCGCCAGAGTGTTTCCTGGTACCCGTGCATTCCTGCGATGTGCCAAGATTGACAGTCCGTTTGTTAGAGCTGGAATGCTGTGTATGCATCAGAACCATGCAGAGTAGGCAGATCGTGATATCAGTTGGCCTCTTCAGCTGATTTGATCCACATTCTGTCACTTTAGATGGTGTATGTTCATGCCCCTACCCATTCACTGACACATTCAGATGTACCTGGGTCTCCGACTAATCGCAGAAAATGCAGAAAACACTTTGTTAGTCAGCTAGCGTCTGTGTTAACGTTTCAGGTCTGTGACCTCCTCTCCTGCCCGCCGCTCCCTTTGGTTTGCCATTCCTTGTAGTTACACCCTCCACAGACAATTAGCAGGACCTTCTGTGCAGTGAGTGCAGCTCCCCTTGAAGAGGGACAGATTGCCTTTAAGAAGTGCAGACTAGAAGAAACATATTTTAGCCGCACATGCTGCTGGTCCTCCTGTTGAGTGTGCTGCCAGTCAGGAGCATATTTGGTTCTGGGTTGCCTGCTGAAATCATTTGAAATAAAGAGAGTACTCCAATGCCACCCCCCCCCCCCCCGCCCCCACCCCCCCCCCCCCCCCCCCCCGCCTCCAGAGTCTCAGCACCATTAATCCCACATTTCATGACTTGGTTGTCTATTCCCAGCATGTTTGTTATTCCTGTACCTTGCTTTTCTATCACTATTCGGGTCATAGCTGCTTCATACACCTACATTGAGAGTGAGGTCTCCAACTGAAGGTTGCTCAGCAAACAGATATTCGACTTGCTGGGTGACTGTGGGGTAAATATTGACGAGGACCCCAAGGGAACTCCCCTGCGTATCTCCAAATAGTGCTGTGGGATCAGGAAAATCCACATGAACGGGCAGTGGTTAGCATTGCCTCCTACGGTGCTGAGAGCCCAGGTTTGATCCCGGCCCCGGGTCACTGTCCGTGTGGAGTTTGCACATTCTCCCCGTGTCTGCGTGGGTTTCACCCCCACTACCCAAAGATGTGCAGGATAGGTGTATTGGCCATGCTAAATTGCCCCTTAATTGAAAAAAATAATTGGGTACTTTAAATTTACATTAAAAAAAAAAATCCACATGAACATTCAGTATAAAGGTGAACAATGATGGTCTGAATAAACAGCTATTTCCACAATGCAGCACTGTAATCGAGGGCCTGGACAAATCATCCAGAGAATTTGAGTCAAATCCCATTTGAGAATTTGAATTTAGTTGAAAAGGAACTGAACTATAAATACATGTCTTTCTTTTGAAAAGAAAATTAGAAATTAAAACCAGGTCTCAGCACAAGGGACCATAATAATCTTTATTAGTGCCACAAGTTGGCTTACATTAACACTGCAATGAAGTTACTGTGAAAATCCCCTAGTCTCCACACTCTGGCGCCTATTCGGGTACACGGAGGGAGAATTCAGAATGTCTAATTCACCAAACAAGCACGTCTTTCGGAACTTGTGGGAGGAAACCGGAGCACCCGGAGGAAACCCACGCAAACACGGGCAGACCCGTGCAGGCCCCGCACAGATAGTGACCCAAGCCGGGACTCGAACCTGGGACCCTGGAGCTGTGAAGCAACTGTGCTAACCACTGTGCCAGTGTGCTGCCCCTGTCACTGATGTCCTTACCTGGTCTGGGCCCCTATGTGACTCCAATCTCTGTCCAACGTGCTTAACTCTTAACCATCCTGTGAGGTGACCTCATAACCCCCTAGACAAGCCGGGGACGGGAAACAAATGTCAGCCTTGTCAGTATTGACCGCATAGGGCGAATAATGAGGAAGAAATAATGAGGATTACTTTGAAGCCGAGTCGTGGTGGGGGTGGGGCCAGAAAATGCAACGAGTCGTTCAAATGTCCATTGACTTTGGTGGGACTGGAAAATGCCGGCGGCAGGATGGGCAGTAATATCCGCCCATGGCTTCTCAATTTATAAAGAAACCCATATCTTCTCACCCTGACTCTTTGTCAAAGAGCAAAGCACGGTTCATCAGGATTTGGGAATGACAGCAATTAACCCACATTCCCATGCTTCTAATTTCCACTCTAAGCTCTATTGCTTTAATGATTTCTCTTTATATGTTAAGTTAGACAGTGCATGTATCCCCAAATGCATCTTGCCACCACTACTTCTCATTCAATCAAAGGCTGCAGTGATGGGTTAGGCTCGGAGCCTGAGGCTAAAGTCTTAAGAACGCAAAAAAACCCGTCAGATAGGATTTATTTCCACTGTTGTGATCTAATTAAAATATGTCCCCATCTCAATATTTTGAAAACAATTACTGATTATTTATATCCGCACTAGAAAAGTCACAATTAATGATTTTGATACAACTGGAAACTAACGACTAATAGGAGACCCAACCTTTAGATTTAATAAGTACCACCGATCTTGCATTGGTTACTCTCAGTAAGTCAGTAAGTGCTGTGCCTCTAATTAGTGTCACATAGAGATACTGAACCAGTTCAGCCACTGTCACAACTCAACTAATAGCCAGATCCCTCATAACTCATCGCTAATTACTCAATTCTAATTCTCAGAAAGAACACTTAAACTCGTTCCCTCTCAACAGTCGTTTAAAAGCTTCACTGCATTTGGATTCCCAGTTGCTCAAACAAGGAATGCATAGTGCGTTAGTGAGCCACGGAATACCGGATTCAATTCCCAATCGGAGTTGCCAACCCTCCTGGATTATCCCAGAGTCCCCAGAAATGAAAGATTCATCTGGACACTGCAGTGAAACAAATGTGTCCCTTTTCCTTCTCTGTGAACACTTATATAACATTATTTATTGGAGGTGGGGAAAGGATGTCTGATCAGCCAAAGTGGTAGGAGGTTGGAAATCATGTGATCAAATCCCCACAAACACATCCAACCTGAGATTGTGACCCTGATGCATACTTTTTGGTGAGTTAGCTAACCCTGGCTAAAATAGTATCAAAATACTCAGCAGGTCTGCCAGCATCTGCGGAGGGAGAAACAGAGCTTTAGGTCGATGACCTTCCATCGAAACTGGCAAAATGGTATTTGACATTTGATATCTCTGATTGGGGTAGAGTTCGAAATGAACTCTGAATGAATTTTAACTCTAAATAAATTCTAAATGAATTTAGAGCTTCTAAATGTGAGGAAGTTTGTTCAATGCTCAATGTCTAACCTCCCAAGTGTAAAATGCCAAGCTGAGTAAGCAAAGGGTGGCTGCCATTCATAGAACTGTATCCAAAACGGAGTCAGATCATTTAGCTCTTGAGGGGGAAATGGCCATCACACTGAGAGAAAATAATGATTGTTCAAGGCCCCAGCAAAGAGCAGCAGACAATCTCCGGCCGTGTCCTGCCTGGTGCAGATCCCGCTACATCACGAGAACTTCAGGAGAGGTCCGAAACGGGATTTGCACCAGACGCCAAACAGTTTCCGATGCTCCCGGGCTCTACCAGCAGATATAATCTGGTTCATACCTCGCTGAGTGTGATCTGATTAGCATGGGCGTCACAGTAGCACAGTGGTTAGCACTGTTGTTTCACGGTGCCAGGGGCCAGGGTTCGCTTCCCAGCTTGGGTCACTTTCTGTGCGGAGTCAGCACGTTTTCCCAGTGTCTGCGTGGGTTTCCTCCGGGTGCTTCGGTTTCCTCCCACCAGTCCTGAAATCCGTGCTTGTTAGGCACATTGGACATTCTGGATTCTTCTTCAGTGTACCCAAACAGGCGCCAGAGTGTGGCGACTAGGGGATTTTCACAGTAACTTCATTGCAGTGTTAATGGAAGCCTACTTGTGACACCAATAAAGGTTATATTATTCGGTGAGATCTTTGATTTGACCTTCACAGTGGGAATTATGATCACTTCGGAGATGGCCAGACCTCTGATAGGACTAGTTTTCAAATCTTTCCCTACCTCTGTAATTTCTTCCAACCCCACAACCCTCTGAGCTCTTTCATTCTTCCAATTCTGACCCTCTTGCACATCCTTACTTTCCACCTTTCCTCCATTGACTGCCGTGCATTGCTCTGCCCAGGCCCTGATTTCTGGGATTCCCTCCCTGAACCTCTCTGATTCTCCCTCTCTCCCCTCCTTTAAGACACTCGTTAAAACCAACCCTTTTGAACAAGCGTTTGGTTTTCATTTCTGTGGCTCATTGTTTGATAACACTCCTGGATATTTTGGACATTTCACTACATGAAAGGCACTATCGAAAGGGAAGTTGTTGTCATCAATGATTTTCAGCTGACTCTGACTGTCTTATCATTCACAGCAATGTGTCCGGCAGATCTTCAGCAGCTGTGGAAAGAAGTGACCAGTATGCAAAGCATGGAGGACCCACAGAAGAGTGAAAGCCTCGATCTCTCAACCAGCAGCTCCACCTCTACCTCCTTCCTATCCGCCAAGAGTTCACCTTCATTATCCCACCATCCTTTGTTGAATGGGCAAAACTCCATTCACACTCCAAAGAGAGAAAGGTACGCACCAACCACAGGGGATGGGCGACTTGGGAATAAACACCTCTCAGGATTAGCAACATGTAACTTTTCAATCATTCTTGTACAGCTGTGGTTTCTGAGGGACATAGCATCAGAAGGAGGCCACCCAGTCACTTGAGCCTGACCCAGCAATCAAACAGGGTGATGGCTGATCTGTATGTCCATTCCATTTACCTCCCTCTGGTCCACTTCCCTGTCACCATCGCCCACCCAAACTCTGTCCATTTTAATCTTGAAAATTTGAGACACTGAGAGACTTCTGGCCATCATCAGCGACGGGGCATTGGCGCTGATGTCTAAATGACCATGTTCTCTGCTGCTGCCTCAGTATTCCACCCAGGCTGAATATTCATTGATTTTATACATCGGTGGAAGGGAAATTCAGTTCGGATTTTAAGCTGCCGGCATATCGCGACAGAATGTGGCTTTTGATCTTCAGGCGCAGGTCGTGTTCCTGCTGTTGCTGTTCCGTGAGCTGGTCACACTGAGTTTACCACGCGAAGTAACCTCACTAAACCTGCCGCCACAGCTGGAACAGCCACACACCTGCAACAATGGAGAATTAAGGACTTTAGTCCTAGTGAGGGAGCAACCACATGCGTGGAGACCCTTCTGCTATAGATGGTATATGGGAAGAAAAATCACCAAAGAATTACAATGGATCTACAGCACAGTAAAAAGACCATTCTGTACAACCGGTGGTGTTCCTGCTCCAGTCCACCCTCCTCCTATCTTTCCTCGTATAAATCTACCGATGTCACCCTCTATTCACTTCTCCCTCAAATGCTGGTCTAGCTTTCCCCTAAATGCACCAGTCTCAGAATTAGAATTAAACTCACCAGAGATACACCGGAAGGCTATCAACATCTGTAAACAGGTTAAAATCCAATAGGTTTGTTTCGAATCACTAGCTTTCCTGAGCGTAGCTCCTTCCTCACCTGAGGAAGAATCGTGCAGATGTGAGGAGACAAGAAATTCATAAGGACCTCTGCGGAGCCCAAGCGAAGGAGGGAGAAGATTGCAGAGGGGCAAGCGTTGGAGGGCGGAGGGACGGGGGTGAATTTCCTGAGGTGAAAAAAAAACGATAATGTTCCCCCGGCCCAATTAAACTCTTTGAGGGAATCGTTTTATGAAGCTGCTGAGGTCCAACTGACTTTGTAGAAACCTGATTGGCATGGCAGTGTCCTGGGATGCCTGTTTCAAGGATACCAAAATGACAGCTGTCTGGACATTGGGAACCTTGTCTTCTCCATTTCCAGCACTTTACTGCGCTGTTCCTGTCCGACAAAGGACGGCAGATGTACAAGAAGGCAGCTTACCATCACCTTCTCAAGGGCAATTGTAGATGGACAATGAATGTTGGCCTAGCCAGCAACACCCAAAACATATGAACAAATGAAAAAAGAGGTTGAAATCATATCCATAATTATTGAAACTTTTTATGTGGCTCTTTGAACACCTGGAGTCCACATGTTCTCCCCGTGCTCCGGTTTCCTCCCACAAGTCCCAAAAGACAGGCTTGTTAGGTGAATTGGACATTCTGAATTCTCCCTCCGTGTACACGAACAGGCGCCGGATTGTGGCGACTAGGGGATTTTCACAGTAACTTCACTGCAGTGTTAATGTAAGCCTACTTGTGACGCTAATAAAGATTATTACTATTATTATTATTATTAAGGTATGTCTGACACAGCCCATAATGGCAGAGAAATTGGACACTCTATCAGTAAAGCCATTTGTCCAATGTCTCATTCTGAATCCTTTTCTGACAGTGTGATGTGAAAGTTAGCACTTTGTTTTCCCTATTGTTTGGGCAATAGTGACTAACCTGGACTCTGCTCTATTCTTTCCTAGCTTGTCACATGAAGAAGCCACAGGTGTTCACCCCTTGTTTGGACATGGAGAATGCAAATGGCCGGGTTGTGAAGCTCTCTGTGATGATGTAGGACAGTTTCTAAAGTAAGAATGGCTGGGGGTGGGGGAGGTGGGGGGTGGGGGGGGGGGGTCACTGAACTTCTGCCATCAGTCAAGTCTACCCTCTATCCCTTCCTCCGTGACTCTTCCTCCTCCCACTATTTTGAAGAATTGTGAATGACGGTTTGGGCTGCGACAGCTCAATTTTGGCATCGACAAACATGTCCAAAATAGAAAACAGACACTAAAACCTTTCTTCCCTCCTCTGTCTCTCAGGACACCAAAGTTCAAACTATAGTCCCACCCCAGTGACCCCCCACCCTCTCCTACTTCTGGTTCAGTCCTTGAATTGTTAGGTCACAATCCGACTTAACCCACCTCCCGCCCCTTACAGTCTCTCCGAGCTTCTTGCACACATATTCTCTGCACTCCCAACTTGTTCCTACAATTGGAGCCTCATCTTAAACAGCTGAGCTAGAATTTTAACGTTTTACTCCCATTCTCTGTGTCCCGCAACACCAGAGGTAATGGTTTTCCTCTATCGTTTTCCCTTAGCTAATACTTTAAATGCCTTAAACACCTCAAATAGGTCAACCCATTAAGCTCCCAAAGTCTACAGAATGCCTCGGTCCGTTTGGTTAACGTGTGGACGTAATTCAAAACCGTCGAGAAATAGCGTTGGGAAGAATTCAATTTTGCCATCAGCCGTAATAGTTCAGTTGGGAGATCGTGAGACTGAAGATCTCAAGATCCCTGGTTCAATCCTGGGTTTTGGCATATAGCCACACGCTGGCTTTCCTCGCTGACTGCGAAACTGCATTGTGTTTTGTGCCCTGTTTCTGTAGTGTGCTGGCTACCATGGGCTGGAATCTCCGGCCCCCCACACGTGTTTCTTGGCGGCGCATCATTCGCCGGCGGGGTGATTCTACATTCCTGCCGCTTGTCAATGGAATTTCCCATTGAAGCCACCCCAATCCGCCGGGAAACCCGCTGGTGGGGGTGCGCTGCCAGCGGGAAAAGAGAATCCCAACCACCGAGAATTCCGGCCCATGGTTGATTTGCACGCAAAAGGCCCTTGGTCCAAAACCGGGAAGGAACATTGTCAAAATCCATTCATTTAACTGTGAGGAAAGGTTAAAAGTCTAGCCTATGCAATGTATCCTCATAATTTAACCCTCTTAGACCCAAGGAAATATTTTAATCTCAAACTTGAAGAGGAATGGTTAAACTGGAAAGTTGTGAGCTGTCGTTGCATTACTTTAGGGAGAGAGCTTGCAATAGCTCTGGGTCTCTTTTATTTGTTATTTTTATTTATTAATTTTCAGCCAGTGGCCAACATTTTTTGCCCTTGAGAAACTGATAGTGAGCTTCCTTCTTGAACTGCTGCTATCCATGAGCTGTTGGGGAGGGAATTCCAACATTTTGACCCAGCAACAGTTAAGAAACAATGATAGATTTCCAAGTCAGGATGGTGTGTGACTTGTTGGGGGATTTCCAGGTGGGGTTCCCATGTATCTGCTGCCCTTGTCCTTCTAGATTGGTCGCAGGTTTGGAAGCTTCTGCCTGATTTGATTTTGATTTGATTTGATTTATTGTCACATGTACTGAAGTACAGTGAAAAGTATTTTTCTACGGCCAACAGAGAACATTGACAAATGGTACATCGACAAACAGTGATTGGTTCCAGTGCGGAACAAGGGGCCAAACAAAGCAAATACATGAGCAAGAGCAGCATAGGGCGTTGTGAATAGTGTTCTTACAGGGAACAGATCAGTCCGAGGGGAGTCGTTGAGGAGTCTTGTAGCTGTGGGTAAGAAGCTGTTCCTATGTCTGGATGTGCGGGTCTTCAGACTTCTGTACCTTCTGCCTGATGGAAGGGTCTGGAAGAAGGCAATGCCTGGGTGAGAGGGGTCTCTGATAATGCTCTCTGTCTTCCTGAGGCAGTGGGAGGTGTAGACAGAATCAATGTGGGGGTGGTAAGCTTGTGTGATGCGTTGGGCTGAGATCACCACAGTCTGCAGTTTCTTGCGATCTTGGACCGAGCAGTCGCCATACCAGGCTGTGATGCAACCGGATAGGATGCTCTCTATCGCGCATCTGTGGAAGTTTGTGAGAGTCGATGCAGACATGCCCAATTTCTTTAGCTTCCATAGGAAGTAGACACGTTTTTGGGATTTCTTGACTGTTGCATCATCGTGAGTGGACCAGGACAGACTGTTGGTGATGGTGACCCCCAGGAACTTAAAGCTGTCGACCATCTCCACTTCGGAGCCATTGATGCAGACAGGAGTGTGTGTCGTGCTGCGCTTCCTGAAGTCGATGATCAGTTCCTTGGTCTTTCCGACATTTAGAGAGAGGTTGTTTTCGGTACACTATGCAACCAAGTGATTTATCTCCCTTCTGCGGTCTGATTCGTCATTGTTTGAGATACGGCCCACCACAGTCGTATCATCCGCAAACTTATAGATTGAGTTGGAGTTAAATCTTGCCACACAGTCATGTGTGTATAGGGAGTACAGTAGAGCCTAAGGAGACTTGTTGAGTTGCTGTCGATGGTGCACACTACAGCAACTGTATGTCGGAGATGGAGGGAGTGTATGTTTAACCCTCTTTGGATCTCTTGAAGCCCAGAACGAAAAACTAGTAGAATTTGGGAAATGATTGTTCTGAACTGGTCTTGTGAATCTTAAGCTGGAACTCCAGTTCAGGGAAATACCAGTTATTCTTCTGGGACATAGATAAGCAGGAAATAGATTGGTAGTTTGCCGCTCCTATTTAGAGTCAAAGGTTCTGTGGTCAGGTTGTATTACAAGCCAGAATTCCTTTCAGCTGGGTAACCCAGAAGCATTGTGTGAGGTTGTAGTGTGGAGCACTATCGGACCAACGTGCTACACTGATGGACCCCTGTCCCATTATCAGTATGAGCTCCTGTGATACAACAGGAGCACTGTATAAACCAGTGTAAAATTCAGGGGGAAAGTCTAAAACAGTTATATGAGAGGAAGTCAAAGGATTCAGATAACTATGTGGGGAGGATCAAAGGATATAAACTTTCCAAAAATATTTTCACCATATAAGAATCATAGTGGTATTGTCACTGGCTAATGCTCTGGGGACCCGGGTTCGAACCCCAACCTGGCAGCTGGTGGAAGTTAAGTTCAATTAATACATCTGGATTTAAAAAAAAATTAATTCATGGGATATGGCCAGCATTTATTGCCCGTGCCTGAGGAGTCAACCACATCTGGATCTGGAGTCACAGGTAGGCCAGACTGGACATAAGTGACATTTCTGAACCAGATGTTTTTTTTTACGGCAATTGACAATATAGATTTTAATTCCAGATTTTTATTGAATTCAAATTGCACCGTCTCCATGGCACCCCATTCAAACCCAGGGGAACCCAGGGGCGAACCCCCCCCCCCCCCCCCCCCCCCCCCCCAGCGCCCCAACTCACCTTTAAGGGAGTCATCAGGCCTCCCTGCACCCCCAGGTCTGATCCCCGTCACAGGAAAAATGGCAGCCTGGCACCCTGCCAGTGCCACCTGGGCATATTGGCAATGCCAGACTGACACCTAGGTGGCACTGCCAGGGCGCCAGTGTCAAGGTGCCCAGAGTGTCACCCTGTCCAGAGGGCATGCTCCTGGGGCCTCCAATCCCCTGGGAGTGCCATTCCATCTGGTCCACATTTGTGGAGACCAGCACTGAATGGCGATCGCCCGAGATCTCCAAGGTGAAGGGGTTAGATCCCGTGCCTTGGGTAGATCGTGGGAATGCATATTTGAGTGAGGCTAGCTGTCTCGCTCTAAACCGATGATTTGCCAAAAAGTGATCGCACCCATAATGGGTGGGATTCACATCGCGAAGTCTCGCGAGAACGCATTAGATCTCGCGCGGCTTGACCAGCCAGGTAGATCCCAGAAGAGGGATTTACCGGCATCTACCGGTTGCGCTGCACTGCACCGCCTTTCAGGTGTGACCGCGGACGGTAGATCTCGCCCAGCGCTTCAGGTCGATGCCTTTAGTAATTTGAGGACGCAGGTGAAAATTTGAACATCAATTTACTTTAACTACGCACAGGTTCTGCATAAAGCAACATCTCGCTCCCAGTACAGTCCTTGCTGAGAGGACTAGTTTGTCTAGGCCCTGTTTTGGGCCAACTTTGATGTCAATGCATAACGAGCCCCAGGCGGGTGACCTCTGTCCCCTATCTGGGGAGCTCGTACTCCACGGGTCCCACGGCGAGATCAGTGATGGTTTCCTCCTGAGGGTTATAACAATATCCTTTCATCAGTTGCATGTTACATATGTTATAGTTTGGTCGGGTGAAATGAAGAGAGGTAGAAGGAGGTTTGTGTAGAGCAGAGACACTGGCATGGATCAGCTGGGCTGAATGTTTCTGTGCTGTGTTTTCTTTGTCATTCGATGTAACCTTCTATCTTCCAAAGCATTTACGTTTACTGATTTAACTTTACCCCTTTAATTTTTATTTTAAGATCTTAAACAAATAGTGGGGGAGGCAGCATTCAGACTGCATCCAAGTATTCTCCGAAGGACTCTCCACGCATCAAGCTGTTGTGTTTCTTCCATTAGCAGCATTGTTGAGTCAATCTTTTATAGCCTGGTGCATAATTGTGGAAGTTTATTCAGCCAATTAGCGGAGATGTGCAAACAGTCAATCTGTTAACAGTATCTCTACCAGTAAACGCTCTCAGGTACTGACCTCATTAGCGAAGTGATTTAGATAGACACAGGGGAGTGGTAATGGGGACACAGGTACCAAGGGAAACAATAATTGGATACAACCCGTAACTGAAATCCAGGCTTTTGCCTGCAGAAGCCTCCAGTGGTAAATGATTTACGGGATCTCACTCCTTCATGGAACGGGATGGGATTTTGAAATGATTCCCATCTTGATACTTCCTCACTTAACGCTTCATCTACCGAGACAGAGCTTTGAAGAAGCTAGTGTAGGGTAAGTGAGGGGAAACATTAAGTCACAGGAGTTGCTGGAATATTTCTTGAGAATTTTATGAATTTTGCTTTTTTAAATATAAAGTAAGCAAAATGCTGAATCAAAACTGGCAAAATGCTGGCAACCCACAGTGGGAGAGAGAGAGAGACAGACATGTTAATGTGACAAACTTGGAACTTTGTCAGAGTGGGGAGATAGTAAAATAAATCATTACAAACAGAAACAGATCAATAGTGAGTGAGGAAAAAGCAACACACACCCACACACACACATCATGTACACACCTATACACACCCACAGACACACACATATGCGGACCAACACACACCCAGATACACCCCCATACACATCACACACACACACCCATATACACACCAACACACACCCATATCAGACCAACACACACCCATATACACACCCACACACCCATATACACCCCCATACACATCACACACACACCCATATACACACCAACACACACACCAACACCACTCACATGCACCCATATACACACCAACATACCCCCCCACACACACACATCCAAACACAGACACACCCTTACAGACTCACACAGACTCACACAGACACACACACCAACACACACACATACAGCAACACACTCATATAAACCCCCATACATCCAACACACACCAACATATACACCCATACACACCAACACATATACACACACACATCAACACACAGCCAAACACCCGCACATACACCCATCCAAACATACATACACCCTCACCCCCTCACACCCACAAACCCTCACACCCATACACACACCCCGCCACCACACACACACACATACACCAGTATACACACACACACCAACATACACACGCATACACACACAAATACACACCAACACAGACACATACCCACACACACACCCATCCAAACATCCACACACCCTCACACCCACAGACACTCACACCCACAAATGCACTTCACATACACACACACAACACACAGACACAAACACACACATCCAAATTCACACCCTCACACCCACAGGCCCACACACACACACAACATACAGGCACACACACACACAACCATACCCCCACACACACACCAACCGCACACCCATACATACACCAACACACCCACATACACACCCATCCAAACATCCACAGACCCTCACACGCATCCCCCCCACACACACCAACACACACCCACACATACACACACAGAAACACACCCATACACGCACCGACACACATCCACACATGAATACTCCCACACACGTGCACACCCACACACACACCAACATATCCATACACACCAACACACCCATACACACACACTAACAAATACACACACACATAACCACACACACCCATCACTATAACCACACACACACCCTACACCCACACACACCTCCAAGTGCATATTCCCACACAGTCAAACACACCTACATGTACACACAAACACATCCACAATCATACCCACACATTCGCATGCATACACACACATGTACACAAATATTCACGTGCACCCATTTACGCACACTCACATGCATGCACACACACACCCTCACATCCATGCACTCACCTCCACAAACCCACTCACTCACATACATCTTCACATAGATACTCACACTTTTACACATACACATACCACCTACACAATCTTACCGACTCACACACTCACACACCTGAATTTACATCCACACACACACCTGCTTACACACATGCCTACACACGTGCGCCTACATACACATCTACCAACACACACAATTACATCCACACGCACACTCACACACATACCTACATTCACAACCACACACATGCCGACGCACATATCTAATGTGCAGTTCCATACGTACCTACATACATGAACACACACATACACTCCTACACCCAGTTATACCTCTGCACAGCTACATGGGCACCCATACACTCCCACATCCACACTCCCACACACATACACACCCACACTCAGACACCCCCCCACACTCACACATACCTGCAGGTAAGAGCTGGGCTAAACTTGGTGGGTTTGTTTGGGTAATCAGGGTACCCCTTTGGATCTGGTCCCAGGACCTTGGAGACAGGTAAGGCACTGTTTGGGAGAGGAAAAGCACTTTTTGGGATTGTTAAAAGTAAACATGATTGTGTGTAAAAAGTGACTCACAAAAACTGTCAGAGCTGTCAAAGAACTGTCAAAGAATACTAGGTGAGAGAAGGCGGAGAGGAGATTGATAGAGGTATTTGAGATCCTGAGGGGCATGGGCAGGTTAAATAATGAGAAACTGTTCGCACTGAAGAGATCACCAAGACCTAAAGGGCACAGATACAAAATAATTGGCAAATGGAGTAAAAATGATGTGAGAAAAATAAAGATTCACCCAGAAAGCGATTGGAGTCTGGAACAGACTTCCCGAGAGGGTGATGCAGGCAGGTTTGTTTGAGATATTCAAATGCAAATTGGATTACTATCTGAAAAGAATGTGCAAGGCAGGGGAGTGGGATTAGGTAGAATGCTCCTTCAGAGAGCCAGTACAGACTTGATGGGCTGAATGTCCTCCTTCTGCACTGTAAAGATACTGTGATTCTGTGAGTTGGCATGTAAGGGGTAAGGGCAAAGGGTGGTGGGTGGGAGACATGATTTGGAATGAGTTGGCATAGAAGCTATAAAGGGCCACGAGACATTCTCCTGTCTCTGTGTACCCAACTCCAGAGCAAACATTTGGACCGCATGCACTCACTCGCTGTCACACATTCACATATACACACTCACTCTTACACACCCACTCTCACACACAGACTCAGTGATACACATTCATACTCCGGCACACACACATACCAAAACACACACACTAACACATGAACTCATAACAACACACACTCACTTACACATACTCGCCCACACACAAATACACATTCCCACACTCACACTGTCTCACTAACACTCAGATTAACACTCTCACACTAACACTCCCACATTCACACACTTACATCCACACACTCTCACACTAACACACTCGCACACACTCTCACACTAACACATTAACACTCTCATATCCACACATTCTCACACTAACACACTTAACACCCTTACACCAGCATGCACATTCTCACATTCACGCACTCTCAAACCTGCACAGCGTCACAATCAAACCCACGCACTAATGTTCTGACACCCACACTCACAAATTCACACTCTCACACTCAAACTCTCACATTTTACACTAACACACTTACACATTCACACTCTGAAACTAACACTCTCACTCCCACTCACTCACACACTAATACTCACACCCACACACTCACGCTAACACTCTCACATTCACTCACATGCTCACACACTAACACAATCTCACACTCTCTCATTACCCCATACTTAACAATAACACTCTCACACACTCTCATTCACACATTCTAACACTCACTCTCACATTCGCACTCTGTTTGACACCCCCCACATTACCACACTCTCGCACTCATACTCTTACACTAACACACCCTCACACACTCACTCTCACAATCGTACTCACACTAACACACTCACTCTCACCCACTCTCACACTGTCACATTCTCATACTAACACACTAACATACGATCGCACTTACACTCACACTATCACACTCATACTAATACACCAACACACTCACACCTCACACTAATGTGCTCTCACACTAATGCACTCTCACACTCACCCTCACACTAACACACTCACACTCACTCACACACTCTTCCCACTTGCACCCTTACACTGACAGACTCACATTCTCACATTAACACACTCTCTCACAAACTCTCACACTAACATTCTCATACTCTTACACTCACGCACTGAAACACTCACACACAAAGACACACACACTCAGCCAATGGGTGGGCTTTAACAGTTAATGGTTCCCCGCTGGCCAGATGGGGGTGGGGAGGTGGTGTTGTGGGCGGCTTTTAATCAGGAAGAAAGGAGGTGGCTGAGGACCCCACTGCCTTTCCCGCCTCTGCGCAATTAAGGCTGGGGAAGGAAGCTCATCGACCGCCTTCCTGTCCTGATGCCCATTAAGGGGTAGTTAGTGGTTAGAGCTCCCTGAAGGACTTCATCCCATTGCTGCTGGTATTCACCCTGCAACAGGTGGGCAAGTCGCCATGTGGGGAGCTTGAAAATCAACTTCTGTTGGGAGAGCTTGTGGGTTTCCATGCAGAGTGGGCTGCAATTCCCTCATTTAAAGACACTCAGTAAGGGACCCTGCCTTGGAATGGGGGCTGAGAGGGGCCCCTGAGAGGCAACCCTTACTTCCAACCCCCTGCTGGCCAGTGACCCCCCCATGACCCCCCCATGACCCCCCCATGACCCCCCCCAATGACACCCTGCCATGACCCCCCCATGACCCCCCCACCCCGTGACCCCCCACCCCGTGACCCCCCCACCCCGTGTCCCCCCCACCCCGTGACCCCCCCATGACCCCCCATGTGACCCCCCACGTGACCCCCCCACGTGACCCCCCCACGTGACCCTCCCCCACGTGACCCCCCACATGACCCCCCCCACATGACCCCCCCCACCCATGTCCCCCCCACCCATGACCCCCCCCACCCATGACCCCCCCACCCATGACCACCCCCACCCATGACCCCCCCACCCATGACCCCCCCCACCCATGAACCCCCCTCACCCATGACCCCCCCATGACCCCCCCATGACACCCCCCCATGACACCCCCCCCATGACAGCCCCCCCCATGACACCCCCCCCATGACACTCCCCCCCCATGACACCCCCCCCCATGACACCCCCCCCCATGACACCCCCCCCATGACACCCCCCCCATGACACCCCCCCATGACACCCCCCACCCCCATGACACCCCCCCATGACACCTCCCCCATGACACCCCCCCATGACACCCCCCCCATGACACCCCCCCCCATGACACCCCCCCCATGACACCCCCCCCATGACACCCCCCCATGACACCCCCCCCATGACACCCCCCCCCCATGACACCCTCCCCCCCATGACACCCTCCCCCCCATGACACCCTCCCCCCCCCCATGACACCCTCCCCCCCATGTCACCCTCCCCCCCCATGACACCCTCCCCCCCCATGACACCCTCCCCCCCCCATGACACCCTCCCCCCCATGACACCCTCCCCCCCCCCATGACACCCTCCCCCCCCCATGACACCCTCCCCCCCCCCATGACACCCTCCCCCCCCCATGACACCCTCCCCCCCCCATGACACCCTCCCCCCCCCCCATGACACCCTCTCCCCCCCCCCATGACACCCTCCCCCCCCCCCCATGACACCCTCCCCCCCCCCCCCCAATGACACCCCATGACCCCCAACGCACTATCTCTGGGTCAAGGTTCCCTCACTGACACATGACCCCTGGGAGATGCCAGCCTCTGATTGGTCGGAAGCTCTTGGGGGCGTGGGCTTTCCAAACCTTAGTCATAAATGCCAGGGAAGGCCCTTTGCTGGTCAGTTTAGTGCTTGATGGACACTTATTCCTCCCTAAGCTGTGATGAGGCGGGGTTTGTGACAGGCAGCGGGCGGGACCTCTGTAAGCAACATTAACTGTTGTCCATTGTCATTGTCTTTCTTTCTGCAGTTTGTATTGGCAGCAACGTTTTATATCGTAAGAACACCCTAGCACTCAGCTGCTGTACTCTGTCAGTTGCTGGTAACCATGTGGTTTTTGAAAATGGTTCTTTGGAAAGTAAGAATTATTGAATGAAGATAAAGCAGGGCCTATGTAGTTCACTTTCCAGAAATCATTCTATTGCATAGAAATTAACACCAGGGGCCCCACCAACTGATGAATCAGACATCGGGTTGCAGGCAATTAGAAAAGAGCATTCAGATTGGGTTTAGCAACACGGCAGAGTGTGTCTTGGCCTCACTGTGTTGTACACACTGTAGTAGTCGCATGATGCAATGATAATAGAGTTAGTGATAAATCACAGTGATCAATTTCCATCAATGGGTCTCCAACAGACGCAGACATGAGGTGAGCAACACCCCCAGTGGTGGAGACCTTTGGGAATCATGGGCTCAGCTGTTCCCCCGAGCCCGTTACACTCACTATACGCCATGTCTCAAAATACTGAGATAATGGATCTGAAATTGTTATTCACTGAAAGAAATCTGTCGAATTTTCAGCAGAATAAGCCAACACTAATTAGCGCCGCCATCTTGGTCAAGAGCCTGTTCCTTAGGTCAACTACTCGCTAACTGAAATATTGGCCAGAATTCTCTGTCCGTTCGCTGGCGGAGGGACTCCCTGTTGCAGCCTCTGGTTAACTTTACCTGGTGATATGACGCAGTGAGGCCGAGACATTCAGATTCACCCGATATACTCTGCCATCTTGCTAAACCCAATTGCCTGTAGTCCACTGCCTGATTCATTGGTTGCTGGGGCTCCTGGCGTTAATTTCTGTGCAACCTTAAAAGATTGACTTTCTGAAAACTGCGTTTACATCGTTTAAGTTCTTACTGAAGGATTGTCAACTGACTCCCACTGACTTTGTAGCAGGTTTGCCGAATTGGATTAGATTGGGAGCAGGGTTTTGTAACAAATGTCACACACATATAGGAATTCCTGGGGCAGCACAGTGGCGCAGTGGTTAGCACTGCTGCCTCACAGCGCCAAAGACCCGGGTTCGATCCCGGCCCCGGGTCACTGTCCGTGTGGAGTTTCCACATTCTCCCCGTGTCTGCTCCCACAGCCCAAAAAGATGTGCCGGGTCGGTGAATTACCCGTGCTAAATTGCCCCTTAATGGAAAAAAGAATTGGATACTCTAAATTTATATTTAAAAAAATAAATTCCAAACGAAAGGGGGGAGGATTTCTGGGAATTGGGAGGGAAGGGCAGGTTATTTTTTTTTTAAATGCAATCAGACTGTTGGCCATTAGAATTCAAGTTGTATGTTTGGCCTGAGTTTATTGTTTTTGAATTCCTTTCTTTAAGATCCCTCCATAGCCTTGGCCTTCCCTATCTCTGTAACCTTCTCCAACACAACAACCCTCCGAGATCTCTGCACTTCTCCAGTTCTGGACTCTTGAGCATCCCTGACTTTAATCGCTCCACCGTTTGCGGCATCAGTCAGCTGCCTGGGCCTGAGCTCAGGAATCCCCTCCCTAAACCTCTCAAAGCCCCTTCGCCCCCTTTAAGATGCTCCTTAAAACATATCAGGTAGACCACGTTTAATCTTTCATCGCTGGAGACTCCAGGCCAACCCTGGGCTGATCAGATGAGGCGTGAAGTGCACTATTTATACCCAGTAGAGGTTCATTGTAGCTGATTAAATTACGCATTTAAAGTGGTTATGGAGAGGAAAATGTATAAAATAGAAAATGAACCTTTCGAGTTACTCTGAAATGGCTTAGAGAAGATGAAGAGAATAATTCTGTCAGCTCCTGAAGAGGGAGCAATGGTTGGCCATGAAGAATCTGTGCAGAGAGGTTGTATTAGAGACTCCTCTGGATCAGTGGTTTGCACTGCTGCCTCACAGCGGCAGGGACCCGGGTTCGATTCTGGCCTCGGGTGACTGTGCAGAGTTGCACATTCTCCCCGTGTCTGCGTGGGTCTCCTCCGGGTGCTCCCGTTTCCTCCCACAGTCCAAAAATTTGCAGGTTAGGTGTATTGGCCATGATAAATTGCCCCTTAGTGCCCAAACATCTGTAAGTCAGGGCGTGCAGGGGAGGGGGAGGGGGAGGGGGGGGGGGGGCACGACTATGTGCGTGCTTATTCGGCAGGTTGGTGCAGACTCGATGGGCTGAATGGCCTCCTTCTGCACTGTAGGGACTCTATGGATTCCAACTCCCAGGTGCCAGTCCAATGTCCGATTTCAGTCAACGCAGGAAGAACTCCAGGGACGATATCAGGGCGATGTTGCTGGGATCCAGCACAAAGAGACTTCTCCACAGATACCTTCTCCACCCCGTTCTGTCCGCTTGATTACTTGTGTTAGTTGTTTCAGTGAAGAATTCTCAGTAATTCACCAAGAGCTGAACGGCACTACCAGGGTTAAAAAGAGCAGCAAAAGTTAAGGCCTGTTGACTGAATGCTGGGGTCGAAAACATTGTTGGTTGCTGAGGAAAGGAAGGGTAAAGGAGGTGAGGGGATCTGTGTTGAGGGTTTTCAGAAAGAGTGTGTTAATAATGAGGCTGGAGTTTAGGTTGGTGAGAACGCAAGGAGGAACAGGAGGGGAAGAGGTAAATGAGCAGTCGCTGTTGCATGGTTGATAAATGAGTGAGAAAGGAGAGACAGGAGCGACTGAGGTGATTATAACTATGTACACACGTGAATTAACAGCCAGCTT
Source organism: Scyliorhinus torazame (assembly GCF_047496885.1). Lineage (NCBI taxonomy): Eukaryota > Metazoa > Chordata > Chondrichthyes > Carcharhiniformes > Scyliorhinidae > Scyliorhinus > Scyliorhinus torazame. Next base: position 24,813,949 of record NC_092723.1, on the reverse strand, counting down.
ACATCTTCCAACCTTTTGAATCAAATCAGATAGCCCAGAAAATGGCTGTTCAGCCCATCGTAAGCGAGCTAACTCCCTGAAAGTGCTGTCCAATTAGTACCACATGTCCCCCCCTCCTCCTTCTCCATAGTTATCTCAGCCGAATTCTGGATCTGTCCCAAAGATATTTCTGAAACCCCGTGTGTTCACAGCACAGCAGTGAGGCCACCCAGTGTCACTGGCCTGGGGCATTTGGCCTACAACAATAACGTACATTTATATAGCACCCGCTGCAGTAAAACATTCCACGCCCCTTCACAGAAGTATTACCGAAGAAAACTTTGGCACTCAACAATATAAGAAGATATTGGGAGTGAAGACCAAAGGCCTGTCCAAAGAGAAAGGTTAAGCGGGAATGATATAAGAGAGAGTGAAAGAGACAGAGTCATTGCAATGTTGGGACTGCGAGAATTGGGGAGGCACAAGAGGGCAGAATTGGAGGGCGCAGAGATCCCGAGGGGTTTAGGGGCAGTGGAGGCCAACGGTTCTACTCCTCCGGCTTAGGCCTTTGGCTGCACCTGGGCCTGAATGCTCTAAACGGCAGCTCGGCGATCCCACAGTGAGCGAAGGTCTGCCGGTGGGCAGAGCCATCGCTGGAGCTAAAGACATGGTTAATTTCTTCACCGACTGACTGGTTGAGCCCTGTCTAGTGAGCGGTGAGCCTCACAGCAACAGCGAGCAGCGCTGAGGGTCATACAAATTGTTTTCACGCTCCGTCGCCGGTTTACTTTAATTAGCTCATTTGCAATTAGATCCCTTTGTTGCTGGGATGGTAGAAAAGACATCAAAGGAGCGTGTTTGTGTGTTTGCCAACTCTCTGACACTTGAGAGGATTGAAAAATAACTAGGAGGTGATAAAAGGAGGCTGAGCTGAGGAAAGAAATGATGTAAACACACATTTATCTTTTCTTCTGACTAAAATGATTAGACAGTTACAAATAAAAGAAACTACAGCCAGACGCAGTTTGATAACCTAACCCTCTGTGTGCTTCACCTCAAATTGGCGGATAATTTACAGGAAGGCAGGAGATTTTTGTCAAGTAAAGGTATTAAGGGTAAATAAGGAAAATGTGTTCCCATTGGTGGAAGAGTTGATAAAGAGTGGCTAAGAAAGGCGGCTAAAGAGGTAGTGGCTGCATTGGTGGTTATAATTCAAAATTCTACAGATTCTGGAAAGTTTCCCGCAGATTGGAAAGTAGCAAATGAGGGAGGGAGAGAGAAAACGGAGAGCTGCAGACCTGTCAGTTTGATGTCCGTAAGTAGGAAACATGTTGGAATCTATTATGGAGGAAGTGAAATCTGGACACTTGGAAAATAATGATATGATTGGGCAGAGCTAACATGGATTTATGAAAAGGAAATCATGTCTGACAAACCTGTTTGAGTTTCCTGAGGGTATTCCTAATAGCATTGATAAAGGAGAACCTATGGATGTGGTGTATTTGGATTTTCAGAAGGCCTTTTGATAAGGTCCCACACCGGAAGTTAGTAAACATGGGATTCATTGGGAGTAATATACTTAGGGGCAGCGTGGTGGCGCAGTGGTTAGCACTGCTTCCTCATGGCGCTGAGGACCCAGGTTCGATCCCGGCCCCGGGTCACTGTCCGTGTGGAGTTTGCACATTCTGCCCATGCCTGCTTGGGTCTCACCCCCACAACCCAAAGATGTGCAGGGTAGGTGAATTGGCCACGCTAAATCACCCATAATTGGAAAAAAAAAGAATTGGATACTCTAAATTTATAATAAAACAATATGTACTGACAGGACTGACAATCGTTAACAGATAGAAAACAGAGAGTATCAATAAATGGCATTATCAGGATAGGAAGATGTTACAGGATCAGTGCTGCGGCACCAGCAGTTCACAATATTTATCAATGATTTGGATATGGGGACCAAATGTAATGGGCGGGATTCTCCGAGCCTCGCGGCGAAATCGCGCTCGGCGTGGGGGCGGAGAAAGGGCGTCATACCCACGATCGGGTACGATGCCACTCCCGCGAATCAGGCGCGCACAGTTGACGCGGCGCCAGTCGGGGGCCATTGAAAAAGGCCCCTGCGGCGATTCTCCAAAGTCAACTGGCTGAGTTCCCGCTGGCGTGCTTCTCTCGTGGTTCCACCCGGCAGGCACTCGGCGTGGCGGCTGCGGACCCAGTCGCCGGGGGGAGGGCGGGGACAGCCAGAGATCCAATCGGGGGCCACCGATCAGCGGGCGCACGCGATCTGGGGGGTGGCCTATGTTGTTAGTGCCGGTCCGCGGTGTGGGTGGGTCATGTCGCGCTGCGCGGCCAACCAAGACCGCCGCCGTGCGAATGCGCGGACCCCCGACCGGAGGTGCAGGGCCCCGTATCGACAGTTGGACCTGCGAGGACTACTCCGAGGCCCTGTTAGCCCCCTAGAAATCACAGAATCACCATGGACTTACTCCAGGTCGGTCCAGAGTGATTTGCACGCGTTTCTTCGTGGGTGTGGGGGCTGCCCCACAATGGGAAACCCCATTGACCAGCCGGTGTTACGGAGACTCCCGCCGGCCGATCGGGGCAGAAATGTGGCGGGGCGGGTAGGAGAATTTCGCCCGTGATTTGTGAGGAAGATACAAAGTGGCTTCAAGGATATTTGGACAGGCTGATTGAATGGGCAAGAACATGACAGATGCAATGTAATGTGGATAAGTGCGCCGTTATCCACTTTAGTAGAAAAAACAGAAAGACTGAATATTTCTTAAATGGTGAGAGATTGGGAAGTGTTGATGTCCAAAAGGATTTGGTGTCCTTGTTCATGAGTCCATAAGACCATAAGACATAGGAGCAGAATTAGGCCACTCGGCCCATCGAGTCTGCTCCATTATTCAATCATGGATGATATTTTTCTCATCCCCATTCTTCTGCCTTCTCCCCATAACCCGGATCCCCTTATTAATCAACAATCTCTCTATCTCTGTCTTAAAGACACTCAGTGATTTGGCCTCCACAGCCTTCTGCGGCAAAGAGTTCCACAGATTCACCACCCTCTGGCTGAAGAAATTCCTCCTCATCTTGTTTTAAAAGATTGTCCCTTTATTCTGAGATTGTGTCCTCTGCTTCTAGTTTTTCCTACAAGTGGAAACATCCTCTCCACATCCACTCTATCCAGGCCTCGCAGTATCCTGTAAGTTTCAATGAGATCCCCCCATATCCTCTAAACTCCAATGAATACAGACCAGAGTGCTCAACCGTTCCCATACGACAAGCTTTTCATTCCAGGGATCATTCTTGTGAACCTCCTCTGGACCCTTTCCAAGGCAGCATATCCTTCCTTAGATACGGGGCCCAAAACTGCTCACAATACTCCAAATGGGGTCTGACCAGAGCCTTATATAGCCTCAGGCGTACATCGCTGGTCTTGTATTCTAACCCTCTCGACATGAATGCTAACATTGCATTTGCCTTCCTAACTGCCGACTGAACCTGCACGTTAACCTTCCGAGAATCGTGAACAAGGACTCCTAAGTCCCTTTGTGCTTCTGATTTCCTAAGCATTTCCCCATTTAGAAAATAGTCTATGCCTCCATTTCTCCTTCCAAAGTGCATATCCTCACTATTTTCCACATTGTATTCCATCTGCCACTTCTTTGCCCACTCTCCTAGCCTGTCCAAGTCCTTCTGCAGCCCCCTTGCTTCCTCAATACTACCTGTCCCTCTACAGATCTTTGTATCATCTGCAAACTTAGCAACAGTGCCTTCAGTTCCTTCTTCCAGATCATTAATGTATATTGTGAAAAGGTGTGGTCCCAGCACAGACCCTTGAGGCACACCACTAGTCACTGGCTGCCATCCTGAAAAATACCCCTTTATCCCCCCCTCTCTGCCTTCTGCCAGTCAGCCAATCCTCTATCCATGCCAGGATCTTACCCTTAACACATGGGCTCTTAACTTATTTAACAGTCTCCTCTGCGGCACCTTGTCAAAGGCCTTCTGGAAATCTAAATAAATCATTTCCACTGGTTCTCCTTTGTCTAACTTCCTTGTTACTTCCTCAAAGAACCCTAACAGATTTGTCAGACATGACCTCCCCTTGACGAAGCCGTGCAGACTCAGTCCTATTTTACCATGCACTTCCACGTACTCCGCAATCTCATCTTTAATAATGGACTCTAAAATCTTACCAATGACCGAAGTCAGGCTAACCGGCCTATAATTTTCCCGTCTTCTGCCTCCCTCCCTTCTTAGACAGGGGTGTTACATTAGCCACTTTCCAGTCCTCTGGGACCTTTCCTGCCTCCAGTGATTCCTCAAAGATCACTACCAATGCCTCCACAATCTCCTCAGCTATCTCTTTTCGAACCCTAGGGTGTGGTCCAGCCAATCCAGGTGATTTATCCACCTTCAGACCTTTCAGTTTCCTCAGAACCTTCTCCTTAATGATGGTCACTGCACTCACCTCTGCCCCCTGATTCTCGTGGAGCTCCGGCATCCCACTGGTGTCTTCCACCGTGAAGACTGATGCAAAGTAACTATTCAGTTCCTCTGCCATTTCTTTGTTTCCTATTATTACTTCTCCAGCCACATTTTCCAATGGTCCAATGTCTATTTGTGCCTCTCTCTTACCTTTTATATATCACTGAAAGCAGGTGCAGCAAGCAATTAGGAAGGCAAACAGAATGTTGGCCTTTTTGATAACAGGAGTAAAGATGTCTTGCTGCAATTGTATCGAGCATTGGTGAGACTGCAGCTGGAGTATTGTGTCACAGTCTTGGTCTCCTTACGTAAGGGAGGATGGACTTGCCATAGCGGGAGTATATTGGAGGTTCATCAGCCTAATACCTGGGACGGCGGGATCGGCTTATGAGGAGAGATTGAGGAGACTGGGCCTGTAGTCTCTAGAGTTTTAATAAATTTCAGGAGATCCGATTGAAACTTACAAAATTCTTACAGGGCTCAATAGAGTAGATGCAGATAGGGGGCGGGATTCTCTCAGCGCACGCCGGGCCAGAGAATCGCTGGGCCGGGCGCAGATTGCGCGACGCCACCTCGACGCTGGTCCGCCGATTCTCCAGCGAGCAGACATTGGTGCCGGCGCTGTTGGCGCGGCGCCGGTCGGAGGCCGCTCTACGCGGCCCCCCCCCGGCGATTCTGCGCCCAGGATGGGACGAGCGGGCGCACAAAAAATTTGAGTCCCGCCGGCGCCGTCCACGTGTGGTCTTACCGGGTGGGACCTCGGCGTGCATGCATCCAAGGGTGGCCTGGTTGGGGGGGGGGGGGGGGGGGGGGTGAGAGGGGCTCCGACCCTGTGGGGGGCCTCCACTGTGGTCTGGCCCGCGATCGGGGATCACCGATCGGTGGGCCGGCCTCTCGGGCTGGGGGCCTCTTTTGCTCCACGCCAGCCCCTGTAGCCCTACGCCATGTTGCACGGGGCCGGTGTGGAGAGGGGAGACACTGCGCATGCGCGCATTAGCGCCGGTCGGAGTGCGCATGCACAGACCCGCAGCGCCCATTTGACGCCGGCATTGGCAGCTGGAGCGGCGTGGGTCGTGAAATGCGACGGCGTTTACGACGGCGTCATCACTTAGCCTCAGGATAAGAGAATCCCACCCAGGATGTTTCTCCTGGCTGATGGGTCGAGAACCGGAGGACACAGTGACAGAATAAGGTGCAGGCCATTTAGGACTGAGATGAGGAGGAATTTCTTCACTCAGAGGATGGTGAATATTTGGAATTCTCTACCCAAGAGGGCTGTGGAAGGTCAATCATTGAGCATGTTCAAGACAGGGATCGATAGATTCCTGGATACTAATGACATGAAGGGATATGGGAAAAGTGGGGAAAAGTAGCATTGAGGTAGATGATCAGCACAATCTGTTTGAATGGTGGTTCAGACTTGATGGGCCGAATGGCCTACTCCAGTTCATATTTCCTATGTTCTTATGTAACCAGAGGATATGCATTTGAAGGAGCGGCAAAATAGGCAAACGGGACATAAGAAAAACATTTTTACACAGTGAGTGGTTAGGATGCGGAAAGCACTGCTTGTTCAAACATGGCTTGCAGAAGGAAATTGAATCACTTTCTGAAGCAAAACTATTTACAGGGCCACAGAGAAATGGTGGGGGAATTGAGGAAGGTGAGGTGTCAAAGAGAGAGCCAGTCTATGGTTCTATATTTCTGGGGTTACAGACAGGCAGGTAGATGGGTTTAAAGTACAGATCAGGCATAAGCTAATTGGATGGCAGAACAGGCTGGAAGGGCTGAATAGATTCCTCCCCTTCATGTCTTCCTAAGACTGAGGTGTCATAATATGCACCCATGCACATCATGAGGTAAAAGCAGGCAGTGACAGACACCCAGGTGAGCCAATCAACATACAGGACAGAACACAACCAATCACCAGACAAAACACCAGAGGGGGGCTTCTAACTATAAAACACACGAGGCATCAGCACTCCGCCTCTTTCCACTGGTGACAACTGTAGTGACAGTCAGGGTGTATATATCAGTCAGCACCTTCAACACGTGGATCAGAGCTAGCCTGGTCTAGTAAGTTAGAGTTAGTACACTTAGAGTAGTAGAGAGTCAACTCACAGCCAGCTGTGTGCATTGTTTCAGAAGTTCAATAAGTCGTATTGAACCAACGCCTACGTTTGGTGTATGCTTTACAGTTCATCTGCATCCTGTTGCAGTCCGTGTTACCCCAGGGTGAATAACACAACATGAGGAAGGTGAGTCAGATAATTGTGAGGGATGAGCTGGAGTAGGAACTGGCGCACTGAGTTTTGATTGCAACTAGGAGGGAGGTGGGGAGAGAAGTAAGTGTACAGATTGGAAGTTAAGAAGAAACAGATACAAGGTGAGAAAGTAGATGGCAATGTTCAGAAAATCAAGTTGGTTGCTTGACAATCTAAGTTCTCACTATGGAGGGCTATAGATAGTGAGTGTAAACTGTGTGACACTGGGAGATCACACTTCAGCCCAATGCTGTCCCTCCTCATATCCAGATACAATTCACACCTTGATGCGACCATCAATTCACACGAGACGGAGAGTTGAAGTGAACAGTGGTTTTAACCAGCTAGAACTGTGCCTGCCTGCGACTGCTCTGTACTGAGTGCCGCCTACAGGCTGCAGATCTATATACTTCCTCCGAGGGGGTGGAGCAATAGGCGGAGCCCACAAGGGCATCAACATAATACAATACAATACAATGGAGAATGGTAGCAGTAATACATTCGCCACACACCTTCCAAAAGAGACCATTAGATCATTGTTCTTCGCTAATCCAGCTGCAGAATAGCCGATTGTCGCTGCCTTAATCCTGCCCTGATTGAGAGTAACTGACTCCAAATGAATCTGTCTGCTCCAACATCCAGGGGACAAGGGCAGCAGGCACATTGGAACACCACCATCTCCAAGTTCCCCTCCCAGCCACTCACCGTCCCGATTTGGAAATGTATCACCGTTCCTTCACTGGAACTCCCTCCCTAACAGCATTGTGAGTGTGCCTCCACCACAGAGACTGCGGCGGTTCAAGGAGTTTTTCACCACCACTTTCTGAAGGGCAGTTAGGGACTGAAAATAATTCCTGTCCTTGCTAGCAATGCCCACATCCGTGAATTAAGAAAAGGACTGAGATTTGTCGGCTGTCTGACTCAGTAGAACATTGGGCAGTGCAGTGATCCATTGGACTACTGGTTACACTCATGTGAATTCTCATTTGAGGAGAGTTGGTCTGTAAAAAGCCCTTTTACATAAACTAGCGGGAATAGACGTAGAATATCTCTTCAAATCCTCACAGCTGATAGTGGAAAGGGCCAGGATATTCAGCCTTTCTCTGTTTCACTTCCAAATACACAGACTCATACACAGGCACAGAGAGACACACACATGCACGCACACACACAAAACTCCTGGTAGGACTGAGAATGCTGAGTCATCGTGGTGTGGTGTTGCTCTGGAGTACCGGGCTAGAACAGGGGTTGATTTCTCATGCTCCCAACAGACAGTGCTCTATTGTTCAACGTAATGGAATAAAGTCTCCATACTATGCACGGCAAAGGAGCTCTGCAATGTTGTTTGAGAGGAAGGGTGAGGTCATGCTTATTTGTTTTAATCATCAATCCTGAGCAGGAATGGAGGAAAGCTATCTGTTCCCCCGTGAATCTCAGATGAGATCATTGTTATGAAGTCACCGCTGTCGCAGATGGTGGGTGAGGGGGCGGGAGAAAGGATAGGGAAAGATTTTCGACAGAAATCCCACCGTGTTGCCCAAGCAATCAGCCAGTGTTCTGAAGGAAAACACAAATAAATTATCCTTGATGAAATGGGCCATCTCAAAACAGTTGCAAAATTTGACAGTGCAGGTCAGACACACTGTGAGTGGGAGTCCCACATCAGTCGATTATCAAATTCATACCAGATGTGACAGGATATTCCCGGGGATGGATTTTCCCTAGCCCTGAAAATAATCAGGACATAACAGGCATGGTAATTAGTTTGCCCTGTTTCTCTTCACTGTAAATGTTGCCCATAAATATCACGAGTAAATAACCCGCATCTCCCCCCAAAAATATATCAACAAGTATTATAATAAACAATTTAAAATAAAATATCTCCAGAAGACATTCAAGCAACTGTGCTCCGTGTGATAGGTGGCTTGAGAGCCAGACCTCAAACATGCTCTTGGGGAAACAAATTACAGCAGTGCGCTTTGTTTTATACCTTGGAGATATGGAGAGATGACACACCCGTTTCTAAGTGTGCAGGAGTTTTGTTTGCGGTGCATCTGAAATGTCATGCTTGACTAACAGCACACAGAACAAAGAATCAACAGACACACTCAGTCAAACACCAAACAACTGAACAATTGAATATTACATCTCTTCCCACTTGTAAAACTAAACGACCTTATTTTAAAAACCATCCTACACAACAAACGTATGTATATATTCATACACAGAACAAAAGGGATATGTTCAAGCATTGCGCCTTTTAAAAAAATTACCTAGCAGCTTGGGGAGCTGATAGTTCCCTGTTACTTTCTCCTTAGCAATGAGAGTCGGCTTGCAAATTAATTAGCACCCTTTCCCCCCCTGAAGTATAAATTGTTGGGAGTTTTTGAAATTTGGCATTCTTGTGTTTGTCCTGATCAGTATAAGACCAGCGCGCCCTTTTTCTCAGCAATAGAAAAGCTCTGTAATACTGAGCAACTCCTTATTTATTTCACAGTGACAATGCTCTTGGTAATTCCAAAACGGGTTCAGCCAAGGTCACGACTGAGCGCAAACACACCTTCATAAATAGAATTTGCTTCTAAAATAGTTTTCACAGACAAAAAAATTCAGAATATCTGTTGGAAATAAACTAATTTAAAGCTCATTCCATTATTGTTAAATCACTGGAGACAATCGGGTCAGTAATTCATTGAAACATTCTCCCAAATATGAACTGTAAACTCCAAATGTGGGAGCACAGTGGTTAGCACTGTTGCTTCACGGCGCCAGGGTCCCAGGTTCGATTCCCGGTTTGGGTCACTGTCTGTGCGGAGTCTGCACGCTCTCCCCGTGTGCGCGTGGGTTTCCTCCGGGTGCTCCGGTTTCCTCCCACAAGTCCCGAAAGACGTGCTTGTTCGGTGATTTGGACATTCTGAATTCTCCCTCAATGTGCCTGAACAGGCGCCAGACTGTGGTGATTAGGGGATTTTCACAGTAACTTAATTGCAGTGTTAATGTTAGCCTACTTGTGACATTAATACAGATTATTAACAATTATTATATAATGTGTTCCTGGCTTTGTCACATTTGTTTACCTTTAATGTGAAAGGGGAGCCTGCTTGGTCCTCACAATCTCACTTGAATCAAGTTCAAAGTGGAAGAGGGCAATGGGCATATCAGGTGCAGACTTCAGTCAGTTCCATTGGTGGCACTGTTGCTTCACAGCGCCAGGGTCCCAGGTTCGATTCCCGGCTTGGGTCACTGTCTGTGCGGAGTCTGCATGTTCTCCCCGTGTCTGCGTGGGTTTCCTCCGGGTGCTCCAGTTTCCTCCCGCAAGTCCTGAAAGACGTGCTGTTAGGTAATTTGGATGTTCTGAATTCTCCCTCTGTGTACCCGAACAGGCACCGGAATGTGACGACTAGGGACTTTCCACAGTTACTTCATTGCAGTGTTAATGTAAACCTACTTGTGACAATAAAGATTATTATTATTGTGCCATCTTCATCTTCATGAAAAAGAAATATCCAGCCTCGCAGATATAGGTCGCCATGAATGGCAATAGCAGCAAAATGCTGTTTTACTCAGCACTGGATACTCCTGAGAGATGCTACTCCAGAACGCTGACAGCCTCATGGGCTTTTGGCGTGTTTTTAATGTGGTATCACAGGTCAGGTACAGCAGTGCAGACTTTTAATTTGGAGTCAGCTGTAAGTTAATAACTGACTCTGGGGTCTCAACCTCAAAAGCACATTTTCACCCACCACATCTCTTCCAAAATCTGAAACTCCTCCTCTCATTGGCCAGCACTTCCTGCATATAACACACATGGGCTTTGCATCCTTATCTGCATTGGCACAATTGACAAAACCACACCTCAAGAATTCATCTTTCTACCGATTTGTTCCCGAATGAATTATCTTCTTCGTGAACCAGAGGCCCTGGAGCTCTGTACGGAGCTAACATTAGCACTGCTGTGCCTGCCCTGGACTCTCCTGAGCTGCTCTCTCCAGCAAATCCTGTAGTGAGATCCAGTCGAGTAGATACACTGCCCATTTGAGTCTCTGGCTGTCTCTTACTTTTAAGAAAATGATCCATCTACACAGTCCTCTTTCCAGCAGCTAGAAAATGGAAGCAACACTGCTGCATGATTTGGCGCCAAAAGCATATACATGGAGGGCCCTTGACGTCAAGTGTACATGCAGGGCACGTGATTTGCTCTCTGCTGCTGCTTCTGACCAGAAGACTGCACATAACCTCATTTCTTTTCATTTAAAAGGTGGCAGCAGCCACCATACTCAGTGTAAAAGCCCGTAGCGGCCATTGGGCACTTCTCCCATTGGGACCACCGCGGGAATTGCGCGGCCCATTGCACCCTCCAAACACCTGTCCGCAACCCACCTGCGAGACGCGACCCGCACTTGACAAACCCTGAGCTACACTGTCCCCATCAAACGTTCCCTGCCCAGAGTAAAGCTCCTTCCACTCAACCCAAAATATGGATCATATCCCTAACCATGGCAATGTGTCCCCTCCTGCACTAATGAGACTCAAGATCCACACCAGCCATACTGATGGTCACTCTGACTTCAATGACGATTTGTGTGTTTAATTCTGAATTATGCGTCATTCTGTAATATCGGTCTGTCACCGAGCTTGGATTCTTTCAATTGGCAGGAGTTCACCGGTCCACATCAGAATGAGACCAGGACTACTGAGGGGATGAATCAGGATTTCAATATTGAGCCGGCCTGGGATTTTTGACAGCTTCAGTTTTACCAATTCTTTTTCCTCATTGGAGTATTGACATTGTTATCGTGGGATCATAGAATGATAGATCACAGAGGAGGCCAGTGCACCCATTGTCTCGCTCTCGGTTCAAAGGTTGAGCTGGACGTGTATCAAGGAAACGCTCATTGTCCAGAGGACCCTTGCAGGCTCGGCACCTGAACAATTAAAACAGAAAAGGATGGGAGAGAGTATAAAGACCTCTTTTTATTTTGTTAACAGTCATCGCCGTACCTGCTGCCACTTCTGTGGCGAAATGTATGGATTCATTACTTGTATTCTCAAGTTATGATTTCTTCCTCCCTGCTAGGCACCTCAGCAACGAGCACGCGCTCGATGATCGCAGCACAGCCCAGTGTCGGGTTCAGATGCAAGTTGTACAACAACTTGAAATTCAGGTTGGTATATATATTTTTCACTCGGATCTTTCGCAAACCCCATGTCAAAGGGCAAACCTTGAACCATTCTGCCTTGCTCAAGGGAAAATGTACCTCATGGAATCATAAAAATTACAGAACAGGAGACCATTCGGCCCATCATGTCTGTCAAAATTAGTCCTTCACTTGGCGCTGCCTTGTCCAATCCCATTTCTCTGCCCTTACCCGCCCAGTGTCCTTGTATTTTTTTTCCTTGTGAATATTATTTCAGTTTCCTTCTAAAAATGTTCCAGTTTCTTCTTCAGTAGTTCCTTGTGATAAAACATCCCGTGTTCTAACCCTTTGTGCAAGGCATTCCTCTCAGCCCTCCTCTCATTCTCCCAGTGATAATCCTTTATCTGACCCCTTTTGTTCCTGTCTTGCTGTCCAGTGGCAGGAACCTCACAGAACATTCAAATAATTTAAAACATTTCCAACAATGAATTAGAGCGTCCCTTAATCGTCTCAGTTCCATTGAAGAAAGTCCCAGTTTGATACCCTGAACATGTAAACATACGAATCAGGCACAGGAGTAGGCCATTCGGCCCCTCGAGCCCGCACTACCATTTGGTAAGATGATCCCTGATCTGACTGTGGCCTCAACTCTACCTTCCTGTCTACCCCACTGTATCCTTTCATTCTCTAGTCAATCAAGAATCCGCCTAACTCAGCCTTAAAAATGTTCAGTGGCCTTTCCTTCTCTCTGGGGAACAGAATTCCACAGGCGAACGACCCTCTGATCTGATTTTTCATGCTTGCCTTTGTAAGTGCAACCACATTCCTGATATCGTTTGGGTGAATCTTCAGCTGTCGCGATCTCACAGCTCAGCTGTTTGGCCTTCATTGCAGCACACAGTGTCTTTCATGTTTCTTTCTTTGTTTAGCTTCTCATCATCTCCACATTGTCCAGCAATGCGCTGATCATCTGACAGGACTGACACTGAGAGTTACTGCACATTGTTCTGGTCTCCACCCTATAATAAGGATATAGAGGCACTGGAGAAGGTGGGAAAGAAAACATTTACAAGGATGATTCTGGGAATAAGAGATTATAGCTATCAGGAACGTTTGAACAGGTTGGGATGCTTTTTTCCAGAGAAAGATGAAGGCTGAGGGGCAACTTGATGGAACTGTTTGATTGTGTTGACGCAGAGAGCATTGCCTAGATGTTAACACGTGGTGGATTGTGTGGAAGGGTTTCCAATGGGAAACCTCCCATATGAGACGACTGTGATTGTCAGGTTCCCTGCCTGAAAATCAATCTGATTGACTCCGGAACAGGCCGTGAGACCAGATAGGTCCAGTCCATGATGGTGAGGGACCTGGTTCTGGGTGACGGTGGGAAATCCAATCCTTGACTCCAAAGGATGGGGTCTGATCCCTCCAATCTCAGGCAGAGTCCCATTCCCGGGGGATTCTAATCCTAGATTCTGGGAAGCCCTGAAGCCTGAACCGAGACCCTGTGGGGCTGGGTGGGGGTGGGGCTGAAAGGGGGTGGGGCTTAATTCTGAGGGCCTTTATATGTTGAGGTTCTGATGGGATAGGATGGGGCAGGGGAACCTGTTGGGGGAGGGGGGTGCCTTGGAGAAGCATTTCAGTTACTCCCAGCCCACATGCAGTGCTGAAAAGGCACTTCACCTTTCCTGAAAGCTGCCATCATCTCCTTTCAGCTGTCAAGTTATCTCAGGCCCGGGAAACGTGACCAATTATTGTAAAACTCGCAAAGCAGAGGCTTCCTGCCTCATTAGAATATTTAAATTGCCAACATGCTTCCTGGGAGCAGATTGGCAGCTCACCGTTTACCCATTCCCGTTAAACTCATCATCGGTGGGTCGGAGGCGAATTGGGGTCAGGATAGTGATTTTTAGAATTTTAATATCTGCCCGAATCACAAACCACCTGTTTTTGGTGTTAAAATTCAACGTGACACTTGTGGAAGCATCTGGAACTCAGGGCCATCAATGTAAGACAGTCACAAATATATCCAGTGGGGATTTCAGGAGGAACCTATTTACCCAGGAAGTGGTGAGAATGAGGTATCACAGGGGGTAGTTGAAGTGAAGAGTATGTATGAGTTTAAAGGGAAGCTGGATAAACATACGAGGGAGAAATACATTGAAGGATATTCTGACAGGGTGAGATGGAGCAGGGTGGGGACGATGGATGTTAGCTTGGAGTAACAGCTGCTCCAAGGAATTGAACAATCCCTGGACTTGCAGCTGTCAGATATTCCTCTTTAAACTACATATCCTTGTCCAACTAAGAGATAAACCTCATAAAACGTTTGAAAAGCTCCCATTTTCTGGATGATCACGTGCGAACATAGCTCTAATCAATGCTCAATGCAATTGGGTTGAAGTCAGTCTTTCTTGATGTCCACAGCTGTCAAAAGAGAGCGAGCGTCTTCAGGCCATGATGGCTCACCTGCACATGAGGCCATCAGATCCGAAGCCCTTTGCGCAACCTGTAAGTGTTTCAGCTGCAGTTCCAATCTAAACCACACCTCTTATTAACTTTCAAAGGATGAATTGTATTTCTGTAGCATCTTTCAGCGCTTCAGACCCATCTAAAGTGCTTTATAGCCAATGAACTACTTTTGCTTTGTGGCCACTGTTAAAATGTGGGAAACATGGCAGCCAATCTGTGCACAGCAAGCTCCCACAAACAGCCTTGAAATGATGTGTAAATAATCTGTTTCAGTGATATTGGTTGAGGGAAATATTGCCGAGGACATTGGAAAAATTCCCCTGCTCTTCTTCAAAATAGTGCAATGGGACCTTTTACCTCCATCCGAGGGACAGGCAGGGCCATGGTGTCTCGTTCAATAGACATCATCTGTGACCTTCTGACTGAGAGCGCAGCGAGCCAGCATTGAGCCAAGGCAGATCCTTCAGCCGTTGAAGAGTTTGGGATGGTGTGGTGCAGAACATATCTTGGGAGCTGCATTTTACTGACTCACGTGTCTCACTAAACATGTGCACAATTTATTGAATGTAAATTCAGCAAGACCAGAAGAAACGGCATAAAGTGAGTCACTGAAAGTGTGCTGGTAACGATCATCCGTACTTAGTGTAACATAAATGAAGGAGCGATACATTAATACAATTTCAAGCTGGGCTATATCACAAGAGACAGTCTGACTTGGGCTACAATCAAGTTGTGTTAAAATAAATAAATCTCATCTTTGAGCTTTGGAAAAAAAAACAAGGATGGAACAAAATGATTTTCATTATCAAATTAGTAAATAAGTACCTATTATACAGTCCAACCAATGCTTGGTTTTCTTTATGTCCTGTTCCATCTATCTTGAAGCATGTAGCACTAATCTGTCATCAATTACTCTACTCACCTGTCCAAACGATTTGAACTCCTCTCTCTCTGTTCCTCTCTCACTTCTCTTGCTTGGTTCAAGCTATTCTATTCTTCATCCCCCTGTCGCTCCTTACCTTTCCCCTTTTGTCCCTTTATTTAATTTCCTCTTTCATCTCCGAGCGGCAAGGTGGCGCAGTGGTTATCACTGTTGCCTTCGGCGCCGAGGACCCGGGTTCGATCCTGGCCCCGGGTCACTGTCTGTGTGGCCGTTTGCACGTTCTCCCCGTGTCTGCGTGGGTCTCACCCCCAGAACCCAAAGATGTGCAGATTAGGTGGATTGTCCACGCTAAATTGCCCCTTAATTGGTAAAAAAAATAATTGGGTACTCTAAATTTTAAAAAAAGTTCCTCTTACGTCTCCTCCCTTTCTATTTCTTTCTCACTTCCTCGTTCCTCAGCTCTCTTATTCTGCCATTCTCTTTCTTACCTTCATCTTCTCTATTCCTCTCTCTCACTCTCCAACGTTCTCTCCTCCTTTCCAAACAATCCTCCAACTCTCCTGGCTTCTTGAGAAATATGAACTGAATAGAAATTTGATTAATTTCTATGAGTGGAATCGGGTCACTCAGCCAGATCACGGAGAACGGGAACATTGAAACTGCCACCTTCCCCGACAGCCAGTCAACACGACCACATTGAAGTCAATCGTACGCTCTGGCAATCCACTGCCTGTGTCTTACTCCTGGAGGTCGATAACGAAAGGACTTTATTTCTGTTACACCACTCACTAACGCAGGCACTCCAAAGTACTTTGGAGTCAATCAAGTACTTTCAAAGTGTCGCCACTGGATGTGCAACAACCTCCCATAAGGAGCAATCTGATCAAGTCCAGCCAATCTGTTTCAGTAATGTTGATTGAGATATTAGGCAAGTTACTTGGGAGAACTCCCCTGCTCTTCTTTCAAGAGCACCTTGGGGTCAGGTAAATCCATCCAAGAGAGCAGTTAGCTCCTCAGTTTAACATCTCATCTTCAAGTTGGCATGCCCAAGTATTGCAGTGCTCTTTCGCTGTTGCGCGGGGAGTGTTAATCTAGACTTTATCTAAGTGCCTGAAGTGGGACTTGGGGCAAGAGAGTGGTATCCACCAAGCCATGACTGACACCTGGAAAAGATAGAGCCTTAAAAATCAGGATACTTTGACAATCCTGAAGAGCACTTGGATTAAATTGGGTTTAATGATGGACAAGTGCTGGGAAATGTTACTGGAATACTTTCGTGGTTGATTTTGACCAGCAGACACAATGGGCCAAAGGCCCTTTTCTGTGCTGTCGGTCTCTATGACTCTAAGCCCAACCCTATTAATTGTGTCCACTCCAAAATGCTGCTCTGAGTAGCACAATTTCCCGCCCCCCACTACCTTTTCAGATTGTTAGTTTCCAATAATTGTCTGATACTCTGAAACTCTTTTCTTCACCAGTTCCCAGTCAAAGGTTTTCTTTACGCTTTGCAGTAAAGTGGGCCGGGATTCTCCCGCAAATGGCGGGACGGCCCGACGCCGGCGCCAAGAGCGGCGCGAACCACTCCGGGGTCGGGCCGCCCGGAGGTTGCGTAATCCTCTGCACTTCCGGGGGCCAGGCCGGCGCTGACGGGATTGGCGTCGCGCCAACTGGCGCCGAAGGGTCGGCGCGGGTTGGCGCATGCGCAGAGCCTTACAGAGGCCGGCGCGGAGGGAAAGAGTGCCCCCATGGCACAGGCCCGCCCACTGATCGGTGGGCCCTGATCACGGGCCAGGCCACCGTGGGGGCCCCCCCGGGGTCAGATCCCTTCGCGCCCCCCCCCCCCCCCCCCCCGAGGACTGCGCTAGCCGCCCTCCAAGCCAGGTCTCGCTGGGATGGACCATGTCCATTTCACGCCGGCGAGATTGGCCAGGAACGCGCGCTGCTCGGCCCATTGGGGCCCAGAGAATTACCGGAGGGGGGTGCCACTGCCAGCGGCCCCCGACCGGCGCGACGTAAACCCCGCCCCTACCCAAAAACCGGCGGCGGAGAATACAGCAGCCGACGTCGGAGCGGCGGGGCAGGATTCACGACGCCCACCGGGGATTCTCTGACCCGGTGGGGGGTCGGAGAATCCCGCCCGTGGAATCTGGTTGGTTATTCGATGACCCCTGCTGGGCAGTGCACTGGTGTAGACACCAGCCGTGGATTGTGATGAGAGGCTTGTTCACAGCCCCTGCCAAGGCTCTCAGGTGAGGAAACAGCATTTCTCATAAGAAGTAGGTTTCTGAAAGAGTGTCGCCACTGTGAGTGACCGTGCAGTGTTGTTGCTCTGTCCCTAGATGTCGCTAGCTTCTTAAACTGGCAATCAGTAAGATTTCCTAGGCGGTCGCTGACATCTAGTGGCAGATGTTTGGTATTTCACCAAGCTCTATTTTTTCCCCCCCAAACGCCTTTCTTTATATTTATGTTAAGGGTATGGATGTCGCTGGCAAAGCCACCATTTATTGTCCATTCTTAGTTTCCTTTTGTGAAAGTGGTAGTGAGTCACATTCTTGTATTGCTGCAGTCCACCTGCTGAAGGTACTTCCTAAAAGGCACAAGTTAGGAGTGTGTTGGAATGCTCTCCACTTGCTTGGATGAGTGCAGTTCCAATAACTCTCAAGAAGCTCAACACCATCCAAGGTAAAGTGCCCCATTTACCACATTAAACCTTCACTCCCTCCACCACCGATGCACAGTGGCAGTAGTGGGTACCATCTACAAGATGCACTGCAGCAACTCACCAAGGCTCCTGAGGCAGCACCTTCCAAACCCACTCACCATCCTGACTTGGAAATATATCGCGGTTCCTTCACTGTTGGTGGATCAAAATCCGGGAACTCCCTCCCTAATAGTACCATGGGTGTACAGAGACCACAAGAATGCAGCTCCCCACGACAGTCTCAAGGGCAATTAGGGATAGAGTCATAGAGTCGGCCCATTGCATCTGCGCCAGTCAAAAACAAACACCTAACTATTCAAATCCCATTTCCAGCACTTGGTCCATAGCCTTGTTATCTCTGGGATGACAAGTGCACATCTAAATCCTTCTTAGATGTTATGAGGGTCTCTGCCTCCACCATTCCAGGCACAAATTCAAAACTCCCACCACCCTCTGGGTAAAAAGGATTTTCCTCACATCCCCTCTAAACCTGCTGCCCCTTACCGTAAATCTATGCCCCCCGGTCATTGACCCCTCCACCAAGGGGAAACGTTTGCTCCTGTCAACGCTATCTATGCCACTCGTAATTTTCGACATCTGAATCATGTCCCCCTCAGTCTCCTCATAGACTCCCTACACCGCAGAAGGAGACCATTTGGCCCATCGAGCCTGCACCGACCCTCTAGAAGAGCACCCTATCGAAGCCCAATCCCCTAACCTATTCCCATAACCCCATCTAGGGGTAATTGAGCACGGCCAATCCACCTAAGCTGCACATCTTTGGACTGTGGGTGGAGAACTCGGAGGAAACCCACGCAGACATGGCGAGAATGTGCAAACTCCACACAGTCACCCGAGGTTAGAATCAAACCTGAGTCTCTGGCGCTCTGAGGCAGCGGTGCTAACCACTGTGCCACTGTGTACCCCACTCCCCCTCCCGCTCCAAGGAAAGCAATCCAAGTCTATCCAGTCTTTCTTCATACGAACACTCCAGCCGATCCAGCAACATCCTGGTAAATCTCCTCTGCACCCTTTCCAGTGCTGTCACATCCTTCCTATAATGTGGATTCTACAACTGCACACAAGACTCTAGCTGTGGCCTAACTAATGTTTCATACAGTTCCAGCATAACCTCCCTGCTTCTAAACTCTATGCCTCGGCTAATAAAGGCAAGTATACCATATGCCTTCTTAACCGCTGCATCCACCTGCTCTGCTACATTAAGGGGCCAGTGTACATGGACACCAAGGTCTCTTTTATCCTCAGTGCTTCCCAGGGTCCTGCTGTTTATCATACCTTCCCTTGCCTTGTTTACCCTGCCCAAGAAAATCACCTCACACTTATTCGGATTGATCTCCATTTGCCACTAATCAGCCCATCTGACCAACCCGTCTATATCTGTGGTAGTCACCACTGTTTGTATATAGTACATAGGAAATGTAATATGGTAAGGCTCCTGTACTACAGGTACAGGATTAGATCCCTGCCTGCTGGCTCCGCTCAGTAGGCGGAGTATAAATGTGTGTGCTCACCGAGCTGCAGCATTTCGGCAGCAGCTGTAGGAGGCCACACATTTCTGCGTAATAAAGCCTCGATTACTCTCTACTCTCGTCTCGTCGTAATTGATAGTGCATCAATTTATTACGCAGAGATTTTACAGCGATGGACCCTCGCCTCAAGCCAGATCGCCTGCAGCTGCACCCTCAAGCAGACAACGCCACATCAGCCTTCGACCACTGGCTAGCTTGCTTTGAAGCCGACATCGGATCAGCGACAGAACCACCCTCAGAGGCACAGAAACTACAAATCCTGTACACACGGTTGAGCTCCGATATTTTTCCTCTTATCCGGGATGCGCCCAACTACACTGAGGCCATGGCGCTTCTGAAAGAGAACTACACCCGGCCGATCAACAAACTCTACGCCAGGCGCCGCCTGTCCACGCGGCAACAACTCCCCGGTGAGTCATTGGAAGATTTCTGGCGTGCCCTGCACGCCCTGGCAAGGAACTGCGATTGCCAAACAGTTTCGGCCATCGAACATTCCGAACTCCTAATCAGGGACGCTTTCGTTACGGGCATAGGGTCGGCGTACATCCACCAGCGCCTCTTAGAAGGGGATACGCTCGAATTCGCGGCAATCAAGAAACTCGCGACCTCGCTAACGGAAGCCTCCCGTAATGTACAAGCGTACTCCCCCGACTGCACAGCGACCCCATCCTGGACCCCACCAGCGACTGCCCGCAGCCAACCCCAAGCCTGCGCCGCGCGGCAGCCAGCCAACCCCGGGGGGCCCAAGTGCTATTTCTGCGGGCAGACAAAGCACCCCCGCCAGCGCTGACCATTGCGGAGCACACTCTGCAAGGCCTGCGGGAAGAAAGGACATTTCGCTGCGGTGTGCCAGGCCCGGTTGATCGCTGCTGTAACCAGTCCCATTGTTCCTGCACCCCCCACGTGCGACCCATGGGTACCGCCATTTTCGCCCCGCAACCCACGTGCGGCCCGTGGGCGCTGCCATCTTCCCCTCATCAGACCTCTTGCGGCCCGTGGGCGCCGCTATCTTCCCCTATTAGACCTCGTGCGGCCCATGGGCGCTGCCATCTTTAACGCCGCCCGCCACGTGCGCCCCGTGAGCACCCCCATCTTCAGCGCCATTTTGGACGGCGCCTCAGGATCCCTGCTCATCGGGCACCTCATCGGGCCACTCATCGCCCTCAAATGCCGCCGCCTAGCCCGGGGCCCACCAACACCAGCCGCAGCTCGCCTCCATCACGCTCGACCAGTCCCGGCCACACAACCTCGCAACCGCGACAATAACGGTGAAAGTCGATGGCCACAAGACACCTTCCCTTCTCGACTCTGGGAGCACGGAGAGCTTCATCCACCCTGATACGGTAAGGCGCTGCTCCCTCGCGGTACACCCCATTACCCAATGAATCTCCCTGGCCTCCGGATCCCACTCCGTGGCGATCCAGGCGTACTGCACCGCCACCCTCACCGTTCAGGGCGTAGAGTTCAGCAACCTCCGGCTCTACGTCCTCCCCAACCTCTGCGCAGCCTTGCTACTTGGCCTGGACTTTAAGTGCAACCTCCAAAGTCTAACTCGGAAATTCGGCTGGTCCCTACCACACATTACTGTATGCGGCCTCACGACCCACCTTCCCTGTTTGCGAACCTCATCCCGGATTGCAAACCCGTCACCACCAGGAGCAGACAGTACAGTGCCCAGGACAGGACCGTCATCAGGTTGGAGGTCCAGCGGCTGCTGCGGGAAGGCATCATCGAGGCCTAAACAGCCCCTGGAGAGCCCAAGTGGTAGTGGTAAAGACTGGGGAGAAACACAAGATGGTCATTGACCATCAATCGGTACGCGCAGCTCGACGCGTACCCCCTCCCACACATATCTGAAATGGTCAATCAGATTGCACAGTACCGGGTCTTCTCTACAGTTGACCTGAAATCTGCCTACCACCAGCTCCCCATCTGCAAGGAGGACCGCCAATATATGGCGTTCAAAGCAGATGGCCGCCTTTACCACTTCCTTAGGGTTCCCTTCAGCGTCACTAATGGGGTCTCGGTCTTCCAACGGGAGATGGACCGAATGGTTGACCGGTACGGACTGTGGGCCACCTTCCCGTACCTGGATAACGTCACCATCTGCGGCCATGACCAGCAGGACCATGACGCTAACCTTTCCAAATTTCTCCACACCGCCAAACTCCTGAACATAACATATAACAAGGAGATGTGCATGTTCAGCACCAACCGCTTAGCCATCCTTGGCTATATGGTGCAAAATGGAGTTCTGGGGCCCAACCTCGATCGCATGCGCCCCCTCATGGAACTCCCCCTCCCCCACTGCCCCAAAGCCCTCAAACGATGCCTGGGGTTCTTCTCGTACTGTGCCCAGTGGGTGCCTGAATATGCGGACAAGGCCCGCCCACTCATTCACTCCACAGTTTTCCCCCGGCGGCCGAGGCTCACCAGGCCGTCAACCGTATCAAGGCCGACATCGCCAAGGCCGCAATGCATCAGACGAGACCCTCCCCTTACAAGTTGAGAGCAATGCATCAGGCGTCGCTATAGCCATCACCCTCAACCAGGCAGTTCCATGGCATTCTTTTCCCGCACCCTCCACGCCTCCGAAATTCGGCACTGCTCCGTCGAAAAGGAGGCCCAAGCTATTGTTGAAGCTGTGCGGCATTGGAGGCATTACCTGGCCGGCAGGAGATTCACTCTCCTCACTGACCAAAGGTCGGTTGCCTTCATGTTCAATAACACACAGCGGGGCAAGATCATAAACGATAAAATCTTGAGGTGGAGGATCGAGATCTCCACCTACAATTACGAGATTTTGTATCACCCCGGTAAGCTCGACGAGCCCCCCGATGCCCTATCCCGAGGTACATGTGCCAGCGCACAAGTGGACCGACTCCGGGCCCTACACGATGGTCTCTGTCACCCAGGGGTCACCCGGTTCTTTCACTTCATAAAGGCCCGCAACCTGCCCTACTCTATTGCGGGAGTCAGTGCGGTCACCAAAGACTGCCAGGTCTGCGCGGAGTGCAAACTGCACTTCTACTGGCATGGACTTCAAAGGGCCCCTCCCCTCCTCCGACCGAAACACGTACTTCCTTAACGTGGTCGACGAATACTCGAGATTCCCCTTCGCCATCCCATGCCCCGATATGACGTCTGCCACAGTCATCAAGGCCCTCAATCGCATCTTCACTCTGTTCAGTTTCCACACTTATGTCCACAGCGACCGGGGATCCTTTATGAGTGATGAGCTGCGGCAGTTCCTGCTCAGCAAGGGCATTGCCTGGGGCAGGACGACCAGCTACAACCCCCAGGGAAATGGGCAGGTGGAGAGGGAGAACAGGACGGTCTGGAAGGCCGTCCTGTTGGCCCTACGGTCTAAAAATCTCCCGGTCTCCCGCTGGCAGAAGCTCCTCCCTGACGCCCTCCGCTCCATCTGATCGTTACTTTGCACTGCGCCTAATGCAACCCCCCATGAACGTCTCCTTGCCTTCCCTAGGAAGTCCACCTCCGGGGTTTCACTCCCAACGTGGCTGGCAGCTCCAGGACCCGTTCTCCTCCGCAAACACGTGCAGCTCCACAAGGCGGACCCCCCCCCCCCCCCCCCCGGCTGGACTCTTTTTTTAACAGGGGGTGAATGTGGTAGTCACCACTGTTTGTATATAATACACATAAGAGATGTAATACGGTAAGGCTACAGGTACGGGGGTAGATCCCTGGCTGCTGGCTCCACCCAATAGGCGGAGTATAAATGTGTGTGCTCACCGAGCTGCAGCCATTTCGGCAGCAGCTGTAGGAGGCAACATATCTCTGCGTAATAAAGCCTCGATTACTCTCTACTCTCGTCTCGTCGTAATTGATAGTGCATCAATATCTTCCTGTAATCGAAGGCTATCCTCCTCACTATTTACCACCCCAACAATTTTTGTCTCATCTGCAAACTTACCGATCAACCACAAACAGCAAGGGCCCCAACACAGATCCCTGCAGGACCCCACTGGACGCAGGCAGAATAAAATGCCGCCCCGACCTCTTCCTGCACTGCGTGGCATCGGCGGCCCCATTGAGACCTGAGTGTCGTTAGATAGAGGGGTCATGCATCGGGAACGACCCCTTCAATCCCGCCCAGAAAGGACACTGTCTCTTTACTGTTACATCGTGCCCGAAGTGTGGGTGATTACCGTTCTGGATCTCACCCAAAAAGCCGGCGGAAAAACACCCTGCCAAACCCGCCCAAAATGACACTTAGGAATGTTTCCGTTAAACCACGCCCCATGAAAATAACTTCCTGTCCTCTTGTCCAAATCGGATTCCTGAATTATGATTGATATGTGACATGCTGCATTCCACGGCATTACACTTTGAACGAATTTTCCTCTTTATTTCCTGGTTTTTCCTTCTCACACTTTGCTTCCTTACAGCCAAGTCTTCGGTTTCCTCTGCCGCACTCTGCTCTTCTTCACCGTTTCTTGAACCTTCATTCAAATAAAATGCAGAGTTCCAACTAACCAAAAAATGATTTTCTGTCCGGCTGTCGTTCTGTCCTTCCAATCCTCCCCCTTTCCTTCCCCACATGTCCACGTCACTGACGCTGTCTCATACATTCCTATGGCATGAGGAGCAGGACATAGATGTAACTTGTTGTAGCAAATTTATGTCACATTACTGCAACAAACCAGTTGCTTGTTCACTAAAGTGGATGGTCATGAGGTAAGCAGAGTGGTAGCTGCACAGAACAAAGAGGTTATAACAACAGGTTATAAACTCAGCAACGCCTGAACAGCCTGGGGCTCTTTTTGCAAGAAAAGAAAAGCTGGGAGTGACCTGACAAAGGTCTTCGAGATAATGAGGGGGTTGGACAGGGTGGATGCGAAGAGAATGTTTCTTCTTGTGGCGAGACCGGAACTGGGGGCCATAAATATCAGACAGTCACTAAATAATCCAGTCAGAAACTCGAAGAGAAACTTTACCTGGAGGGTGATGAGGATGTGCAACTCACTGCAACAGGGAATCGTTGAGATAAATAGTATCGGCATGTTGAAAGGGAAGCTGGATAAACACATGAGAGAGCCAGGACCAGGAGGATATGGTGATACGGTGAGTTGAGGAGATGCAGGAGGTGGTTCACGTGGGGAATAAACACCAACAAAGACCGGTTGGCCCTTGTGGCCTGTTTCTGAACTACAGACTCAGTGTTACTTGTATATTCCCTCATGTTCTGTGTGTAACTAACCTCAACAGGGTGCCTGTTGACTACATCAACCTTCGTACCAGTATACAAGGAAAGAGAAACATGGATGTGTCCTGATTCCTGTAACTGATTGCTGGAAAGTGCACATGAGCAGGTATCAATTGAAGACAGATTGAGTTCAACATGATGCCCTGCTTGGTGGAATAGTCTATCAGCATTTACTGTTTAGGTTCATCCCTGGACAATGGCCCCTTGGGTGAGCTGTAGCGAGTAGCCAATGCCAGTGTACCCAATAAGCGTGGGCAACATCAGGAAAGGAGGGGGAAATAAAATGATCGATTTTGTGAGTGCATTTTAGTTGTAAAATGATCAAGATGTGGCTGTTCGAGGAGCATTCATTGTGGCCTTTAGTCTCTTGTCTTGGGGCCTAAGCAGGATGCTCTCAAGTGACTCATCTGTTAATTGGAACTGTTAATCGGCGGAACAATGTTATTTCCCGTTTAGCGAAGAAAGTCTGGATTCCCCCGATTCAGGCTACACAGAGTCTGAAACTCCAGATGATGATCAGTGACACTTATTCTTTCTGTTTTCTGTCCTTTCCCCCTATCCTGCGCAATGTCCACCCTGCTGGTCGCTGTTTGCTGTCAGCTGAACCTGGTGTCGAATGTCACGCTTTCCAAGGGTTCTTCAGACATTTTCTCAGAAAGTTTACCTCACACGCCAACCTCAGCCGCCACACCAATCACCCCCATGAGGCAGGGACCCTCTGTCATCAGCTCGGCAAGTTTGCACAATATGGGAGCCATTCGGAGAAGGCATTCCGATAAATACTGCATGCCATTATCCTCAGGTAAGAAGCTTTTCATCTTCAGTGTATTAATTCGTGAGTTAAAAATATCGGATGATGCAGCACAGCTGGAGGCTATTCAGCCCATCAGACTGGTGCTGTCTCTTTGAAAGTGCTATCTAATAATAATAATAATCTTCATTAGTGTCACAGGTAGGCTTACATTGACATTGCAATGAAGTTACTGTGAAAATCCCCACGTCACCACATTCCAGCGCCTGTTCGGGTACACGGAGGGAGAATTCAGAATGTCCAATTCACCTAACAAGCTCGTCTTTCGGACTTGTGGGAGGAAACCGGAGCACCCGGAGGAACTTGGGGACTTGGGGATAACGTGCAGACTCCGCACAGACAGTGGCCCAAGCGGGAATCGGACCTTGGTCCCTGGCGCTGTGAAGCAACAGTGCCAACCACTGTGCTACCGTGCTGCCTCCTCCTCTGCCCTATGCCCAATACCCTGTAGATTTATGGCCTCGTCATCCCTGGCCTATGCAGATCATCTACTAGGACACGAGAATTGGGTTCAGGTTTGGTGAAGAGTGTGGGGGGTGGTGCTGTCTGGTCACAATGAACAGGAGCAATGTTCAACTCCTGATTACTCTCCAGTGAGTGATTCATATGGACAGGCTCAAGGTGAGTTGAGAGGCTCGCCCCCATCTCATACCACGCCCCATCGTGGAGTAACGGTTGATGCCCATGAAACAAAAGTCAAATGTGACCAGAGGAGATGCAGAAACCTGGCAAAGTAATGATCATCACCTGGAAAGGCAATACGTTCCTGAACTGGTGTCTGACAAACGTTTAGCTGCTTATTTAAAAATATGGTTCAATGGTTTAGAGCATCGTCATAAGGCACAGCAACATAGTCAGTAATCATATTGCGGCACCAGTAATCCACTGGCTAGGATCAATAACCCCCAGACGTTAGTTCAATTCTCACCATGGCAACTGTGGAGCTTAAATCGAATTAATTAAATAAATCTGGAATGAAAAGACAACGGGTGGGATTTTCTGGCAGTTCACGCCTGCGGGATCATGAAGTCCCCCGACGGCGAGTGGTATATTCAACGGGAAACCCCGTTGTCAACGGCGGAACTAGAAGATGCCGCTGCATGCCACTGGTGAGCTACAGTGGGAGGAAAGTTCCTCCCGGTATCCATAGTATTGCCATTAGAACCCATCTGGTTCACTCATGTCCTTTAGGGAAGGAAATCTGCCGCCCTTACCC
The DNA here is from genome assembly GCF_047496885.1 of Scyliorhinus torazame. Classification (NCBI taxonomy): domain Eukaryota; kingdom Metazoa; phylum Chordata; class Chondrichthyes; order Carcharhiniformes; family Scyliorhinidae; genus Scyliorhinus; species Scyliorhinus torazame. Next base: position 24,787,211 of record NC_092723.1, on the reverse strand, counting down.
GGTCTGGCCTACATGTGACTCCAGATCCACAGCAATGTGGTTGACTCTTAAGCTGCCCACTGCCTGGCAAGACATTCAGTTGTGTTCACGAAGACATCTCGCCATCACCTTCTCAAAGACAATTAGGAAAGGACACACCATCCAAGTAGAAAATGTGAATACCATTGCACTTTCTGTGATCGCCATTTTGAAATGTTTGTCTTTCATATATTTTACGAATAAAGTATATTTTTGCCAAAGTAAGAGAATCAATGATGGGCACTAAATGCTGGCCGAGCCAAAAATGCCCTCACCTTTCCAAAAGATTTTTTTTTAAAGCGAAACATGATCATCGCGCACCCACTCACCAGATGCCCCACTTGTCCTTTTGTGTTCCACGTGTTCTGCATGAGGTGGATCATGTTGCTCCAGAATTAGCTCCGTTAATCAGGTATCCTAACTAAAGAATAATGATCGCAAACATGACGTTTATCAGGGTGATGTTTTGTTTCCTCTGCTGACGAGAAACTGACCGATTCAAATCACTATACGAAAAGGGGAAGTAAGAAATACAGCTGACAAGAAATAGCTGTATAACTAAAACCATTTTATGGCTGAAGCAACATTTTAAAAAAGCCACACTTCAAACATGCTTCCTCAGACATATTGTTTTACTTAGTTGGTTCAAACTCAGCTTCACACCCAGGAAGGGACAGACTCCATTACACCTGGGAGGGGACAGACTCCATTGCACCTGGGAGGGGACAGACTCCATTACACCCGGGAGGGGACATACTCCATTACACCCGGGAGGGGACAGACTCCATTACACCCTGGAGGGGACAGACTCCATTACACCAGGGAGGGGACAGACTCCATTACACCCGGGAGGGGACAGACTCCATGACATCCGGGAGGGGACAGACTCCATTACACCCAGGAGGGGACAGACTCCATTACACCCAGGAGGGGACAGACACCATTACACCCGGGAGGGGACAGACTCTATTACACCAAGGAGGGGACAGACTCCATTACACCCAGGAGGGGACAGACTCTATTACACCCAGGAGAGGACAGACTCCATTACACCCGGGAGGGAACAGACTCCATTACACCCAGGAGGGGACAGACTCCATTACACCCAGGAGGGGACAGACTCCATTACACCCAGGAGGGGACAGACTCCATTACACCCGGGAGGGGACAGACTCTATTACACCCGGGAGGGGACAGACTCTATTACACCCGGGAGGGGACAGACTCCATTACACCCAGGAGGGGACAGACTCCATTACACCCGAGAGGGGACAGACAGTATTACACCCAGGAGGGGACAGACTCCATTACACCGGGAGGAGACAGACTCCATTACACCCAGGAGGGGACAGACTCCATTACACCCGGGAGGAGACAGACTCCATTACACCCAGGAGGAGACAGACTCCATTACACCCAGGAGGGGACAGACTCTATGACACCCAGGAGGAGACAGACTCCATTACACCCAGGAGGGGACAGACTCTATTATACCCGGGAGGGGACAGACTCTATTACACCCAGGAGGGGACAGACTCTATTACACCCAGGAGGGGACAGACTCCATTACACCCAGGAGGGGACAGACTCTATTACACCCAGGAGGAGACAGACTCCATATCACCCAGGAGGGGACAGACTCTAATACACCCAGGAGGGGACAGACTCTATTACACCCGGGAGGGGACAGACTCCATTACACCCAGGAGGGGACAGACTCTATTACACCCAGGAGGGGACAGACTCCATTACAACCGGGAGGAGACAGACTCCATTACACCCGGGAGGGGACAGACTCCATTACACCCGGGAGGGGACAGATTCCATTACACCAGGGAGGGGACAGACTCCATTACACCCGGGAGGGGACAGACTCCTTGACACCCGGGAGGGGACAGACTCCATTACACCCAGGAGGGGACAGACTCCATTACACCCAGGAGGGGACAGACTCCATTACACCCGGGAGTGGACAGACTCTATTACACCCGGGAGGGGACAGACTCTATTACACCAAGGAGGGGACAGACTCCATTACACCCGGGAGGGGACAGACAGTATTACACCCAGGAGGGGACAGACTCCATTACACCGGGAGGAGACAGACTCCATTACACCCAGGAGGAGACAGACTCCATTACACCCAGGAGGGGACAGACTCCATTACACCCAGGAGGGGACAGACTCTATTATACCCGGGAGGGGACAGACTCTATTACACCCAGGAGGGGACAGACTCCATTACACCCAGGAGGGGACAGACTCCATTACACCCAGGAGGGGACAGACTCTATTACACCCAGGAGGAGACAGACTCCATTACAACCGGGAGGAGACAGACTCCATTACACCCAGGAGGGGACAGACTCCATTACACCCAGGAGGGGACAGACTCTATTACACCAGGGATGGGACAGCCTCTATTACACCCAGGAGGGGACAGACTCCATTACACCCGGGAGGGGACACACTCTATTACAACCAGGAGGGGACAGACTCTCTTACACCCAGGAGGAGACAGACTCCATTACACCCAGGAGGGGACAGACTCTATTACACCCAGGAGGGGACAGACTCCATTACACCCGGGAGGGGACAGACTCCATTACACTCAGGAGGGGACAGACTTCATTACACCCAGGAGGGGACAGACTCCATTACACTCAGGAGGGGACAGACTCCATTACACCCAGGAGGGGACAGACTCCATTACACCCAGCAGGGGACAGACTCCATTACACCCAGGAGGGGACAGATTCTATTACACCCAGGAGGGGACAGACTCCATTACACTGGGAAGGGACAGACTCTATTACACCCAGGAGGGGACAGACTCTATTACACCCAGGAGGGGACAGACTCTATTACACCAAGGAGGGGACAGACTCCATTACACCCAGGAGGGGACAGACTATATTACACCCAGGAGGGGACAGACTCCATTACACCCGGGAGGAGACAGACTCTATTACACCCAGGAGGGGACAGACTCTATCACACCCAGGAGGGGACAGTCTCCCTTACACCGGGAAGGGACAGACTCTATTACACCCAGGAGGGGACAGACTCTATTACACCAAGGAGGGGACAGACTCCATTACACCCAGGTGGGGACAGACTCTATTACACCCAGGAGGGGACAGACTCCATTACACCCGGGAGGAGACAGACTCTATTACACCCAGGAGGGGACAGACTCTATTACACCCAGGAGGGGACAGACTCTATTACACCCAGGAGGGGACAGACTCTATTACACCCAGGAGGGGACAGATTCCATTACACCCGGGAGGGGACAGACTCTATTACACCCGGGAGGGGACAGACTCCATTACACCCAGGAGGGGGTAGACTCCATTACACCCTGGAGGAGACAGACTCCATTCGCCACATGATTGGTGCTCTGATTCCTTTCAAGCGTGGTGCCTACTCCGGTCCATTGAACTTCTGCACACTGAATCTCCCAAGCCTCCTTTTTCATTCAATATCCCATCAGTATTCTGCGTTGGCGCCTTGGGTACAAAGAAAGGCCCATGTGTGTGAATTGGGCAGTCAGAAATCATTGAAAATCAACAGAAGGTAGAGAACAGTAGGAGAAAGCACACAAAAAATGCTCTGGACAGTGAGAACTGATGGTGGAAGTAAAGTCCAACTGATACAAACCCTGAGCACAGAATCAGACATTGCTTACAGCCTATCTGTCTGTACGTGCTCTTCTAAAGGAGTAATTCTCTGAGTACCATTCACCCACCTTCTCCCTATAACCCTGCATATTCTTTCTTTTCAGATAGTTATCCAATTCTCTCTTGGAAGCCTCAGTTGAATCTGCCTCTGCCACATTCTGAGGCCGTGCATTCTAGATCCTAACTACTCGTTGTGTGAAAACGGTTTCGTCATGTTGCCATTATTTTCACCCATTACCTTAAATCTGTGCTCTCTTGTTCTTGATCCTCCCATCAATGGAATCACATATTCCTGTCCACTCTGTTGTGTGGCACTGTATCGACTATTTTTTGGAAGTCCATGTACACCACATCTACGTCATTACCCTCATGAACTCTCTCTGTTGCCTCATCAGAAAACTCCAGCAAGGTAGCTCAACAGATCCATGCTGGCTTTCTTTAATTAACCCACATTTGTCCATGAAACTATTAAATTTTGTCCTGATCATTTCCAGAAGCTTCCTCCGTCAGCGAGGTTAAACTGACTGACCTGTACTCACTGGGCTTATCTTTACACACCTTTTTAACAATTATGTAACATTTGCAGTTCCCCAATCCTCTGACATAACCCCAGAGTCTAAGGAAGACTGAAAAATTCTGGCCAGTCGCTCCACAATTTCCACTCTCGCGTCCCTCAATATCCTTTGATGCATCTCATCTGGCCCTGGGACTTGCTCCTTATCAATTTTAAAGCCTTCAAGTGTTTGAATTATCTCCTCTTTCACCACGTCCTAGGTAGCGTCTTCATCCTTGGTAAAGACAGATGCAAAGTATTCATTTAATACCTCACCTATTCCACCTCACTGGGTGCAGATCCCCTTTAAGGTCCCTAATTGGCCTTACACCTATTAACACATGGTCTCTATTTATATGCCTGAAGAAGACTTTGGGATTCTCTTTTATGTTGGCTGCCAGCCTCTTTTCATACTCTCTCTTTGCTTCTCTTATTTGATAATTTAATTCCCCTTTGAACCTTCTTTATTCAGCCTAGTTCTGGGTTGTATTATGCACCGGACATAAGAAGAAATCTTAATTTCTATATATTTCATCATCCAGAAAGCTCTGGACTTGTTTGCCTTACCTTTCCCCCCTCATGGGAATGTACCTCAAATGTACCCTGACTGTCTCTCCTTTAAACGTTTAGTGATTGTTTTCTCTGCCAACCTTTGATTCCAATTTATTCTTACCCATTGAAGTTGACAATTTATCTGGATGAGGTCCATTCTTACCCCATTGAAGTTGACTTTCCCCAAGATAATTATTCTTACTCTGGATTGTTCCTCGCCCTTTTTTATACACCAGCCTAAACCTTACGATACAATAATCACTGTTCTCTAAATGTTCCCCTAAATGTCCAAGACTCGGGTCTACCAATGCCCCCTTTCCCATTGGACAGGAAGAAGACTGCAGTAGAGTATTTTTCCTGAACACACTCTGGGAATTACTTCCCCTCTCTTCCCTTTAAACTACTGACATCCCAGTAGATACACAGATCATTTGGGTAAGGATTGATATCAAGCATTCGGCATTAACACAAATTTATGTGCTTTCTGATTTCTTACAGAACTTGCTCAGAATCATGAATTTTACAAGAATGCAGACGTCCGACCCCCTTTTACATACGCTTCCCTCATCCGGCAGGTGAGTGAACAAGCCCATCTCTTTATTTGGGACATGGTTTGGGGTCCTGGCTACTGTAACCCCCTGAAGGCACTTCCTGTGAGAGATTGACACTTCTGCCATCTCCCAAGGAGCGAAGCGCCAGTTTTTGCACAATGACGAATGAGCAAAGATCCTGAAAGGTGTAATGACACAGAGTTAACTGCTTCACCACTCGCATGATAACGTTTATTTATAAGAACTGGTGGGAAGTAGGTACAATTACATCGCATTTTTTACAGCACCAAAAACTGGCCATTCTGCCCAACTGGTCCATACTGGTGTTGATGCCCAACACGAGCCTCCTCCCAGCCTGACGGAAGATTGAGGAGGTTGGGATTGTTTCTTTCGAGCCTTTGAGCTACGGCAATTGATGCTTGAACAATTATGAGGCAAATTGTTGCAGGAAAATTATCCTCTGGTGAAGTGTTTATCGGAGTGAGGACAGAGGTTGGAAGAAATTTCTGTCCAAACTTTATCCAGTTCGGATAGATCAGAGAGCCAAAAGAAAAGGCAAAGAAAGATGCAATGAAATGTGATTGAGATGGACTGTTCCGGCGGGGAGAGTTTGCATTGGCATTGGATATGATGGAACGAATGGCCTCCTTCTGTTCTCTAATTTTTTGCTATTCTATAAGCGATTACAACCATGCCAATTTCATAATGCACCAATCGCATCTCTCCATAGGGAAGATGCAGGATATCTCTTGAACTGATTGTTTCTTTTAACCTCAATCTCAATTTGTTTGCAATTCCACCACCTTTTGCATTGGGTACGGGTGTGATGCTGCCCTTTCCTATCTTGTCCGCAACGTCTCGTGTTACCCTGTCCTGTCCTACTCTCACCTGTCTTGCTCTGTCCTGTCCTTTGCCATCCCATCATCCGAGCCCTGTCCTGCCCTGTTAGATCGGTCCTCTCCTGCTGCTCCAATCCACTGTGTCATGCCAGCCTTTTCTTCCCTGTAGGCAATCTTGGAAGCGCCCGACAGACAGTTAACACTGAACGAAATTTATAACTGGTTTACAAGAATGTTTGCATACTTCCGGAGAAACACAGCCACTTGGAAGGTCAGTGTCATAAAAAGCTCAATTCTTTATATGTACGTTTTTTAATAAACCATCGACGATATGATATTAAAAATATCAGACATTTAGAAAGATCTGCATTTATGTCGCAATTTTCGTAACCTCAGAGCATCACAAAGTGTATTTGATGTGTAGTCACTGCTTGAATGTGGCAGAAATGGCAGCCAATTTACACACAGCAAGCTTCCACAAACACCAGATATTGGCGAGATAATCTGCTTCTGTGACGCTGTTTGAAGGATAGTTGTTGGTCAGGACATCAGAAGAACTCTCCTGCTCTCCTTCAAAATAGTGCCATGAGATCCTTACTTCCAGCTGAAAGGGCAGCTGGTGCCTCGGTTTAACATCTTTCTGACAGTGCGGTATTCCCTCTGCCTTGCATTCAGGATGACCATTGTTGAATGTCATAAAAACCCTTCTGGCTCACCGAGACCGGTCCTCACCTGGTCTGGCCTATCAATGTTTCAGGAATGGTATGCTTTGGCAATTACATTGTTAAGTTCAGGTGATGATGAATGGACAATGTTGGTTACGGGGAACTATAAGGAGTTGCAACTCTACTGAGCTATATGAAGAATAAACTTGCTGAAGGTAAAAGACAAGTTGCTTTATTATTCCTCATCCATCTTAAAATGTGACTCCGTGAATGAGTAGAAAAAAGCAGTCACTCAATAAAATGGCACAGATATAGATGCCATTTAAGGAGATGTCCGGCAAGACCACTGTTGCCTCCATTAAATGCTGCTCAATATTTCAGTAAGTGAGGGGTCAATCTATGGAGCAGACTCCAGAGTGAGACAGTGGACAGTTTTAGTATTAATTCATTCAAATACAAATTAGATTGATTTCAGTAAGTAACATTTTGAGAACTTGTATGTTTGCAATTTGTTGACGCTGGCATCAAAACCAGCGCAAGCGGTGCTGGCGTCAACGGGCTCCAGGCCCAGGCCCCCTTCCTAAGGGGCTAGAATGGCGGCGGAGTGCTGTTCGCTGCTCCGGCGCCGAAGGCCGGCATGCCACGGCCGGTGCGGGTCCGCGCATGTGTGCACCACAGCCGGCACGGGTCCGTGTATGCGCGCCACGGCCGTCTCGTCGTCAGCCCACGGGCAACGTGGCGGAGCCCTACAGGGGCCCGACACGGAGGAATGTAGGCCCCTCCCCCAGAATGAGCCCACCCACCGATCGGTTGCCCCCGATCACGGGCCTGGCCACCGTGGAGCCCCCCCCCCCCGGAGTCGGCTCCCCCCGCACCCCCCCCCCCAACCAGGACAGCCCCCGCAGCCAGAACGACGAGGTCTCGCCGGGTAGGACCATATGGAAACGACGCCAGCGGGCACTCGACCCGTCGGGCACGAAGAATCGCCGGGGGGCGCTTTCAATGCCCCCCGAACGCCGGCGCGATTGGCGCCAATTCTCTGGTCGCCCGGAGAATCGGTGCTCCGGCGTCGGAGCAGCGTGGTGGGATTCGCGCACCCCCCAGCGATTCTCCGACCCGCCCGGGATCGGAGAATCCGGCCATGACGTTTAGTGAGTGTAACATGCTTAGGTGGGGTGGGGGGTGGGGGAGGGGGGGGGGGGGTGGGGTGGGGGCGGGTGGGTGGTGGGGTGGAGGGCAGGTGACTTTGGGCCTATGGTTCCCAAAGCTCTCACCCTCCTGAGACTTTCCTCATCTCATGTCTGGGTCTGTTGGAGACTTATTGATAGAAATTGATCACTGTGATTGGTCAATAACTCCATTATCATTGTATCATGTTATTACCAGACTGGGAGAAGAAAATCTCCAGTCTTTTACTGTCTTGAAATCCTTATGCTGTTTAGGAATGTCTTCTGAAGAATTTCTTTCTTCTCATTTTTGGATCCCACTTCACCTTTCTGTAAAATTCAACATTGGAATCTGCAGAGTTCACATCAGAACAGCATCAAAAGTGCCCTTGTTATTGGTGGGAAAGCCAGCTATACTGTCAAATCCGTCCAACCACACTTGCAGTCCTGGACACACAGTTCTGGTCTCCATACTACAAAAATGATATAAGACAGCAGAGAAGTGATAAAAATTGTTTACATGGATTTTACTAGAATTTAGATCTTTTGACTGTCAAGAAAAACTAAACAAGCTGGGGCTCTTTGCTCTGAAATCAAAATGTATGAGCAGTGATGTGATGAATGTAAGAAATTGTGATATATTCTATTTTGTTGCAATGATTTATTAAAAACTCTTGGTTCAAATGCATACAGGAAGTGGGCAGGATTCTCTGATCCCGAGGCTATGTGTTGACGCTGTCGTAAACACCATCGCGTTTCTCAACGGTGTCAACATGGCCTCAGGAGCAGCGATTCTGACCCCTACAGGCGGCCAGCACGGCACTGGAGCGACCCACGCCACTCCAGCTGCCGATCCCGGCGTCAGATGGGTGCCACAGGTCTGCGCATGCGCAGTGGGACCGGCGCGATTGCTGCACATGCGCGGTGCATGTGTCCCTCTAGTGTCTCCGTGCCGGCCCCGACGCAACATGGCGTAGGGCTACAGGGGCCAGCGCGGAACAATAAAGGCCCCCAGCCTGAGAGGCCTGCCCGCCGATCAGTAGGCCCCGATCATGGGCTAGGCCACAGCGGAGGCCCCGCCCCGCCCGGGATCAGATCCCCCTCGCCCCCCCACCAGGCTGCCCCCGGATCCATTCACGCCGAGGTACCGCCGGGTAAGACCAGGTTAGAATGGCGCCGGCGGGACTCAGGCTTTTTTGTACGGCCGCTTGGCCCATCCCGGGCCTAGAATTGGCAGGGGGGCTGCTGCAGAGCCGAGAAAGATCCCGATATTCGGCACTTCTTACATCCGGGAGATTCCCTTCACCAAGGCCGTACTTAGAGAGATTTTCTCCGAGAAAAGGGTCCTCACAGATTGGGGCGCCATTTTGGAAAACTGCCCCAATCTCCCATCCCCACTTTCAGACGTCTCCCCCACCGCCTTTGACTCCCCCCAACTTTGTGGAGGCCCCCGGGAACCCACCCTCACCCCCCTCTACCTGTTACGCCCTCCCCCTCCCGGGCCTGATCGATGGCAGTGCCAGTCTGGTACTCTGGCAGTGCAACCCAGATAGCTGGAAAGTGCCAGGATGCCAAACAAGCAGTGCCAAGGTGCCCTTGTGCCAAAGGGACAGCCGGCCTCCCCTGTCCTGGACTACCCAGGGGCCGCATGTGGCCTGGGAGATCCCCCAGGTGACATTACAAATGTCCGCCCTAGCCAGGTCTCCTGGGCATGGCCACTCAGTCCCGGGCGGCAGGTGAATCCAGCGAACGTATATTTAAGTGAGCCAAATGGTTCATTCAAATAGAATGCTCTGGATCATGGCCAGTGCGACATTTCGAGCATCGCGAATCTCGCAAGAGGCCTCTCACAAGATTCAGCAGCCTCGTCCCGACACCAAGTCGGGTGCGAGCAGGCCGCTGAATCACACCCTCTGTCTTATCATCGGTTCTTGCTGCCAAAAATATTCAAAAGACTGATTAATTCATCATTTCCATCAGAGGCCACTGGTTATTTACACTGACTGAATGATGAAGCAATCCTTGAGTCATGAACTACACTGAGTAATTTTGGGAATGAAAAGGCATCAAATCCCACAAAATCATCCATCCAAACATTTTTTTATTTTTAAATTGAGAGTACCCAAATCATTTTTTCCAATTATGGGGCAATTTAGCGTGGCCAATCCACCTACCCTGCACATCTTTGGGTTGTGGGGGCGAAACCTACACAAACACAGGGAGAATGTGCAAACTCCACACGGACAGTGACCCAGAACCGGGATCGAACCCGGTGTTTTGTTATGCTCTTGACGTAGCATAAGCTGCTTCCTTGATGTGCACTCTGACAAAGAAAGGTTCAGACTTGGAGATAGCTTCAACATATTTATTACTGTTAACAATTCTCCTACTTGGATTCGACACTACTGTTAATCCTGCTATAGCTACTCAGACTGACGAACCAGTCTGCTACAATCCACGTGGTGGGTGTGATGTTCAATCAACCCTGTGTCTGTACTCACTGAGTGTCTCCACTGGAAAGAGACTGAGCATGTGTGATGTGTCCTTTTATATGGGTTGGTGTAATGCCCTCCGGTGGTAGTGTCACCTCTGTGTCTATCGTGAATGCCCATCGGTCGTGTCCTATCTTACTGACCTATTGGTTGACTGTCTGTGTGTCATGTCTCTGGTACTCCCTCTCGTGTCTAGCTAGGTGTAGTGTATGTACATTAACCCTTTGTGTACCACTCCCGGGACCTCGGTGCCATGAGGCAGCAGTGCTAACCACTGTGCTATCGTGCTGCCCCTTGAATCATAGAGAGTTAAGTGAAAGATGCTATATGAATATGGGTTGTTATTGTCATGACGTTTGAATCAATGTTTGTGTGCTTATGTTTAGACATGTCTTTTGTGTTGTCAAATGTTGTGTGTGTCTGAGTGTATATAATACAGTGCAAGTACATGTGTGTGTTTCTGTGTGTCTTTCTGTGTCTCTGTGCCTGTGTCTCTGTGTGTCGCTGCATGTCTCCGCGTGTCTCTGCATGTCTGTGTGTCTCTGTTTGTGTGTCTCTGTGTCTCTGCGTCTCTGTGTGCCTCTGCGTGTCTCGGTGTCTCTGCACGTCTCTGTGTGTCTCTGCATGTCGCAGTGTGTCTCTGTGTCTCTGCATGCCTCTGCGTGTCCCTGCATGTCTCTGTGTGTCTGTGTGTGTGTGTGTCTCTGTGTGTTTGCGTGTCTGTGTGTGTCTCTTTATGTCTCTGTGTGTCTGAGTGTCTCTGTGTGTCTTTGCATGTCTCTGTTAGTCTGCATGTTTGCGTGTCTCTGCGTATCTCTGTGTCGCTGCATGTCTCTGCATGTCTGTGTGTCTCTATGTGTCTCTCTCTCTGTGTCTCTGTGAGTCTCTGTGTGTTTCTGCGTCTCTGTGCCTCTGCATGTCTCTGCGTGTTTGTGTCACTGCGTGTCTGTGTATGTCTGTGTGTCTCTGCGTGTTGCTGTGTCTCTGTCGCTGTGTGTCTCTGTCTCTCTCTGCGTGCCTCTGCGTGTCCCTGCGTGTCTCTGTCTATGTGTCTCTGTGTGTCTCTGTATCTCTGCATATCTCTGTGTGTCTCTGTGTCTGTGTGAGTCTGTGTGTTCGTGTCTCTCTGTGTCTCTGTGTGTCCCCGTCTCTGGGTGTCTCTGTGCCTGTGTCTCTGTGTGTCTCTGTGTTTGTGCCTCTGTACGTCTGTGTGTTTGCATATCTCTGCGTGTCCCCTTGCCTGTATGTCTCTGCGTGTCTCTGTGTGTCTCCTTGTCTGTGTGTCTCTGTGCTTGTGTCTCTGCCTGTCCCTGTGTGTTTGCGTGTCTCTGCATGTCTCTGTGTGTCTCTATGTCTCTCTGCGTGTCTGTATCTGTGTGCCTCTGTGCCTCTGCGTGTCTCTATGTCTGTGTCTCTGAGTGTCTCTATGTCTGTGTCTCTATATCTGTGGCTCTGTGTTTGCCTGTCTCTGTGTCCGTGTCTCTGTGTGCCAGCGGGATTTACCGACCAACCCGCCGCGTGTTTTGGCCGGCGGAGGTGGCCCGCCAGCGGGGTTTTCTGGCCCTGCCGTTGTCAACGGGAAACTCGGGCGCCGTCGGGATGGGACCGGAATATCCCGCCAGCGTGAATGGCCGTTAAATTTCACCCATTGTGCCGGTGCACGTGCGTGTGTGGGTCTGCGTGAAATTCCCCGGTCGGGCAGGGTAGGTCCTTGTTGTGGTTCCTTGATTGCCTCCACACTCTGGGTTCACACGCGTGAAGATTCACTACCTGGAGACGTGTCTGTTCCTCTGGCACAGGCTGATGGGCAGGAAATTGGGGAACCATTTTTAAAAATCTGTATTTGTGGATTAATTCAAAAGCAGGAGAAAGAATAAAATGTATAATCTGTAAACTCAGTAACTCAACCAAACAAGGGGGGAAATATACACCGAATAGCTAGCTCTGCGTGGCCTGAACAATTGCTGTATAATTGATGCTATGACTATCAGGAACAAGTTAATTTAAGCTCATCACTATGCGATTAAATGTCCTTGGGAGATTTGGTGTGGTTATTTCAATCAGAGCTAGGTGAGTGTCAGTCACACAGCCACATAAACAAGTGTTTTAATGTGATTATGAGCAAATCATTGAGAGGCCTATTTATCTTGCTTCTACACTGGGATTTTTTTTTTGTCTGTCTTTAACACGGGAGGCGGTGACATTTCAAACCAGCTGAGCCGTTTCGGAGACAGAACACGAGGGCTCTATCTCTGAGGAAGCTAAATAGAGTGTCACTGCTGCTTCATTAAAAATTCACACTTGCAACATAGAGAGCTACTGACCCAATCGCACGGAACCCGGAGGTGGAGCGGAAATGTGTCCTCAAGGAGGGACTTGAGGGGAGAGGGAATTTAGAAATGCTTGCTCGCCGATACGACCTGAAACCTCGCATCTACGAAGAAGCCCCGAAGCGACCCGAGTCGAGGTGTCTGCTGTGACTCAGTGGGCAACAATCTCACCTCGGAGTCACACGGTTCTGGGTTCAAATCCCACTCCGGGGCTTCAGTGAAAAAGGCGAGGCTGGGACTCCAGGGCAGTACGCGCGGAGTGCTGCACTGTCAAAGGGGCTGTCCATCAAATCAGAGGGCCCTGTCTGCCTTCTCCCTTCGGTGTGAAAGATCCCATGGTGCCATTTCGAAGTACGAGGGAGTTCTCCGCTGTCTCCTGGCCAATATTTACCCCTCAACCAACATCCCAGAAACAGATTACCTGGTGAACGTCACATTGCCATTGAGGGATTCTAATGTTTTACAAATTGGCTAGATTTCAAAAGTACTACAATTGGCTGCAAAGTGTTTGGGACATTCGGGGGTGCGACAGATTTTAAAAAAGACTTGCATTTATATAGTGCGTTTCCTGACCACCAACATCCCAAAGAACTGCACCGACAACAAAATACTTTCAGTCGTGTAATCCCTGTTACAATATAGGAAATATTACATAATGCAAGACTTGCTTTCTTCTTGTTGAATGTTTACTTTCCAAACATTTAATTCAGTGACAACATTTGCTACAGAAATTATGGGCGCGATTCTCCGAGCCCCGCTTCTCCGAGGTGCGGAGAATCGGCACCATTTGCGCCGGCGCGTTTGACGCAGTGCCGACCGCGGGCCGCTGGAATCGGCGGGGCCGAGCAGATACGACAGTCCCGCCGGCGCCGTTCACCCCTGGTCGCTGCCGGCGGGAACTCTGCGCGAATAGTCGGGGTGGGGGGCCTGTGGAGGGGGGAAAAGCGCTCCTTCGCCAGGGGGGGGGGCCTCCAATGGGGTCTGGCCCGTGATCGGGGCCCACCGATTGGCGGGCCGGCCTCCCCCCCCCCCCCCCCCCCCCCGGGCCTACTTTGTTGCGCGGCTGGCCCCTGAACCCTGACGCCATGTTGAGTCGGGGCCGGCACGCTGAAGTCCCCCGTGCATGTGCAGGTTGGCACGGCCCAACTGCGCATGCGTGGGTTGGCGCGGAGCCCATTTGGCGGCGGGAAGGGAGGCTGGAGCGGCATGAACTGCTCCAGCGCCGTGCTGGCCCCCTGTGGGGGTCCGAATCGGTCGTCCTCGTGCGGTTCGAGCCGTCGTGAAACGCGACGGCGTTCATGACGGCGCAAACACTTCATCTCCATTTTGGAGAATCGCCCCCTATGTTTCCATTATCTGCATGACAGGCAGTTTAGAGAGCTTGTGAATTGCTTTGGCTCAGTGGATAGAACTGCTGTGGAAAGATAGCACAATCTGTGCTGACTCTCAATGGAGGACAGTTCCTGCAGGTTCCATTTTTAAATTCTGCCTCGATCTCTTTGTTCTCTGGATGCCCCACTCCAGTCTATGGACACCCCACCCCCCCATGCCAAAACTTACCGGTTGGGGGGTCCTCAAGACACCCTTACGCCACCTCATAAGGGCAGGGCACGCCTGGGCCTGATCCCTGGCAGTGGCAATCTGGCACCCGGGCACCTTGGCACTGCCAACCTGGTACTGCCAGGTGCCCAGGTAGCAGTGGCAGGTGCCATGCTGCCCTAAGCCCAATCACTCGGGGGCCTGGGAGGTTCCCCCCAGGTGTCACTAAGCCTGGTTGTGTGGACCAGTGCATGACGAGGTCTCTCAGGCGCGGACATTCGACTCTAGGCCTTGGGTGAATCCGGAGCAGACATATATAAGCGAGGCTAACTGCCCATTTAAATATGCAAATCTAGATCCTGCCCAGTGAGGGGGAGATCCGAATCACGAGATCTCGCGAGGCGTCCCTATCATCACAAATCTCATGAAAGACCTACAGCATCGTCACGTCCCGAGTCGGGCACGGCGAGGCTGTTCGATCCGGCCCAGGGAATGTCAAGATCATGCATTAAAAATTGGGACTATTAGGAACCAGTCGATTTATTTGCTGATTTAGTGAGGGTCTCCGCATTTCCCATGTCCAGCCCTCCTTTCTCAATGAATCCCTTCCGATTCGGAAAAGGACGTTTTGGATTGGAAACTGATCAATGGGGACAGAATTAAATGTTGGGGGAGGGGCAGGATGGGGAGGTGTGGGGAGGGAGGGGGTGATGTGGAGAGAATCGCTTGTCGGTCAAGAAATAAAGTATTGACAGTGGAAGGAATTGGAGAGAAAAAGAATCAAACGCTTCGAGAAAAATCTGAATTAAAATGATCAAAGCGGGACTCAATTTTGTGCAAAGGTAAAGCTTCCAGTTTGTGACGACTGAAAATGGTTTAGTCTTTTTCCAGACAATTTCCTCAAAGCCTTCATTTTAATTTTTTTTGTTGCAGATGTTTTATTTGTATTGTCTTTGATGTTTGACCTTTCAAATTGCTGTTAATGTTTTAACAGAATGAATAAATCTTCTATCACAAATTGGAAATGCAAATATAAATACAGGCCTTTATCTGAAATTGGGGTCATTCTAATTTGCAAAGTTGAGGAGAGCAGCTCTTAATGTGAGGCAGTGTTACTGCGTTCATAATTATATACAGTTAGGTGGAAAAGTGAAATAAGAGATGGGGGTTGGCACGAGAGCAGCGTGGAGAGAGACTGAGAGGAAGAATCGAGAGTGTCGGAAACAGAGAGAGAGAGCGAGAGAGAGACAGGGAGGAAGAGACAAAGAGAGACAGAAACAAGGACAGATAGAGAGGTAGAAACAGAGAGAGAGAGGCACACAGATATGCTGACCAGAGTGGGAGAAAGAGACAGAGGCAGAAGCAGAGAGGGGGGCACACAGACAAATCGAGAGACAGAAAGACATTGGGCTGATTTTTACTGACATGAGTCACTGGGTGGCTGAAATCCAACGAGGGGCTGGTTTAGCACAGTGGGCTAAATAGCTGGCTTGTGATGCAGAACAAGGCAGCAGCGTGGGTTCAATTCCCGTACCGGCCTCCCCGAACAGGCGCCGGAATGTGGGGACGAGGGGCTTTTCACAGTAACTTCATTGAAGCCTACTTGTGACAATAAGCAATTATTATTATTATAAGCTGGGATCCTGAGAGTTCCAGCGTGCATTTGGCATCACTGATAGGCTAGTCACCCACAGACGTTCGTCTCTGTCTGTTTCTGGCTCTGTCTGTCTCAATCTCTGATTGAAAGGTGGTAGTTTCCAGTTTGGTCAGGAGCCAGCATGTACAATTTACAGGGCGAGTGCAAAGTTTACACTGGCAGGAGGAGTGTGCCATTGAGGTGAGGAGGCCCCGAGTCGACCAGGGCTGGGTGAGGGGTGTCACTTGGATTCATTGCTGATCCTGGGGTCGGAGTGGCGTTGGGGGCCCTGCTGCTGGGTCGATTGGGGTCTGGGCGGGGGGGGGGGGGGGGGGGGGGGTGGAGGGGGGATAGGCACAGGGAGGAATCGGTGAATTGTTGGCTGATGGAGAGCCCGATCACAGATGCTCCCCGGGGTAGGTTCCCGGATGAGGGGGAATGTTGGGAATGTTGCGAAAGTGCTCACCTAACGTCTCAGCCAAGGACACACGGACGAGGGAGCCGCTGGGTTGTCTGACGTTTGGAAACATAACAAGAGTGGGCCAATTTCGAACACTTTATGTTAACAAACCCCACAACCTCGTTATCGCATTTAAAGTTCTGACCTGCCTCCTTGAATCTGATTGGCTCACCTCCCGGCCTGAGGTTAAGTCAGAAATGGGCGAGTTTGGGTCGGGGACCAGCTTTCTGAGAATGTAACCCCCCATCCCCAAAACCTGACCGAAACCCACCTGCTTAAAATTCAGCCTAGTGACAGAGAAAGAGACTTGGAAAAGAAGATTTCACCCGGGATAATGCACTTTCTTTGTAATAGATCATATATTTATTTTTATATGTATCAAATCACACCTGGTGTAAAAACAGCTGAATTAACAACGATAATATAATCAGTCAAGGATTCTGAGGCAGTTTATTAGCCTCTGGGAGAATTGTGACCTGCCTTTATTGGTCAGATAATTGCTGAGAAAAGAGTTATAATTAAACTGCGGTTAAAAGGGAACAATATTTACTTTGTGTTCGGGATTGGGTAACCCTTTCCCTGCTGGTGAAGAATGAGAAGGATATGGACCACAGTTTGTCTTATTGCACCTGTCTCACCATTCTCTCATGGTTTCCCCCTCCCCTCCTTCCTTCATCCCTTTATCAGCTCTCCACTTGACAATCCCACGTTCTCCTTGCCAACCCGTCCTCTGTAAACTTGAGCACGTGCAAAGCTTTGCTGCCCATGACCAGGTTCTGATTTCCCGTCAACCCTGTGATGGCTGACTCACATCAGCTCCCATTCCATCAACGTCTCAATTTTAAAACGAGCAGCCTTGTTTTCAAATCCCTTCACATCCTTGCTCCTCCCTATTTCTGGAATCTCCAGGCCCCAATCCTCCGAGATATCATTCATTCTTCCAATTCTGGCCTCTTGCATGCCCTTGATTTCAATCACTCCACCATTGGCGGCCATTCCTATAGCTACCTATGGGCCCTCAACCCTTCCCTCCCTAACCTCTCCGTCTCTCTCCGCCCTCCTTTTCGCTCCTTCATTTGCCGGTGTCACATTCTTCCCAGAAGATTGACTGGCATCGATCCCCATCCATCTGTGCTGTGCTGCCCTTCCACATCCCACGTCAGTCCAGTGCAGCCCATTCCATCCTTCATCCATTGTCTCATCTCCTACCCTCACCTACATTTTCCGCCGACTTCTCATCCCCCCCCCCCCCCCCACTAACTGTCCCTATCGTCTACTCTTGTGATGTGTATTATATTTTCCTCTCTGTTACGTATGAATTTCCTTGTTCTCCTGCCATTTCCAGCATTTCCTGATTAGTCTTTCTGTCTCCGTACGATACATGGAATGTTTTCCTCTCCGCCCTTGTCTCGAATACATTCAACGTAGCGATAGTGGTTTTGCTTGCTGTCCATGCCATGTGTGAGACATGCAACCCGGGTGACAAAGTGGAGCCCCCTCAGCATTCTCTCCAAAGATTCAGATCCAGTTTCTTTGACATTAGCATGTTCTTCATTCTGTCAAAGCAGATTTCAGCCCCCCTTTCCTTCAGCTATCACCATCACACCTCCCACCGTCTGTACTAATCTATTCGAGGTGTGCGAACCTTTTCCCACGTTCCACGACCTGCCCATTTACTTTGATTTTCACTCCCGTCGTTCGCTCTCTGCTCATCCCCATTTTCCTGGCCCTCTTCACGTTCATTCTTAATCCATGTTGCACATTCCTTGTTTTCATTTTGTTTACAATTTCCCGTCGTGTCTCTTCTGGCTCCGCAGTCAGTGTAGTGTCACCTGCGTATCTCGAGCTGTTGACATTCAACCCACCAGCGCCACAATCTGAGAGATGTTCTGTGCCTCTGCGGATAGCTTCAGTGTGCACATTGCACATCCCTGTCACACTCCCCTTGCGCGATTGGTGACTGCCTGATGAGCCTTCTCACTGCTGATTAATTCCCGATACAGATTCAGAACGATCTTTGTATCCTCCTCGAAGATGATGCTGAAAACCAAGTTGGAAAACCAAGTTTTGCAGTTTAGATTTTGCCTCAATATCTCCCCGTTGTGTGTTTCAGTGTCAGATCCAGTTTGACAATGCTCCTGCGAAGTGTCTTGGGAAACCGGAGCGCCCGGAGGAAACCCACGCATTCTCCTCTTGTCCGCGTAGGTTTCCTCCGGCTGCTCCAGTTCCCTCCCGCAGTCCAAAGATGTGCAGATTATGTGGATTGGCCATGCTAAATTGCCCCTTAGTGTCCAAAGATGTGCCAGTTAGGTGAGGTTATGGAGTTACAGGAAGAGGGTGGTGAGTGAGCCTTGGTAAGGGTGCTGTTTCGGAGGGTCATTGCCTGCGTGGATCTGCCTGTGCTTGCATGTGTATGTCTGTGTACGCCCCTGTGTACGCACGGAGAATATGTGCTTCAGTGGGTGCATCTGTGACTCTGTTCATCTGCCTCTGCATCTGTGTGTGTGTGTCTGTGACTCAGTGTTTGTGTGGGTGTTGGATGATATATGGCTGTGTCTATGATTTGGCGTGTGTGTGCATTTCTGAGGGTGTGTCTGGTTGTGTTTGCACTCGGTGTTTGTGTGTGTGTGTGGGTGAGTGTTTGTGTGTATCCTAGGTGTGTGTGCATTTATATGTGTCTGTCGAGGCGTGTCTTTGATTCAGTGTGTGTGTCTCTGTGTGTTTGTGGATGTGTGTGTCGGTCTGTCGGTGAGATCGAACGGCCACGCTGTGCCTGAAAAGCAGCTCACCGCAGCGCAATGTGCCAATAGAAGCCGGGAAACCCTGCTGCTGGGATCTACCCCTGAGCTGTTTGATAGCCATGTGCTTCTCGGTGCTGCGAGCGCTAGGAAACACGCAGCTAAACGCGCTCGCTGTGGGACTTTGTTCCCATTTAGTTAAATCATGCCCTGTGTGTCTGTGTCGTTTTGTGTGGCTGTCGCTGTGTGCGTGTCGCTGTGTGCGTGTCGCTGTGTGCGTGTCGCTGTGTGCGTGTCGCTGTGTGCGTGTCGCTGTGTGTGTGTCGCTGTGTGCGTGTCGCTGTGTGCGTGTGTCTCTGCGTATGTGTGTCTGTGTGTGTGGTGACTGTGTACAAATGAGTGTCTGCGTGCAAGTGACTGTGTCTATGTGTGAGTATCTTTGTGTGTGTCAGATTGTCTGTGTTTTGTGTGCATGGGTGTTCTGTGTGTGTGTGTGTTTTGTGTGAGTTCTGTGTGTGTCTGCGTGTGTATGTTCTGTGTGTGTCTGCATGTGTATGTTTTCTGTGTGTATGTTTGTGTGTGTTTTTGTGTGTGGTCTGTGTGTGTACGTGTGACTGTGCACAAGTGAGTGTCTGCGTGCAAGTGTCTGTTTGTCTTTGTGTGAGTATCTTTGAGTGTTAGTTTGTCTGTGTTTTGTGTGCGGTGTGTTCTTTGTGTGTGTATTCTATATGTGCCTGCGTGTGTGAGTTCTATGTGTGTTCGACATGTATGTGTGTCAGCGTGTGTATGTCGTGTGTATCTTTGTATGTGTGTTTGTGTGTGTTTGTCTTCTGTGCTTGTGTGCCTGTGTGTGATCTGTGTTTGTGTGTTCTGTTTGTGTATGTGTTGTGTGTGTGTTGTATATATGTGTGTGTGTGGTGTGTGTGCGTTCTGTGTGTGCCTGTGTGTGTGTTTTGTGTGTGTGTGTTCTGTGTGTGCCCGTCTGTGTGTTCTGAGTGTGTGTCTGTGTGTGTTCTGTGTGTACAAATCCAGTGACATCATTGTAACTGGTATGACAGATTTCCTATCACTGAGCACTATCACAAGGGAAAGCTGAGGGATCGATGTTTGCCAAATAATTCTTCATGGAGGCCTTGCCCTCAGCTCAATAATTTCAGTTGATCAACAATTCTCAGAGAGACAATTCTGCAAAAGTTATTTTATTTTCACCACCTCAGAGCAGTTTTTTTTTGAGTGGAAACTCTCATGTTAAAATCAGTGTGGGTCGGGGATGTGAACAGGATGAAGAGCTCAATTAGAGGGCACACAATTTGCTCTTGAAACCTTGCATCACTGCGATTGTTGCTGACAAAACAAATTCAAGGTCATCCTGTTACACATAGCAAGACCCCACAAGTGGCCACTGTGATCAATGACTGAACGTGCTGACTAATCACTGTCCTTAAAAGGAACCAATATAATAAATAGATAGGACCTCGTTTTAGGACTGAGTCAGCACGGCTTCGTCAAGGGGAGGTCTTGTCTGAAAAATCTGTTAGAAGTAACAAGGAAGTTAGACAAAGGAGAACCAGTGGAAATGATTTATTTAGATTTCCAGAAGGCCTTTGACAAGGTGCCACACAGCAAACTGTTAAATAAGTTAAGAGCCCATGGTGTTAAGGGTAAGATCCTGGCATGGTTAGAGGATTGGCTGACTGGCAGAAGGCAGAGAGTGGGGATAAAAGGGTCTTTTTCATGATGGCAGCTGGTGACTAGTGGTGTGCCTCAAGGGTCTGTGCTGGGACCACAACTTTTCACAATATACATTAATGATCTGGAAGAAGGAACTGAAGGCACTGTTGCTAAGTTTGCAGATGATACAAAGATCTGTAGAGGGACAGGTAGTATAGTATTGAGGAAGCAAGGGGGCTGCAGAAGGATTTGGACAAGCTAGGAGAGTGGGCAATGAAGTGGCAGATGGAATATAATGTGGAAAAGTGTGAGGTTATGCACTTTGGAAGGAGAAATGGAGGCATAGACTATTTTCTAAATGGGGAAATGCTTAGGAAATCAGAAGCACAAAGGGATTTGGGAGTCCTTGTTCACGATTCTCTTAAGGTTAACGTGCAGGTTCAGTTGGTAGTTAGGAAAGCAAATGCAATGTTAGCATTCATGTTGAGAGGGCAAGAATACAAGACCAGGGATGTACTTCTGAGGCTGTATAAGGCTCTGGTCAGACCCCATTTGGAGTATTGTGAGCAGTTTTGGGCCTGTATCTGAGGAAGGATGTGCTGGCCTTGGAAAGGGTCCAGAGGGGGTTCACAAGAATGATCCCTGGAATGAAGAGCTTGTCGTATGAGGAACGGTTGAGGACTCATTGGAATTTAGAAGGATGAGGGGGGATCTTATTGAAACTTATAGGATACTGCGAGGCCTGGATGGAGTGGATAAGAGGATGTTTTCACTTGTAGGAAAATTTAGAAACAGAGGACACAATCTCAGACTAAGGAGACGATCCTTTAAAATGGAGATGAGGAGGAATTTCTTCAACCAGAGGGTGGTGAAATATTTTGCCGCAGGAGGCTGTGGAGGCCAAATCAGTGAGTGTCTTTAAGACCGAGATAGATAGGTTCTTGATTAATAAGCGGATCAGGGGTTATGGGGAGAAGGCAGGAGAATGGGGATGAGAAAAATATCAGCCATGATTGAATGGCGGGGCAGACTCGATTGGCCGTGTAGTCTAATTCTGCTCCGATGTCTTATGGTCTTATGGTTTTATTATCACACCTGAAGATAGCCTCCAATAGTGCAGCACTCTCTCAGCGCTGACCCTTTGACAGTGCAGCACTCTCTCAGTACTGACCCTTTGACAGGGCAGCACTCCCTCAGTGCTGACCCTCTGTCAGTGCAGCACTCCTTCAGTGCTGACCCTCTGACAGTGTAGCACTCCCTCAGCACTGACCCTCCGACAGTGCAGCACTCCCTCAGCGCTGACCCTCCGACAGTGCAGCACTCCCTCAGCGCTGACCCTCTGACAATGCAGCACACACTCAGTACTGACCCTCTGACAAAGTAGCACCCCCTCAGTACTGACGTTGTCAGCCTGGGTAGTGCACTCTCAGAGGGGCAGGTTTAGCACAGGGCTAAATAGCTGGCTTTTAAAGCAGACCAAGGCAGGCCAAAAGCGCGGGTTCAATTCCCGTACCAGCCTCCCTGAACAGGCGCCGGAATGTGGCGACTAGGGGCTTTTCACAGTAACTTCATTTGAAGCCTACTTGTGACAATAAGCGACTTTCATTTCTAAGACACTGGAGTGAAAACTAAAACCTGATGACCTCCTGATTCAGGGGCAGTATCAGCCACCAATGCTGACATTACTTTCTTCCCTCGCTAGTTACTTGCCAGCCTTTCAAAAGGCTTCATGTAAAAGGTATCATAAATTAAATCTACTTCGTGGTGACTGGCCTTGACACAATTGTAGCTTCGATTTGTGGAAATATTCTTTTTGGATCTTTTTTCTCTTTTGGCGAGATGTACTGGTAAATGTAATCTTAGCAAAGTAAATTACCTCACGCAGAATCCAAAACATGAAGAAATCTACATGAAATTGTAAAGGCAGCATTGAAGAGATTGGGTGTAAAAAAAATGATTTGTGTTATGATCTGGGATAACTAGGTGTGAATGAATACGCCAGTTTTACTGACTTTGAAAAATATAGCTTCCATTCAGCCGCTCTGCTCTTTTTAACAACATTTGCAGTACAATAGCACTCCCTGTCAACCTGCTTTCATTGTCTCGTATTTAATTTTATTGATGGCACTCTGGATAAGCTTTTAAAGTATTTATTTAAAATGTGACTGGTTTTCTGCATGCTAATTATTTCTGAGGATTATTGAAGGACACTTGCAAAATTCAAGTGAAAATCTACAGCGATGCATCTGCCTGTGTGTGTGTCTGCAGGTGTGCACATGTGAATGTGTGAGCATGTGCACGTATGGGTGCGTGTGTGTATATCTCTATATACGTATGATATGTGTGTGAACGTGTGTGTGCATGCTGTGTGAGTGCATGAAGTGTGTGCCCTTGTCCGTGTGTCTGTATTATGTGCATGCGTGTGTGCAAGTGTATGTGTACTTGTGTTTTTGTGTGTGTAATTATTTGTGCGCATGTGTGTGCACGTGTGTGTTTGTATATTATTGTTTGTGTGGGTTTGTGTGTGCGAGTTAGGGTTTGTGTGTGTATCTGTGTGTCTGTATTTGTGTTTGTGCATGTGTAGGTACTTGAGGGTATTTGATGTGTATATTTATGTGCACGCAAGTTTGTACATGTGCGAGATTTGTGTGTGTTTGTGCATGCATGTGTATCGGTGCAGGTTTGTGTCTGTGTATTCGTGTGTGTATTTTTGGATGTACGTGCGTGTGTGTGCGTTTTTGTGCATATATATTTGTGTGAGTCTGTGTGTGTGAGTATTTGTGCGCTTGATTGTATGTGCGTGTATGTATTTGTGCATGCATGTATGTGAGATTGTATGTGTCTTTGTATATGTGTGTGTATTTGTACAAGCATGTGTTTGTGTGTATATGTATTTATTTGTGCAAGTGTGTGTGTTTATGTGTGTATTTGTGTGGGCAGATGTGTTTGCGAGTTTGTGTGTGCGTGAGGGTCAGTATTGAGGGAGGCTGCACTGTCAGAGGGTCAGTACTGAGGGAGTGCTACACTGTCAGAGGGTCAGTACTGAGGGAGTGTTGCACTGTCAGAGGGTCAGTACTGAGGGAGCGCTGCACTGTCAGAGGGTCAGTACTGAGGGAGTGCTGCACTGTCGGAGGGTCAGTACTGAGGTAGTGCTGCACTGTCAGAGGGTCAGTACTGAGGGAGCGCTGCACTGTCAGAGGGTCAGTATTGAGGGAGGCTGCACTATCAGAGGGTCAGTACTGAGAGAGTGCTGCACTGTCAGAGGGTCAGTACTGAGGGAGTGCTGCACTGTCAGAGGGTCAGTACTGAGGGAGTGCCGCACTGTCAGAGGGTCAGTACTGAGGGAGTGCTGCACTGTTGGAGGGTCAGTACTGAGGGAGTGCTGCACTGTCAGAGGGTCAGTACTGAGGGAGTGCTGCACTGTTGGAGGGTCAGTACTGAGGGAGTGCTGCACTGTCAGAGGGTTAGTACTGAGGGAGTGCTGCACTGTTGGAGGGTCAGTACTGAGGGAGTGCTGCACTGTCAGAGGGTTAGTACTGAGGGAGTGCTGCACTGTCAAAATTCCTATTCTAAGCTCCAATATGTTATGGGGTTCAATTTCCCCTCAGTTTCATTTGACGGAAATGTGGTCTTTGGTTGGAATTGCTCAGACCAGCACACCGTGTGTGAAGAAACAACTGGATTCTATCACAGGGCGATAAATGTGGTTGTGTTTCCTGTGAGTGACATTCACGGCTGACTTGGTTTCTCACTTCTATGCCTGTCCTTCTTCCTTGTATGTCGCAGAACGCCGTTCGTCACAACCTCAGCCTTCACAAGTGTTTTGTGCGAGTGGAGAATGTGAAAGGGGCAGTTTGGACAGTGGATGAAGTGGAGTACCAAAAGCGAAGACCACCAAAGATGACAGGGTAAGGTTTGGTTCTGGCATTCCTCCACCATCTTAACGGGCGCTCATACTTTTGACATTTCAAAATACATCCATCACTACAGCCCCATGCCCTGTCACAGCAGCTGCAGGAAGATTGGTGCCTGCTGCAGTTGATTCACCCCATTGACCTACCCAGGGCGACGAGACCAAGGTCAAGTTAGAATAGAATACATTCAAAATCAATGCTTGGGATAAGACCTGTCAGATCTTCAGCATTGGTACAGACAGAGAGAAGGGTAAGATTTTCATTCACCCAAAATCGCATTGGCCTCCCAATCTGATTGAATGGAATGCCGCCGAAAGTTGTCTTGATTTTCACATTTGCACATAGTCACGTTGTCCTTTTTGATCCTGCAATGAATCAAAACGTTTAACAATGTTTCTGTGCCAGATGTGCTGTCTAGCTCTGCCTTTCCCGGGCAAGATTTTGAGGGTGTGAAAGAAAGATTGTTTTCTGCCTGTTTCTGCTGTGATGACTTCCTGGGCGGGATTCTCCACAATCGGCGCGATGTCCGCCGACCGGTGTCAAAAACGGCGCAAATCAGCCCGGCATCGCGCCGCCCCAAAGGTGCGGATTCTCCGCATCTTGAGGGGCCGAGCCCTCACCTTGAGGGGCTAGGCCCGCGCCGGACTGATTTCCGCACCGCCAGCTGGCGGGAAAGGCCTTTGGTGCCCCGCCAGCTGGCGCTGAAATTACTTTGCCGTGCGGCGCATGCGTGGGAGCGTCAGCAGCCGCTCACTGGCATCACCGCGCATGCGCAGTGGAGGTGGTCTCTTCCGCCTCCGCCATAGTGGAGACCATGACGAAGGCGGTAGGAAAAGAGTGCCCCCACGGCACAGGCCCGCCCGCGGATCGGTGGGCCCCGATCACGGGCCAGGCCACCGTGGGGGCACCCCCCGGGGCCAGATCGCCCCGCGCCCCCCCCCCCCCAGGACCCCGGAGCCCGCCCGTGCCGCCTTGTCCCGCCGTTCGAAAGGTGGTTCAATCCACGCCGGTAGGCGTGGGTTGACAGCGGCGGGACTTCGGCCCATCGCGGACCGGAGAATCGCCGGGGGATTTCCGCCGACCGGCGCGATTCCCGCCCCCGCCGAATCTCCGGTGGCGGAGAACTCGAGACACGGCGGGGGCGGGATTCACGCCGGCCCCCGGCGATTCTCCGACCTGGTGGGGGGTCGGAGAATTGCGCCCCCTGTTTTTCAACCAATTACAGCTTGTGCTTGAGAAAGTCCGCTTACAATTTGTTTTTGTGAAAGCTGTGACAACACACTCTTTGGTAGTTCTTTGGCAGTTTGGTAGTTTGGTAGTTCCCGTACCAGCCTCCCCGAACAGGCGCCGGAATGTGGCGACTAGGGGCTTTTCACAGTAACTTCATTGAAGCCTACTTGTGACAATAAGCGATTTTCATTTCATTTCATTTTCATTTTTCATTTCATTTTCAGCGGGGCCACATCGCCCACTCCCTGACGGACACGTCCAGCTTCTACACTCTCCGAGGGTCAGCCTACTGCACTGGTCCAGTAGCTTCCTCACTGTCCCTCACTAGCCTGGTTTCT
The DNA here is from genome assembly GCF_047496885.1 of Scyliorhinus torazame. Taxonomy (NCBI): domain Eukaryota; kingdom Metazoa; phylum Chordata; class Chondrichthyes; order Carcharhiniformes; family Scyliorhinidae; genus Scyliorhinus; species Scyliorhinus torazame. The sequence continues at coordinate 24,760,836 of NC_092723.1, read as the reverse complement.
CGGGCCTGAAATCTCAACTTGTGACTTGCTGAAGAAATGTTACACAGCAAATTGATGTATCTGGCTCAAGGAACACCTCCCCACCCCAATCCCCCAACTGCATCAGTCAAAGACTTCAATTACTTTTGTCAGAGGGTCTAAAACTCAAGGCTATATCAGATAGCTCCTGATAAATCGAATAGGGAATTCAGGAGAATCTTCTTTCACCGGAGAGTGGGAGAATGTGGAATTCCCTCCCACAGGGAGTGGTCGAGGTGAATTGTATCGACACATTGAAAGGGAAGCTGGTTAAATACATGAGGGAGACAGCACTAGAAGGATACACTGATGAGTGAGATGAAGAGGCCATGGGAGGAGGTCCATGGGGAGTGTAAACACCGGCCAGTTGGGTCGAACAAGTTGTTTTTGGGTTATCAATACTTTGCAAAGCATCGTTACATAATTTTCGGTCAGGATTGTTGGCACAGAGGGCAGCACGGTGGCGCAGTGAGTAGCACTGCAGTCTCACGGCGCGAGGTCCCAGGTTCGATCCCGGCTCTGGGTCACTGGCCATGTGGAGTTTGCACATTCTCCCCGTGTCTGCGTGGGTTTCGCCCCCACAACCCAAAGGTGTGCAGGGTGGATGGATTGGCCACGCTAAATTGCCCCTTAATTGGAAAAAATGAATTTGGTACTCTAAATTTATTAAAAAAAAGGATTGTTGGCACAGTAGACAGGTGCTTGATGGCCAGCGCATTTACAATGGGCCGTAGAGCCTCTCTTTGTGCTGTAAAACTCCATAATTCTCGTCCAATTCACTCTATTCAATTAATCTAATTTGACTTCTTTAAAGAAAAGTTTCCCTTTACTGAAAATTTACCTTTTCTTTTAGAAGTCCAACTTTAGTGAAGAACGTGATTACAGGACTTGGATATGGAGGAGCACTTAACTCAAGCTATCAGGTGAGTGCCCATACTCCAGAATCTTTGGACATATTTTGAATAAATTCCAGATGAGTGGCAAGAAAAGACCAGACACACTGAGCTCTCCCCAGCAACTGTGCTGATGTTTCCTCATAATGTTCACCATAGCCACACATTTACTTTTGGAAGCAGCTCAGACTTGTGGCTTAACCTTCACCATTTCATCCAATTTTACCTTTGAAAAATAATAATTTCTCCCTCTACAGCTTATTCCCTCCTTGCCTGTATATCACCTCCTGGATTTTATTCTCTACCACTTCATAAATAGGTACAGGTGGGGTGTGAGAGAACAGGAAATGAGGCAGAGTTCAGATTCAACCCTGATTTACAACCCTTTTGTCAGGCCTTCTGTTTTGGGGGGAAATTGGGACAGAGATTTCAGTTCAAAATGGTGGACTGTAACATCATTTACTAGCAGCGGGACTTTGTAATGCTTATTATGGGATGACATTAGCTCACCTGCATGGCTGGATAACACATGTCACCACAGGGCCAAGCGCAAAAACACATTACGGGCAATTAATTGGAAGGACCTCAACTGGCATCAACTTTGATTCCAGTGAGCAACAGTGGTGAGTGGACACGCACGCACACACACACTCGCACACACTCGCACGCACGCACACACTCGCACGCACACACTCGCATGCACACACTCGCACGCACACACACTTGCACACACACTTGCACACACACTCGCGCACACACACACTCGCGCACACACACACTCGTGCACACACACACTCGCGCACACACACTCGCACGCACACACACGCGCACACACACACTCGCGCGCACACACACACTCGCACAATCGCACACACACACACTCATACACACACACTCGCACGCACACACACTTGCACACACACACACTCGCGCACACACACACGCGCACACACACTCGCACACACACACTCGCGCGCGCGCACACACACTCTCGCACACACACACACACTCGCACACACACACACACTCGCACACACTCACTCGCACACACACACACTCACTCGCACACACATTCACTCGCACACACGCTCACACGCTCACACACACGCGCTCACACACACACTCGCACACACTCGCACACACACACACTCGCACACGCACACACTCGCACATGCACACACTCGTACACACACGCTCACACATATGCACATACACTTATTCACACAGGCACAAGCACTTGCTCACACACATTCACAGTTATGCACACTCTCTCACACACAGACTTGCACATACACCTGTTCACACAGGCACACGCACACACAGATACTCGCTCACGCACAGGCACTCACACACACGCACTGACACTCGCTTACAGACACACTCGCACACTCACTCACACACATGCACTCTCACCCATACACATGCTCACATACACACTACACACATACACACTCACACACACTCGCTCACTCACACACACACAGATACCCGCTCACACACTCACTCACATACATACAAGCACTCACTCACACACACTCATTCTCACATACACTCACTCACACACAAGCATACTCACTCATATGCACACTCCCTCACACACACACTCACTCACACACAAGCATACTCACTCATACGCATGCACACTCAGTCATACACACACTCGCTCACACGCTCACTCACTCCCATATAATGAGAAACTCACACTGAGACACTCAGTCATACTGAGACGCCACACACATACAGACACACACAAACTCAAACACACGTTCCAATTAGAATCACTAAAGACACATACACAAACTGTAATTCTCATTATCACACTGTGTCACACACACTCATCCTCAGAGAATCAGACACTGAGACACACACACTGAGACACACACACTGACACTCGCACACACATACTGTGACACACACACTTGTACACACACACTCGTACTCAGACACTCACACTTTCGCATTGACACACTTACATTCACACGCACATGCTCACATAGTCACACTTATATAAATGCACACTCTCACACATTGAATCATTGGCACACATGCACAGCAGGCGCTCCCAAAGTCAGATCCCATTCAAACATGTGAATTAAATATTTCTGAGTGACTCTGGCTATCTGTTTTGTGGAATATCCTCTGCGTATCTGACCTCATGCTGCGAATACTTAACATGTTTCATAAAGTAAAGCTGAGCTGGATTTCCAGTGAGAGAGAGACACCAGCTGGTCACTCTTTGTATATCAGCCAAGCTGCAATAGCAGAGTCCCCGTGACATCTGAGCTCTCGCTGATTGCTGAGAGGGACTGATTGCAGCTTGGGAGCAGGGGGGTGAGCTGTAAACCTTGTGGCTCCTACAGTAGAGAGGAGAGAATATATTTAAATTGTTCCTGTTCCTGAATGCACTTTAGTGATTCCAATTGGAACATGTGTCTGAGTTTGTGTGTGCCTGTATGTGTGTGTCTGCTCGTCTGTCAATGTGTGGCTGTGTGAATTTGTGTGTCTCTTTGTGTGTCTGAGTGCATGTGTGAATTTGCATGTGTGTGTCTATCTGTGTACTTGTCTATGTATGTGTGTTTGTGTGTGTGAGAATTATGAGTGTGTATATGAGAGTGTGTATGAATGTGTGTGTGTGAATTATGAGTGTGTGTATGAGAGTATGTGTGAGTGTGTGTGTGAGTGAGAGAGAATGGGCTGGATTCTTCGGTCTCCGCACTGCTTTTTTATCGGGGACATACCATTTGCTGGCGGCGGGATTCTCTACTCCTGCCGCTTGTCAATGAGATTTCCCATTGAAGCCACCCGTGCTGCAGGGAAATGCATGAGCGGGGTTGCACTGCCATTTTGTGTGCGTGTGTGAGAATTTTGCATGTGTGTCTGTGTGAATTTTGTGTGTGTGTGTGAGAATTTTGTCTGAGAGAATTTTGTGTGTGTATGTGAATTTTGTGCGTGTTTGAATTTTGTGTGATTGTGTGTGTACGCGCGTGTGTTCATGTATGTCCATGTGAGAATTTTGTGTGTGTGTGAACTTCGCGTGTGTGTGACGTTTGTGTGCATGTGTGTGAGAATTGCGTGTGTGTGAATTTTGTGTGCACCCATGTACGAGTGTGTATGCTCGTATGAGAATTTTGTGTGTGACTGAGAGTTTTGCGTGCATGTGTGAGAATTTTGTGTGTGCGAGTGTGAGAATTTAAATCTATGTGTGAGAAATTCGTGTGTGTGAGAATTTTGTATGTGTGTGTGTGTGCGAAAATTTTGTGTATATATGTGTGTGTTTGTGAGAATTTGGTGTCTGTCTGTGAATGTTGTGTGCGTGTTTGAGAATTTTGTGTATGTGTGTATGAGTGTGTATGGGAATTTGTGTGTGCATGTGAGAATTTTGTGTGAGAATTTCTGTGTGTGTGTGACATTTTGTGCATGTGATAATTTTGTTTTTGTGTGTCTGAGAATTTTGTGTATGTGCGCGAGTGCATGACTGATAATTTTGTGTGAGAGTGTGTGTGTGTGAATTTTGTATATGCGTGTGTATGTGTGCTTGTCTGCAGGAGGGGGTGGCATAGTAGTCACTGGAGTAGCAGTCCAAGGCCCAAGCTAATACTCGGGGTGAATGGGTTCAAATGGCAGCTGGTGGAATTTAAATGCACTTAATTAAGAAATTCAATGAAATCATCAATCTGGAATTGAAATCAAGGGTGCAATTTAGCGGTCTCGTCGCGCCCGACGTGGTGCAGGGACGAGGCAGTTGAATCTCGCGAGGATTTGCGATGCTCGCAAGACGTCCCAACGAGGGCGAGATCCAAATCTGCATATTTAAATGAGCCACTAGATTATATATGCATTCATGGGATTCTTCCGTTGCCCAGGACCTAACGGCCGCATCTGTGAGACTTTGCCAGGATGCCATTTAGTACTGGTTTCCTCAAACCTGAACCAGTTGTAATGGCACCGGGGGGGGGGGGGTCTTCCAGGCCATTAAAGACTCCCAGGTGGTCAGTGACAGGACAGGGTGGCACCCTGGCACTCCCTCTGGCACCTGGGCACCTTGGCACTGCCAGCCTAGCATCCTAGAGTTGCCACTCAGACTGCTCTTTCCAGGTGACACTGTCAGGCTGCCTGGATGGTGTGCCATGGTGCCTGGGTACCACAATGGCAGTGCCAGGGATTGGGCCTGGTGGCTAACTGAGGTTGGCAGGGGTAGGAGGGAAGAGGTCATAAATTGGGGGGGGGGGGGGGGAGCTGAAATGGGGGCAGCCAGACATGGCACCCCAATCTGCGTGGAGCCTTTCTTGCTGGGGACCCCAACAGGAAATTACTCAAGTGAGGCTCGGTGAAGAGAATCTCCCCAAGGCCAAAAAAAAGGCAAAGTGCCGTTGAATGGCAGTGTTTCCCAGCACTGCAGCCGCCAAAAAACACCCCGTTAAATGTGTCCAAAACCAGACAAAGATCTGTTTCCATTGACTCGCACGCCTAGCCTCAGTAAAGGTAACCATGAGGCCATTGTCAATTGTTCGTAAAAACTCTTCTGGTTCACTAATGTCCTTCAGGGAAGGAAATCTACCTCAGCACATCTGGCCTACATGTGACTCCAGACCCACAGCAATGTGGTTGACTCTTTAGATGCCCTCTGAAATGACCGAACAAACCACTCAGTTCAAGGGCCATTTAGTGATGGGCAATAAACGCTGGCTTGTCGACAACACCCAATGCCATGACAGAGTAAAAAAAAACAGTTCTTTAAAATTCTCATCCTTGTTTTCCTCCATGCCCTCCCTCTCTACCTCTATAATCACCACGCACCACACAAGCCTCTGAGATCTTTCCCCCCTCCCCCTCCCCAATGAGTGGTGTAGCCTGTGTGACATACCTGGTCCCATTCTCCGCATGTGTGCCTGGCCAGAGAGGGCATTCAGCCATGGAGGTCGTCACAAATGAACTTGATCTAATCTTCCCAGGTATTTATTTACACACATGACCTTTCCCGTAGTGATCATTCAATGGAGACCAGGATTGTACATGCAGATTGAGGTTCCCTCCCTCACGTCAAAGGGTTTGACATGAGCAACAGCAGCAGAGTGAATTAGATTTGACTCCAACTCAATAATACAGCAATTTGATAGCGAGGTCAGACTCACCATCATGAAAGGGAGAGCATTTTCAGACCTTTGTTTTGGGGACTGAGGGAGCAGTTTGTGAGGTTGGACTGGAATAGAATGTTCAAGGAACAACAGGCTGGACTCAGAATAGCTTTACTTCCACATGGACTGGACAGGGATTGTAGAGTCGGGTTATACCAGCGATCAGGAACCCAGTAAGGTCAAATACAAACTACAACCTGCATTTATATAGCACCTTTGATGTAGTTAAACACCCAATGCGCTTCAGGAGTGTCATTGCCTGAGATTTCAGAACCGTTGTGATTGGAAAGGAAGTCAAACAATGTTTATGGGAGGAGTTTTATCAGGTTTAGATCCCCAGGATTAATTGTTACAGACAGGAAGGTGAGGATGGAGTAAAGACTTCATTCCTCTTTAGCCGTGTAGAAATAGAGAAAACACCAGCTCCAATCTTGGTCGTGTGGATGAGCAGAGCGATCTCGGTGTCCATGTACATAGATCCCTGAAAGTTGCCACCCAGGTTGATAGGGTTGTTAAGAAGGCGTACGGTGTGTTAGCTTTTATTGGTAGAGGGATTGAGTTTCGGAGCCATGAGGTCATGTTGCAGCTGTACAAAACTCTGGTGCGGCCGCATTTGGAGTATTGCGTGCAATTCTGGTCGCCGCATTATAGGAAGGATGTGGAAGCATTGGAAAGGGTGCAGAGGAGATTTACCAGGATGTTGCCTGGTATGGAGGGAAGATCTTATGAGGAAAGGCTGAGGGACTTGAGGCTGCTTTCGTTAGAGAGAAGAAGGTTAAGAGGTGACTTAATAGAGGCATACAAGATGATCAGAGGATTAGATAGGGTGGACAGTGAGAGCCTTTTTCCTCGGATGGTGATGGCTAGCACGAGGGGACATAGCTTTAAATTGAGGGGAGATAGATATAGGACAGATATAGGGGCTGGTTTAGCACAGGGCTAAATCGCTGGCTTTGAAAGCAGACCAAAGCAGGCCAGCAGCACGGTTCAATTCCCCTACCAGCCTCCCCGAACAGATGCCGGAATGTGGCGACTAGGGGCTTTTCACAGTAACTTCATTTGAAGCCTCCTTATGACAATAAGCGATTTTCATTTTTCATTTCAGATGTCAGAGGTAGGTTCTTTACTCAGAGAGTAGTAAGGGCGTGGAATGCCCTGCCTGCAACAGTAGTGGACTCGCCAACATTGAGGGCATTTAAATGGTCATTGAATAAACATATGGATGATAAGGGAATAGTGTAGATGGGCTTTAGAGTGGTTACACAGGTCGGCACAACATGGAGGACCGAAGGGCCTGTACTGCGCTGTAACATTCTACGTTCTATGTTCTATGTTCTAATCAAAATGGTTTCTATAAAGAGGGGTTGACTGTGGCCTTTGTATCTCTCGGGTAACAATAAATGTCCTTTGGTGAGGAAGAGGCAATTGTTTCTTTACTATGAGCAAAGCCTGTCTTTCTTGGAAATGTGTAGCAGTTTTCAAATCCAGTCGACATGTTGGCACTGCTGCCTTGCGACGACAGGGACCCGGGTTCGATTCTGACCTTGGGTGACTGTCTGTGTGGAGTTTGCCCTTTCTCCCCGTGTCTGAGTGGGTTTCCTCCGGGATGCTCTGGTTTCCTCCCACGGTCTAAAGATGTGCAGGTTAGGTGGATTGTCCATCCTAAATTGCCCCTTCGTGTCCATCGATGTGCAGGTTAAGTTAAAGGGAATAAGGGTGGGGTAGGTGGGGGGGGGGTGGACCCAGGTAGGGTGCTCCTTCAGACAGTCGGTGCAGACGCAATGGGCTGAATGGCCTCCTTCTGCACTGTTGGGATTCTATGATTTCTGGTTCAAACACTGAAGGAGGATGAGACCCCAGTGTCTGGTGCCTGTCACACAACGTTGTGGAAGTATTACAGGGGTCGTCAGGGAATCATCAATCTGGGGAGATTTGCCAAAGGATTTGAGGGAAGGGAATGTAACTACCTTTAAAGGGACAGGTGAAAGGACTGTTCTGGAAATTAAACTGATGAAGCTGACCAAGGGATTGATACAGTATCTGAGTCGACCCTGATGGAGCGAATCAGAAATATCCGGAGAACTTCAGAACTTTCCGACAGTCAGGATGAATCTATGGTGATAGCCTTGGCTCATTGGGTAAAGTTGTGCATTGAACACTTACTACGGAGTTGAGCCTTTAATCACTCAAGTGCTGTCATGAGGGAATACTTTCAGATGATACATTCAGTCAAAGTCTTGTCTGCCATCCCAGGTGAATGTAAAAGATCCCATGGCCATTATTTGCTAAAAAGGTAGGTGAGTTCTCCCTGTCGTGTATAACAGGGAGTATTACAACATTTACTGAGCATGAATGCCTAAGAAGTTGTATCTAGGACCAATACATATCCCTCCATCAACAATTGTAAACTTATCACCTGGGTGGAAGACTCCATTGCAAGGGGGCACAGGTTCAAGGTGAGAGGGGGAAAGTTTACAGGAGATGCGTGGGGAAAGGTTTTCACGCAGAGGGTGGTGGGTGCCTGTAACGCGTTGCCAGTGGAGGTGGTGGAGGTTGGCACGATAGCAACATTTAAGATGTATTTTGATAGGCACATGAACGGGCGGGGAATGGCGGGATACAGATTGTTTGGGCAATAAGCAGTAGTCTAAATGAGGAATGTGGATCGGTGCAGGCTTGGTGGGCTGAAGGGCCTGTGATGTTCTTTGTTTATTTATTCAATCCTGTTGGTGGGAGCTTGCTGTGCACAAATCAGCTGCAGAATGTCCTTTTTTTTCATAGAATTTACAGTGCAGAAAGAGGCCATTCGGCCCATCGAGTCTGCACCGGCTCTTGGAAAGAGCACCCTACCCAAGCCCACACCTCCACCCTATCCCCACAACCCAGCAACCCTACCCAACACTAAGGGCAATTGTGGACACTGAGGGCAATTTAGCATGGCAAATCCACCTAACCTGCACATCTTTGGACTGTGGGAGGAAACCGGAGCACCCGGAGGAAACCCACGCACACACGGGGAGAACGTGCAGACTCCGCACAGACAGTGATCCAAGCCAGGAATCGAACCTGGGACCTTGGAGCTGTGAAGCAATTGTGCTAACCACTGTGCTACCGTGCTGCCCACATTACATTACAACAATGACCACACTTTTTAAAAAAAAAGTACATAATTGGCTGTAAAACCGTAAAGCACGTTGGGCTTTCCTGAGACCAGGGGAGATGCTATAGAAATGCAAGTTTTCTTTTCCTTCTGGCGACAGATGATGAGGATCTGGGTGGCCTGGTACATGAATCACAAAATGTTAGTAGGCACAACAAGTGTTTAGGAGCATAAATGGGATGTAAGAGGAATGAAAAATACGAGTCGGGAAGTTTTGCTCCAGCTGGATAGTGAGACCCTATCTCGAGCACTTTGTACAGTTTTGGTCTCCTTCTTTGAGAAAGACATAATTGCATTGGAAAATATTTCAGAGAAGGTTCACTCAACTATTCCCTGGGATGACAGGGTTATCTGAGGAGGGAAGGTTGAACAGGTTGGGCCTGTAAACATTGGAGTTTAAAAGACTGAGAGGTGTCCTTATGGAAACAGATCATTCTCCGGTCGTCGGGATTCTCTGCCCCCACCGGCAGTGCACCCCTGGCCACGGGTATCCCAGCAGCGTGAAATGTCCTCAATGGGAAATCCCATTGACCGGCACGGGAGTATATTTATCATGCTAGACTCTCCCCTGCAAATCTTTTGTGTGAACAGTTGGTCCAGACATTATTTATCCGGATTCCCACCACTTGCCCAGAGAAGGTTGGGAAAAGCACAGAAGTGGGCAATTGACTGAAGTCAATTATCAGGGGGAATAGATTTATGGAGATTTGTAGAAGGCTTAGAGGGGACATGAGGAAAAATATTGGCACACAGAGGGTGGTGGGTGTCTGGAATTCACTGCCTGAATTGTTGGTTGAGACACAAATGCTCTACTCATTTAAAAGGTACCTGGATCTGCACCTAAAGTGTTGTAAACTACAAGGCCATGGATCTTTCTTAGCTGGCGCAGACACGATGGGCTGAATAGCCTTTTTCTGGGCCGTAACATTTCTACAGTTCTCAGTGGGTCAGGAACAGGTTGTATCAAAGGGGAAATGGTGGGATGGAGAGGATTCCAGGCTGCCTGAGGGACCAGCACTGAGATCTTTACTGTTCCGTGCTGTATTGCAGTCACTCACTATTGGGGGATAGAGGCAGAATTCTCAATGTGTCAGGGACACTGTGGTGGAGGGACGGGGCTGCAAAAACAGGGGCACCAGGTGAGGAGGTAGGTGGAGAGGGTGCGGACTGGTCTGTGAATGCCTTTAATTTTTGCCGAGCACCCTTCCACGAACACCCCCATCCCCCCCCTCCCCCAACACCACACACTGGACCCCCTGTCAGACGTGGCACATTCCTGGTGTTTCCTGAGATGAGCATTTAACTTGGCTTGGAGGCAACAGTGAGCCAAATTACGACCAGAGCAATACAGGGCTAGTTAGGGTTATGGGGATAGGGCGGGGGAGTGGGCATAGGTAGGGTGCTCTTTGGGAGGGTCAGTGCAGTGTCGATAGGCAGAATGGCCTCCTTCTGCACTGTAGGGATTCTATGACTCTATATGAACAAGAGAGAACATAAAAAAATTGCTTCCTGCGGGAGACAGTGCCTGTGGTTAGCTGCACAATAGCCCAATTACATCTGAGCTGGGACTGGTGGATGAAAATGATAAAGTAATTCATAATATCAGCAGCGGTTACCTAGCCTGAGTGATTGAGGAATCGTATCTAGGACTGTGAGGAAAGAATGTTCCGCTTTTCGAGAGATGGCACAGACTCAGGCAGCTAAATAGCCTGCTGCTGTGCGGCGTGATTCTCTGATCAGGTAACCTCTTGATATTCAGTGGAACTCAAACACACAACAGGATGATGACGAGGAACTGAATCACAGATTATCTCTTGAGAGAATGTAAGTGAGGAAGTGGAGAAGCAATTTGCATCCCACTCCAGCCCCAGGTACCTACAGATAGACCAGCAGCAAATCTGTGTTGTGTCTGCGCGGAAAACTGTGAATACTCACTGAGACAGCAAATCATCTCCTATCACTGCGTTCAAATTCAGTGCAGTGCTCCCTCACATATGGACTCGGATTAGTAACAGGTGTCCATTTATTTTATGGGATTAGGTGATCCCTGTGTTAAGGCTGTGTTTCTGCAGTGATCGGGATTTCCAGCTTTAGTATCATTCGGTGCTCATTTAACTTTTTCAGCTGGCTGGGGAGCAGTACGTTAAGGATGGGAAAGAGAGAGATAGAGAGTGAGGGAATGACCCGACGAGAGAGAGTGAGAGACAGACTGAGAGACGGAGAGGCAGACAAGTACAGAGAACATACAGTGCAGAAAGAGGCCACTCGGCCCATCGAGTCCGCACCGACCTCCACCCTATCCCTATCCCCGCAACGCAAACCCTTTTGGTCACTAAGGGCAATTTAGCATGGCCAATCTACCTAACCTGTGGGAGGAAACCGGAGCACCCGGAGAAAACCCACGCAGACACAGGGAGAACGTGCAGACTCCGCACAGACAGTGACCCAGCGGGGAATCAAACGTGGGACCCTGGCGCTGTGAAGCCACAGTGCTATCCACTTGTGCTACCGTGCTGCTGTGGAGAGACAGAGGCAACACAAAGACAGGGAAACAGATTGAAAAGACAAGCGATGGCGGGATAGAGGTGGACAGAGTAGACAGAAAAAGACAATCAAGAGAAACTCAAAAGCAAAGAGATCGGGCTGGATTCTTCCACCCTGCCCACCGCACAATCGCCACTGGCGGGACGCGGACCATGTTAACGTCCATTGATTTCAGGCGGGAAATTCCTGTTGCAGGGAAAGGCCCGGCCGGACAACCCCACCCATAGAAAGTTAGAGAGTAAACAAAGAGAGAAAAAGACAGACATATAGAGGTGGACAAAGAAAGGATAGAGAGAGAAATTAACAGAAGGGAAATAGAGATGAGAGAGGGAGGGAGTGTGAAACAGGAAAAGCGTGAGTGAGATAGCGATGCAGATTGAGAGTCATTAACCCCTATTACTAAATCTTTTTATATCTTCTGAACTCACACAAATGATCCAACCGAATTTCAAACGCTCTTTCAGTCTCTTGGGTATCCTACCCGGTATGTTCTAGACTTTGTTCATGTAAATTGGAAATCAAGGAAAATTCCCTCCAGATTTGGAGCTAAACACACTTTATGATAAATGTTTGCTAAAGTTTGTTTCCTGGCATCATCCAGCTCCATGACTTTTGATGAAGTTGCTCCTACCCCACATGCATCAACCTGGCATTTAAAAATCAACCTTTTATTAAAGAAACCTAATCACGTTTCATCAATGCAGTTTGGGGATTTACTTCAAAATTAAGTTTCCCACCTTGAGAATTTGTTCCCCTTTGAGTGAATTATACAACCCGAGGGTGAGATTGATCAGTGCTGTCGACCAGGTTTTGGCATGTGTTAAAATAATTATCCACTAATTCAACCCAAGAGCTGATTGATCAGAGCTTTTAATGTCAGCCTCCTGTTTAATAATTGAAGGGAGAAATGCTTGGATTATTACAAGCTGGCTGGAGTAAGTTTATTTGGCTACAAACAACTAACAAGACCCAACCATATGATAACCTGGTTCAAAAGTGGACTCGTGAGTTTAAAGTTGTTTGCCTCATTATTTCACTCTAATTAATGAGTAGAGAGGTTTATGTCCCAGTGTGTATTCTTGTGCTGATGCAATACCATGTATTGCCACTGGAAGGTGCTAGAGTGTCCACATACCATAACTACTCGAATATAGGACAAAGGGTGTGTCCTTTACTCAAAGTCAATCAGAAATTTTAATAAGGCACGGGAGTCCAAAGTAAGCAAAAAGTAAATAACATTTATTTTATCACAATTATATACTTGAATGCCGATAGAACCTCACCACGTACTCCATCTCCTATCGGTCGGTTCCAGACTGGCCGACCTTTTATACAGGTGCGGGTAAACTACCCTGCCCCTAGCGGGGGAAGCTCATACTCCTCAAGGATCACGGGGAAAATAATCATCCCCTCGAAGTATATCCCATGCAGGTTATTACAGAAATCATTTATTTCCTGAAAGGAGCTTAAGTTTGGGATCTTGCCTGTAATAAAGAACTATTCAACATGGTTAGGTGAAGAACACTGAGCAACATAAGGAAACATTAGGAAACAGGACTAATTGCAGCCTTAGCCGGGCATTCCCCGCTGAGGCCTCCAATCTACCCGAATGGCTGTTCGATAGCGTGGTGATTTTCAGAGCTCTGAGATACGGGACTCTGTTTCCATTCAGGTAGATTGCGTCCATTATCATTGAAGGTAGTCGAGAGAAGGTTTACTAGGATAATCCCAGGTATGCAGAGACTGCCATATGAGGAAAGATTAAACAAATTGGGCCTGTACCTCTTGGGGTTGAGAAGAATGAGAGGTGATGTTAGTGAAACATAGGAAATGCTTAGGGGGTTAGGCAGGGTAAATGTTGGGAGGATGTTTCTACTCATGGGAGTGTGTAGGACCAAAGGCCGTAGTCGCAGAATAAGGGGGCGCTCATTTAAGACGGATTTGAGGAAGAATTTCTTCTCTAATAGAGTGGCGAATCTTTGGAATTCTTTACCCCAGGAAGCTGAGTCCTTGAACATTTTCAAGGCTGAGATCGATAGGGTTTTAATTAGTAGCAGAATTAAGGGTTACAGAAATAAGGCAGGAAAGTGAGTGTTCGATCAGCCATGATCTTATTAAATGGCGGAGCAGGCTCGAAGGGCTGAATGGCCTGCTCCCGTTCCTATTACTTATGATCTTATAGGCATATGGTCCCATGTAAGACCATAAGACCATAGACATAGGAGCGGAAGTAAGGCCATTCAGCCCATCGAGTCCACTCCACCATTCAATCATGGCTGATTTCAACTCCATTTACCCGCGCTCTCTCCATAGCCCTTAATTCCTCGAGAAATCAAGAATTTATCAACTTCTGTCTTAAAGACACTCAACGTCCCGGCCTCCACCGCCCTCTGTGGCAATGAATTCCACAGACCCACCACTCTCTGGCTGAAGAAATTTCTCCTCATCTCTGTTCTAAAGTGACTCCCTTTTATTCTAAGGCTGTGCCCCCGGGTCCTAGTCTCTCCTGCTAATGGAAACAACTTCCCTACATCCACCCTATCTAAGCCATTCATTATCTTGTAAGTTTCTATTAGATCTCCCCTCAACCTCCTAAACTCCAATGAAGATAATCCCAGGATCCTCAGACGTTCATCGTATGTTCGGCCTACCATTCCTGGGATCATCCGTGTGAATCTCCGCTGGACCCGCTCCAGTGCCAGTATGTCCTTCCTGAGGTGTGGGGCCCAAAATTGCTCACAGTATTCTAAATGGGGCCTAACTAGTGCTTTATAAAGCTACAGAAGTACATCCCTGCTTTTATATTCCAAGCCTCTTGAGATAAATGACAACATTGCATTTGCTTTCTCAATTACGGACTCAACCTGCAAGTTTACCTTTAGAGAATCCTGGACTAGGACGCCCAAGTCCCTTTGCACTTCAGCATTATGAATTTTGTCACCGTTTAGAAAATAGTCCACGCCTCTATTCTTTTTTCCAAAGTGCAAGACCTCGCACTTGCCCACGTTGAATTTCATCAGCCATTTCTTGGACCACTCTCCTAAACTGTCTAAATCTTTCTGCAGCCTCCCCACCTCCTCCATACTACCTGCCCCTCCACCTATCTTTGATCATCGGCAAATTCAGCCAGAATGCCCCCAGTCCCGTCATCTAGATCGTTAATATATAAAGAGAACAGCTGTGGCCCCAACACTGAACCCTGCGGGACGCCACTCGTCACCGGTTGCCATTCCGAAAAAGAACCTTTTATCCCAACTCTCTGCCTTTTGCCTGACAGCCAATGTCTGCAATCGCCTCCAGCAATTATATACTTGAGGGCCGATAGAACCTCGCCACGCACTCTCTCTCCTATCCGGAAGTCCTCAGTGCAGGAGGAGATCGGGGAGCCATTTTTAAATGGTGCCCCGATCTCTATATCTCTCGACATGATCTCCAAATCCTCCCTCCCCCAAGCCCCAACTCGCCTATAAGGGGATCCTCCCCCCCCCACTCCCCGCGCCCTCTCCCCCCCTCCCCCCCCCCACACTCCCCTAAGCCCCCCTCCCCCCCACACTCCCCCAAGCCCCCCCCTCCCCGGGAGCCAGTTAGGATATGGATAGCAGTGTTTGCGATTACTTCAAGTTTCAGTAGGGTGGAAGATGAGCAGGTAGCTCAGAAAGCATCGGAATATTCAAGTTCAACAGTAACAAAGGGATGGGTGAGGGTTTCAGCAGCAGATACACTGAAGTAGAGGAATCAGGTGACTTGGCGACTCTCTGCCTCAGAAGGTGGTGGAGGCTGAGTCATTGAATATTTTTATGGTGGAGGTAGATAGATTCCTGTTAGGCAAGGCAATCAAAGATTATTGGGGTAGATGGGATTGTGGAACATGAAACACCAATAGATCAGCCATGACGTTATTAAATGGTGGAGCAGGCTCGAGGGGCTGAATGGTTTACTTCTGCTCCTGCTTCATATGTTCATAAGTACAGAGGTAGAATCAGGAGGTCTTAGTGACTGTGCGGATATGTGGTTGGAAGCTCATCTTGGGGTCATATAAGATGCCACGGTCTGGTTCAGCCGCCAGCACTTGCCAGGGAGAGGGGTGGAGTCCGTGCCTAGGGAGCAGAATTTGCAATGGGGCCCAAAAACAATGGGCAAAATTCTCTGCCGCCCACGCTGGTGGGTGTTGGGGCGCCAATCTGGTTGCGATGCTCCAGCCTCCCCGACAGTGGGACAGGGGTTTGTGCCCGCGCGCCAGCGGGTGGATGCAAATGGATGATGTCTTCATGAACCATTTGCATCCGCTTAGTGGGCCGGGCACCATATTCTCCGGGCGACTCCGTGGCGACTCACCGGTCCTCCGAGCCGGGAATGACATGTGCGCGCATTACTCCTGGTATTGCCCAATGTGGCCCTGACATAGAGGACCTCGCGGTGGGCTAAGGGAGTTTTCCCCAAAGTCCATCCGAGGAACTTCCCCCCCCCCCCCACTCCAACAATGCGGCCCGCCCCCCCCCCCCCCCCCCCACCAGACCTCCCCCCCCTCCCCATGGCCCCCCCAAGAGACCCCCTAAATAGGTGGACCAGCCACAGAGATGCCCAAATAGAAACCTGTGAGGAAGCCTCCAGAAAAGAGACACCTGTCTGGAAGCTAGAAAGCAGTGAAAATAATCATTGTTGTCACATTCAACTGGGCATACACCTGCTGGCTCAGACAGAGGAAACACCTCTGTCAATTCCTGGAGAGAAAAAACAGTGACCTGTGTTTATACCCTCAGACCCTTGAGCTGCAAGCCATTCATTCATTCCCCTTA
This sequence comes from Scyliorhinus torazame, assembly GCF_047496885.1. Lineage (NCBI taxonomy): Eukaryota > Metazoa > Chordata > Chondrichthyes > Carcharhiniformes > Scyliorhinidae > Scyliorhinus > Scyliorhinus torazame. The sequence continues at coordinate 24,744,290 of NC_092723.1, read as the reverse complement.
GTGGGCTATTAAGTGCTGTCAATTTCCAGCTGAGCACTTCAAAATCACTCAAGTTTGAAGGTGGGTGATTGGAATGCACTTAACTCTCTTTGAAGTGGTTGATGTTTGTCAACATTGTGATCAGAGCACTTCAGAGTCACTGAACCATGAAAAAGCTGAATGAAGCAAGGCTCATAGCTGTGTGTGTGGAAGTTGTCAATCGCAGCCCACTAAGGGAACTGAATGAATGGCTACCTGATAGGGGTCTCATTTCTGGAGGTCTATGGGGGAGGGTCTCCATATTTAGGGGTCTCTGCAGGGTGTCTCCCTATTTAGGGAATCTCTGCAGGGGGTCTCCCTATTTAGGGGTCTCTGTGGCAGGGTCTCCCTACCTAGAGAGTCTCGAGGCGGTCTCGCTATTTTGGGAGTCTCTGGGGGTCTCCCAATTTAGGGGGTCTCTGTGGGTCCCCCTATTTAGGGGACTCTAGGCATCTCCCTATTTAAGGGGTATCTGTGGGGATCTCCCTATTTGGTGGGTCTCTATTGCGGGGGGGGGGGGGGGGGTGGGTGGTGGCAGGGCGGATCACCCTCGTACTTGGCGGAAGCAGAGAGACCCAGAAAATCCGGGGGTGGGGGCTGATGTGCGATGTGGGTGCCAGGGGAGGCGGGCTGATTTGCAGGAAGAGTGGGGAGGGGGGTGGGGATCGGGGGTGGGTGGGTGATGGTTGGCCAGCCTCTGGACATCGCAATCATGCTGCCCACTCAAAATGGCGGCCTGACAGCGGGATTCTCTCGGGAACCTCTCGCAATCCTCATCGTGCATAAATGTGCATGGCTAAGGATTGGGAATGGCTTCCTGATTTGCACGCCCAGTGATAGCGAGTTCCACATTCCCACCACTCCCTGTGACAGCAAATCCCACATTGCGCCTACTCGCTGGGTAAAGAAAACTCAGTGAACTTTCCATCTATTAACTGGTGTTACACCTTCTTCCCCTCTTCTCCAGGCAGCTTTGGCTGAAAGCAACATGCAGCTGCTCAACAACCCGACCTTACTAAACCCGTCTGCCAGCGGCTTGATGCACGTGGGTCACGATGATGTCAGCAGCACCGTGGAGCAAGTGAACAGCAATGGCAGCAGCAGCCCAGGGCTCTCCCCTCAACAGCACGGGTACGACCCAACTCCGGGGCCCCGGGACTGGGGACTGGCCTGTGGTCAAAGACCAGAGGACAGGTCTAATAGGTTAGACACAACAACAACTTGTATTTACATAGTGCCTTTAATGTGGCGAAACATCTCGAGGTGCTTTAGGGCAGCATGGGACACATGGTTAGCACCAGGGTTCGATTCCCGGCTTGGGTCACTGTCTGTGTGGAGTCTGCACGTTCTCCCCGTGTCTGCGTGGGTTTCCTCCGGGTGCTCCGGTTTCCTCCCACAGTCCAAAGATGTGCAGGTTAGGTGGAATGGTCAGGGTAAATTGCTCCTTAGTGTGCACAAATGTGCCAGTTAGGTGGGGTTACTGGGATAGGGTGAGGGAGTGGGCCTAGGTAGGATGCTCTTTCAGAGAGTCGGTGCAGATTCGATGGGCCGAATGGCCTCCTTCTGCACTGTAGGGACTCTATGGTTCACATGAGGTTAAATTAGACATATTTTAGTTCCATAGGAATATGTCAGTAAAGATGACCAAAACCTCCGTTAAAAAGGTGGGATTTAAGCATCATCTTCAAGGAGAGAGTTAGAGAGGCACAGTGTTTAAGGGAAGAAACCCCAGGGGCTTCCCAGTGGCATGGGGCGGCTTCAATGGAAATTCCCATTGACAGTGGCGGGACCAGAGAATCCCGCCACGCCGCCTCCCGCTGTCGAGAAACACGCGGCTAAGAGGCCAGAGAATCCCGTCCAGAATTTAGAGGAGTGCGGATCTCTTAGGGGGTCTGGACGGCTGGGAGGGTGTGGGATTACAGGGTCAGGGAGGGACAAGACCACTGAGGGGTTTGAAAAAGGATGAGGGTGTTAAAATTCAGGCTTTGTCAGACCAGGGGCAAAGGTAGATGCAAAGGTAGGTCAGCGAGCAAAGGGTAAGTGATGGGTGGAAACAAACCTTTGACTAGGGGACATGGGTGCACATCCAACCTAAAACACTGAGAGGCTCGTCCATCTGCTAAGAGGTGAAGCGTTTGGACCATCACAGTACACTTCCTAATGGGAATTCTTCGGAGGTTGGCCAAAGTAATGGGAGTTTTTGCTGTGCGTACTGTACCTGAACTGGGGATGTTTGAGGATAATTAAGATTGCGTATAACAATAAACAAACTTGGTGGAGGTTAACCAGATTCCCACTGAGAGTGAGGCGAACATGCAGACAGAACCTCCACTCAGGAAATTAGTAGATGAGAATGGAAAGTGTACATGGGCCGTGAGAGGAATTGTGTCTCCATGCTCCGTGTTGGTCACTGTTGTGAGTGGGGCACTGCTATAGTCATCATATCACCTGGTTTAACTTGTGAAAGATGACTGGGTCTTTGCATGGCTGAAGGTGAAAATTGAAGTTATTGATTGGTCAATGACTAATAACAAACACCGAGCGTTCAGAGCAATAGGTTCCAGTTTTGCAGAGGTGGAAATGCAGCACTGGAGCACATCATTAGCTCTGAATAGATATGACTCCACGGAGAGGGTGGGAGGGAGGGGGAGAGAGGGGGTGGAAGGGAGGGAGGGGGAAAGAGGGGGTGGAAGGGAGGGAGGGGGAAAGAGGGGGTGGGAGGGAGAGAGGGGGTGGGAACGAGGGGGAGGGGGGGTGGGTGGGAATGAGGGGGGTGGGAGTGGGGGAGAGAGGGTGGGAGAGGGGGTGGGAGCGAGGGAGGGGGAAAGAAGGGGTGGGAGGGAGGGAGGGGGAAAGAGGGGGTGGAAGGGAGGGAGGGGGAAAGAGGGGGTGGAAGGGAGGGAGGGGGAAAGAGGGGGTGGGAGGGAGAGAGGGGGTGGGAACGAGGGGGAGGGGGGGTGGGTGGGAATGAGGGGGGTGGGAGTGGGGGAGAGAGGGTGGGAGAGGGGGTGGGAGCGAGGGAGGGGGAAAGAAGGGGTGGGAGGGAGGGAGGGGGAAAGAGGGGGTGGGAGGCAGGGAGGTGGAAGGAGGGGATGGGAGGGAGGGAGGGGGAGAGAGGGGTGGGAACGAGGGGGAGGGGGGGTGGGTGGGAATGAGGGGGGTGGGGGGAGAGAGGGTGGGAGAGGGGGTGGGAGGGAGAGAGGGGGTGGGAGGGAGGGAGGGGGAAAGAGGGGGTGGGAGGGAGGGAGGGGGAGAGGGAGAGAGGGGGTGGGAACGAGGGGGGGGAGGGTGGGTGGGAACGAGGGGGGTGGGAGGGAGGGAGGGAGGGGGAAAGAGGGGGTGTGAGGGAGGGAGGGGGAGAGAGGGGGTGGGAACGAGGGTGGGAGAGGGGGTGTGAACGAAGGGGGAGAGTGGGTGGGAACGAGGGGGAGAAAAAAAAAGATATGACTCCACATCCTGGAGTCTGTCTTTGTTCAACCTAATTTTCTCCACTGCTCTCCTGAAGGTACTGCTTGATGCTGAGGATTGTTCTCATTGATGAAGATGCCAACCATCTTCTATAGTCCAGCATCTCACCCAATCACTTGAGTGTTGGCAGAGTGTTGGGAGTGACCTGCATATAACCTTTCCGGACAAAGACAATGTGGAATGGGATTCTTGGTATTTTCTCTGTGTCTTAGCCTGAGGCTCCCTGGTCCACACTGCTGACTCGACTAAGGTCAAGAATCTCTCTTTCATGATTTGCTGATGCAATTACCCATTGCAAGAGCTGATCCCCTTTCATAATCTAGTTATAAGTCAATGGAAAGCATGTTAAATAGCATAGAAAGTTGGAAGTATTCTCCAGTCTGTTGTTAAATGCCAATGTGCTTATTAATTTCTATGTAGACACCAAGTGCACATCAAGGAGGAACCTGCAGAATTGGAGGAGGACGATCCATCCATCTCAATTATCGCCACAGCCAATGTGAATTCGGAAATGCAGGAAGCTAGAGAGATGGAGGAGGAGCTAACAGCAGAGGAATTGGAATAACTCGAGCACTTCAAGTTATGAAAAAACAAACAAAAAAGAAAACAGGGTCAGACCTCATACTTGCATATCCATCACAACAGCATCTCCTGGGCCTGACTCACTGGACTAAGTGATCAAAGCAAGGAGCAAGTTCTCTTCAAACACCGACAGATACTTGAAGACTCCAATGGCAGCTTTGATTGTCCATTAATAATGGAGCCTTGGAACACAAACTAACTTGTTGGGTGTAGATTGAATGGCTCCAACTTATCAAAGCAAAGCTGTTGACCATTTTATTACTTTTCTTTCCAAATGTTTTGTCATTAACACAGCGATGGTTATTAGTCTTCTGACTGCCGGGTAGTCGCACAGACCTGCAATGTGAATAAGTCACTTATTCACTGTTAGGGCCCCAAACAGACTTTTTCGACCTGCTTTAAAGGTACCTCAATTTGAAATTTTTCTATCCAATGCTGTAGATAGCTCAACAGGCACATTGTATTTAAGCAGAGGGCAACTGCGGAACTGCTCCTGGGGTATCAGATGCCCCTCACTGGTCTTGGCATCTGAGGAGATCCAAATGAGAGATCTATCCAGGACAGTGTTAACTTGTCTTTAAACTCCCATTGCTGTTTTAGTTTTTGTGTTTATAACTGGGACTGGGGAATGGAATGGGGAGGGGATTGGGATGGGGAGGGACGAGGAAAGGGCCAGCCTTTTAAATCTTTCTCACTTAAGCTTTGTATTGTAAATGACTGAAGACTAGATAATGTTGACGGAGACCTAATCAAAGGTACAACTGTGGAGAAAATGGTTAGACAGCCAAGTAGTCAGGTGTTGACTTCTTATAGGCGTCAGATTTTAAAGCTAAGCACAGACATTTTCCATGAAGCTAACCCATCAAGGGTCTAAGGACAGCATATAAATATACTTTAAAAGAAATGTGAAGCTTCGAACAAAAGGCGTATTTCTCGTTGGTTCTGTTTGGGCTGCTTTGGTAAACCTTCCATCCACGCTGACTGAAATTCTGCTTTGTGTCAGAAAATATTTTCCCTCATTGGCTTTTGAAGGGGTGGGGGGAGGGAGGAGTAGGAATCGAGGATTGCAAATGCTGATCACTTTTCAGTGACTCTTGGTGTTGACGCTCTTCGCGGAGACTCACCGATGCTGAATGGACATTTCAACAAAGTGGCAGCAAGCAGACAGCACTTCTGGGGCAGAAGGGGAGAGGGAGGAGCGGGGGAGGGGGAGGAAGGCAAGGGGAGATCAGAAGGCTATAGGGTGGGCAGAGGAGAGCTCAAGGGAAAGGAAACAAAAGGTCAAATGGCCTCTTTCTATGCTGTAAATTTCTATGATACGATGAGAGGATGGGAGAGAGAGGTTGGAAGGGGTGGGGATGGTGGGGTGTGGGCGGAGGTGATGGAAGGGAACCCGAGACCGGCTCTTAGTTTTTTTGTGACAGGTTTTCAAAGCAGCCTCAACAAACCCAGCACGAGAACGAGAAAGAAATAGAGAGAGTTTCTCTGCAATAGGACCCTGACAAAACCAAATCACATCAGTCACTCAGACAGTGTTCACTTATTCTTTTCATTGCTTTGAAATAATGTTCTTTTTTTAATTAACACAATGCGCAGTGCAATTTCTGTTACCAAAAAGAAATTTGATATATTTACAGTATTTCTCTGTGACCTGACACAGTGTGAACAAGGCATAGAAATGTCATCTCGGTGAGGTGTATTTTTCAGACGGTCCATGTTGTGATTGGGAATAGGAATGAAGAAAATGTTTTGTGTTGCCAAAATCACCACAGGGTTAGAGGTTGTCACTGTTTCTAGACTTTGAACACAATGAGGCGGAATAATGGTAAGGACAGGGGATAGGGAGCCTAGATAAGGATAGGTATCTGCTACGGAGTTTTCTCCATTATGATCAAGATATACAAAACCAGTCCACTTAATTGTGAAGATCTAATTCATTTGTCTCTTCAAAATAATCTACCCACGCACAAAATCAAAGTTTCAGTTTTCAATTGCTGCTATCATGGTGCATAGAACCCCCAAACTAAACTGTCCAGTTTAAAACTGGATGGAATGCCTACAATCCAAATACAGCGGTAGAGTCTTAGTTTAAAATGAATGTAACTGATTGTAATCTGAATGACCTCCTTGTTATATCCAAACCAGGGTACATCTTGCCAGACAGAATGTGACCCATGGCATTGACTGCAAACTATGAAACATGGCAATTAACCACACTCTTTGGCCATAAATCACATCCTGTGGGTCCTCATCACCCACTGTGTGAGTGATCCTCCTAACAACAAAAGGTCCACCTTTTCCTCGTCTGAGAATCTCAGCTCCACATGTTTCCGGCCTGTGCGGCATTGTCAGAATTGGCACTTGGCACCCCTCTCTCTGTTGAGAAAATGATTTGGGGGAACAAGATTATCTGAACAGAAATCGAACCAAATGCAGCCCGGGTCCAAGAGTTTTATTTCCCTGGCCAAGCAGCAAATTTGTAAGCAGAGTGTGTGCACTTCAGCAGATGGCTGGCATTCCATAGGGAGGAATCTTGTAACATTTCTGTGAGAGGCAACGCGAGCAAAAATCTACTTAAGGTTTGAGCTCTCAATGAAAGATTATACAACTGTCTAGGTTTCCTGGAAATTCACAGCTAGTGGTCAGAAAATTCAACACAGTTGTTCTCTGTGTCTTAGTTTCCTTTCAGGAAGGAACTGAAAGATTAGGAAAGAGAGACAACAAAATATCGGAGGAAGAGAGAGAGAAACTGCTTGCCAGTATACCATTTCACAGGGAATGAATTTTGCCAAGTTTCTGATATTTCAATTTCAGTAAGGTTAGTCCTGGCAAACGGTAGTGAAATCTTAACCTCGACTTCAATGCAGTTTTGAGGTGATTACACAATCGATCGCCACTGTCATCTCCAGATATTTGTTATGGTCAAGATCAGCGAGGTCACTGATCATTCTTGTAATCAGTCAATGGCACATGAACAGGAACCTGCCTCAATATTAGTCAACTTGTGTTTTGCTCTCCCCATCTTTCCAAATCAACCACTAACAAGACCAGGTCTCTGCAGTGAGCAGGAGGCTTGTTGATGGGTCATCAGAGATTCACAGTCAACCTGTAGGTTTGAGGGCACCACCCCTCTTCAAGCGTAAACTTCCATCTTTGTATGTGGGCTGGTCAGAGGCTCCGTATGGAGCAATTGGTGAGATATTGGGCGAGATCTTCCGGCTGTTCATGCCTGCTCCTATTAATTCACAGGAATCTTACATTGTTGTTACTAACATACTCTGGTTGTACAGTGCTAAGAACAACCTTTTCCAAACTTCCAGGCTCCAGAAAATCTTAACAGGAATAAGAAACATGAATATAACTGAGGCTGAATTATGGAGGCCAGATTGGCAGGATTGAAGTCTACATGGGGGGGCCCCTGGATCACCAATTGGAGTTCTCCAGTTGTACAGGATCCAATAAAACTCTGAAGGCACAAGCTATAAATCACGTGATTCTTTTTCCTCAGGTGAAGGCAGTTAAAGATTAATTGTCTCGATGACATTTTGAAACAAGGAGGGAAAAATTGAAATATTATGAGGCATTAGAGTTTCCACGACAACACCATTACTGAGTAAAAAAGGTCATTTATATCGTTGAAAGTGGAATCATGAATAATGTAATGACCACTAATTAATTATCAAACCTGATATATTACACATCACAAGCCTTCATAATCCTGAAAACCATAAAAGATTATAACTAACCTGGCACACGTTGAAATATCTTGATTTTTTTTCATGTGATAATTAACATTTTTTTGAAACAATGTCGCAGAATTTCGGGATCCTCAAGTATCCCAGTCACATGATGCCTTGTTTGTTATTGTCTTTTTGAGAATTTGCAGATTTTCTTTGTTGCCCTTTGATATTCAGAGACGTTGAGAGTTTTTAGCCTAATTTAGCAGGTTGGAAACCTACGAGAACAAGTGGGACATCAGTTTTACAATCCACCTTGAAAGTGTTTGTTAAACTTTGATGAAATTCAGGAGCAGGTTAATCCGTTTTGTCGTGGCCTGGCCCTGAATCGTCAGTGGCGATTCAGAAAAGTAGAAAATTGTTGGGAGTCAGAATCCCTAGATCAGGTTTAAGTGGTTTTACACCAGTGCAGGATTTCAGGATTGATTCTTGGGAGTGGCCCTAGCCAGTAGCCCATGCTTTGGAAGATGAATCAGACTATGAGAGGGAGAACTGGGTAAAGAACGAGGATTCCGGAAGTTGTGGATTTACGTCCAACCAACAACCCATTGGAGCTCGGCTACACTCTAGTTTTCTAAATTTTACCCGAGTGTTGGGAAACAGCAGCAGGACAAAGGCCATTCGGCCCCTTGGGGCTGTCCTGCAGCTTAATTTCAGTTTTCAAGTTTTGCTGGTGGACGGATGTCAGTCCTTATATTCTCAATAGACTCACATAAACGCCCGGTACACAGAGGAAGGAATTTTAACCTGCCCTTAGCGGAATCTGATTGGCATCCTGCGTTATATCTGACGTTATATATTCTATTGAAGTCACCGTGAAGTAAAATTGGACAGGGAGGAAAATAGGGAGGGGGGGGGGTGATTAGTGCCCGTTGCTCCCAGCTGCATGAATCAGGTTAAACTTACCCCCAGGATCTCTCCAGCACTTAGATCCCCCACATCTGCTCTCATTCTGAGTGAAGAAACTGCTCAATTTGTATCTTTTCCACTTTTAAAATTTTATTTTGCAATTGACCAAAGATAATTATTTTCCTTTAACTGGTAAAAGTATCTATCTACTCGCCTGAGTCCTCTCATGAATAAGGCGTAGGGGCTGATCATTAAACACAAGTCTTAGGGAAATCGCAGCCCGCACCCCTGTTCAACTTGAGACCAGGTATCCGAGGTGAACAGCTATCTCTCTAACTCTGACTAACACCCGTGCTTCCATTTCCAGTCGCCAGTCTCAAAGTGAATGGATACAGAGCTAGGACAATGCGTGGATAAAACTTTTCAGTTCGAGGTAGCAGCTTAAAGCCCTCATGTGGTGCCAATCAGAAAACATGTGGCTGATCCACACCGAGGGGCAGTGACTTTAATTGAATCAAACATGGATTTATTTCTTGTCCCTCAGTTAGGAGCTAACCAAGTTTTGAGGCTTGTTCCAAAGAAACAATACATTCAGAATTAGAATCGTTCATTATTTATTCCAAAGTTAAGCTTCTGTTTTCTGTTCTTGGCTAAGTTATAATTCTGATCCAAAGTTTTAAGATTTTATTATTTATGATGCCTCTGACTTGGTTACATTTTGTGTTGACGTGCATTGTTTGGAAGGAAGCAAAACCCTGAAAAGGGAAAGATGAGATGAAAAATAATAATTTCAGCAGGCACTAATCACCGTAATTGGCGTCATTCAGCAATTTAGATCGGGGGTGCGGGGTAAGAGAAAGAAGGAACAGGATAATTTTCTCTCCAATGTTTAGGTACATCAAGTCTTTTTAAAATTCTTTTTTTATTCTATCACGAGATGTGGGTGCCCTTCCCTAACTGCCCTCGAGAAGGCGGTGGTGAGCTGCCTGCTTAAACCGCTGCAGTCCATGTGGTGTAGGTACACGCACAGTGCTGTTAGGGCGGGGGCTCCTCCTGGATTTTGACCCAGCGTTACTGAAGGAACGGTGATATATTTCAAAGTCAGGATGGTGGGTGGCTTGGAGGGGGACTTGCAGGTGGTGGTGTTCCCATGTGCCTGCTGCCCTTGCCTTTCAAGTAGATGGTGCACGTGGCTGCCACTGTATGTTGGTGGTTGAGGGAATGAATGTGGTAGACGGGGGGGGGGCAGTTAAGCTGGCTGCTTCATCCTGGATGGTGTCGGGCTTCTTGAGTGTTGTTGGAGCTGTGGAGAGCATTTTATCACACTCCTGAATTTAGCCTTCTTGGTGATGGACAGACTTTGAGGAGTCAGGAGGTGAGTTACTCTCCACAGAATTCCCAGCCTCTGACCTGCTCTTGTAGCCACAGTATTCATATGGCTAGTCCAGTTTGTTTCTGGTTTCTGGTAACCCCCAGGATGTTGATAGTAGGGGTTTTGGGGATGGTTATGCTATTGGATGTCAAGAGGCAATGATTGGATTCGCTCTTGTTGGAGATGGTCATTGCCAGGAACTTGTGTGATGCGAATATTCCTTGCCACTCATCAGCCCGAGCATGAATGTTGTCCAGATCTTACTGCTTATAGACCAGGACTGCTTCAGTATCTGAGGAGTCACAAATGGTGCTGCACATTTTGCATTCATCAGCGGACATCCCCGCTTCTGACCTTATGATATAGGAAAGGTCACCGATGAAGCAGCTGAAGATGGTTGCGCCTAGGACACTACCCTGAGGAACTCTTGCAGTGACGTCGCAGGACTGAGATGATTGACGTTCAACAACCACAAGCAATCTTCCTTTGTGCCAGCTATGACTCTAACCAGCAAAGAATTTCCCCCTGATTCCCATTGACTCCAGTTTTGCTGGGGCTCCTTGATGTCAAATGGTGCTTTAATGTAAAGGGCAGTCACTCACACCTCACCTGAAGTACATGTAAATAAATCCAAGCAGAATTAGTTGGCTACAAGAAATTTAATCTAGCACAATCTAATAATTCATTTTTAGATGAATGAAAGCCAGGCAAGGGGGAATCGACCTCTTTGTTGAATGTTCAGAATGGCGATAGTGAATCAAACTTTTCTTCAATCTTTTCCTTTTCAATTGGGTTCATTACACATGAAATTGACCACCAATTTACAATCGTCCATTTCACAATCTCACCAGTGACCTTTCCACAAAAACTTAATAACCTTCAATATTTCACATTAGAACCTGAGCCCAAGGCTTTGGTTTAATTGTTTGTAACATTTAGCCCAAGAAACCATGCACCCAGCCATATCTTTCTTGTTTGTGAAGGTGACAATGTTCATTAGCTGCAGTGTTTGGTAGGATTCCAGTGGGCAATTAGGTGACTACTAAGGCCGATCTGCACTCTGAAGGTTCTGTTGCAAAGAGGACATATACTCTAGACGATTGAGTTTTGAATGAGTTGTTGACTCTGGATTTCCTCTTTTTGTGTTTTCTCTCTGCTTGGCATGGTGGTACAGTGGTTAGCACTGCTGTCTCACAGCGCCAGGGACACGGGTTCGATTTCGGCCTTGGGCGACTGCCTATGTGGAGTTTGCACATTCTCCAAAGATGTGCAGGTTAAGTGTGGTTACGGGGTTAGAGCAGGGCAGTGGGCCTAGAAAGGGTGCTCTTTCAGAGGGTTGCTGCAGACATAAAGGGCTGAATGGCCTCCTTCTTCTGCACTGTAGTGTTTCTATGATTCTGTGCTGAAATGCCCTTACTTACGAAGGAGGCAGCGCCATTCTTTATTTGGCTGTGCCAGATGTAGCAATTCTGTGCAAGCTTCTCTCAGGGTTCGAAGTCCAAAGTGAGGCCTGTGTATTGCTTCCATTGACTGCCATGAGAGTGCACCCCAGACTCGAGCACTCCATAGAAGATTTACCTTGCTGAGTGATTGTCAGCCAGTCTGACTATGTGACCAATGTGACCAGCCCTACATGACTGCCTCGATATGGTGTGGATGCCAGTTCGGGTGACAAAATATGTCTGATATTTTGTCCTGCCTGCCATCTGATCTCCAGAAGCTTCCGAAGGCGGCTCAAGTGAGAGTTATTGATCTTCTTTGCATGACGCCGGTACACAGTCCAAGTCATGCAGAGTAGAGTGAGCAAAACTGTCGCTGCATAGAGTTTCAGTTTGGGAGGCAGTCTTATTCTTCCCCATTTCCAGACTGATGTTCAAAGTCCGCCGAAAGCTACACTTGCTTTGACAATTCTTGCATGTATCTCGTCATCAACAGAGAATGTGCTGACGCGATAAGCGAACTTACTCACTCTTGACGTGTCCTGGTCATGGACTGAAACCCAGGGCTCAAGATAGGGCTTTCTTGGAGCAGGCTGGTATTTCAGTTTTCTTAATGCTGATCGTAAGACCAAAGTTGCTTGAATTGGAGAACAAATCCGTGCTGTGCAGCCCTATATTTAACTGGTGGAACCAAGGTCCAATCTCATGCTTTTGAATGGTCAACGAAATGTGTTCTTTCTCTTTTAACCAAGTGATGGTGTTTTCTCATGAGTTGTGCATCAGGCGATTGTTTACTAGTCTATCAAGGAATTGTCGAATAAATGGCCACAGTCGGTACCAGCAAAATCCTTATTCCCCGTGTTCCACACTCAATAAAAATGAACGTGTTGTAGCACAATTAAAATAGCACTTATTTCTGCCAAAAGACCCATTTCACCTTGGCTTTCTCTCCCTGTTCCTTCCCATGTGCCCTCAGCACTCTATCCCAAAGGTTATGGTTTGCCTGCATTACCAATGGAACACTTAATCTAACTAAAGAATGGCAAAGGTTTCAGGATCAATTCAGATTGGAGTTATTTGTTATGGTTTTTATGAGGCTTTCTCCCTCTTCTGGAATAAAACATTTCCAGTTGTGTAATTCCTGAGCGTGCTGGTCTGGTTTATCTTTTCCAGACTCTGTGCCTCAAAAAGTGGACTCTCCACCCAACCCAAAAGTCGGCAATTGCGGATTCCAGTTTTCCTCAGCATTTTTAAAATTTTCCTCCTTTTTCGATACTCGTCCAATTTCCGTTTTAGATGATGTTCCAGTCTCTGTCTCAAGTCATCGCGTGTGGTGAATCATTCCCTGAACCAGTAACTCCCTGTGTAAAGATATTTATTTAAATTCTTTGTTCATTAATCCTATGGTAATGTTCAGTCATTGTTCCAACCCACCAGCCAGTACAAACTGTTTTTAACCATTCACTCTGGCTAAACCTTGTAGATTTTCTATGCCTCTATTAATTCCCCCAGAACTGTCCTTGCTCTTATCTTTATTATCAGATTGGCCCAAAGCGAGAATGCAGTGAGAGCTATGCTAACCTTTCCAGAATATTTCATGTCAGAAACACTGCTACTACCTCCTTGTAATCTGTGGCCAGAAATTGGTCTCATCGCAATTAGGAATAGGATTTAATATGATTTTTTGTTGTTGTTGTTGTTGATAATAACCTCAACCTCAGAATTACTTCGGACATACAACCAAAAATCCAAAGAAGGCAACAGAGTTTATTGAGCGTCAGCCAAATGTTTTGAGAACACCAAATACAAGAATCTTCAAGGATCAGGAATTCTCTGTAGCATCCTGGTGGTTCACATGTTGCTGGAGATTTTTCCCCCCGATCTTACAGAGTCAAGAACATTAATGCTTTAGGATGTGAACTTCCAAAAGAAAAAGTGAAAATCAAATCATTTAGCACAGGAATTGAAGCTAATTGATCAAGGCCCCGGATGAGAGTTTTAGCAGGCCACATTTGGTCATGTATCCCCTGCTGTGACCCTATTGCTTCACTTTATTTTTATCTTGGTTCATTATGGAACAGATTGGCCCACATCTCTTCCCTCTTTAATGTTCCTCCTGGACTTTGAAGGAATATTGAGATCGGACCGTTGTTGGTACTGATTTGAGTTTGTTTTCACCCATGACCTGGCACGTATTGTACTACTCTGGGGATGTCGGACTGTTGGGGATTTAGTGAAAGCTTCAGGTACATCAATGAGGAACAGAGCAACCCTGCTGCATAAATATACATAATCCCAAATGAGAAGCTGGTTCAATGTTTCAAACACTGTTGTCAGACCATTTGACCTCTTGTAGACTTCAGCGGACAGTGAATGTATCTCGTGCCCCATTTCTTCCTCCTGCACTTATGGTAATAGTATGTCCCTTGGGATGGCTTATACACCCAAAGGTCCATGAAATGAACATATTATTACTAACATGTACCTCAGCAAAAATAAACCTTTACGATGGTGAGAATTTTACTAAAGGACAGGATGCACTTGCCGGCACCAATGTAACTCGGGAAAAGTTGTTCAAATTGTGTGTAAGTGTCTCTGATTTTACTCCGTTCTTATTTAAATGAATCTTGAGTTCCTACCATCGTAGGAGTCCCGACTTTGTGATTCTTGTTCTTTTGGGTTTTGTGAACAGAATCCACACAGGGCAAAGATGTGAGTTTAATGAAATACCATATAGTGCACATACCATTGTCTGAGCAGCGATAACTAGCTTTCTGCTGGAGCTGGTTCCGAGCTGAAAGGAGAATCTTCTTCACTGCTGGGTTTGAATTGACTATTCCAACAATATCTCTTTGTCCTTTTCTTTAACTTCAAGCTTTTATTAACCTGGCCCCATAGCTGTCATGGTAACACAGTCTGCCGTGGTTGGGGAAAAAAGTGGCACAATGCAATATTTCCTGTATTTGAACAGAAACCAGCACTAGCACTCAACCAGCAATCTCATTCAAACAGAGCCACAAGAGAGGCTGTACTTGTGGGAAATAGTGGCATCAGAATTTGATCGGCATTTTTCTGAAGGTCTTAGTATTGTTGGTGCTCTGTACAGACAGTTTAACTCTGTATCTAACCCTCTACTGTACTTGTCCTGAGAGTGTTTGACGGGAGCAGTGTAGAGGGAACTTTACTCTGTATCTACCCCATGCTGTACCTGCTGTGGGAGTGTTTGATGGGGACAGTGTAGAGGGAGATTTACTCTGTATCTAACCCCGTGCTGCACCTGTCCTGGGAGTGTTTGATGGGTACAGTGCGGGGAGAGCTTTACTCTGTATCTAACCCAGTGCTGTACCTGTCCTGGGAGTGTTTGATGGGGACAGTGTAGAGGGAGATTTACTCTGTATCTAACCCAGTGCTGTAACTGTCCTGGGAGTGTTTGATGGGGACAGTGTAGAGGAGGCTTTACTCTGTATCTAACTCCGTGCTGTACCTGCCCTGGGAGTGTTTGATGGGGACAATGTAGAGGGAGCTTTACTCTGTATCTAACCCAGTGCTGTACCTGTCCTGGGAGTGTTTGATGGGGACAGTGTAGAGGGAGTTTACTCTGTATCTAACCCCGTGCTGCACCTGTCCTGGGAGTGTTTGATGGGGACAGTGTAGAGGGAGCTTTACTCTGTATCTAACCCTGTGCTGTACCTGTCCTGGGAGTGTTTGATGGGTACAGCGCGGGGAGAGCTTTAGTTTGAATCTAGCCTGTGCTGTACCGTACTTTGTATTCTATTATCCCACATATTTTGACTCTGTAAAACATGTAATTATTAGTTTTTTGACAAGCTGACGCCACAGTTAAATGGCGATAACAAAAGTGGCAGCAAACCCCCCTGTTCTCTCCCACCCCGACAGCAACCCACCTCATTGAAAGTGGGGAATATTGGCTTTGTTGTTGAAGCTCTATTTCACAAAGATATTCTGTGTGAGGTGCACATGGTCTAAGCAAGGATGAGCGTCAGCACCTCCAACCGCAACCAAGTAGGATGAAAGATATTTGTTTTCCCAGGAATTGGCAAATCCTATGGAATTGAGGCAGGGTGAGGATGGGAAAGCAACCCAATTTAATAAACGCTTGAAGCTGTCGCTGCACAAACCCAGCAGTGACACGTCTGCAATTGGTTTCTGGTTTTGAAAAATAATAGAGCTCTTAATTTTCTTTTTCTTCCGCGTTTCGAAGGAAGGATCTGGAGACCTCAAGGACTGAACTTTCAATAAATAAATAAGGAACAAATGCTGTAAAAAGAAAAGCAAAAAAAAAAGTTTTAAAAATGCATAATATGAATATTAGTTACCTAGTCAAAAAAGACATTAAAGAAGGGCGGCGAGTTGTTTATTGCGATATTTTATGTATCGATGTATATTCTGTAAGTTGCTTGCTCTGAAGAACCCGAGTTGTTCCTCCACTTGTTTACGTATTGTACGGCTTTAAGCTTTGCTCTTGATTTTAGATTTGCTTATTCTGCTCTCTGTGTGTGCTTCCTTTCTGGCCTAGCTTGCGGCAGATTATATAGCTGGATAGTTAAACTTATTTTTTTTGACTGCTTTGTTACTCCATATGGCATCTAAGTTGATGTTATTAACTTCTGCGGGGGGGAGGGGGGGGGAGGGGGGCGGAAACACGTAGGTTTAAAAATAAGTGGTTTAGGTAATGTTTGTATATTTATCTTAGTTAGAATAATTTTGATACTTCCCTATTCAGTGTGTTAGGTTAATTCTCTCAAATGCGAGGTTTTTTAATTATTTTTTTTGAATTATTCCTGTATTCATCATGTGTTTTACCTCAAAAGAAAAGCATTTTTAAAAAAATGATATATAGGACCAAAAATTAAATGACAGGAGGGATATTCCTTCTGTGTTCAGATATTCGCTTCAAATACTCGCCATTTCTATGTTAGAATCTCTTTTTATCCCTCATCTAAAGCAGCTGAAAATATGCATTTCCAAAGGAAAACCTTGCACAAATGTTTTTAAATTGAAAGGTATGTAATTACACTTTGCCACATTAGTGTGAAAGGGCACCAGGGATTCATGAAATGAAAATCTTTTTGCTACATTCAGTGTTTGAAATAAAACCCCTTTAAAATAGGTCTTTGTTGTTCCAGTGAATGCAAGATCTCGGATTCAGTGAATTAAGGACCCCTTTGCTAACATCGCAGAAGGCGATTTCACTCCCCTCCCCTTACCTGCCCTGTGTGCTTTAAGAGTTGTTGAGGGTTTGTTAGTCCTTTCCACTGCCTCAAGCTGAAAGCCAGGGAGGGAAGGAGATGGAAAAGAGGATGTATGACATTGAAAATGTGGACAGTTTAATTGAACCTGGAGAGTCCTGAAGGTGGGGGATTGTCAGTGCACTGCCCTGGTGTGAATACCAGGAAGGAGGGAGGATTGTTCTGGTTACTGTGAAATACAATCAGAAACATATTGGGGTATAAATTTGTAGAACGTTTGCTGCCAGTTCATTGTTGCCCATTTTGCATGCCCAATCCAGATGAATTTATCTTTCATTTCCTCTGGCCAAGGGAGCGATGTCACAGCTCTAAGGGACCAGGTTGCCGTTTTTGCAATAAACTCTCCAGTGTTTGAGAGAGGTTCCGCCAAAGATACAGAATCCTTTCCCAAATTCCCAATTCCGATTTGACTTCAGAATTCTCTTACACTGTCTCAACACAATTGCAAGGAGAATGCTGGTGTCACGATGCCGGTAATATTTGGCTTACAAGGTGCAGAAAGAGCCCGGCACCATCCCTGGTCAGCGGTAAGTCGCAGTCACGGCCTGCACAGAAGTGGGAGAAACCAGCTCGGAAAATGGCCCCAGATCAATTGCTCCATGCCTCCATGGTTGTAAAGTAAGACTGCATGACCATCAGAATGGGAAGCAGTAAAAAAAATTGGCATCAAATGCACATATTATTTCCCACTCTTGTGAAAGGATGCTGTCTCTCCCAAGGATTGCCCTCGATGACATTGTTGATTGATGTGTGTTACCCAAAGAACCTGAATCCAAAACGTAGCAAAGGACAAAAAATAAATGGAAGCTCTCATTAGGTTTCTTTGCCACAACTTTCATCAAATCACCAAAAACCCGGGAATAAAACCCAGTTTTGTTGGATTTGTAAAAGTTCCTCTTGCAGCTGATGCCCAAGTTGATGCATGGCACCCAGGTCAGTACACAAAATGGAGGCAAGGCCACGCAAGGAGCTCTCAACAAGTGCTCCACTCCGAGGTGGTAATGCCCTGTTCTCGTGATCTGGGGGCAAGTGCTGAGTGCTCCAGTCACTGCAAGAGACCACAGGCCCACAGACTTTTTGTGAACCTCAATACAAAGACTTGGTCACAATGGACAAAAGATTCATAGCTTGGAAAATTTTTTGCTCAATGTATTTTTGTTTTCTCTAAAAAGTTGCATTCCACAGCTGGGTTTGGGATATTATATGACTTCTTTGATGTGTGACGCACCACCAGGAGCGATTTGCTTGTATCTTAATACCTTGAATCCTATAGGTCTGGGATTCTGGGAATTGGATTATGTAACTGGGGAGGCGAGGTCATTGGCCTTTTAATGTTTTCACAAGGGTGCGCGAAGCATAATTGGAGGACTGATGATTAAAATATTGACTGAATTAGACAATGAACAGAAGTGAACTAGCCAGTCAACAGGATTCGGTTTGTTATCAACGAAAAAAAAAGGGAATGATGGAAATGTCAATTAAGAATAGAAAGTGCTGACAACACAAAGCAGGACCTGTCAGGATCATGGAGCAACCATTCAGCAGAACTCTCATTTAAAATAAATTGTAAAGAAATTTCAAATAATGGGCGGTTACCCTTGTGGAAATGTTTAAGGCTTTGTCAGCCTCCCTCTCCAACCCCCTCCTGTGAGACCCAATGTAAACCTGGTTCAAGGTGTAAATGATTATTTTAAAAATGCATTGTACAGGTTTTCTCACTGTTGTAGTTTGCAGTTTGACGCCAGCCTTGGTAAAACGGTATCGCTTGGCATCTGACTTATTTGTAGAGAGTGAACAAGCATCACAGTTCAAAGTGGATATGAAAGCTTCAGACCAAAAGAACAACAGACCAAGTTAAATCGTTTTTACTTTGTATATTTATTTTTTAAATCTTGTCTGATTGCAGTTCAGGCTAAGGCAGAGTAAAGACTACAGCTCACAGCTGTCGACAACCATCCGTTTAATTCGAAGAGATTGTTGGTTTATTCCTCCTTTTTTCTCTCTCCCAGATCCTTTCCCTCTTTCTCTTTCTCTCGCTCGCATTGGTATTTGTAAGATGACATTACTGTCTGTGAGCTGGAGGGAATGGTGAGCATCCCACTGCCAGTCACTGCCCGACCCTTTCATCCTGTAACATCTCTGGCATATTTGTAACCTGATATTCCTTGTCTGTACAGCAGACATTAAACAAATGTACAGTAGTTTTAGTTGCATGTATCCAGTACTAATTATTGACAATGGCATTATAAAATGCAATAAAAAAAACCTTATCACACTGTTTAAAAACTGTGCTGGTATTTTTGTGTGGAGGGTTCAAGACTCTTTAAAACATCATAGAGAAAGGAGTATTGTGTGGGAGTTTGTGCAGGCACGTGTGCATGACTGTGCACATGTGTGCCTGTGTGTGTTTCTGTATGAGTGAGTGCATGTGTTTTGAGTGTGTATGCGTGATTGTGAGTATGTGTGCATGAGTGTGTGCGTGATTGTGTATGAATGTGAGAGTCTGTGCATATGAGTGTACATCTGTGTGCATAAATGATCGTGAGTGTGTGTGGGTGCATGAGTGTGCATGCATGTGTGAGTCTGTGCACATGAATGTGTGTCCGTATATGTGCGTGCGTGAGAGTCTATGCAAGTCAATGTGTGTGTGAGTGACTTTACGTTTATGTGTGTCAGTGTGTATGTGCATGTGACTGTTTATTTGAGTGTGTCTGTGTGTGTGTCAGTATGAGTGGTTGTGCGTGCCAGTGTGAGTGTGTGTGAGTGAGTGAGTGCATGTGCATGATTTTGTGTGTGCGTGTTTGTGTGAAGGTTGGGTGTGCGGAGTATGTCTGTGTGAATATGAATGAGTGTATGTGTGAGAGTGGGTGTGAGTGTGTATGTGAGGGAGAATGAGTGAGTTTAGTGTGAAATGTGTGTGTAGCTGTTGCTCTGTGTGCATTTGTGAGTGCGTGAGTGTCGTGTGTATGTGAGTATGAGTTTGTGTGTGTACGTATGTGTGTCCATTATTGTGTGTGTCACGCTGGGTGTGGCAGTGAGTGTGCGTGTGTGTATGCGAGTGTGGGAGTGTGTGTGTATGTGAGCGTATGTGTATGAGAGTACATGTGAGAATGTGTGTCCGTGAGTGTATATGTGAGAGAGTGTGTGTGTCAGGGGGTGTATGTGAGAATGTGTGTATGTCAGTGAGTGTATGTGAGAGGCTGTGCACATTAGTGAGTGTGTGGAAGAATGTGTGTGTATGTGTGAGCATGTTTGTGCGAGCATGAGTGTGTCAAGGGTGTTCATGGGAGAGTGTGTATGTTAGTGAATTTTTCCAAGAATGTGTGTGTGCGTGTTTGTGTGAGTGTATGGGAGAATGAGTGTATGTGAGAATGAGTGTGTCTCTGTGTGAGAGGTAAGTTTGTGCCAATGTGTGAGTGTATCTGAGTGTGTGTGAGAGTGTGAGTGTGTCAGTCAGTTTATGTGTGTGTTTTAGAATGAGTTTTTGTCAGTGTGTTTGTGTGTGACTGTATCTGAAAGTGTGTCTGAGAGTGTGTGTATATCTGAGTGTGTGTGTGTGTGTGTGCCAGTGAGAGTGTGTGTGCCTGTGACTGTGTACCTAAGAATGTGAGTCAGTGAGAGTGTGTGTGTCAGTGAATGTGTGTGTCAGTGAGTATGTATGTATCAGTGAATGTGTGTGTGTCAGTGAGGGAGTGTGTACCTGAGGGTGTGTGTCAGTGAGGGTGTGTGTCTGAGTGTGTACCTGAGAGTATGTGCCAGTAAGTGTGTGTGTGTACCTGAGAGTGTGTGTACCAATGAGGGTGTGTGTCAGTGAGTGTGTACCTGAAAGTGTGTGTCAGTGAGTGTGTGTGTCAGTGAGCGTGTCTACCAGTGAGGGTGTGTGTCAGTGAGTGTGTGTGTCAGTGAGTGTGTACCTGAAAGTGTGTGTTAGTGAGTGTGTGTGTCAGTGAGTGTGTCTACCAATGAGGGTGTGTGTCAGTGAGTGTGTACCTGAAAGTGGTGTCGGTGGGTGTATGTACCAATGAGTGTGTGTGTCAGTGAGTGTGTATCTGACAGTTCGTCAGTAAGTGTGTGTCAGTAAGTGTGTGTGTCAGTGAGTGTGCACCTGAGAGTGTGTGTGTGAGTAATTGTGTGTATCGGTAAGGGTGCCGGTCAGTGAGTGTGTGCCTGAGTGTGTGTCAGTGAGTGTGTGTGCCAGTGAGTGTGTGTGTATCAATGAGGGTGTGTGTCTGTGAGTGTATACCTGAGAGTGTGTGTCAGTGAGTGGGTGTACCAATGAAGGTGTGTGTCAGTGAGTGTGTACCTGAGAGTGTGTGTCAGTCGATGTGTGTCAGTAGGTCTGTGTATCAGTGAGGGTGTCTGTCAGTGAGGTTTCTGTCAGTGTGTGTCTGTGAGTGTGAGTATCAGTGAGGGTGTGTGTCAGTGAGTGTGTACCTGAGAGTGTGTCAGTGAGTGTGTGTGTGTGTCACTGAGTGTGTGTGTAAGTGAGGGTATGTGTGTCAGTGAGTGTGTGTGTGTCAATGATAGTGTGTCAGTGAAAGTGTGTGTCAGTGAAGGTGTCTGTCAGTGAGTGTGTACCCGAGTGTCTGTGAGTGTGAGTGTATCAGTGTGTGTATGTGTCAGTGAGTGTGTGTACCAATGAGGATATGTGTCAGTGAATGTGTACCTGAAAATGTGTCAGTGAGTGTGTCTACCAATGAGGGTGGGTGTCAGTGAGCTTGTACCTGAAAGTGGTGTCAGTGAGTGGATGTACCAATGAGTGTGTGTGTCAGTGAGTGTGAGTGTATCAGTGTGTGTATGTGTCAGTGAGTGTGTGTGTACCAATGAGGATATGTGTCAGTGAATGTATACCTGAAAATGTGTCAGTGAGTGTGTCTACCAATGAGGGTGGGTGTCAGTGAGCTTGTACCTGAAAGTGGTGTCAGTGAGTGGATGTACCAATGAGTGTGTGTGTCAGTGAGTGTGTACCTGAGAGTGTGTCAGTAAGTGTGTGTGTCAGTGAGTGTGCACCTGAGAGTGTGTGTGTGAGTAATTGTGTGTATCAGTGAGGGTGCCAGTCAATGCGCGTGCACCTGAGTGTGTGTACCAATGGGGGGGGGTCAGTGAGTGTGTGTGTGAGTAAGTGTGTGTATCAGTGAGAGGGTGTCTGTCAGTGAGTGTGTGTCTGTGATGGTGTGTCTTGAGTGTGTGTGTCAGTGAGAGTGTGTGTGAGTGTATAACCGAGAGTGTGTGTCAGTGAGAGTGTGTGTCTGTAAGTGTGAACCTGAGAGTGTGTGTCAGTGAATATGTGTGTATGTATCAGTGAGAGGTTGTGTATCAGTGAGCGTGTGTGTCTGTGAGTGTGTACCTCAGAGTATGTGTATGTCAGTGAGAGTGTCTGTAGTCAGTGAGTGCGTGTGTGGCAGTGAGAGTGTGTGTCTGTGAGTGTATACCTTAAGAGTGTGTGTCAGTGAGTGTGTACCTGAGAGTGTGTATCTGAGAGTGTGTGTCAGTGAGTGTGTGTGTGTCTAGCAGTGAGAGTGTCTGGCTGTGAGTGTATACCTTAGAGTGTGTGCCTGAGAGTGTGTGTCAGTGAGTGTGTATCTGAGAGTGTGTGTCAATGAGTGTGTACCTGATATTGTGTGTCAGTGAGGGTATGTGTGTCAGTGAGTGTGTGTGTCAGTAAGAGTGTGTGTCAGTGAGTGTGTACCTGAGAGTGTGTGTCAGTGAGTGTGTACCTGAGAGTGTGTGTCAGTGAGTGTGTGTGTGTCAGTGAGTGCGTACCTGACAGTGTGTCAGTGAGTGTGTGTGTGTCAGTGAGTGTGTGTGTCAGTAAGAGTGTGTGTGTCAGTGAGAGTGTGTGTGTCAGTGAGAGTGTGTGTCACTGAGGGTATGTGTGTCAGTAAGAGTGTGTGTCAGTGAGTGTGTGTGTCAGTGAGTGTGTACCTGAGAGTGTGTGTCTATGAGTGTGTGCCTGAGAGTGTGTGTCTATGAGTGTGTACCTGAGAGTGTGTGAGTGGGTGTCTGAGAGTGTGTGTCTTGAGTGTGTACCTGAGAGTGTGTGGCTTGAGTGTGTACTTGAGTGTGTGTGAGTGTGTACCTGAGAGTGTGTTTGTGTGTGTAAGTGTGTACCTGAGAGAGTGTGTGTGAGTGTGTACCTGAGTGTGTGCCTGTGAGTGTGTCTGAGAGTGTGTGTCTGAGAGTGTGTATCTGTGAGTGTGTACCTGTGAGTGTTTCTGTGAGTGTGTACCTGAGAGTGTGTGTCTGTAAGTGTGTGCCTAAGAGTGTTTGTGTGTCACTGTAAGTATTTGAATGTTTTCCTCTGAATTCAGGTATGTGAATATCTGTTGGGTTCCTGACCTTACACATGCAGGTCTCTGTGTGCCTTGTACATCTCCCTATATCCCTCAATCCCATTTACCCACCTACTTACCCTCTCCCTCAATCCCAATGTCTCCCCATAGCCCTCAAAAACACTTACCCACCTTCTCACCAGACCAACCAACAAAATATCAGTGACGTCTGTTCAACAGATTTGAAATTGTCGAGGCCCCAGATATCTGGAACCTCAAGACTGGCAATGGTAAGGGCAGCACGGTGGTGCAGTGGGTTAGCACTGCTGCCTCACGGCTCCGAGGTCCCAGGTTCAATCCCGGCTCTGGGTCACTGTCCGTGTGGAGTTTGCACATTCTCCCCGTGTTTGCGTGGGTTTCGCCTCCCCCCACAACCCAAAAGATGTGCAGGGAAGGTGGATTGGCCACGCTAAATTGCCCCGTAAATGGAACAAAATAAATTGGGTACTCTAAATTTAGAAAAAAAAGATTGGCAATGGTGGGCAATAACTAATCACTTGGGGTTGGAATTTGAACACCTTCTCTCCTTCACTGAGGGGCCAATCATGCCCACAGAAATGGGAGGCCCCTTGTCTTAATCACTGTG
This sequence comes from Scyliorhinus torazame, assembly GCF_047496885.1. Classification (NCBI taxonomy): domain Eukaryota; kingdom Metazoa; phylum Chordata; class Chondrichthyes; order Carcharhiniformes; family Scyliorhinidae; genus Scyliorhinus; species Scyliorhinus torazame. The sequence continues at coordinate 24,720,637 of NC_092723.1, read as the reverse complement.
TTCAAGGCAGTGGTTTTGGGGGCCTTTCAAGGGGTGGTTAGTGCAGTCCCTGAATTATAGAATCATTTTAACTTACAGCAGAGAAAGAGGTTATTCAGGTCATTGTGTCTGTGCTAACTGAATAGGAGCTATCCAGCCTGTGGTAACCGATACCACAAAGTAGGCAGTCGAATGTGTTGATTAAAAGAAGGAATTTCTTTATATAAATAATTAATAAAGTTTAACAATAACAGTAACTCAGCAGAACAGTGATAACAGTAATAACTATGAAAACAAGAGCTCTAGTAAAACAGGTCTTGCTTACAGGTCACCCTCCTGCAGACGAAAAACCGGCCAAAGCCCGCACATGCTCAGAACCCTCAACAGACGCCAGAAAAACAATGACATAGGAGAAAGGTTTATAAGAACACCCTGTACTCAAAATCACACTCTGTAACATTGCTTCCCCCTTGAATTTCAATCCCCCACCAGGACAGCAATACAACGAAAGTAATGTCTCAACGATACAGAAGACTTTGTGATCGCATTGTGACCTTCGCAATACCGCTGGTGAAACTTGTAACAGTTGATCTGGAATCATAGGTGAAGAGGTAGGTTGAGAATCTGAACGTGAATGTTCCTCTTCCACTCCCCCAGCAGAGTCAACAGGCAAAACTGGAAACACAGGGACCATTTCCTGGTGAATGCCCGGAGCAGCATTGCCTTCTGCCATCATCTGTAACCATGATGTGGAGATGCCGGCGTTGGACTTGGGTGAGCACAGTAAGAAGTCTTACAACACCAGTCTTAAAGTCCAACAGGTTTGTTTCGATGTCACTAGCTTTCGGACTCCGACTCTGAAACGTTTCCTGATTCTGAGTCATAGTGTAAACAAATATGGTCTTGGTGTTTTTAAACAACTCTTCTGTGTTCCAGCCTCACGACCCAAGATACTGGACCACTTTGTTTTAAAATAATTCCCGGAGGTGAAATGTAGGGGGAAGACATGCAAGAGGTGGCTCCTGTAGAGTACTGTATGCTTTGCCTCACTTTCTTAGTATCAAGGGTTGTTTTCTTTTGAAAGCCCACATAGTTAATGGAATAAGGATCTTGTATGACTGAAATTTCCGGAAAAGTCCGGGGAAAGAAGGTGGACAGCGGAGGCTCGTCAACAGAGTCGAAGGCCTCGCAAGAGCTCGTCGGCAGGTAAAATGGCATTGCCAACCTCTGGGGCTCCGGCCACTCCACTAACAGCCGAGATGCTTTCGAGTACCTTGGCGAAGGAATTTGAAAATCATCGCCGGATTGTGTCAGAGGACCTCCGGAAATCAATGGAAGAGGCCATGGCCCCGATCTGAGCGGCTCTGGAGAAAACCAACAAAACCGTGGAAGCCCATGGAGCCAATTTTAAAGCTATGGAAATAGCCCCCTCGAGCCACTGTGATTGGATTGCCTGACTGCAATCGGAACTATCTTCGGTGGCCAAGACAAACAAATTGTTGAAGGCCAAGGTGAATGATCTAGAGGATTGATCCAGGAGGCAAAACATTTGAATTGTGGGGATGCCGGAGGAAATGGAACAGCCCAATGCCCACGGAGTATTTCGCAAATAGGTTTAGAAAGATGGTGGGCGAGGGTGGACTCACATCCCACTCTCAGTTGGACCGAGCTACCGGCAGCACGGTAGCATGGGCAGCACAGTAGCACAGTGGTTAGCACAGTTGCTTCACAGCGCCAGGGTCCCAGGTTCGATTCCCCGCTGGGTCACTGTCTGTGCGGAGTCTGCACGTTCTCACCGTGTCTGCATGGGTTTCCTCCGGGTGCTCCGGTTTCCTCCCACAGTCCAAAGACGTGCGGGTTAGGTGGATTGGCCATGCTAAATTGCCCTTGTGTCCAAAAAGGTTAGGAGGGGTTATTGGGTTAGGGAGATGGGGTGGAAGTGAGGGCTTAAATGGGTCGGTGCAGATTCGATTGTCGAATGGCCTCCTTCTGCACTGTCTGTTCTATGCCACGTCTCTGACTATGAGTCCACTGTACACTTCGGCAGAGTCCTCGCCCCAAGGATCCACCACATGCGGTAATAGTGACGTTCCATAGCTTCAAGGAGAAAGAGGGGATGCTGAGATAGGTGAAGGAACATCAGGAATTAAATGGGAAGGCCACGCCATCAGGTTCTACCAAGATGCGGGAGTGGAGCTAGCGAAGAGGAGGGCTGCGTTCAATAGAACCAAGGCCTCCCTGTATAAAAGTGTTGTCCGATTCGGTGTGGCCTACCCTGCTCAGTTTAGAGTAACCTTCGATGGAAAGTGGTATTTATTTGACGCACCAGGAGAAGCAAACTCCTTTGTTAAAAAACACAAGTTGGGCACAGTGTGATTCAGATTTTGGGTTCTAGGGATGGGCATGTTAAGTGTTGCATTGTTGAGGTTTCATGTTTGTTCTTGTATTTTCGTGTTCTTGTTGGAGTTGAATTTTCACAGTTCTTGGTTAGATTTGGGGTTTAGTTCTATGTGGGGTTCTGTTTGTTATAATATACACCTCCCTTTTGGAGCGCAAGGTTTATGGGGTTTTAATATTTTGTTGTGTGTAACCATTTCTCTTAACTCTAGTCGGGAACCTCCCTGCTAACCTAAGAGTTAGCTGACAGCAGCAAAAGGTTGGCTACAGCTCATTGGAGCAGTTTTTTATAGCTTGTTTTGTTCAGATTGGTTAGATGTAGATTTTGGTTGTTTGTTTTGCCTTGCCTGGATTTGTATGTGTTTTTGGGGTGTGGTTGTATTCAAGGGCCATGGCGCTGGGGGGAGGGGGTGGGTGTAATTTGTTGATGGTGTCTGCAGATTTTTCTTTGTCCAGCCTTGAGATTTGGTTTGGCGGCCATCTTGGGTGGGCCTGCTTGTTGTGCATTTTCAGTACCTATTGGGTAATCACTCTTGGTGGAAATGGCTGACTCCCGATTGAGGGGAGGTGGGAGACCCCCAGTTTGTTTGGTCAGCTGGAATGTTAGGGGTTGAATGGCCTAGGACAGTATTTGCTCACCGTAAGAGCTTGAACGCTGATGTGGTGTTTTTGCAAGCGACCAATTTGCGGGTCAGGGACCAGAAAAGGCCACAGAAGAGGGGTGGGGGGGGGGGGGTGGGGGGGGGGGGTGTAGGACAGGCCTTTCACTCGGGTGTCATTGGGAGGGCCAAGGGTGGGTCAATACTAATTAATATATGAGTTCAGGTTTCTGCCTCTAAGATTTTAGCTGACCTCAATGGCAAATATGTTATTGCCTGCGGATCTGGAGACGTTCGGAGACCTGTTCGTGGAGGGGAGCTTTGGCAGTTTTAAGGAGTTGGCTGAGAAATTTCAATTGACTGGTTCCAGTCTTTTCAAGTATTTTCCCCTCCTTGCCCTGGGCATCCCCCTCTTCCCTGTTGAAGAAGGTTTTGTCTCTGGCCGGGTCTGAAGGAAGGAGACTATTTCTGACATATGTGGCCATATCCCCTCAGCGGAGTCAGTTCCATTGAGTGAGGTGAAGATGAAGTAGGAGGGTGAATTGGGTCCCATTCTTGATGGTGGGGTACGGAGTGAGACCCTTCACAGGGTCAACTGCTCGTCTTCCTGTGCTCGGTTGAGTTTGATTCAATTCAAGATTTTGCGCAGGACACACCTGACTAAAGCGAGGATGGGCGGATTCTTCTTCAGGGTGGAAGTTAAGTGTGGGCGCTGCTCTCGGGGCCCAGCTAAACACACACATTTCTTCTGGTCCTGTTCCAAGTTGGTAAACGTCTGGGCCTCTTTCGTTCACACCGTGTCGGAGATACTCCATGTAGATTTGGATCCATGTCCACTGGTGGCCATGTTGGGCTGTTGGGCTCGCTGGTGCTTCAGTCAGGCATGAAGGGCAATGTCCTCGCCTTTGCCCCGTTGATAGCCTGGAGATGAGTTCTGCTTGGGTAGAGGTCACCTACTCTGCCGAGTGCCTCGGCTTGATTGGGTGGGCTCATGTCTTTTCTACATTTGGAGGTTAGGTTCACCAACAAGGGTTTGGTGGAGGGGTTCTACCTAAGATGGCAGCCATTCATTTCCTTTTTTAAGCAGCGAGTCACCGTCAGCTGTTAGGTGGTTTAGTTGTTTTGTATTAAAGTTAATGTGTGCCTTTTTCTTCTTTGCCTCTTTCTGTTGTGTATTTCTGTTTGATTGTTTCGGCAGGTTTTGTTCAATATGGAATTTTAAAAATCAACATATTTTTAAAAATTATTTCAGGTAGCCACGTCATAGGATCATAGAATTTTCAGCGCAGACGGAGGCCATTCGGCCCATCGAGTCTGCAGCAGCCTTTGAAAGGCGCACCCAACTTAAGCTCCCAACTCTACCCCATCCCAGTAACCCCACCTAACCTTTTTGGACACTAAGGGCAATTTAGCATGGCCAATCCACCTAACCTGCACATCTTTGGACTGTGGGAGGAAACCGGAGCACCCAAAGGAAACCCACGTGGACATGGGGAGAACGTGCAGACTCCGCACAGGTAGTCACCCAAGCCGACAATCGAACCTGGGACCCTGGAACCCTGGAGCTGCGAAGCAACAGTGCTAACCACTGTGCTACTGTGCCGCCCGCCTCTGGTTACTGCCCAAGTTCCGAGCGTGAACCTGAGCGTACAGGGAGAACAATCTACAGCACTCATAAATAGAACATGGTGGCAGCAGGGCGATCAACGGCAGTAAGAAAGGTGGCAGCTAAATGCCGAAACCCAGAGCAGTATCCCGATGTATGAAGAACTGAAGCCAGACGAGAGGGATGTGCACCTCAGAAGAAAAGATAAAAACAAAATTGAAGCAGTTTCACCACAAACATCGAAGTTGAGGGATTCACCTGAGTAGGCATTGCATGAATCCCGCGTGAGGCAAAGCAAAAAACTTCCCAGCCCACAAGACAGGAGAGCGAAACTACAGAAAATTGCAAGATCCTGAGTGACATAATCCCCAATACAATGAGCAATAGTACAAAAAAATGAAAGGCCGCAAGAGACGTCAGACAGAGGGGAAACTCTAATAAAGCACCGAGCACAACAGAAATCCATAGAGAAGTCAACTCCGCCAAGGGCAGCAAGACAATAAGCAGTTGAAAGGACAGTTGATTGTCCTGAGTGAAAATAGATAAGTCCCCTGGGCCGGATGGGATTTATCCTAGGATTCTCTAGGAAGCTAGGGAGGAGATTGCTGAGCCTTTGGCTTTGATCTTTAAGTAATCTTTGTCTACAGGAATAGTGCCAGAAGACTGGAGGATAGCAAATGTTGTCCCCTTGTTCAAGAAGTGGACTAGAGACAACCCCGGTAACTATAGACCAGTGAGCCTTACTTCTGTTGTGGGCAAAGTCTTGGAAAGGTTTATAAGAGATAGGATGTCTTATCATCTGCGAAGGAATAATTTGATTAGAGATAGTCAACACGGTTTTGTGAAGGGTAGGTCGTGCCTCACAAACCTTATTGAGTTCTTTGAGAAGGTGACCAAACAGGTGAATGAGAGTAAAGCAGTTGATATGGTGTATATGGATTTCAGTAAAGCTTTTGATAAGGTTCCCCATGGTAGGCTACTGCAGAAAATACGGAGGCATGGGATTCAGGATGATTTAGCAGTTTGGATCAGAAATTGGCTAGCTGGAAGACGACAAAGGGTGGTGGTTGATGGGAAATGTTCAGACTGGAGTCCAGTTACTAGTGGTGTACCACAAGGATCTGTTTTGGGGCCACTGCTGTTTGTCATTTTTATAAATGACCTGGAGGAGGGCGTAGAAGTTTGGGTGAGTAAATTTGCTGATGACACTAAAGACGGTGGAGTTGTGGACAGTGCAGAAGAATGTCACAAGTTACAGAGGGACATAGATAAGCTGCAGTGCTGGGCTGAGAGGTGGCAAATGGAGTTTAATGCAGAAAAGTGTGAGGTGATTCATTTTGGAAGGAATAACAGGAAGACAGAGTACTGGGCTAATGGTAAGATTATTGGTAGTGTGGATGAGCAGAGAGATCTCGGTGTCCATGTACATAGATCCCTGAAAGGTGCCACCCAGGTTGAGAGGATTGTTAAGAAGGCGTACGGTGTGTTAGCTTTTATTGGTAGGGGGATTGAGTTTCGGAGCCATGAGGTCATGTTACAGCTGTACAAAACTCTGGTGCGGCCGCATTTGGAGTATTGCGTGCATTATAGGAAGGATGTGGAAGCATTGGAAAGGGTGCAGAGGAGATTTACCAGAATGTTGCCTGGTATGGAGGGAAGAACTTATGAGGAAAAGCTGAGGGACTTGAGGCTGTTTTCGTTAGAGAGAAGAAGGTTAAGAGGTGCCCTAATTGAGGCATACAAGATGATCAGAGGATTGGATAGGGTGGACACTAAGAGCCTTTTTCATCGGATGGTGATGTCTAGCACGAGGGGACATAGCTTTAAATTGAGGGAAGATAGATATAAGACCGATGTCAGAGGTAGGTTCTTTACTCAGAGAATGCCCTGCCTGCAACAGTAGTGGACTCGCCAACACTAAGGGCATTCAAATGGTAATTGGATAGACATATGGACGATAAGGGAATAGTGTAGATGGGTGTTAGAGTGGTTTCACAGGTCGGCGCAACATCGAGGGCCGAAGGGCCTGTACTGCGCTGTAATGTTCTATGTTCTATGTTCAGGTTTGAATACTAAAGGAATGTGTGACCATTCAGCTACATGAAGAAATGAAAACAGTCTTAAACAGCAGAGTGAAAGCCCAACAGAAGAAACTCAAGGAGACTCCATTGAATTACAGGAAAGCCCCAAGATAATGCAAGTGCACTTTGCAAAGCCAAGGAAAACCTGTCCAAAGATCTTCACAGACGACAACAATTCCTTAGGTCAAGGTTTGTTCCTCTGGAAGATTACAAAAATGAGTTTAACGTCACTCTGAACAAACTGAAGAGCCGGTTGGCAGAGAAGAGTCAGCAATGTTCTCAATTCCAGGAGAAAACTAAATGCTATAAGAAACAGACTGAGAAGCTGAAGAAACGGTTGAATGAAAAAGAGGAGGCATTGAAAGGAAAAGCCGTGGAATTTTTCAAACTGCGAGCGGATAATGAAGCCGTGAGTGGCACAATTACAGAACTGAAACCCGGTCAGACTTTGCTGGATGTTATGGGCTAGGGTTTAGAGAACCCCAAAGTGTTCCCCTGACCCACAACTTTTAATAGATTGTGGTATGGGGAGCACACAGCCCACACTACAGGTGTGGTACAGCAGAAATGGAAAAGTATTTTTTAAAACAAAACAATGTTTATTCTATGAACTCAAGTTAACCTTTTTAAAACATACAGTGAACATCTTAGCAACCATTAATTCAAATACAACCCTCAAAGAATACAACACTAAGTAATCCTTTAAGCTTTCCTTTTAACATCCCGAAGACTTAAAAACAAAACCTTTATCAGAAGCACATCAGGTTAAAGTCACTACTGAAAACATTTATAATTCTGAATTCACCAAATGATCAAGAGATAGACTTTTGATGGCAGAGAGAACAGCAGTACACCTGCTCTGTCTGGCTTCAGCTCCCACACTGAAAGCGAAACTAAAACACACCCTGCAGCCTGCTCAGAAACAAAAGTATAAAGCTGACAGACAGCCCAGCTCCACGCACTCTCTGACATCACTGCAGTAGTAAACACCCATTTCTTAAAGGTACTCTCACTACAGATATTTATATACACACCCATTTATAAACACCCATTTCTTAAACGTACTCTCACATGACATGGAGACAGAGCTGGCAAACAAACAGCAGACAATGAATCCAAAATGAAGGACAAAGACAAAGTTCTGTTGTGGACTGAGCGGAGAAGATCAGAAATGAAGATGGAAAATTTAAATGTGGCACTGAGGCAAGGTGCTAGCAGAAGGAACAGCACCGGATGTCTCAGGTACCCTGAAAACCATTGAGCCGAATGATAAGATTCAAAAACTTGTAAAACGATTTAAAAATACAACAAGATTGGCTGAGATGGTGAAACAAGTGGAAATGAAGGTTCCATTCAGGAAATGTAATCATCCAGCAAGAACATGGCAGACGCCACGGAAAAGGAAAATCTGAGTCAACTCCAGAAGTGAACGGAGCGCACGTTCCCCTTGGAAGGAATGGGGGGAAAACAGTGGGCGGAATTTTCCGTTAAGTGCTGGCTGAGGCGGGAAAACCGGCATGTGGCTGGTAGGCTGTACAGCCGGCATTTCTCGTCACGGTTTGCAGCACCCGCACTTTATTTTTTACCCATGTCACCGTGTGTGCTACCGGCGGACACTGCTGCAAAATCACGGCAAGTGTGTGAAAAAAGCGGACAGGCTGTTAACAAAGAGAATCACAATTGGAAGGAAACAGTGTAAAAAGCGAATCAAATGGAGGTTACAAAGTACTGGGGGCACAGATTACTACTATCATTAATATTATCATTACTCCTGTGGCCATCTAAAATGGTCACCCGCAAAGAGTGATGGGAAATTTGGCCAAGCTGGAACACAAAAAGGCTGCAGCCTGCAAATATACAACTGCAGCCCAGAATTATGCAGAAACTCACACCGGTGAAAGGCCATTTGGAGGTCTTCCCGGGACAATTGGGTTCCAGGTAGAAACTAACAATAAGTGGCAGATTCAGCGGCGCCTGCTTCCTTATTTGGGAAGGCCTACGTGCCTTGGACATTAACGACCATGGCCAACCGGGACCCGCCCAGCCATCAAGGTATCCGCCCCCAATTGGTCAGGATCGATCAGGGTGATCGAGACCCTATCGATCCATTGGACCTTCACCTGGGACCGCCCAAAAGGGGGCGAAAGATAGGAGGATAAAAGGCACTGCGCAGGCCATCACTCGCTCTCTCGACTGCCGCATCGACAGCTACCAACAACAGCCAAGAACAAGAGCCCATGCCATCAGAGAACACAGACTACCTACCAGAACTGCAGCCCCGCCAAACCACTAGAATCCAGATAAGGCCTTATCTACTCTGTATCTGTCGGTCACCTGGAAGTTAAGTCAAGTTTAAGTGTGTTAATTATAGTCCAATGTGCATGAACGTGTGATTAATTAAGTGAACAATCTTGTGTATGTCAAATAAACTATCGTTGTACTAAACAAACTTGTGTGATCATTTGTCCACCGTATACGGGTTAAACATACACTGTGGTTATAAAGGCACAACACTACTATCATTACTATTATAAGTACTACTATCTTTCTTCCAAACATGACAGACCAAGATGTGGAAGATCTGTCAAGCTTCAACACTGTCTGAATTCATAAAGACAGAGGCTTGAGATGGGGGAGCAGTGATGGCAAATACAAATTGTTTTGCAATACTCGGTTGGCAGGATGGAAAGTTTCCTTTAAAGACGAAGAGGAAATGGTGTGATATGTGCCTGAATGCACTGTAATGTAAAGGTGCTCGGAAGATCAAGGGTTAACGTGGTACTGGAGATTAGAACCGCCCACGGTATGGTGGACAAAGTCATATGGTAAGAGACTCTGGGAGAGAACAGCCTGGAGAGAACCTCGGCAAGTAAGCAGCCTACCTGCATGAACGCAGCATGCATGACCATAGCTTGGATCTGTGAATAGTGAAAGAGTAGCAATTAACAGTTCATGTTTAATTATACAAGTCCCAAGATCTCCTGATTGAGACATGCAAAGAACCCACAATACAACATATGGTGGCAGCAAACAGCATCTGTAAACAGAACAGCCTCTGGTACAATCCCATCTTTCCCGTAATGTGTTGACCAGAACCGTATGCAGTGCTCTAGTTGTGCCTTAACTAGCATTCTGGACAGTTCCAATATAACCTCCCGTGGGCAGCACGGTAGCACAAGTGGATAGCACTGTGGCTATCAGGGTCCCAGGTTCGATTCCCCGCTGGGTCACGGTCTATGCGGACCCGTGTCTGCGTGGGTTTCCTCCGGGTGCTCCGGTTTCCTCCCACAGTCCAAAGACGTGCAGGTTAGGTGGATTGGCCATGATAAATTGCCCTTAGTGACCAAAAAGGTTAGGAGGGGCTATTGGGTTACGGGGATAGGGTGGAAGTGAGGACTTAAGTGGGTCGGTGCAGACCCGATGGACCGAATGGCCTCCTTCTGCACTGTATGTTCTATGTACTCTTATATTTTAAGCCTTGGCTATTAAAGGAAAGTTTTCTATATGCATTTTAACCACCTTATCCACTTGTCCAGCCACCTTCAGGGTATGTGGACATTCAACCTGTTGAACCACGCCATGAACTCTTCTTCCATGGCCAACAAGTCCTGGAGTGGGCCTGCAATCCAGATTTTCTGAGATCGAGCCTCCTTATGGGATGAAAGGCCACTTGAGAGCTGGTATCAAATCTCACCTGCCTTGTGGCAACTGTACTCTGGCACTTTTCTGTCTTCTGAAGATCCTGTATGTTATTTCTGGGTCCAATTTCACAGGGGCAGAGGTGGAGGTCTGTTTGCTCAATAATTTTCTCTGCATCTGCTCTGAGCGTTTGCATATTTTACTAATGTGAATGGTTAGTGTAAAAACACATCACACTTGTTTTAAAATAAAAACAGCTCCGAGTCTCATAATGCTTTCAATAATTCAAAGTCAGCTTTATTCTGGTTACTTGAGCAATATTTTACATCTGGAATTTATTACACACAATAAACATCAAGCAAGAATCATATTTTTACAGAAAATGTCTTTTATGTCGATTATACGGTGAGATAGGGAGTAATAAACATGTTTAACCATGAACAATCACCACTGATTGAACCAGATACCAGATGTTAGAACAGTTTAATTTCCTGCTGTTTAAAAAACATTATCTCAGCAACATGTTAGACTAATCTTGCAACTGCAATAATTCTGTTTCTTAAACGTTGTTAGCAGGTTACTGCCAAAGTTAAGTGCCTCCTTACCCCCATGCCCGCCCCATCATTGCCTTCTTTAATTGCCTCTTTTCTGGAGGCTTGGGGATGCATTCTCTGATTCTGCGGCTATGTCCAGAGGATGCGTCTGGTCTTCCAACCAAAAAGAAGGCGCAGCCCCTGCACCGATGCTCCATCCCGTGGGGGGGCTAGAAGCCGCGCCACGTAAAGTCTCCGCCCCCCCCCCCCACCCCGGCCGCACCGTACAGCATGGCGCCGGCTGTGCGTGGACCCGGCCTGCCAAAAACAGGCCCCCTGTAACCCCCCTCGCCTCCCCCGGCCCACCCCCCACCAGTCCCCCCTGCCCCTGGCGAAGCCCACCCTGCCCCCCCCCCCCCCCCCGAATGTGGCGGCACTGGACACGGCCCGCAGCCGCCACGCCAGGTTTATGAAAGCTGAGAGGACATGTGTCCCACGCCGTCGTGAAATCGGCCCTTCGTGGGCGGAGCATCGGGGGAGGGTCTCATCTGACCTCCTGAAGCCATCCCAATGGCGTGTGGCGTACTCCTTTGAGGGGGTGCAGCATCGGAAAAACCGCACCACCCCCGATTTCAGCGGAAAAAGGGATTCTCCGACCGATCACCGAACGTGATTCCGACGTCAGCAATCGGAGAATCCTGCTCAAGGTCTTCCACTCTTTGATTCCCCAGCCAGCATCCTCATTCTCCAACCTCTTGTAAATGTGACTCCTAAAAATGGGCTGAATTCTTTGGTCGTTCGTGTTTCTCTGCAGCGCGCCGGTCGCTGGCGGCGGGATTCGCTACTCCCGCTGCTTGTCAATAAGATTTCCTGTTGAAGCCATCCCACATCGCCGGGAAACCCGACAGGAACAGAGGGAATCCCAACCGCGGGAGAATTGCGGCCAATGTGTTTCAGCGAGATAACAGGAGCGTCATTCTCCGACCCCCCGCCGGGTCGGAGAATGGCCGTTGGCCGCCGTGAATCCCGCCCCCGCCCCCGCCGAAGTCTCCGAAGGGAGAAAAGTCGGCGGGGCGTTAATGGCGCCGCTGCCGCGGAGAATGTCACGGGTCTGCGCAAGGCAGCCGATTTTCGGCCTGCCGATATTCTCCCTTCCGGATGGGCCGAAGTCCCGTCGACGTGATGACCGTTCACGTCGACGTGAATTAAACCTCCTTTTCATCGGCGTGACCCGGTGCTCCAGGCTCACGCCGACCAGCGAGGAGGTGAGTGACGGCCTGGGGGGTTGGTTCTGGGCAGGAAATGGCGTTGCCGCAGACTGATTGCGTGAGGAGAGGTGTGTCTCGGCTTGTGTGTGTGTGTGTGCGGCGGGGGGGGGAGCGGTTAGAGTAGGCTGGGCTCCGGGGGAGTGCCGGGAGGGGGTCCGTGCTGGGGTGGAGGTTGGGGGGGGGGGGTCCGTGCTGGGGTGGAGGTTGGGGGTTGGGGGGGGGTCCGTGCTGGGGTGGAGGTTGGGGGGGGGTCCGTGCTGGGGTGGAGGTTGGGGGGGGGGTCCGTGCTGGGGTGGAGGTTGGGGGTGGGGTCCGTGCCGGGGTGGAGGTTGGGGGGGGTCCGTGCTGGGGTGGAGGTTGGGGGGGGTCCGTGCTGGGGTGGAGGTTGGGGGGGGGTCCGTGCTGGGGTGGAGGTTGGGGGTTGGGGGGGTCCGTGCTGGGGTGGAGGTTGGGGGGGGTCCGTGCTGGGGTGGAGGTTGGGGGGGGGTCCGTGCTGGGGTGGAGGTTGGAGGTGGGGTCCGTGCCGGGGTGGAGGTTGGGGGGGGGGGTCCGTGCTGGGGTGGAGGTTGGGGGGGGTCCGTGCAGGGGTGGAGGTTGGGGGGGGCCCGTGCTGGGGTGGAGGTTGGGGGTTGGGGGGGGCCCGTGCTGGGGTGGAGGTTGGGGGTTGGGGAGGGGGTCCGTGCTGGGGTGGAGGTTGGGGGGTGGAGGTTGGGGGGTGGAGGTTGGGGGGTGGGGTCCGTGCCGGGGTGGAGGTTGGGGGGGGGTCCGTGCTGGGGTGGAGGTTGGGGGGGGGTCCGTGCTGGGGTGTAGGTTGGGGGTTGGGGGGGGGGTCCGTGCTGGGGTGGAGGTTGGGGGTTGGGGAGGGGGTCCGTGCCGGGATGGAGGTTGGGGGGGGGGTCCGTGCTGGGGTGGAGGTTGGGGGTTGGGGGGGGGTCCGTGCTGGGGTGGAGGTTGGGGGGGGGGTCCGTGCTGGGGTGGAGGTTGGGGGGGTCTGTGCTGGGGTGGAGGTTGGGGGTTGGGTCCGTGCCGGGGTGGAGGTTGAGGGGGGAGGGGTCCGTGCTGGGGTGGAGGTTGGGAGGGGGGGTCCGTGCTGGGGTGGAGGTTGGGGGTTGGGGAGGGGGTCCATGCTGGGGTGGAGGTTGGGGGTTGGGGGGGGTCCGTGCTGGGGTGGAGGTTGGGGGTTGGGGAGGGGGTCCGTGCCGGGGTGGAGGTTGGGGGGGGGGGTCCGTGCTGGGGTGGAGGTTGGGGGGGGGTCCGTGCCGCGGTGGGTGATGGGAGGGCAAATGAGTTGGTCCACCTGGCCAGGTGCCAGCCTCCAACAGTTGGACCCAAGCGGTCCATGCCACCTGGCTGGGGGGAGGAGGGGATACGGGCAATGATGACATGTCGTCGTTCCCCTCCCCCCCCACCAGGCCGTCATGTTTTCAGACCATCCAGCGATGTTGGCCGCCGTGGCGGCAGCCGCTCATGTCTATGTTGCCCTGGATGAGGAGGAGGAGGAGGAGGAGGAGCGTGCCAGAGAGGCGGCGCAGGCTGCCGCAGAGGGGCAGGCGGCAGCCGCCCAGGCTGGAGGGACACCTGACCGACAGGACGAGGAGGGGGAGGAGGACGTCACGGCCCCACGGCAACGAAGGCACCCGAGGGCGCCCCGTGTGTACCGGCCCCGGCAGTCATACCAGGACCTCACGGACCGGGAATGCAGGAGGAGACTCCGGATGAGCCGGGAAACCGTGGCACACATCTGCCACCTGCTGGCACACCTGTCACCGCGTGGCACTGGCGGGGGACACCCTCTCCCCCTGTCCGTCAAGGTTACGGTGGCCCTGAACTTTTATGCAACGGGGTCATTCCAGGCACCGAGTGGGGACCTGTCCGGCATATCGCAGACATCGGTGCATCGGTGCATCCGGGCAGTGACAGATGCCCTTTATGTCATGGCGCACCGCTACATCCGCTTCTCCGTGGACCGGGCCAGCCAAGATGCCCGGGCCGTGGGCTTCTCTGCCGTTGCCGGGTTCCCCATGGTCCAGGGCGCGATCGATGGGATGCACGTCGCGGTGCGGCCACCTGCAGAGAACAGGGCCGTGTTCACTAATAGGAAGGGGACCTATTCGATGAACGTACAGGTGGTCTGCGACCACCGCATGATGATCCTGCACGTCTGCGCCCGTCACCCAGGCAGTGTACACGACTCATTCGTGTTGTCGCGGTCATCCATCCCCGGCATGTAAGAGGGACGCCATCCCCGGCTGAGGGGCTGGTTGCTGGGCGACAGGGGCTACCCATTGCGATCGTGGCTGATGATGCCTATACGGAGGCCACGCAATGAGGCGGAGAACCGCTACAATGATGCCCATGTAGCGACAAGGGGAGTGATCGAGAGGTGCTTTGGCGTGCTGAAGATGCGTTTCAGGTGCCTGGACCTCTCTGGGGGCGCCCTCCAGTATCGGTCAGATAGGGTCGGCCGCATCATTGTGGTGTGCTGCGTCCTGCACAGCATAGCCCAGCAGAGGGGCGATGTGCCGCAGGCAGAGGAAGGCGGAGTGGAGGAGCAGCAGGAAGAGGCGCAGTCCTCCCCAGATGAGGGGGATGGGGGCAATGGTCAGGGCAGACGGGGTAGACACAGGCGGGTGGCTGTCCACCGTTACCGGCTGGCCCAGCGGGCACGGGACAGACTGATAGACGCCCGCTTCACTGACTAGATGGGCGTGGGAATCGGGTAGTATGGCCACAGACCGCACACCATGGCAACAGCCGACCACCCACACCCCCCACCCGTCCACCCACCCAGCACCCTCACCCCCCCTCCCCAACCCCACACACCCCACCCGCATGCACACCACCCCCCCCCCCCCCCAATTGCCGATCCACCGGCGGCACAACGGGCCGGGCTCACCCAGTTGCGGGTGGACGCGTGTCTATCGCAGGCCATGGAGGATGATGACAACCCGCCTCCGATGAGCTCCTGGCTCTACATCGTTGAACTATGTCTGACCCATGGCCACAGTACCACCATCCACCCGGACCATCCCTGCATGCGGCTGTGACACTGCAGCGCACGGTCCCGTCCTCTGCCCGGGGGATGTTGATGGCGGCCCAGGGGGAAGGGGGCAGATTCACCTGGGGCTGAGGTAAGACCACCCGTCACACACACACTTGCGCTCAACGTACATGACACGCCCGCACACTTTGGACAGAGCACAAAGGCAGCTTCGGTAGGTGTAACATTGACTTTAATAACCAAAGGAGTTCATGCACGTGCCCTAGCCCCTAAAACTCATCTGTGCCCTGCACCCGTGCCAACTTACTCAGTGTCTAATTGTTTGGCCTTACGGGCCCTTTGACTACGTCTACGTGGTTCCCCAGACGGTACAGCAGAACTGGAGGTGGACTCCTGTGATTCCTGCCCTCTGACACTGGATCCCTTTGGCGGCCGTTTCCTGGGGCGTCCTGGCCTAGATGGGCCAGGCTGCGGCCCGGGCGACTGGGATGGCGAGCTGCCAGCCTGTCCTGCCCGTTGCCCACCCGATGCACCTGGGACGGAAGGGGGGGAATCCGAGGTGTCGCGGTGTACCGGGACCTCCCCTACAGAGGGAGCCAGGACGGACCACACCACCTCCTCCTCCCTCGGGGTGCCCGATGGCCCCCAGGCCTCTACATGGGTGGGGGATGCGTACGGACTGGCCATCCGACGTGCCCCCGACATCTGGCGCTGCCAGTCCTGGAGGCCCGTGCTGGTATCGACAGGGGTCTGCAGGTTTGCAGCCATGGAGCCCAGGGGGTTGTCAAACCCTGTCTGTGACAGTGCGACGCCGGCTCGCACATGGCCACTGGCGCCGATGCCCTCAGCGATGGCCTGCTGAGACTGGGCCATGGCCTGCTGAGACTGGGCCATGGCCTGCAGAGACTGGGCCATGGCCTGCAGAGACTGGGCTATGGCCTGCTGAGACTGGGCCATGGCCTGCTGAGACTGGGCTATGGCGTTGAGCGCCTCTGCCATCTGGCGCTGGCACTGGCTCATGGCCTCCTGTGAGAGGGCAGCCATTTCCTGGGCCACAGACGCCGCCTGCACGGAAGGCCCCAGGCCTCGCAAACCGTTCCCCATGTCTGACACCGTCGCACCCATTGCCTCCACCGCGGACGCCACCCGTACGGTGTCAGCCTGGGTGGCACGCATGACCGGGACCACTCCCAGCTCCTGGACGCGGGTGGACTCCTCCACCCTCGACCGCAGCCGCCGCAAGCCACCCGTCACCCTATTCGCTCGTCTCCGTGTCGGTGTTTGCATCGGATCTATGTGTGGGTGTGGTAACTGCAGGAACCCGGGATCCATCTGGGCGGCAGATGTTCGCTTGGCCTGGGCTGCCCTCCGACCACCCGGTCCCTCTGCTGCTCCTACCTCCACCTGCTGTACCGGGACGGCTGTGTTGTGCGCACCAGTGAGTGTACCAGACGCCTCATCACTAAAGTGCCCAACCGTGGTGAGTGTTTCTGCGATGGTGGAGGGTGTTGGTGACAGCAGTGGCGTTGTGTCGTGCTCTTCGTCCCACTCTGACTCCATGGCACTTTGGGGTGGGGGTTCGTCTCCACCCATCCACTCTGAGTCACTGTCCGGTATTTCGTCTTCCCGGGTAGGGGTGTCCTGGGTCGTGCTGTCCCGGGTAGGGGTGTCCTGGGTAGTGGTGTCCCGGGTAGGGGTGTCCTGGGTAGTGGTGTCCCGGGTAGGGGTGTCCTGGATAGTGGTGTCCTGGGTAGTGGTGTCCTGGCTCGGATGTGACGGGGGCCTGTGGCTGCCCCCCTCATCGCTGGGTGGTCGCTCCCGCACGTGACGGGGGTGTCGTCTCCCTGTTGCTCCAGGTCTCTCCGTCTCCCGTGGTGTGCGAGGGGCATCCTGCGGGCGTCGCATGCTGGAGGGTGCGGGTCTCTCTGTCTCCTGTGGTCTCCGAGGGGCATCCTGCGGGCGTCGCATGCTGGAGGGTCCGGGTCTCTCCGTCTCCCGTGGTGTGCGAGGGGCATCCTGCGGGCGTCGCATGCTGGAGGGTGCGGGTCTCTCCGTCTCCTGTGGTCTCCGAGGGGCATCCTGCGGGCGTCGCATGCTGGAGGGTCCGGGTCTCTCCGTCTCCCGTGGTGTGCGAGGGGCATCCTGCGGGCGTCGCATGCTGGAGGGTCCGGGTCTCTCCGTCTCCCGTGGTGTGCGAGGGGCATCCTGCGGGCGTCGCATGCTGGAGGGTCCGGGTCTCTCCGTCTCCCGTGGTGTGCGAGGGGCATCCTGCGGGCGTCGCATGCTGGAGGGTGCGGGTCTCTCCGTCTCCTGTGGTCTCCGAGGGGCATCCTGCGGGCGGTGTGCATCTGCGGGGATGGGTGCCTGGACGTTTGGTCCTGCGATACACAATGAAGCATGCATGGTTAGACATCAGGCAGTGATCAGGTGATACGGGGGAGGGGGATATAGGGGAGGGGGGATATGGGGACGGGCTGTTGATGGCTCACTTGCTCGTGGGCCCCCGACCTCTGCATCAGCAACCTCCCGGTCCTCAGGTCCGCCAGCCAGTTCCAGGGCCCTTTCCTCGTGTACGGTCAGTGGCCTCTCATCAGCGGGCCCTCCTCCAGTCCTCACATGCTCCCTATTGTTGTGTGCGCGCTTATCCTGTGGGGGGGGGGGGGGGTGGTGGCAGGGGTAAAAGGCAACAGTGTTAGGCAGGTATATGAATGCACGCCATCGGTTGCGCGTGCATTGCAGAGGTTAAGGTTAGGGCTGGATTCACTTGGGGATATGGGGGATATGCGGGAGGGGGATATGGGGGATATGGGGGAGGGGGGATATGGGGGAGGGGGGATATGGGGGAGGGGGGATATGGGGGGATATGGGGGGGATATGGGGGAGGGGGGATATGGGGGAGGGGGGGATATGGGGGAGGGGGGATATGGGGGAGGGGGGTATGGGCGAGGGGGGATGTGGGGGAGGGGGGATATGGGGGGGATATGGGGGGATATGGGGGAGGGGGGATATGGGGGAGGGGGGATATGGGGGAGGGGGATATGGGGGAGGGGGGATATGGGGGAGGGGGGATATGGGGGAGGGGGATATGGGGAAGGGGGGATATGAGGGAAGGGGGATATGGGGGAGGGGGGATATGGGGGAGGGGGGATATGGGGGAGGGGGGATATGGGGGAGGGGGGATATGGGGGAGGGGGGATATGGGGGAGGGGGGGAAATGGGGAGGGGGGATATGGGGAGGGGGGATATGGGGGAGGGGGGATATGGGGGATATGGGATAAGGCTCACCCTGCCTGCTCTGACGAGGTCGTTCACCTTCTTGTGGCACTGGGTGCCTGTCCGTGGTGTCAGGGCCACAGCGGTGACGGCCTCTGCCACTTCCCTCCACAGACGCCGGCTGTGGCGTGGGGCAACTCTGCGGCCGTGCCCGGGATACAGGGCGTCCCTCCTCTGCTCCACCGTGTCCAGGAGCGCCTCCACATTGCGTGACTCGAACCTCGGGGCTGAGCGACGGCCAGCCATCCAGTCGGGTGTTGCGGTCGGGTGTTCCGGTCGGGTGGGGGGGGGAGCAGCGCGGCCTTATGAGCCGTCATGCCGTGCAGCGCGTATGACGCTGCACGGCGTGAACCACTGCGCAAGCGCGGATCCCGTTACGTCGCTGCTAGCCCATTTCGGGCCGCAGACTATCGGCCCATTTTTATGACGTGACGCAAGTGGGATTTGCGCCGTTTTTTGCGCCGATCGGCGGACTTTCCGCCGATAATGGAGAATTTCGCCCCTGGAGTCTAGCCAGAGCCTAGCCATATCCTGTCATCTGACATTGACACTTCTGTAGAGAGTCTGTGAATATAGATCAGGGAAGAGGACCGTTGCTTGTTTCTTCCCCTCCCTCACCCCAGAAACAGAAACAGGAGCAAAGGAACAGTTAGAGGACAGTCAGCCCCAGGGCAGCACGGTGGCGTAGTGATAGCACTGCAGCCTCACGGCGCCAAAGTCCCAGGTTCGATCCCGGCTCTGGGGCGTCATTCTCCGACCCCCCGCCGGGTCGGAGAATGGCCGTTGGCTGCCGTGAATCCCGCCCCCGCCGAAGTCTCCGCTCCCGGAGATTGGGCGGGGGCAGGAATCCGGCCGCGCCGGTTGGCGGGACCCCCCGCTGGATTCTCCGGCCCGGATGGGCCGAAGTCCCGCCCCAGAATTGCCTGTCCCGCCGACGTAAATCAAACCTGGTATTTACCGGCGGGACCAGGCGGCGTGGGCGGGCTCCGGAGTCCTGGGGGGGGGGCGCGGGGCGATCTGACCCCGGGGGGATGCCCCCACGGTGGCCTGGCCCGCGATCGGGGCCCACCGATCCGCGGGCGGGCCTGTGCCGTGGGGGCACTCTTTCCCTTCCGCCTCCGCCACGGCCTCCACCATGGCGGAGGCGGAAGAGACTCTCCCCACTGCGCATGCGCGGGAAACTGACAGCGGCCGCTGACGCTCCCGCGCATGCACTGGGAAACTGACAGCGGCCGCTGACTCTCCCGGGCATGCGCCGCATTTCCGCGCCAGCTGGCGGGGAAACAAACGCCATTTCCGCCAGCTGGCGGGGCGGAAATCCCTCCGGCGTCGGCCTAGCCCCTCAATGTTGGGGCTAGGCCGCCAAAGATGCGGAGCCTTCCGCACCTTTGGGCCGGCGCGATGCCCGTCTGATTGGCGCCGGCTTTGGCGCCAGTCGGCGGACATCCCGCCGTTGGGGGAGAATTTCACCCCTGGAGTGGAGTTTGCACATTCTCCCCGTGTTTGCGTGGGTTTCGTCCCCACAACCCAAAAGATGTGCAGGGTAGGTGAATTGGCCACGCTAAATTGGCCCTTAATTGGAAAAATGAATTGGGTACTCAAAATTTATTTTAAATAAGAGGACATTCAGCCCCTTAATCCTGTTCCGCCTTTGAAACTAACTGTGGCAGTATCCTATCTGAAATCAGCTAATTCAACACAGACCAGGGGACTTTCTGCTCTGTGTAGACCTCAGTACCCTGCCCTGCAGGTCGTGGGTCTCAGTACAGTAGGATTACGATGTTCAGTGTTCTAAGTGTTAATATGTGGGACTGGACAAGCAAGACCACCCACATAATGGTGCAAGAGACACATGACCAAGAGGTGGCAAGGAGAATGTTTATGGCTGAGACTGAGTAACAACTCGTTGTGTATATTTGTATCGAATTATATTTGTCCAATAAACCAGTTATTGTTCCGACATACAGGGCGCAATTCTCCGCTCCCGTGCCAGTTGGGAGAGTTGCCTGGGTCGCCAAATTTTCCCGCGATGCAGGTCTGACGCCTTCCCGCGATTCTCCCAAGCGGCGAGAATGGCCCCGTCGAGTTCCGCGCGGAACAGGCCGGAGAATCGCCCAAGACACCCAAAATGGCAATTCTCCGGCACCCCTGCTATTCTCAGGCCCGGATGGGCCGAGCGGCCAGCCCAAAACGGCGGGTTCACTCCGGCGCCGTCCACACCTGGTCGCTGCCGGCGGGACAAGCGCGGGAACGCTGCGGGGGCGGCCTGCGGGGGGGGAGGGGGGATCCTGCACCGGGGGGGGGGACCTCAAATGGGGTGTGGCCCGCGATCGGTGCCCACCGATCGTCGAGCCGTCCTCTCTGAAGGAGGACCTCCTTTCTTCCACAGCCCCGCAAGATCCGTCTGACATCTTTTTGCGGGGCGGACTTGGAGAGGACGGCAACTACGCATGCGCGGGTGTCGCCAGTTATGTGGCGCCGGCCGCATCATGTATGCAGCACCGCCTTGACGCGGCGCCAAGGCCTGGCACGCATAAATGACGCGGCGCCGCTCCTAGCCAATTATCGGGCCCTGAATCGGTCGGGATAGGGGCCGTTTCGCACCGTCGTGAACCTCGACGGCGTTCACGACGGCGCGAACACTCTGCCTCCATTTCGGAGAATCTCGCCCACTATATCTCAGTAGGAAACATTTCTTATCAAGTCACAACGAGATGGTCGTGGTGGTGGCAGCAATAATGGGACTGAAATCCCAAAACATCAGCTTGGAAGAAGTTTCCAAAGCTGCAGAACTGGGTAAGACGGTTGAAGAACTCCAAAAGGAGCTCCATAGAGACGTGGAGGCAGAAGATCAACCGTACAACTCAGTAAGGGCGGCACACAGCACATGGTGGTCCACGAGGAAGACCCCACCCAGCAACAGAGTCAGAGAAATCTGACGGAATCAGCGGAATTGGTGACAGCCCTTAAAAAGCGGTAAAGACATTCAATTTAATGGCAGTGAGCAGATAACTCTGGGCAAATTCCATTCTTGGCCAGCGTGGAATTCAATATACCCCCTGGTCTGTGTCTGAGGTCAGGTGACTACAAGGCAGCAATCGTGGGGAGGGTGGGGGGGGGGGGGGGCTGCATTACATCTTAAGGAGGAAAACTGTCTGGGCGGCTCGGTAGCCCAGACAGTGGTTAGCACTGCTGCCTCACGGCGCTGAGGCCCCGGGTCACTGTCCATGTGGAGTTTGCACGTTCCCCCCGTGTCTGTGTGGGTCTCACCCCCACACCCCAAAGATGTGCAGGGTAGGTGGATTGGCCACGCTAAATTTCCACTTAATTGGAAACAAAATAATTGGGTACTCTAAATTGATAAAGTAAGAAAAAAAACTGCACTGTCACTGGGGTCTTTCTGAGCCCCCTCAGTATTCACCTCTCAGTATTGTCCCATCCTGTATACGGATCTCTGTTCATCACACCAGCTGCACTGTTTTCTCCAAGGTTAAGTCTTATTTGGATTGCAATAGGTCTGATAGGGTGGCATCAGTAACATCGATTACAATGCTGTCTCATATCAATTCTGTTTTCAAGTCTCCATATTCAGCCAGTAAAAAAAAAGATCATTAATAAAAGTGTTTACTGGTTCACCTGGTTTCTGGACCCATTTATTGATTTGGCTCTTTCTAGAATCTTGTTGCTCCTTAAATTGAAATAATTATCAAAACTTTTAAGACTTCTTTAAATTTGTCTGATGTCTCAGTAATGGCTTGCCTTGCAATAACATCATCTGCTATTGTTCCAACAAAGTAAAATAACATAAGTGTGACAATAATCCTTCATCACAGTATGCTGAGAAGATGGAAGATGAAACTCAAGTGATAGAATCTGCTTTTTCCATCACCACATTCACCCAACAGTGTTGGCCTAGAAAGTACAACTGCACCTACCCATCCACCAGAAGTGGTAGTCAAGGGTTCTACCCATCAAACTAGACCAGAACTAGATACAGAGCCAAACCATGTAATGTCCACCTCTTCCATGTTGGAAGACATTAACATCATGGCTACACCAAGCCCAATGGATATTGTGGGAAAGCAAAAGATTAATCAAGTGGCTTTCTCACAGCTCCCCACTCTAAAAATAATATAATTCCAGGGCTGGAAGTCCAGGATTATCAGAGATCATGAACGTGAAGCTACAGGGAGTCATCACTCCAGAAGTAAAGAAAGTCAACAACACTGTCCAATGGAACCAGGGAAAACTCAATAGATAAGGACAGAGAACGTATAAAAATCAGAGAGAGATTAACCAATGAAATCCAATCAAGAGTGAGAGAGAAGTGATCAAGAGAAATATAACAAAAAAGAGAGGAAGGAAGGATCAAGTCTAGTTCCAGGTAAGAAGCCAAACGGAGCAGGTGTAATTGTCCAGAGGGATGGCAATCAAAGGAGATCCTATTTAATTCGGACTTCGGAAGGTGCTAGAAGAAGGAACAAGAAAATCTTACCTCATTTCTCAATTAGAAACATACATTACACATTTGGCAGATCCAGATGTTGAGTCACAAACTGACAATGCACCAGATCCTGCAACTCTTACTAAAGTACTGTGGGTGTACCTACACCAGATGGGTTTCAGTGGTTCAAGAAGGCCGCCACCACTGCCTTCCCAAGGGCAATTAGGATAAATGCGGCCCGCGACATACCCAGATCCCGAGAAAAGAATTATTGCTCATCTCTCACTGTCATAAAGGCTTAAAATTCCCAATAGGCCAATGGCAATGTCCAGTGATGAAGGTGCAGCTGAGCAGAGCATTGAAGAACTGCAGCCTGGACAGGGATTGAAGACCTTGAACTGTGAGTGATACAGGGTAGTTAGGCTAAAGCATCTTGCTTGTAGTTCCAGGGTTCATAAAGATTTCATCTTTATCAGCGCCAAAAGACTAGGATTTTGAACTTAAACAAGGGCAACTACACCGCATGAAAGCAGAGCGAGGCGAAGTGAACTGTGATACTAAGCTCGAGGATAGATCAATAGGGAAGCGGTTGCAGGCATTTGAGGGGACACTTCAGTATACTCCGAATAAGTGTATTCCTACCATGGCAGATGGACCTTTAACTGAAGAAGTTAAGGAAAGAATCAATATTAAAGAACAAACATAACAGAACAAATATGAATGGCAGGTCAGATGAATGGTCAGAATATAAAGAACTGCAGAGAATGGCTAAAAGGTTAAGCAGGAGAAATAAATTAGAATTTGAGAGGAAGCTAGATGGAATGTAAAAGCAGATAGCAAGAGTTTCTCCAGGTATTTAAACAGGAAATGAGTAAGGAAAGTGGGTGTTGATCCTTTGGAGAGTGGGAATGCGAGTTAATAGTAGGTAATAAGGAAATGGCGATGAAAGCAACAGATGTTGTGCATCTGTATTCAAGATAGAAGATACAAGAAACATTCCAGTGATGGCTGGAGGTGAGGAAATGGAGGGAAGAGAGGAATTTGGTGAAGTTACATTCATTATGGAAGCTGTACTGAGTAAACTGTGGCTGACAAGTCTTTGGGTCTTGGTGGACTTCATCCTCAGGTCTCATAATATGTGGTTAATGAGGTATTAGATGCATTGTTGTTAATTTACCAAAATTCTGGAAAGGTTCAGACTATTAAGTAGCAAATGTAAACCCAACATTCAAGGGGGGGGGGTTGGTGCGGAGGCGGAAACCAAGAAACCATAGGCCAGTTAGCTTGATGTTTGTTGTGGGGAAGGTGTTAGAATCGATCATTAAAGAGGTTGTAGCTGGTACTTAAGATAAGTTCAAGGGCTGGATCCGGGCCCTTGGGAGGCCATATTCGGGGTATAGGACCGGCCGGGGTTGGAAACGGGTGCGGAGGCAGATGTTGTCGCCTTCACCTCATTGATCGCCCGAAGGCGGATCCTGTTGGGATGGAGAGCAACCTCTCCACCCTGTGCCCTGGCGTGGCGGGGGGGGACCTGTGGAATTCTTGACTCTTGAGTAGGCTAAGTTTGAACTGAGGGGTTCTACAATTCGTGGGCGTTATTCATTATGCACTTTCAAGAATTGGATAACATCGATCATTGGGGGGGGGGTGTTGGGAGGGTTGGGGGAGGGGGACTGTATGTGTTAATAGTGACTGTGGGTGATTCCTGATTCCTTTTTCTTATTTGTTTATGTTAACATGTGGGCTGTTGTTTGGGGGTTTGGTGGGAGAATGGGATTGATGTTGTTGATATCGGGATTGACATTGTATTCGTTACTGCTCATTGTTTATTGTTGGTGGATGTAAATTTGGGAGAAAATGTGAAAAAGGAGGAGAATAAAAATATATTTAAAAAAAAGATAAGTTCAAGGCAAATGAGAAAACTCAGCATGGTTTTCGGAAAGGGAAATCATGATTAACCTACTTACTGGGTGTGGATTGAGGGAACCTGTAGATGTGCTGTACCTGGATTCCTAGAAAGTGTTTGTTAAGGTCCCACACCAAAGTTCATTGCAAAAAAAATTAAAGTTCAATGGTATAGAGGGTAATTTATTAATCTGGATTGAAGATAATAATCGCTTATTGTCACAAGTAGGCTTCAATGAAGTGACTGTGAAAAGCCCCTAGTCACCACATCCTGTTCGGGGAAGCCGGTACGGGAATTGAACCCGCGCTGCTGACCTTGTTCAGCATTACAAGCCAGCTGCTTAGCCCACAGTGCTAAACCAGCCCCTGATTGGCAGGCCAGCAGAAAATAGAGTATGCGTAAATGGATCTTTGCCTGATTGGCAGAATGTGATGAGTGGACTCCCACAGGAATTTGTGCTGGCCCTCAACATTTTACAATTTACATCAGTGACAAAGATGAGAGCAGCGAGGGCATGTGAGCAAAATTTGCAGATGACACAAAGATAGGTAGGAAAGTATTCTGTGAAGAAGACATATGGGGCTGGATTCTCTGGTCGCCGACGCCAAAATCGCGTTCGGCGATCGACCGGAGAATCAAAGGTCCCGACCAAATAGGGGGCGGGACCACTTTCACGATGCCCCGCCCCCTCCAAAGCACCATATTCAAAGAGTGCATCATGCAACGTATCGATGGCCTCTTGGCCCCCGATGCTCCGCCCCCGACCGGCCGGGTTCCCGATGGTATCGGTCGCGTGTGGTCTCATCCATCGGGAACTCAGCGTGGCGGCTGCGGATTCAGTCCAGCGTCCACCGTCGTGGGAGGGCTGATCCGGGGGCAGGATGGGGACATTATCAGGTGCTGCGGGCACTGTGTGTGTGTGAGGGGTGGGGGGGGGGGGGGGGTCTGGGGCGCAGGAGCCGGCCAAAGGTAGGGTGCACTATTTCACGGACCGGGTCCGCGAGCGGCCTCCGCCATGTAGCACAGCGCAGTCGCTACAGGCCACCGCCATATGTGTGCACAGCCACGGACCCGCCAATTCTCCAGGCCGTATCGGCAGCTAGAGCCGGGTGCCCGACGCTGCCTTGATGCTAGCCACCAGCCAAACGTAGGATCGGTGGCCATTTTACGCCATCTTTTCTGGCGTAAAACACCGTTCCCACGCCTTCATGGGAACATAGCCTCAGAATTGGAGAATCCAGCCCCAGGAGTTTGCAGTTGGATATAAATGGTTGGGTGAGTGGTAACAAAACCTCATTGCAGTGTTAATGTAAGCCTACTTGTGACACTAATAAATATTATTATTATTAAAATCCGGCAGGTGGAGTATAATGTGAGGAAGTGTGAAGTTGTTCACTTTCGCAGGAAGAATAATAAAGCAGAGTTTTACTTCAAATGGAGAATGACTACAGGATGCTAAGGTGCAGAGGGACTTAGGTGTTCTCATGCATGAGCTGCTAAAAGTTAGTTAGGTCATAACTTGATTGAAATCTACAAGATATTGAGCACTACTGACATTGTAGACCACTGATGTAAATTGTTTTCTCTTGTGGGTGGGTCGAGAACTAGAGGGCACTGTTTAGAAATTAGGGGTCTCCCTGGTAGGACAAAGATTAGGAGAATTTGTTTTCTCTCAGAGGGTTGTGCAACTTTGGAACTCTCTGCCACAGAAGGCCGTGGAAGCGGGATCACTCAAAGGCAGCAGGTTACAGAGTCTTGTTGGGCAAATAAATCAAAGATTATTGGGGGTAGATTGGAATGTGGAACTTAACAAAATATCAGTCAAGATTTATTGATTGGTGAAAAGGCTCAAGGGGCCGAATGGCCTACTTCTGCTCCAATTCTGTATATTCATGGTAATTGTTCTGTGGAAGAGAGTTGTTAGGTTAAATGACCTTCTCTTGGTCCAATCGCCATTACCTTAATTTTCTACTTTGACTCTTTCGTGTTGTAAGGGTCCTTCCTGTTTATTCCCTTATTTGTCCTTTCTTTTATTTTTGCTGTTACATATTTGATCCATGGATGATTTATGGACATGTGTCTTTAAGACAACCCATGTCTCTAATTCAGGCAGAAGAAAGCAGAGGCCTGTGCCTTTAATTCAAACAGAGGATTTCAGCAGCAGGAGAAACCATTGTGTCAGTCTGTGTTGGTTCAAACCGGAGCTGTGGACTGTCTGGCACCAATGACAGAGGTGGCTGGGACTCTGTTTGATTGAATTGGTTAGTGGCCAATGAATTGTCACAAAAGGCTGTGTTCTGCCCAGTAACAGGTGATGATTGGATTTGATTCCACTAGAATACTTTTCAGAGTCCCGAGGCTCCAGTTTAGATTAAATTTTGATTCTGACAGCCTGAATGAAGAGATCTAACTAATGCTCTCCGGAAAGGTCTGACTAATTCTCTTCTGAAGATCACCATGAGGTCTGACTCCCTCCCCAGCAAGTCTGGGTGCCGTTCTCCTGAGACTGCACAGGCCTGAAGTCAAACAGCGAGCTGGAAGCACGGTTGATGTGAAATAACGTGTCTCTCCAGAAGGCCTGCTTGCCTGTGAGTACTGATTTTTCTAACTTGCAGGGACCCTGAATGAAGGATTCTGCAAAGAAGACCATTACCAACTGTAAACAAGAAACCTTAATCAGCAAGCCTGACTTATGATTGACTGTGCTGTGCTGTGAGGAAAGAGTGCTAAAGAACAACCATCTGAAGCAAAGACTTATCTTTTGACCTTCATCCTTATTATTTTTACCCTTTTCCACCCCTCTGTGTTTGTCTTTCTTGTGGGTGCGGGTAGAGGGAGGAATAGTTAAAGTGGGTAATAGGTATTAGCTTGCTGTTATCCAGTTGCATGTACTGCATATTTCATGATCGTTCTTGGTATAAATAAACAGCAATTATGTTTAATTTTACAAACCTGGTGACTGTAATTATTGGGCAGCCAAGAGCCAAAGACTTAGGGAATTTCTATAAGAATTATTGTTTACTTCACTTGTCTTGTGACTCCGGGGCATGTGGGGCTTGAATTGACTGTGCACCTGCCCAGGGTGGGGTGACATTGTGCACTGATGTCCCAGGTTTCAGTGGATCTTGCTGGAAAATTGACTGGGAGTCAAATATGAGGAGCCTCAAATGGGTTACTGAATAATCTTGGCTAATGGTTCTATTAACAGAGATGAAGATGATTGCCTCTCAAAAAGTGATGAGAATGTGGAATTTGCTATTAGTTGAGGCGAAGAATGTGGGATATATTTTAGCAGAAGGGATATAAATAAATTATGGATAATTGAACTAAAGGATATTTTAATGGCATGAAATTAATGAGAGAGGGAGGAGGCGCCTGTCGAGAATGAGCATCAGCATGGTCCAGATGGCCTGAATGGCTTTTTTCTACATTGTAAATTCAATGTTATTCTTTGTGATCAAATTTTGAGCAGGGATTACAATCCCCTTGTGTTTTGGGATCACATTCGTAGCATTCCATCTATTTTCCAATGGAAGCCTTGCACCACTGACCTTGTCGATCATAAGTCAGGCTTGGCTTCACAACCATTAACATCAGATCTCACTTCGAGTAACAAGGTTAACTAGTGAACAGACTATCTCACACTTTGAAAATATGGGGGAGCAACTATGTGGGGAAGACATTTCCATTCCCTACAGTTGGATGTGCATTGTCTAATCTTCTGCTTAATAAATAGCACCCTTTGTCAAACTGGACATATTTTCTCTGGCACACTAAAAGAAATGAGCGTATGGTAAACAGTCTTTTATCTGGGTCAGAGGATTCTAAGTGCACGATAACCTCTCACTGAAAACTGTACGGTTTCCTGACAAAGCAGTGAGGGAGAGAGAAAACACAGCTCGTCCTGTAACCGCACCTCGCCTCAGCTCAAATCACACATTATTAAATGCTCTTCAATATCAATTCAGAACCGTTCAAAGGAAAATTCAATCTCAGACCAGTCTTATTGATTTGTGAAGTCATGCGATGGGAGAACAAAGACCTATTGTGGCTGATTAGAAGCATGGTTCACCTAGAGCCCCCCCCCTGTTTCTTATGCCACACGATGTAGACACAGTCGCACAGCAGCCAATCACAGCCATGCATTTCAACTAATGCAGCCATTGCCAAACACGTCAGTACCGCTGCTTTTCCAGCCTCCTCAAACAGATCAGGACGGGTTATTGTTGGTAGGATCTTCCTCTCTGACTACAGCATTGTAATCGGACACAATAATAACTTGCATTTATATAGCGCCTTTGATGTAGTAAACCATCCCAAGGCGTTATCGAAACAAAGACAAGTTCACAGTTCACATTGGGTGGAGCATTCAGTCTGCCTTTCATACTCGGTTTCTGGGCATTACGTAAGAGTGCACGGAATGAATTTTGACTCACAAAGTTTCACAGAGGATTCGCCCAGAATGATGCAGGTGCCAAATTATGAAGCTGACCCTTTGTGTGAATCTGGGGCTTCATTCCTCTCGAAAGCCCATTCTGTCACTTGGTAGAAACTGTCTGAGTGGGTCCACTTAGCTTTACTGGGTCTACCACAATCTAACTAGAAATCTTTAATGATATCTGGAGACCATTGACCAGTAGTTGACATGGAGGTGGAATCAGTAAGAGAACACCCCCTCCTTGACTGCACTCCTTCCAACCCAAGTTGCTCACTCTGTTCTCCCCCTTTTCCTGCCTTCTCCCACTCTCCATTCTTCCCCTTCCCACCTCTCCTGTCTCCTCTCCACTTCACCCCTCCCAATCCTTTGCCTTCAATTATCTTCCCTATTAAGTCCTATTAGAAACTGTCCATTCAGCCCTAATGGTCTGTACTGGTGTTTATGCCTTACACAAGCATTCTGTCGCCCCCTCATGAGCTCATTGATTCACCTTATTCTTCAATTCATTTCTCCCTCATCTGTTATCCAGCTTTCCCTTCAATGCAAATCTGCTATTTATTTTATCCACAGCCTGTGGTAGCAAATTCAACTTTCAAAACACTCTCTTGGTAAAGAAAAGTCTCCAGAATTCCTGATTGGATTTATCATCTTCCCTTTATGGTCCTTGCATTGGTCTCTTCCACAAAACGTTTTTTCTACCTTTACCCTGTCAATCCATTCCTTAATTTTAAATACACCCATCAGCCTTCTCTTTTCTAGGGAAAAGAATCACAGTCAGATGTTATGACTTCTCAGTTTTGGTATCAGCCTTGTGAATTTAAAAAAATACTTTATCCAAAGCCTCCATATTCTTTTTTTAAAAAAAATTATTGGCTTTTCTCTTATTTATAAACAGTTGTGTGTATACATTGCATTTTTCTTGCCCGCGCTAATTTACTTTATTCATATTCTGTTTGTAATGTGGTGATCAGAAATGTACAAAATGAGTTAACCAAGGTTATGTAGAACTCTAAAATAAAAATGCTCTGGTTTTCCATTCTATCTTTCTCGAATTGAACTCTGGTTCTTGGCTTTTTTGTGGCTATGAAAACCTTGGGCGTCATTCTCTGCCGGCAGGAGTCTCCGTTTTGCCGGCGCCCGGGGGTTTCCCGACGGCGTGGGGCTGCCCCACAATGGGAAACCCCATTGACCGGCCGGTGTAACGGAGCATCCCGCCGGCGGGTCGGGGCAGAAATGTGGCGGGGCGGGATGGAGAATTTTGCTCCTTATCTGTATTTATTTGTTGCCAATCCCATTTGTTAATGCAAAGGTGGTGGTGGGTCATCCTCTTAACCGCTGCAGTCTATGTGATGAAGGCACTTTCAAAGCTTTGTTAGGGAGAGTGTTCCAGGATTTTGGTCCAGATAGGATTAAGGACAACTGATGTATATCCAAGGCAAGATGATGTGTGACATGGAGTGTCGGTTAACAGAGAATTCAATAACCCGAGGAAGAGGATTAAAGTAATTTGTGGAAGGCTTAAAGGGGGAGGTGAGAAGCAATTTTTTCAAACAAAGGGTGGTGGGGTCTGGCATTCACTACCTGAAGGGGTGATAGAGGCAGAAACCTTTGTTGCATTTAAAATTGACTTGGATAAGCACCAGCAGATCTATTGGTGAAGGGTCAGGTTTGGATGAACAACTTTTATGGCCAACATGGGCATGATGAACCTTCTGTTCCATAAATGTTTCTACGTTTGAACTTGGAGATTGTCAGAATATACACCAGTATATTGTGGTGCAGACACACACACACACACTGATGGACATGCAGTGGAACCAATCAGCATACACAACACTGCAGCCAATCACCAGTGAGAGCACACGCACTATAAAGACAGGGGACAGGAGAGTTCCCGCTCATTCTAGTAGCAGCCAGCTCAGAGCACAGAGCTCACAGCCTGCAACACAGACATTCACCATGTGCTGAGTGCATCGCCAGGTTAGGACTAGGCAAGAGTCAACAGTTAAAGCTGGTATTGCATTTACCCACAGTTCAAGTATGTTAATATAGTTAGAGTTGCACCACTTCCAGTGTTGGTGACCTGTTTGTGATCCAGAATACCCAACACATCAGAGATGTTCCAATGATATTTCTCTTATTCATTTGGTAGTAGACATCACGACAAAGGGCTGGTGCTGTCAACATCAATTCTATCCAGATGGATAGATAAACAATCGAACATTGCAACAGCTTACAGGAACAGTGGGATCAGCAATCAAGAAATACATCCCAGATGACAATCAAAATGAATTCTTTATGAAAGACTTTTTTCAGAGAGCAAGTGGTTCGGTGGAATGTGACGGTTGGCTTTAATTCAAAAGTTGTGTCAATGCGAAATGCATTTGATCTGAACTCAGCAGCCAGAGCTTTGCAATTATTCAGTGCAGTCTAGACTAGTTTATAAAAGAATTCTCAGGAAGTATGATGTTCCTAGCTCCAGGTTCTTGCCAGCCATTAATTGGAGAAGTATACTGCTGTCAGCGGAGGAGTGGGCATTCTGAGTAATCCGTTGTCACTTTGGGACCAATGTCCCCTCGAAGCTGCGGGAGTTATGCGGTTGAGCGATTGCACAACAATCAGGAGTGAGTTGAGCAGGGAACAAACTGGCTGCACCGAAGATGTTTATAAGTACATTCAGGATAATGTTTTGCAACAGTATGTCCAAGAACTAGAACCATAGAAACTCTATGGCACAGAAAGAGGCCACTCGACCCATCGTGTTTGCGCTGGGCGGAAAGAAGAGCCACTCAGCCTAATCCCCGCTTTCCAGCATTTGGTCCATGGTCCTGAACACTACGACAATTCAGGTGCATACCCGGAAACATATGGGTTTCTGCCTCGACCACCCTTTCAGGCGGTGAGTTCCAGAGCCCACAATCCTCTGGGTGAAAAATGTTTCCCCATCCCTCTCTGATGTTTCTACCAATCACTTAAAAACTATGCCCCCAGTCATTGACCTCTCTGAAAAAATAAATAGGCCTTTCCCATCCACTCTATTCACGATTTTGTACATCTCAATCAAATCTCCCCTCAGCCTCCTCTGCTCCAAGGGGAACAACCCCAGCCAATCCAATCCTCCATCATAGCTTTCGAGGTGATAAGCCATATTGGATTTAATAATGAGTTAACAAGAGGGTGTAACTTACCCTGTGTCATGATACCCTGGGCAAGTGTGCGGTCAATTCCAGCCCCACTGGCCCCAGAGTCGCAACGCAAGTGAATTAACCAATAATTTTTAATGAAAATTCCTGAAGTCTTTGGCCCTGGTAATTACAGTCACCAGGTTTGTAAGTTGAAACACAATTTATTTTTATTTCTACCAAGAACTAGCATGAAATATGCAGTAAATATAATTGGTTAAGAAGAAGCTAATATCTTCTACCCACTTTAACTCTCCCACCCTCTACCTATACAATCAAAACAGACAAACACAGAGGGGGAGAGGGGTAATAAATAATAAGGTTGCTGGTCAAAAGGTCATTGGTCCCGATGGTGGAGTGGACTCGATGGGCCGAATGGCCTTACTTCCGCTCCTATGTCTTATGGTCTTATGGTCTTAAATGGGCGACCCCTTACTTTTAAACAGTGACACTCAGTTTCAGATTCTCCCACAAGAAGTAACATCCTCTCCACATCCACCCGGTCAATCCCCCTCAGGATCAAGTATTTCAATCAAGTTGCCTCTTAACTCCAACAGATACAAGCCCAGCCTGTCCAACCTTTCTTCATAAGGCAACCCACCCATTCCAGGTATTATTGTTGCAAACCGTCTCTGAATTGCTTCTAAAGCATTTATGTCCTTCCTTAAGTAAGGACACCAATGCTGAATGCAGTACTCACAACGTGGTCTCACGAGTGCCTTGCACAATAGAAGCTTAACCTCCCTACTTTTGTATTCAATTCCCCTCACAATAAAGGATAACATCCTATTAGCTTTCTGTGGTGGCTTGAGGCAATACCAGGTAGACAGTAGTAATGAAGAATGTGTTTATTGACAACAAACAAGGGTAACTTCTGTACAGGCACAGAGTCATTAATATAGACGTTAGCACTCAGGCTCCTGCTTCCCAGCGCCTCGCTTGTCCCTCATTTGCCATGGTTCACGCACTCCCGCAAGGTCTCATGGATTGCAAGGACATTCCCCTCAAAGGGACCGCACTCCCACATCCCCCCAAGACCCTCAAAGAAAATATGTACTAACAAGCTACATACAATAATTATATACAATATAAAGCTGAAGGAAGTTCAAACAGTCCATCAGAGCATTAGCCTATATGGAGATTTCCTTTGCCTCATGGACTGTCTTAATCCCCCTATTGGCTCCTCCAACTCCGAGGTAACAACATCGTCACTCTTAGCAGAATGGGTATAGCATCTGGCCACAGCAGCCCATTTTGTTGACACACTTTTGTAACTGCAGTTTTAATTATTCCATTCGCCCTTTCCACCATTCCTGCGGATTGTGGCTGATATGGTCTTTGCAATTTCCAATCAAATCCCATGGCTTCTGTGAGGGCTTTAGTCAATTTGCTAGTGAAATGAGTTCCCCTGTCACTATTAATACCCATTGGTATTCCAAACCTAGGTATTATTTCCTTCAGCATGTGTCATCCCTCCTTTGCCCACATGAGCCTGCCCATGGACAAGGCGATATAGTGGCAAGAACAGAATTCTGGGGCGTACTACGTGGGTATCGGGGTGGACCCAGATTTGATGGTTGTCTTGGTAGCAACAGGCTTTTAGCCAAGAGCGATGCTCCTGTGGGGAGGCTTGCTCCTGTGCCTGTTTTAACTTTGGTTCCATTATGGTGGACGGAGGTTCTACTGCAGCCGCTTGCAGTTGTGGCTGCTGTTTGAGCGGCACTTATTTTGCCATTTTATCAGCAAATCTATTGCCGCATGAGACTTCACCATCTGCAGTAGTATGCGCTTCGAACTTTCAAATGGCTATTTTGCTGGGCAGATGAACAGCATCTCGTAAATTTAAAACCAATTTAGCATGTGGGATGAGACTTCGGCTTTTGGTGGTTAGGATCGTTAGGACAGAAGATTGTGTTCTGGATTATAATCGCCTTATAATCTTAGTTGTCATATGGTTCCTGTTTAAATGGTGCACAGGGTATTGTACAAACATGGGAACAGTCCTAGCTGCATTGTCTCCTTGGTACCAGCCTCATAACGTGCAGGGAACTGTCAAACATCCGTTCCCCTTACATTATAACCCACCCTTCTCTACGGAGGACACGATAATGTACTAACAGTGTGTCGATCATAAGATCAACAAGGAGGGAATTGTAGAAGGGACTTTAGTGTGCGGATTAATTGCCCGCTTCAGGGTATTCGTTTTATCTAGCTGCGTGGCTATGTTTTATAAGAAAGGCACTTACTAAAGCATGCTGGGAATGCTTGACTATAGTTTAATACTGCCTTTGAACGAAAATAAGTAGGTTAGGTAACATAAACAAAATACTGCTCAGTATTTTGGACACGGCCTTATTATGATAATAAGTTGTTCTTCCGAAGGATAACAAAATGCTCGAACTGTTTTTAAACCAAGGGCAAAACATTTATATTTTCTCTTGCGTATGTTCCCAAGGTTTATCTCTTCAAAGTTGTTTATTTCACACTGTAAATGTAATTGTTTTCAAGTGTATAACTCAGAGTGCTGTGGAATGGCTATACAGCCAGACCACTCCCTCCTCCGCAAATATTTGTGTCAAATAAATTTCCTTAAATCGAACCTCGAAGAATTTGTCTTTATTATAATTTCCACGACAATAATATATTTGTGTATGAGCAAGAGGAAGACAGTAAGAAATGTGATGCTTTGATCAAAAACTTTGATGAGCACTGTACACCAAGAAAAATGAAACAAATGAAAGGCTCATTTTTCGAATGCGCACGCAGAAGACATGCGAACCATTCGATAGTTTTCTTACTGACCTTAAACTGAAAGTGCAGATGGGCAACTTCACGACTCTGAAATCCTCCATGATTAGAGATCAAATTGCTTTTGGATTGCACAATTCTAAGGTGAGAGTGCATCTTTTACGAGAGAATGAGCTCCAATTAGAAGATGCCATAGAAATTTGCCATGCGAGCGAACTAGCT
Source organism: Scyliorhinus torazame (assembly GCF_047496885.1). Lineage (NCBI taxonomy): Eukaryota > Metazoa > Chordata > Chondrichthyes > Carcharhiniformes > Scyliorhinidae > Scyliorhinus > Scyliorhinus torazame. The sequence goes on along the minus strand of NC_092723.1, from coordinate 24,685,321 downwards.
GCGCAACATGTTAATATGTTTAATGCAAAATGTTTTGATCGAATATTGCAAATGATACAGCCGCCATTGGTGTTGTGACGCACTTAGAAAAGAAACATGGTCTCAGCAGCCATTTTAAATGTCTAAACATACAGCCTTTGCATGTAAACAATGTGGTTCTAAGCACCTACCAAGGCAATGTTCAGCTTTTGACAAGATATGCACGAAGTGCAAAGGGACGAATCACTTCACGAAACACTGTTTCTCAAATACGAAAATTAATGCAGGGTAGTCGATTGACATGATCGATGACATTAATTTAAGTGACACATTTTTTGTTGGCTTGGTGTCGGATGAAGACACAGCAAATGAAGCCGTACCAAATAAAATGCCGCCCACAAGTATAACGAGTGCTGAAAATGATACTGCAGCAGTAACAAGGGACAAATGAACTGTATCTTTGATTATCAATCGGTCGCTAATTACTGTTAAATTAGATACTGGTGCGAAGGCAAACCTAATCAGTATAAGTTATATTAAGACCATACATCTAAAGCCGAGAATTCAAAATAAGCCGATCTTCCTTAAAGACTACAATGATAAGAAGATTAACACTTTGGGTATGTGCGAATTAGACGTGCAAGTAAAAAACAAAGTGCACATGCTGAAGTTCTCAATTGTTACTGAAGGTTGTGAATCATTATTGGGTGATGAAGCATGTGAGGCACTGGAATTGATGCAAAGAGTCTACAGCACTGACTGTGCACTGAGTACACACAGTGGCTCAGTGGGGTCCATTGCACGCCCCTTTCTGGCAATAGTTTTGGTGTCCTGCCTTTCCAATATAAAATACAATTAAGAGAGGATGCTCAACCGGTAATACAGACTCCTCGAAGAGGTACAGCCCCATTGCGTGACCGTCTCAAGGCAGAGTTAGACATGGGCAGCACGGTAGCACAGTGGTTAGCACTGTGTCTTCACAGCATCTGGGTCCCAGGTTCGATTCCCGGCTGGGTCACTGTCTGTGCGGTGTCTGCACGTTCTCCCTGTGTCTGCGTGGGTTTCCTCCGGGTGCTCCGGCTTCCTCCCACTCGTCCCGAAAGATGTGCTGTTAGCTGAATTGGACATTCTGAATTCTCCCGCTGGGCGTCGGAATGTGGCGACTAGGGGCTTTTCACAGTAACTTCATTGTAGTGTTAATGTAAGCCTTCTTGTGACAATAAAGATTGTTAAAAAAAATTAAATTACATGATGACACAACTTGGAGTCATAAGGAAAATAGAAGAGCCTACAGATTGGGTCAACTCAATGGCCTGTGTGAAAAAGAGGAATAACAAACCCAGGATTTGTATGGATCCCAAGTACTTAAGCACAAACTTAAAAAGGGAGCATTATCATATTCCAAAGAGGAGAAAGATCACAAGCCAGAGATGTCTGGTGCAAAACTTTTTACCAAACCCGATGCACCGCAGGGGACTCAGGCAGCTCAAGCTTGATGAAGAAAGTACTGTACATTCAGTGCTCCTTTTGGCAGATATTGCTTTCTTTGCATGTCGTTTGGCATTATATCTGTGTCTGAAATATTCCACAGAGCTATGGAACATATCATTGAGGGCATTGAGGGGGTCCGGGTCTATGTAGACGACATCATATGGGGTTCCACCTGAGAAGAACACAATGACAGACTGATCAAGATCTTACAAAGCATCAGGCGGAATGGGCTGAGGCTCAATAAGGGCAAATGCCATTTTGGAGTACAGAAGGTTACATTCCTGGGCAACAAGCCTTCTGTTCATGGCCAAATGGAATGAAGATTAATGCCATGCTAAACATGCCCCGATCCACGGATAAAAAATGAGTACGTCGAGTAAAGGGCATGATCAACTCACAGGGGAGTTTATTCCCAATCTTTCAGCATAAGCAGGAGTGGTTCCAGCTAAAGGAAGCTCTTACAACCATGCTCGTGCTGACGTTTTTCGATCCAACAAGGAACACCTAAATATCTGCAGATGCATCAAAAGATGGTATAGGTGCAATGTTGCTGCAACAAGAAGATGGAAAGAACTGGAAACCTGAGGCATATGCTTCACGGTCAATGACGGAGTCTGAGTGCAGATATGCACAGGTTGTAAAAGAAGGCCTACGACTGGTGGTTGGCTTGGAAAAATTCCATATATATAAATATGGCCTACCCACATTTACCATTGAGATGGATCATCGACCACTGGTTGCAATCGTTATAAAGAATCTCAACGAAATGTCTCCACAAATGCAGCATCCCGTGATGAAGCTTCAAAGATAAGGCTTTGAGTTGGTGTACACGCCAGGCAAACATATAGTGGTAGCAGATGCGTTATCCAGAGCTCCAATAGCACACGATGTCAGCTCCAACGGGGCTCCCCAATGGCAGGGTGGCACTGCCAGGATGTCCCTCACCACCACCAGGGGCTGTACTTACCTGTGCACCCCCAGAATAGTCATCACGACTGGTTCTCGTCTTTGAAAACCAGTAGCGAATCACACCGGCATGATGACACACTGGCCGGTTTGGATGATACGTTGAGGACAGAATTGGCAGCATTAAGCCATATAATGAGATTCAAATTTATTATAAAATTTGCTAATCAGGTTCATGCCCTTCCTGGGTCTGAACCCGATTATGTCACCAACATCAGGTGGGGAAGATCTCATTCTGAGATCGCACCTATTCCAAATCTCATTTTTGGCCTCTCGCGAGATTTGGCGGCCATTACGCAATTTGCGGCCATTAAGTCACGTCCAGGGAGAAAGAATTGGGTTGAGTAAAAAATACCAGTCCTTGTTGATTTTACTTGATCACAATACCAATTTCGCAACACAGAAAATAATATGTGAAATCGTTCTCTATGCTTGAAGCTACGATCAGGTTTTGAGATGTCTTCAGGTTAGGTTTCCAGCAATTTCCATGGTGTGAACGCGACAGGACCATGCGATTAGGGGATGGTTGAGCACAGGGTTAAAGAGCTGGCTTTTAAAGCAGACCAAGGCAGGCCAGCAGCACGGTTCAATTCCCGTAACAGCCTCCCCGAGCAGGCACCGGAATGTGGCGACTAGGGGCTTTTAACAGTAACTTCATTTGAAGCCTACTTGTGACAATAAGCGATTTTCGTTTCATTTGAAATGAAATGAAAATCGCTTTTTGTCACAAGTAGGCTTCAAATGAAGTTACTGTGAAAAGCCCCTAGTCACCACATTCCGGTGCCTGATCGGGGAGGCTGGTACGGGAATTGAACCGTGCTGCCTGGCCTGCTTTAAAAGCCAGCTCTTTAGCCCAGTGTGCTAAACAAGTTGCTGCTCGTATTGCCTGCAAGACCTGACGAAGGAACTAATTTATTGCATGGAGACTCTGCGAAACACTGGGAGCCCAATCACACCATAACACTCCTTCTCAATTCCAAGCCATGTCACAGAACAGGCTGTAAATTTCTCTCTAATTCTGCAGTTATGCTGCACCCTGTCTACAGATCATTAATAACATACAGTGTTATACACAGTAACACATGGTATCATACAAGATATTCAGGAACACAAGAACACAAGGGGCGAAATTCTCCTACCCGCCCCGCCACATTTCTGCTCCGACCGGCCGGGAGGGAGTCTCCGTAACACCGGCCGGTCAATGGGGTTTCCCATTGTGGGGCAGCCCCACGCCGTCGAGAAACCCCCGGGCGCCGGCAAAACGGAGACTCCCGCCGGCGGAGAATGACGCCCCTGATCAGGAGAATTAGGAGTAGACCATTGAGTCCCTTAGGGCTGCTCCATCATTCGATAATCGTGGCTGATTTGCTGGGGCCTCAACTCCACTTACTTGTCTACTCTCGATCACCCACAAAAATGTTACACCCATTAACACACGGTATGCAATTATATAGAGTGGAACACAAGAAATAGAAGCTAGAATGGGTTATTTGGCTCGTTTAGTCTTCTCTATTCAGGGAGGTCAGGTCTGATCTTTTACCAAAGCCCCATCTTTCCACACTATCCCTATATTGCTTCATTCCTTTAGTACCCAAAATCTATCATCCTGTAGAAGCATTGAATGGTTGCAGCACAGAAGGAGGCTATTTGGCCTGTCAGGCTTGTGCTGGCTCTCTGAAAGAGCAATTTCCCTTGTGCCTCTGCCCTACCTATTCCCCATGACGTTACAAATCATTCCTTCTCAGATAATGATCCAATTCCTTTCAGAACTACACCCTGATCTTATATTGTCTCCCTGCATCCTTCCTACCAAAATTAATAATTTCACACTTAACTGTATTGACTTCATCTGCCCTCGAATTCTATTTAATAGATCACATCTGTACATCTCATACAAAGCTCTGTTAATCAGAATCCATTAGCATGTGTCACAAACAGAAGCAGTGTGGTGTGAGGTTTTGCAGAGGGTGAATGCTACGTCCTTGTGTGCGAGGTTTGGCATAATACAGTTGAAGGTAGTGCATGTGGCTCATTTGACTAGGTTTGCGGGAGTGGAGGATAAGTGTGATCATTGTTGGAGAGCTCCATCTAACCATGTGCACATGTTGTGGTCGTATCCTAATCTTGCGAGGTTCTGGGTCTCCTTCTTCAGCACCATGTCGGTGATTCTGCAAATTGAACTGGAACCCTGTCCCTCGGGGCCATATTTGGAGTGTCGGGCCTGCTGGAGCTGCCGACGGGGGCGGGGACTGATTACTTGGAGGAGAGTGCTGATGGGGTGGAGGTCAGCTTCTCCACCCAGCGCTTCAGTACGGCTGGGGGATTTTATGGAGTCTTTATACCTTGAGAAAGTCAAGTACTCCATGAGGGGGGCAATTGAGGGTCTCTACCTGAGATGGCAGCCGTTTATTCTGTACTTTAAAGAGATGGTTACCGTTACTTGCCAAGGGGGGGAGATAGTGGGAGGAAGGAGGGTGGGGGGAACTTTCCTGTTGGGGGTTTATTTTTGTTTGGGGTGTGTGTGTGGGGGTGGGGGGGTGGTTTTAGGTTGTTAGTGCTCTATTGTTATGTATAAAATTGAAAATGTTGAATAAAAATATATTTTAAAAAAGCATATATCACAAACACTTCTGTTATAGGTGGCGCAGTGGTTAGCACTACTGCCTACAGCGACAGTGGCCTGGGTTCAATTCTGGCCTTGGGCAACTGCCTGTGTGGAGTTTGTACATTCTCCCCGTGTCTGCATGGGTTCCCTCCGGGTTCTCCGGTTTCTTCCCACAGTCCAAGTGAAAGTTAGGTGGATTGGCCATGATCAATTGCCCCTTAGTGTCCAAGGATGTTCAAGTTAGGTTACGCCGTTACAGGTATAGGGCTGAATAGCCTCCTTCTGCACTGTAGGGATTCAATGATTCTCTACAGATTACACAAACATATCTGACTCAGTTTTGTGACATGGATTGCACTGTAACATATCACCCACAAGTTCTGTTATTCAGAATACACTAGGTTATGTCAAACCCGGCCCTCGCCTAACTGTTACAAAGTTTGCACTGGGAACTACCACTCACAGTTCTGAAATATAGATTATAATGAGATATATTGTACACCTCTATCATATGTATTCTATCATCCAGAGCTCTGCTGCATGCATTGCACAGGGACATTGCACTAAATTGCAGTTCTATTGATTATGCCAGAATAAAATACATTCTGTTCCAATATATAGATTGCCTTGGGATATAACATACATTTATATAAATCACATTGGTATATATTACTCACAGTTCTGTAACAAAGTATATCTTGGATATTTCCCTCACAGTTCTATCATACAGATTAAAGTGAATTATTAAAGTCATATTCCAATGCATAGAAGCCTACTTGTGACAATAAAGATTATTATTATATATGGTCATAACTTCTGAGACGAAGGGCGTTGTATGAGGGCTACCCTCAAGATGCACTGAGGTGTCCCCGCCACACACCCGGAGGTTCCTAGATAAGGCCACACAGCAATTGCTCGGAAGTGCAAACTGCTCCTGGGAAATAGCCCTGCACTATTCCAGAACCACCCAAATGTAATTTAAATTGCAAATTTTGGATGTTTCCAACTTGTTATACCAATAGGTACCCAGAAAATTTTAGAAGGATTAAAACCACTTCTAATTTCGGGGCAGCTATTCAACAGATTCACACCGAGCCCCCATGTGACCCACCTTATCCCCCTCCCCCGCACCACGGGACACACCCACACTACTATTCCCCCCACGCCAGAAATCCCCCTCACCTGAACCCCCAAGGGACTTTCCCCTACCCTTCCCACAGGACTAACCTCCACCACAGTTTCCCCCAAATTTCAAGGGACTACATGACCCCCCCCCCCCCCCCCCCCCCCCGAGCACCAAATAAATCTCCCTACCCCTCCCACAGGAGCACACAGGAATACCACAACACATGGATTTCCCCCACTCCCATTGGAACTCTTTCTTAAACCTGCCACAACCCCACTAGGTTCGACTCGCACCCCCCCCCCCAGGCTCAACCCGACCCCCCCACTTACCCAACACCCTCGCCAACCCGACCCACCCCAAGCCTTGACCCAACCTGACACCACCACCCCCTTCCACCAAAGCCAGCCCAACACCCGCCCACATCCTCCCCCCCATCCCCCCGAGGTCAACCCAACCTGCTCTGACCCTATTCTACTCCACCCTATCCTCCAAGAAACCCGAACCTATACCCACTCCTCCCGAATCCTACACTACGTTATAAACTCATGTTGTGCAAGGCCTTTAAACCTGCTCAGACCTTTAAACTTAATTTGTTATGGCAGTTAGTACTGTAAAACAAGGGGAGTGGCTTTCTTCCCTTCAACTCTGCAGCCTTCAACACTAGGCCTCGTGGATGCCCAGATCTCTCCCGGCCTGAGTAGGATGTTCGGGCAAGATAGGATCGCCTGTATTTTATGGTGAGAACTTTGAGCAGAGTGGCAATTGGACTCAATCACATCTCCATCGGAGTTTACAGCCCATTTCTTGAACATATTCAGTGGCTGAACATCCACAAATCTCGTGGAGAATTCCAAGGATTCACAAACCTTTCAGTGAATAAACATTCTCCTAGTTAGGGGAACCATCTTCTCAGAATCTACCCTGTGGCGCCTCTTCAGAACTTTATACATTCCAATTAGATCACCCCACAGTCTTTTAAACTGTGTAGCCTAGTGGAGCCTGTTGGGCAAAGGGGTAACCGCCATGCAGACAACACATTTCGGTATCCAACCAGGAGTGGTTGGCATCTTCCTACCACTGTAGCCCCAGCGGATGCCATGAGGCTGTACGAGCAGGAGCTCCATGTGGAGTTTGCGCATTCTCCCCGTGTCTGCATGGGCCTCGCCCCCACAACCCAAAGATCTGCAGGGTAGGTGGATTGGCCACGCTAAATTGCTCCTGAACTGGAAAAAAATTTCATTGGGTACTTTACATTTCAAAAAAAAGCTTTGCTGACTGGGAGGCCAGGCCAGTGACAGCTCAAACGTCAAACTCCACCCCCCCCCCCGAAATCCACCCTTCCTGCAATGTCCCCCCCCCCCCACCTCCGTGCTTTCTACCTGCTTCACTACAGGGTGCTGGCCCTGGATTGGCAGTATTAGCGGGCCTGGCCCATGGGATGGAGGATGATGACAACCCGCTCCGCGATGAGTTCTGGTGTTGCATATCATTTGACAATGTCTGACTACTGCCCTCCGTAGCACTTTCTACCATTCGCCTAGGTGATCCTGCAAGCATGCTGTCCATTCCATCACACATTCCCATCGAACCCCTGGGGTAGCAGAGGTGGGGACGGGGTATGGGGTGGGGTGGGAGGGGGACGGGGCTGGGTACCAGGGCCATGTGTGGTGGTGGGACATGGTGAGTGTCTCTGGGATGATGGAGGGTGCCAGTGACAGCAGTGACGAGAAGTAACGTTGTCCCTGGACGTGTGCTCTGGGGTGTCACGGGGTTAGGCTGGGGCGCGGTTCACCAGCAAGTCCCACCTCGCTGCCAGGTGAGTCGCGTGTTTACAGCCAGGGGAACCCAGATGGACTTGCCTCGTCACCAGGTCATCCTGCAAGTCATAAGACAAGAAGCATGGTTAGATCGCGGGTGGGGTTGCGACACATACAAGCGGGTCATCGCTATTCCTTACGGACTCACATGGTTCTCCCATGCCGACATCTGCCTCAGCAATTGCCCGCTCTCCCACCCCCACAGACCAGGTCCAATGGTGAGGGGCCACGATGGTGAGGGGCCACAGGTCCGGTGGGCACCCTCCGGTCTTCTTCCGCTCCCTGCGGTTGTGGGCCATCTTCTCCTGGGGGAACAGAGTGTGAGAAACGTGGACGCAAGCAGCACATGGGGTCCCTGTGTACGAGGCACCCGGTCATGGCTGCGGCATGGGTGTTAACAGGTGGTAAAGGGTGGTGTGTGCATGGGCTGCTGGCGGGTGGGGTTCGATCGCCCTCTAGGAGGGAGGGCTATGCGTATATGGGACGGGGGCTGCTACCACGGGCTGGGTGGTTGAGGTGGCAATCCCAGGTTGGCCGGGAGGGTTGCGAGAGGGGGATGGACGGGGGGCCCTGGGAAGGGGAGTGACGGGAGTGCGATGGACATGGGGGATGCAGGAGGGGAATGGGCAAGAAGAGGGAAGGGGGATGAGTGAGGAGGTTGGACAGGAGGGGGTGGGAGGGGGTGGACGGAGGGGTGTGGGAAGGGGGTGAGAGTGGTATTGACAGGAGGCCGTGAGAGGGGGATGAGGGAGGGGTTTGCACAGGGGGATGCACAGGTATTACGGGAGTGGTATTGACAGGAGGGTGAGAGGGGGATGGACGGAGGGGTGCAGGAAGGGGGTGAGGGAGTGGTATTGACAGGAGGGTGAGAGGGGGGAATGGACGGAGGGGGGCTGCAGGAGGAAATTTAGCATAGAATCATAGAATTTAAAGTGCAGAAGGAAGCCAACTTCTACTGGAAGATAACCCTGGAGAGGGATTAAATGTTCATTCTGCGTTGCCTGCAGAGCGTGTTTCCTGAGAATTGCTGGATAGTTGGGGGGGGGGGGGGGGGGATGTGTTTCTGGTTAAATGAGTTGTTAAAATTCCTTTACCCTTCCTCCCCGAGAGAAAATTGCAAATGTCAGGGGGGTTGTTGTTAATTAATATTAAAACAAACATGATTCTCACTGTCCCTGCCTGCTGACTTCATCTTCTGACCACAATCAGATTTTCAACCACGCACTACACTGGTGCCAGGCTTATTTATGTGTTTTCTCTCCGAGGCTGAGTAAATATCCAGTGAGTTGCAGATTTCTTTTGGAAGCCGAGATGCTGCTGGAGGAAACGGAGAAATCCGCAATCCAGGCGATTTCCGCCTCTCGCTCAGCAGAGAGACAGAAGGAGAGAGAACCTTCGGGGAGAGGCGGAAAGTGAAGGGGCCACTTTGAGTTACATCTCCAACTAATTCCAGCGTGTGGGGACCCACAGGAGCTCAGGAAGAATCAGATGCACAGGCAAGAAACGTAAAACAAAAAATCTTCATGAGAGACTAAACTTTGCAGTAAGTTTGGGAAAAAAAAGTTGCAAGCTTTTTTTTTCAACCACAAGTTTTTTTTGTGTAAACTTTAAGTTGGAAAACTTTCAAAGCTGCCCTTGTTTTAGAGATCGATGAGATTGTTTAACAAAAAACAAAAGCTGCAGGATTCATTCAAAGACTCGAGAAAGTTTCAGGCGGGTGGAAGGTAGCGAGAGACATCCCATAATCCCAGACCAGGCTCTGCTTCGAGTTTGGACAAGTTGTTAATTACTGAGTGGAGAGGCTGTGATTGTGTGGGACTCGTTTAATGGGTCGGTTTTTACTCATTCTACACATTCCGCTTCCAGTCACACCCAGATGTCTCAATGTCTCAAGATCACAGCAAGAGCTGCAGTTACCAAGAACAGGAGTCACCGTCCACAAGACAAGGGATCCAATCGTCCCGGGATAGAGGTAAGGAGCAGGGCCGAGCGGTCGCTGGGTCAGCGGGAAGGACAGAGGGAGAGATAAATACACCCACTGAGTTATGGAAAGAGAGGGAGAAAGAGGAACACAGACAGGAGCATAAACCGAGAGATACAGAATAATTAAGCCAGGCAGTAAGAAAAACACAAGTACAAACATTGCAATCAAACCTTTGGAAGATAAACTAATGGGCGCTTTAGCAGACAGAATGGTGCACAGTACACCGACTGTGAAACAGGGCAGTGTGGGGTGGACACAGCAGAGGATATGCAAACAAATGTGCAAACATGCACAAACCTACAGAGAGAGAGAGAGAGACAGCTACAGACACACACAAGGCACGCCCAATGCACACTCATTGCATATAATTGCATCCAACTTGTGTTAAAGTTTCTGAAAATGTATGGTTGAATGTTTGGAAGTTTCTTTATATTTTGGATGTCAGGTTAGACATTCTATCTGCGAGTCTGGAGATTTGAGCATGGTTTGAATGGATATGAGGATCGACAGAAATGAGCCATTTAACCGTTTCCTAGCTGAATCTGAGGACGCTCCAGCTATGATTCAGTGGAGTGCACACACTTCCATTTCTGAGACAGCAGGTCACGGATTCAAATCTTACTCCCAATGCTTGAGCGCCTGACCCAGGATACAGTGTAGTACTGTGGTAGGAGACAAGGCCCTGACCAACTTGTCAAACATTCCACTGCACGATGTTGAAGAGGAGCAGGGAATGTGCTGTTCAATTCGAATCAGATAGCCACGCAGAGAAGGATAGAACTGGAATATTTTATTCTCCGTGAAACATATTGCAAACATGCACCCCCAAACCCAACAACCATAGTTTCAGCCTGACAGGAGTCCAAGTGTATTTGCAGTTAATGCCCACCGCCAGAATATAATTAAACACTTAATGAATATATATCAATATTCATCCCTCAGCTGACATTAAATACAGATTATCTAGTTATTCTCTTATTCCTCTCTCTGGAATCTTGCTGTGTGAATTGGCTGCTACATTTCCCAGTGACTATATTTCAAAAGCAATGTTTTGGTGGTAAAGCACTTTGGGATGTTGTGAGGTTGTAAAAGGCACTGTCAAAATGTAAAACAATTTTTTATTCAAATCCAAAAACTTATTGATATATAATCCAACCGTCATGCTACGTCTTTACACAGGAATATATGGGAGAGCAAACCGAGGGGACTTTCATACACGGGAACTATTTTGTCACTAGCTGATGTGTTACTATATTCATTTCTATTCAAAACTTCTGGAGCATATTCACTCTTATTCTGAGGCATTTACTTATTCTGTTCATCAACTTGGTAAAGGTGCCTTGTGCTTGATTACCAATGTAATGTGGAGACACACCGAATGTAGCCAAGAGGTTGCTGAGCTGTGCAACCACTCCCCTGGGCTTTACCAATTGTCCAACAGTTCAGAACTACATGACCCATCTTAGCTCATTCATCCAAGGCGAGCACCGTCCCAAATAACATCTTCCAACTGACTCAGAGCTCTCGGTGCTCCTGAAATTCTGGTCTTTTGTGCATTCCTAATTTTTAAGTCACTCCACCATGTCTTCAGTTGGCCAGGCTCTAAGCTCTAGAATTTGCTACGTAACTTCTTCACCATTCTACCTTTCTCTCCTACTTTAAGCCCCTCTTGAAACCTACCAAGATTTTGGTCACTTGTCCTAATATCATCTTATGTGGCTCAGTTTCAAATATTGTTTGATTGCATTTCTGTGAAGCACCTCCGTGTGTTTTGTTATTTTAAAAGGTACCATGTAGGTGCAATTTGTGTTGTTCAGAGACTCTTCATTGTCCTACTCCAAGCCCATTAAAGCGTCAATCTCACTGTGTGTGAAATCTTCCTGACATCGTTCTCAAACTATCATATCCCCAGTTCTAACCTGTCCCCAACGTTCTAATATCCAGTCATATCTTGAATCAATGCTCAGTATTAACTTCTGTATCCCATTTAATTTCCTTTGAACATTTATATGGCCCTCTCGATTTCATTTCCTTGCAAGGAGGAAAAGTCTCAGTCAGATACTTCAATCTTTCCTTGTAACTCAATTGGTTGACACCAGGATTCAGATGCTACAATGTTCACACTCCTGACCAGGTGATAAAACTCAAGACCGTAAGAAATGGAAACAGCGAGGCAGCAGGGTGGCGCAGTGGTTAGCCCTGTAGTCTCACGGCGCCGAGCTCCCAGGTCCGATTCCGGCCCTGGGTCACTGTCCGTGTGGAGTTTGCACATTCTCCCCGTGTTTGCGTGGGTTTCACCCCCACAACCCAAAGATGTGCAGGCTAGGTGGATTGGCCAAGCTAAATTGCCCCTTAATTGAAAAAAATGAATTGGATACACTAAGTTAAAAAAACTTAGAAATGGAAACAGGAGTCGGCCATTTTGTTGCCCCTGGAACCTGTTGCCATTCAATAAGATCACAGCCGATCTTCTACCTTGGTTCTACTTTCCTGCCGATTCCCCAAATCCTTGATTCCCCTTGCGCCCAAAAATCAATCCATTTTATAAATGTACTCAACAACTGAGATCCACAACCCTCCTATGGTAAACTAATTCCAAAGATTTATCACTCTCTGAGTGATGGAATTTCCCTGCATCTCAGTCCTTCATGATTGCCCTTTATCCTGAGATTTTCTCCCCTCATTCTAAACTATCCATCCAGTGGAAACAGCCTCTCAATATCAATCCTGTCAAACCCCCTCAAAATCTTGTATGTTGCAATATGATCACATCTCATTCTTCTAAACTGCTGAGCATATCGGCCCACTCTACTCAACCTCCCATCACAGGACAACCATATTTCTTGCACAAGGACACCCAAGCCAACAACATTTAAAAGTCATCTCACCAAATTCAGTTCTTCTATTCTTCCTACCAAATTGAATAATCTTACATTTTCCAAGGTTACACTCCAATTTAAAAATTCTTTGATGGGATGTGGGCATTGCTGGGAAGGCCAGCATTTGTTATCCATCCCTAATTGCTCTTGAACTGAGTGGCTTTCTCGGCCATTTCAGAGAGCAGTTAAGAGTCAGTCACATTGCTGTGGGTCTGGAGTCACATGTAGGCCAGACTGGGTAAGGGTGGCTGATTTCCTTCCCGAAAGGACATGAGGGATTTTACAAATATCAATGCTATCTTCATGGTCACCATTGTTGAGACTAGCTTTCAATCCCAGATTTCTCATGTCCTTCATCCCTGGAATCAATCTAGTTGAGCCTTGTGTGTTGATCGCAGCTTAATTTCCCACCGAGCTTTGTATTGTCAGCATCACTCTCAACCCCCCATCTAAGTCATTGAAATAGATTGCAAATAGCCGTGGCCCCATCACTGATCCCTGTGGCTCGTCACAGGTCGCAGCCCCCCACCCTAGAAACACCCCTTTTATTCCTATCTCTGCTTCCTGCCTGTTATCCAATTGTCAATCCATACTAATGGACTTCTCCCAATCCCCTGGCCTCGATCTTGTGTTGTGATTTATTATGTATCGCCTTATCAAATGCCTTCTGAGAACCTAAATATAATACAGCCATTTAATTAATTACTTTGCATTTCCTCCTTAGCCCCTGGGTTCCCATTCCCCATTATGTTTTTATTATGTCTTCTACTTGTGGACACACATACAAAATATTTGTTTAATGTCACTGCCATTTACTTTCTCCGCACTGTAATTTCTCCACATGGCAACTAAGGGACCAACATTTACTTATGCTGCTCTCTTTCATGTTGCTTATTTGGAAAAAGCTCGACAATCTGTTTTTATATTTCTTGTTAGTTTATTCTCACTCTATTTCCGCTTTTCTTTGCAGACTTTGTTGTTTGTTAAGCCTCTCCCAATCCTGAAACTTATTGATATTCTTCACAACTTTACAGTCCTCTTCTTTTAGTCTTAACTTCTTTAGCCAGACATGGATGGATTAAGTTTTATTCCTCAGTGGAATATATTTACATTGAGAATTACGAATAATTTCTTTAAATGTTTTCCACTGTTTATCTGATGTCACATCTTTCAATTCATTTTCCCAAATCAACCTTGACCAAAACACCACCTGATGCCTTTGTAATCGTTTCATTTTTGCTGAAGATTACTTTTGCTGATTTGATTTGCCCAATCTATATAAAGATTAAAGTCTCTTCACAAGTATTGAATTATCTTCGTTACGAGCTCCTATATCTCTTGATTAATACTCTGGCCCAGATCTTCCAGTCTTTGGATTGCCAGAGGATGGACTACAGGACCCCTCGGAAGTCCCAACCCACTGATTCCATGGGAATTGCCCGGGACGTTTGAACTTCCGATGGAGAATTCCCCTGCTCCCCGAGGGCCTTTGAAAAAGTCTCCAATTCTGAGTTAGAGTCGTAGATCTGGATGGTTCTGACATAGTTACTTGAATAGTTAGAGAGAAAAATCCTAGTCTAAATCCTGGCTAACTGCAGCCTAACCCTTCTGTCACTCACCCTGACCCATCGACTCCCCCCAGCTTGATCTGATCTGATACCCCTGCCAACCTGACCCAATACCAGCTCTTGACTCTCCCCTGACCCTCCCAAGCTCCACCTCCCCCCCCCACCCTGTCTCCAGACACTTGACCTGGCTACCCCCTACCCATCTGCCATCCTACCCACCTGCCAACCTACACCCTCATTCAGCTTCTATTCTACCCAACTTGATCACCTTCCAAACCTATCTATGCAGTGGCTATGAGATGAAACAAATATATCTCTTTCCACGACTCAAGCTCATCTTATCTTTTTGACGAATGCTTCATGTTTTCAGATAAAGAGCCCATGATTTTACATTTTTACTAGTATTCCTGGCTTTAACCCTCACTGCGGATGCATTGTGACTGTTTAAACACTATGCCCCTTTGTGTCAAACTGCTTGACTCTACCTAAATTGTTAAAGTGCTCTGGTGCCTTGCCTTTTCTCTGGAGATTGCTACATTTCTCTATTTGGATTGTTTGCCACAGAATGACTCAGCACAGAAGGAGGCTCACTGACCTGGCAGCTCTGTGAAAGAGCTATCCGATAGACCCCACTCGCCTTCTCCTTCCCCATACCCCCGCAGCCGAGTCTTCTCAAGTATTTTTCCAATTTATTTAATCCCTTTTGAAAATTACTGTTGAATCTGCTTCCTCTGTTGTTTAAGGAAGTGCCTTCCTGACCACGATAACTTGGTATGTAAAATAAAATCCCCTAATCTTCTCTCTGTTTCTTTTTGTCAATTACGTTAAATCTGCGTTCCCATTTACTAACCCCCCCCCTGCCAGTCGAAGCAGTTATTTATTCTCTCAAAACTACTCATGACCCTGTACACATCAATGAAATTTCCCCTTAATTTTCTCTGCTCGAAGGAGAACAATCCCAGGTTCTCAGTCTCTCCAATAAGTGAGGTCCCTCATCCCGGGAACTATCTTCAGAGAGAAGTGCCAAGTGCTGATCCCTCTCGGTTTTCTCCAGAGGTTCCCAGCATCACAGATAGTCTTCAGCCAATATGATTCACGCCATGTGACATCAAGAAACAACTGAAGACACGGGATACTGCAAAGGCTATGGGCCCTGACAACATTCCGGCAATACCACTGAAGACGTGTGCTCCAGAACTTGCCACACCCTCTAGCCAAGCTTTTCCAGTAAAGCTACAACACTGGCATCTATCCAGCAATGTGGAAAATTGCCCAGGTATGTCCTGTACACAAAAAGCAGGACAAATCCAACCGGGATCATTTCCGCTCCATCAATCTACTCGGTCATTGGTAAAGTGATGGAAGATGTCGTTTTATGTGCTGTCAAGAGGCACTTATTCAGCAATAACCAATATCCAGCGCACTGACATTCAGTCTGGGTTCCGCCAGCATCACTCAGCTCGTTTGGTCCAAACATCGACAAAAGAGGTGAACTCCAGAGGTGAGGTGAGAGTCACTGCCCTTCACATGAAGGCAGTGTTTGACTTATTTTGGCATCAAGGAGCCCGAGCAAAACGAGTCAATAGGAATCAGGGGGAAAACTCTCTGCTGGTTGGAGGATACCTGGCTAAAAGGAAGATGGTTGTGATGGTTGGAGGTCAATCTCTCAGCTCCAGGACGTCACTGCAGGAGTTCCTCAGAGTAGTGACCTCAGCCCAACCATCTTCAGCTGCTTCATCAATGACCTCCCATGCATCATAAGATCAGAAGTGGGGATGTTCGCTGATGACTGCACAATGTTCAGCACCATTTGTGGCTGCTTAGTTACTGGATCAAGCCGTGTCTATATGCAGCGAGACCTGGATAATATCCAGGCTTAGGCAGATCAGTGGCAAGTTAGCGTTCATGCCATAGAATTGCCAGGCAATGACCATCTCCAGCAAGAGAGGATCTAACCATCACCCCTTGACATTCAATGGCACTACCATTGCTAAATTTCCACTATCAACATCCTGGGAATTACCATTGACCAGAAACTGAACTGGACTAACCATATTAATACTGTGGCTACAAGAGAAGGTTGGAGGCTGGGAATTCTGTGGAGAGTAACTCACCTCCCCAAAGCCTGTCCACCATCTGCAAAGCACAAGTCAGGAGCGTGATGGAATGCTCTCCACTTGCATTGATGAATGCAGCTCCAACAACACTCAAGAGGCCAAACACCAGCCAGGACAAAGTGAACCCACTTGATTGGTACCCAATGCACCACCTTAAAAATCCACTTCTTCAACCGCCAATGCACAGTAGCAGTTTGTAGTGTGCACCACATACAAGATGCACTGCAGCAACACACGAAGGCTCCGTCGACAGCATCTTCCAATCCCACAACCTCTGCCATCTAGAAGGGCAGCAGATACATGGGATCGCCACCACCCGGAAGTTCTCTTCCAAGCCACTCGCCATCCTGGCTTGGAAATAATAATAATCGCTTATTGTCACAAATAGGCTTCAGTGAAGTTACTGTGAAAAGCCCCTAGTCGCCACATTCCGGCGCCTGATCGGGGGAGGCCGGTACAGGAATTGAACCCGCGCTGCTGGCATTGTTCTGCATTACAAGCCAGCTGTTTAGACCAATGTGCTAAACCAGCCCCTAAATAAATCGCCGTTCCTGTATGTCGGTGGGTCAAAATCCTAGAACTCCCTCCCTAATAGCACTGTGGGTGTACCTACACCACGTGGACTGCAAAGAGACCGGTCACCACCACCTCCCAAGGGCAATTCAGGATGGGCAATAAACATTGATCTACCTAGCGACACCCACGTCCCAAGAACAAATAAATAAATACAAATATTCTGGTAAACTTCCTCTATTCCCTTTGCCAGCCCTGGTATCATTCCTGAACCATGGTGTCCAGAACAGGACACAGTATTCTATGCTGAATGCATCTGTAATTCTAGCAGTTCTGATCCCAAAATAACTGATGGGTTTGGATGAAGATGGAGGGTTTAAGTGTTAACAGACTGAATCCTGACACCAACTATCCCATTTCTGGTTTTAATCATCAGTAGTTAGCAAGGTTGTCTCACAGCACCAGGGATCCAAATTTGATTCCAGCCTTGGGTGGCTGTCTATGTGGAGTTTGTATGTTCTTCCCATGTCTGCATGGGTTTCCTCCGGGTGCTCCAGTTTCCCCCCACAGTCCAAAGATCTGTGGGTCAGCTGGATTGGCAATGTTAAATTGACCCTTGGTGTTCAAAGATGCACAGGTCAGGTGGGGTTTCAGGGTTAGGGCGGGGAGCGAGTTGAGGTAGAGTGCTCTTTTGGAGCGTTTGTGCCAACTCAATGGGCAAAATGGTCTTCTTCTGCTCTGTCGGGAGCATGTAGGGATTCTATGGAAAAGAGAGGTGATGGGAAGGCCCAAGAACTGAGTGAACTTTCTCCAATGTGTAAGATTGGCATTTTTAATATTACCGTGAGACTGAGTGCCTCATTGCAGTCATCATTAGAAACTTATTATTGGGCATTGGATTTCCCAGGCCTCAGGAAATCTGCATCTAAATCAAGCTGAGGGGCTACAAAATTAGGAAATAAATACCTTTCCATCTGTACGTGGATTCATTGTGCCTATCGGGACATTCCCCCAGCCCCCACCCCCCCCCACCCCCCCCCCCCCCCCCCCCCCCCGATCAGACACCTCTGCCCCTTGACCCTTTCAATCAACCCACAATCTCCCCATAAATTGTTCAACCATCCACTGAGGCCTGAGGCCTTGCATTTATAAAGGAATGAGGGTAGAGGGGAGGAGAGAGGTTTCAAGTGAGATTTTCAGAACTTTGGGCTTAGCTAGCCGAAGGCACAGCCAACAACGGCGGAGCAGTCCCTCCCGCCCATCTGTTGCCATGACAAATCAGGGACCCTTGGCTCACCCCAGAAACCCGCAACGTCCCCCCCCCCCCTCCCAGTAACGTTGTGCCCTGATATTTGGAATTATTGATGGGTAGACAGAAACTATTTCCTCTAGTGTGGGGAGTTCAAACAAGGGCAGACAACCTTAAAATTAGTGCCAGGCTTTTCAGGCATGATGTCAGGAAGCACCTCTTCACACAAAAGGATGTAGAAATCCGGAAAATGTTGCCCCCTCTCCCCCCACCCCCACCCAACCCCACACACATAAAAGCTGTTACATAAGATCATAGGAACTAAGAGCAGGAGAAGGCCACTCGGCCCCTCGAGCCTGCTCTGCTATTTGATAAGACCATGTCTGATCTGACAGTGGCCTCCACTCCTCTTTCCTGCCTGTCTGCCGCCTCCCCACCCCCTGCCCGCCCACCCGTACCCTTTGACTCCCTTGTGTCAAGGCTCTATATACTTCAGCATTTAATAAGAATTCCAATGGTCCTGCCTGCCCCGCACTCTGAGGAAGAGAATTCCACAGTCTCTCAACCCTCTGAGAGAAAATATTTCTTCTCATCTCCGTCTTAAATGGAAGACCCCTTATTTTTAAACTGTGTTTTTCCTGCTTTTAGTCTCTCCCACCCGGGGAAGCATCCTTTCAGCATGTTCAAGTCCCCTTAGGACCTTAAAGGTTTCAATAATAGGCTGAGGATCAATTGAAAATTTCGAAGTTGAGACTGATCGTTTTTTGTTGGGTAAACGGATTATTTGTTTTGGAACTAAATGTGTAGTTGGGGTGCAGCCTCAGTTGGGGGTGGGCCGCCATTGGGGGGGGGTTCCGCTGCGGGGAGGGGGGGTGGTTGCTGATCCCTCGACCGCATCTAGGAGCCTCTCCAGGCCCGTGTCTCCAAACCTTGGGGCCGGTCGACTTGGCGCCATGGCTGCGAGCAAAGTAGGGTTGGCTGTGCAAATGGTAGCACAGTGGTTAGCACTGTTGCCTCACGGCGCCAGGGTCCCGGGTTCTATTCCCGACTTGGGTCACTGTCTGTGTGGAGTCTTCACGTTCTCCCTGTGTCTGCGTGGGTTTCCTCCGGGTGCTCCGGTTTCCTCCCACAAGTCCCGAAAGACATGCTGTTAGGTAATTTGGACATTCCGAGTTCTCCCTCTGTGTACCCGAACAGGCACCGGAATGTGACGACTAGGGGACTTTCACAGTAATTTCATTGCACCTTTCCGGAGAATCGCACCCCAAGTGTTTTGAAATGCGATGCGAATTTCTGCCACAACCACCCTATAGGGCAGTTTCAGACTTTCCACCAATTTCTTTAAATCAACACTTTTACATCTGTCAGAGAGGACAGATAGGGCCTTGGTTTAATGTTTTGTCCAAAGATGACTCCTCCCATCCATTGACTGTCCATACCTCCCGCTGCCTTGGGAAAGCGGGCAGCATAACCAAAGACCCCTTCCACCCATGTTGTTTCTCTTCCAACCTCTTCCACTTAGTCTGGGGACTAAGTCCCTACGCCGGAGGGAGAACTGGCCCCAACCACTCCGGCGTCAATAGCCCCTGAAAGTACGGAATTCTTCACATTTTCGGGTGCTAGGGGGACGCCAGAGGGGAGCGGCACCGAAGGGCCGGCGTGATCTCGCGCTTGCGCGGAACTGGCGGCGTGGTTCCGCGCATGCGCAGATCGGCCGGCGTATTTTGCCGCATGCGTGGGGGGTTCTCTTCTCCGCGCCGACCATGGCGGAGTCCCACAGGGGCCGGCGTGGAAGGAAGGAGTGCCCCCATGGCACAGGCCCGCTCGCAAATCGGTGGGCCCCGATCATGGCCCAAGGCACCATGGGGCCCTCCCCTCCCCGGGGTCGGATCCCCCCCCCCGCCAATGACCGCCCCCGCTGGCTTACCTCCCAGGTCCCGCCGTGTGGGACAATGCGCAACCCACGTCGGCCCATCGGGGCCCGGAGAATCGGCGGGGGGGGGGAGGCCGTTCCGATGGCCCCCGACCGGGCGTGGTGTGAATCCCACCCCGCCCGAAAAACGGTGCTGAAGAATACGGCAGAGGGCGTCGGGGCAGCATGGTGGGATTCGCACCGCCCACCCGGGGATTCTCCGACCTGGCGGGGGGGTCAGGGAATCCGCCCACAAAGTCTGAGAACACACACTAACCGGTTCAAAAACAGAGCTTCTTCGCCAGTTACCAGCCTCCTGAATGACCCTCTCATCGACTTAACTGATCTCTTCACATATCTTCTCTACTGAGTAATACTACATTCCGTATGCTTCACCCGATGCCTGTGCCTATGTATTTACATTGTGTATTTATGTATGTCCTATGTTTTTTTTTCATGTATGGGTGGAACGGTGGCAAAATGATTAACACTGTTGCCTCACAGCTCCAGGGACCCGGGGTCAATTCTGGTCTCGGGTGACTGTGTGGAGTCTGCACGTTCGCCCCGTATCCACGTGGGTTTTCCCCTGGGTGCTCCAGTTTCCTCCCACAGTCCAAAGATGCGCAGGTTAGGTGGATTGGCCATGCTAAACTGCCCTTAGTGTCCAAAAGGTTAGTTGGAGTCACTGGGTTACGGGGATAGGGTGGAGGCGTTGGTCAAGAAGGGTGCTCTTTCCAAGGGCCGGTGGAGACTTGATGGCTCGAATGGCCTCCTTTTGCACTGTAAATTCTATGATTCTATGAATGATCTGTATGGACTGTATGCAGAACAATTTGTTTCAGTGTACCTCGGTACACATGACAATAAATCCCCATCAATCAATCAATCAGTCAACACCTTGGACAGTGCTGCATTCCCGACATCGGGAATTAGAAATGCTGGAAAAACTCAGTAGGCCTGTCAACATTTGAGGATTGAGAAAATAGAGTTAACGTTTCGAGTCTGCATCAGTCCTTCAAAGGGAATATCAGTCAGACTTGTTCAAAATCTCTGTGCGGGGGAGGGAAGAAGAGGGCAGTGCACTGCTGCCTCATGGCGCCGATGTCCCCGGTTCGATCCCGGCCCCGGATCACTGTCCGTGTGGAGTTTGCACGTTCTTCCCATGTTTGCTTGGGTCTCAACCCCCCCACCCCCACCCCCCCTCCAACCCAAAGATGATCAAGGTATGTGGATTGACCTTGATAAATTGTCCCTTAAGTGGGAAAAAAATTGGTTACTTTAAATTTTAAAAAAAATCTCTGGATGTTGGTTTGAAGCTGCACCTTCTCATTCAGAGATTAGAGTTCTACCCACTGAGCCACAATTCACACCTAACGTCGGGAATAAAAGGGGTTTCTTTGCGGGATTGAACCAGGAAACCTGCCTGCAGCAAATTGGCTGAGATTGCATTGTGAGTAATGGGAGACAAGAATGTTTAATCTTCTCAACTGCACTGGGTAACATTTGAGGACAGTAGAGGTCAGCTGACAGGAAGGGTACAATGCACGATCAACAGAATGAGGGATAACGACCAGAGGTGGGAAGGGAGAAGTCACACGTAGCAAAATTGAGTTCTTTCACATAAATCACAGAGAGTTCCAGCCATAGAGTGGGGCCTGAAGGCTAATTAAATACAGATTTTCTTGCTTTTCACATACTCGTAATGTGAAGCAATCTGATCGTGAAGCTTTTTCATGTCATATTTATACCGTGGAAATATGAAGCGTGTCCTCCTATTTGTACCTGTTAACCATGGTTCAATGGGTAACTTTCGCATCTCAGACTCCGCAGGTAATTATGGGTTAATACTCGGAAACTTGACCATAAAGATCCAGTGCAATGCAGAGGGAGTGCTGCAGTGTCAGAGGTGCTGGGCGGAATTCTCCGTTTGAGAGACTCAGTGCTGGCACCGGGGCTGAATCGCGAGTGTTCTATGGCCACGAAAGTGGCGCCGGTCCCGGGGTGTTTCAGGACATGTTATTAGGCTAGCACCAATGCCACATGGAACTAGTGCAATTCCAGTGCTTGCCGGCGCGTGATATGACGGGATTGGGATCGGCCCCGGCGAGCCTGACAAGTAGGAGCTGCATATAAGCACTCCACTGCCCACACACCCTCATCCCAGCCAAGGAGATGGCACTGGTTGGGCTCGAGCATGCCCATCCCATCGATGGGTCAGCTGGGGCCAGAGGGTACCCGGGGGGGGGGGGGCCTGGGGAGGCACACATGCGACTTGTGGCGCTAAGTTTACAGTCGATGGCCTTTACTGTACAGTTTTCATGCCCATGACGGCCGGCGTGTGGCGTGGAATGCATTCACACCACTGTCGAGGCACCGGAGCATGGCATTCCATTGGCGCCCTCGCCGGCGCCGATTTTCAGCTGACAAGCGATTCTCCGCCCAATGGCGATTCGCGATTCCGGCATCGCTGGACGGAGAATCGTGCCCACCGTCTATCAGGGGAGATCTTGAACAGAAACCCTTCCTTCTCTCTCAGGTGGATGCAAAAGAACCCAAAACACTATCTTGAAGAAGAACTGGAGAGTTGCTCCCTGGGGACCTGACCAATATTTATTCCTCGGTCAACATGACAAGTAAAAAGATGATCTGGTCGTTATCACATTGCTGTTCCCAGGATCTTGCAATGCGCAAACTGGTGGTCATAAGATAAGTGGAACAGAAGTAGGCCATTTGGCCCATCAAGTCTGCTGCACCATTCGATGAGATCATGACTGATCTGATGTATTAATCCTGAATTCCACTTTCCCACCTTATCCACATAACTCTTGATTCCCTCACTGAATAAAAATCTGTCTATCTCAGCCTTGAACATGAACGACCCAGACTCCACAGCCCTCTGCTGTAAAGAATTCCACAGATTCACTAACCTCTGAGAGAAGAAATTGCTCCTCATCTCTGTTTCTTGTGTTACAACAATGACTTCACGTCACTGATTATAAAGTGCTTTGGGATGTCTTGAGGTTGTGAAAAGGTGCTATATGAACAAGTCCTTCTGAATTAAGACTATTTATATACCCGGGCGGATTCAGAGACCAGTGGTAACACTGCAGACCAGAGCAACGACACCTTGCTCCGAGAAACCATTCTACACTGTGGGTAGAGGCAGCAGATTGACCGCTTGGACACTCACATGGTAGATATTTGGCAACCCCAATCACACCCCCTTAATAACCATCTCCCACCCTCACTACCGGGGGCTACCTCAGGAGGTAGAGAGGAAACAATCACCAGAGGTTGTTTGTGGTCCAACACAGCATCATTGTTGTAGAAATGGGATGGAACTGGAGAACATTTATGGTTAATACAGAGATCCTATCTGCCGGATGTCCTTGATGATGCAGGACACTGAATGGGGAGTGCAGTACCTCCCATTCTAAAATGGTGCAGATTCTATGCCGCTGACGTCAATACCCCAGCACCCACACACATTCGCTGTATTTGTCAGTATGGTATCTGCTTTTTCAGGTGCACCACATTTGTCAAAGCAAAGAGCCTTCTGATTGGAGCAGAAAATTCTTTTAAACCATCTCTCGACATCTCAAAGCATTTTATGACCAATAAAGTACTTTTTGAAGTGTAGTTATTGTTTTAGTGTGGGAAACGCCACAGAGAATATGCAGACAGTGTAATGTTCCTGTCGAATGGCCTGATTTGTATTATGAGAACACTTGTAGCTAAAGCTATAAACAGTTTATTAACATTGACTATGGGTCAAAGAAACAAAACAACAGATAAATAATAGTATTAACATGCACAGGCAACCTCTCTCTTCCAGCTCCCTAGTCAGTCTGAGGTCACCTGACTCTCTCATTCACATATACTAATGAGACTCCTAGTGGTCAGTTGGTGAACTACAACACAACTTGATATCTCCACACATAGCAAAGCTCCTGCAAACAACAATGTGATCATGGTCAGATAATCTCTGTTTCTCAGTGATATTGATTAAAGTGTGGACCTTGGTCCAGGACACCAGTGAGAATTCCCCTGCTCTTAGTTGAATAACATCATGGATCTTTACATCTATCTGTGAGAGGGGGAGGGGATTCCTTGACTTGCCACCTCATCAAAGAACAACTCCCTCAGTACTGCATTTGACAGCCTGGTGTTTAACGGCCAACTCTCTGGAGTGGGTCCTGAACCGATATCTTCTCTAACTTAGAGGAGGGAGTCTACCCTCTGATCCATGACTGACGATGCCACTTCGCTATGTTCAGTGTACTTGTCCAATCTGGGCTAGGTATACAAAGCTGGGTGGAATTGTTTACCGCAGAGAGCTGGGGAGGCTGGGTTGTCAAGTATGTTAAAGGCTGAGATAGACAGATTTTTAATCAGTAAGGGAATCAAGGATTATGGGGATAAGGCAGGGAAGTAGGAGGTGCGGATTACCAGATCAGGTAACTCATGACCTCATTGAATGACGGAGCAGACTCGATGGGCCAAATAGTCTACTTCTGCTCCACATCTTCTTGTATTACGGTTAAAAATTGATTGGAAGATTCCAGCTTCTGTACTGTCGGGGCTGATCTAAGTTGGGCTGGTAGTGTAGGTGCTACTTCTGGGAAGATCATCCAAGGTTCATCCTCCTGTTTTCAATCCGGCGACTGCTGGATGAAGGCAGAATCCACAGTGATGGCTATCACAGAGGAATAGCCTAAAGCCAGTGACCATTCAGAGCCTCACGCGAAATGAGGTCGCATCAATGGAACAATATCCACTTGAAGCCAGTGAGTAACTATGACAGGATAAATTTCTCCCGATAATGTGAAAATGGCTTCAGTAATCTAATTCCTGTTTCTCTTTAAAATATCAATGCCAAAACTGAACAGTGTGCCTCAGAGCAATCAAGAAGCATGTTTCCAAACAGATCAACCTTTGTGCTACCTCAGGCCTTCAGTGTTGAAGTCTGTGTGCTAGAAGAATGTGAAAAGCAAACAAGTAAATATGTTGTTTTCTCTAATTGCTGCTAACACTCAGAGAAATGTGCTGATGTACAGCTCGAGGTGTTTGACAAAGTCGAATGACACCGGTGACATTCTTGCTGCCAAGAACCAAATTCCTGTTTTGGAAGGATCAGGACTAGATTGCAAACAGAACTTTGTTTATTTTTGTGAGTTTCGTGTTCATCGAGATGAGAGGTGAGAATATGGAAATAGAACAGTTGTTAATTTTCATGATTGGACTTGATACACACGCGGTTAGATACTGGGCGGAATTTACCAGCTGTTCACCCGGCGCATGGGTTTCCTGGCGTCGAGAGGTGCAGTCAACGTGCACTGTATTTTTCTGTGATTCTGTGAAATCCCGTTGACAACGGCGAGACTGGTAGATCCCATTGTCGAGCTGCCTCTGCTGCCGAAAAAACATGGCGGTTGGTCAGTAAATCCCGCACACAGAATAAAGCTCCCTCTACACCGTCCCCATCAAACACTCCCAGGACAGGGACAGCACGGGGTTAGATACGGAGTAAAGCTCCCTCTACCCTGTCCGCATCAAACATTCCCAGGGCAGGTACAGCACGGTGTTAGATACAGAGTAAATGTCCCTCTACACCGTCCCCATCAAACACTCCCAGGACAGGGACAGCACGGGGTTAGATACAGAGTAAAGCTCCCTCCACACCGTCCCTATCAAACATTCCCAGGGCAGGTACAGCACGGTGTTAGATACAGTGTAAATGTCCCTCTACACCGTCCCCATCAAACACTCCCAGGACAAGTACAGCACGGTGTTAGATACAGAGTAAAGCTCCCTCTACACTGTCCCTACCAAACACTCCCAGGACAGGTACAGCACGGGATTAGATACTGAGTAAAGCTCCCTCTACACTGTCCCCATCAAACACTCCCAGAACAGGTGCAGCACAGGGTTCGATACAGAGTAAAGCTCCCTCTACACTGTTCCTGTCAAACATTCCCAGGACAGCTACAGCACAGGGATAGATACAGAGTAAAGCTCCCTCTGCACTGAGGAGTTGGGTCCAAATTAAAAAGAAAAACCTTGAAGATATTAGTCTCTGCATTGCGACTTGAGCCATAAATATATTGGGGATAGGAACAAACAGATTGAGGTTTTAAATGTGTGCTTGAATGAGAGGCGAAGGAATTGGGGGTTTCATTCATGCGGCACTGTCAGCAGTGCTGGGAAAAACACAAGCTCTTTCATTGGAGCGGACTCTATTCAAACAGGACACGGACCAGTGTCAAAGTGACCTGAATACCTGGGACAGTCGATTGAGCTTTAAGCTAACACCTGGAAGGGAGGGTTGAGATAACGCTATATTTACAATCAGAAGAGAAAGGTCAAGTCCATGGCACAAAGGAGTAGTCTGGGTAAAATCAAGTAGTTTCCAACAGGAAGGGACGGAGGAGTTAGCAAGTGTAATAGCGTATTAGCTACCACGTTCCAGACAATTGAGACAGGCCTTCTAACCAACCCACCTCCGCATACGCCCATCCACGTTGGTCACCGAGAGCCGCAAGGCCTGTATCCCACTTCCATCTTCCCCAGAGCAAACATTGGGTCTAAGGGGGCCCTTCAAACCAATGCAGGTCCCAACTCGAGCTATCTGCCACTTTAGAAAAAAACCTGATTTTTCACCCATGCTGAACTACTTTAATTATCCCTCATTCTGCCCCAGGTCCGCAGATATTTCAAGGCTAGTGTCTCCTCACACTACTTTACATTCTTTGGTCGGACAAAATACAAACCTTGATGGAGGCAATTTCCCTTTCACTGTTTGCTTCCAACCTATATCTTCCCATTGCAATCTTTCTGGTCTTTAATACTAGGGTCGGACCTTTCTGCACCCTTCTCTCGCTCTTATCTAGCTACGAACGTACCTTCCTTCTCACACTGGATCTGGTCTTACTCTCCGAGAAATCCTCCCCAGTGCTTGAAATCTGTGAAGGTGGTCAATTTCCGCAATCCTCCCTCTAAAGCCCAAAGTCTGGGTTCTGAACCATTATTCCTTGTTTAGTTTTGTTCTCTTGCCCTGTGGGTATTGGATGTCCACTGAGTCATCTCAATTTTTAAAAAGTTGAATATTTGATTTTTCTTCCCCAACCCAATGGTAAGACTGACAATGGATGAAAGCTACAAGCAAAATCACTGAAATTAAAAAAAAATTGCACATTACTCCTTTTAGAAATTCAGATTGTAAAATTACCCATAATTATCCTTGATTCAGGCACAAAAAAGACATTGAGGGATGCCTGGAGACTGCTTGTGAGAATGGCGCCTATAATACCACCATAATACAGCTGACGCTGCAATTACATAGAAGTTTTGGAAAAAATCCACTTGAGCAAAAGGCTCATTCTTTTCATTCTTTTCAGTGACTGGTTTTACAGAACGAAAAGTGGATTTGGAACAAATGGGTTTTATAAAATTGAAATTGCTCTGGCTTTAAGCTTCATTAAGAATAAAAGGTTGAATTTTATCAAGCATTGAAAAGAAACGACACCGTCAAACCTGCAGTGAATAATAGAACAATGACTGACTTAACGCCTAATATGCCTCACTTGCTAAAAATAGAACTCAATATCATGGAGGAGCAAAAAAAAAAGGTTATTTACCCTGATAACCCTGTTGTCTCCACAGCTCCTCATGCACTCTACCCTATCACAGGCTCTACCCGCCCATTTTGTCTCCTTCCACAGCTCCTGTATACTCCATCCTTTCACTGACTTTACACCATCGAGATTAAAAATGATTTGATCTCCAAAGGTTGTTGAGGTCTTTAGTTTTCTATAGCGCCAGACCTTTATGCTCAGTCGGACTAGCTAGTCCAGAAATGTTCAGCTTCCATCATTACCCTCCGAGATGGTTCCGAATGAGTCACTGAAGAAACATCTTGGATTTAATTTCTTCAAAGGTACGGCCTGCTCCGTGTTGTACTCTTTTTTTCATATGTCCAGAATGTCCTTTTACTTCTGTATGTTTCCTTACCTGTGAATAAATCTATCTGACAATTTAACTTGAATATTTTGGGCTAGCTCTGTGCTAATTCTGCCTTTAGATGTGATTGTTGATGATGATAGCTGCATTATGTGACTTTTAGCATTTTGGTGTGAACTGTTTTCACTCGGCACTATCCCATAATTGACGCCGAACAGAGGCTCAGTTTTACATTTAGAACAGTCTTGGCCCACTTGTCACCAGCAATAAGCAAGAGATAAATTCAAACTAGGCAACAAGACCTATTTCTTTGCAGAGTAATCAGCAGCTGGATAATGTTGCCAGGATAGAGAATGAGTCCAAGTCAGAGGTAAGGAACAGCTGGGACAGGCAGACAGCATTCCTGAATTCAGGAAGGATTAAATCAAATGGGCTGAAGGGCCTCCTTCATCCCATTTTTTTTTCATTCATTCGGGATTGTGAGCATCGCTGGCTAGGCCAGCATCATTGCCCATCCTTAATTCCCCTTGAGAAGGTGGTGGTGAGTTGCTGTCTTGAACTGGTGTAGGTACACCCGTAGTGCTGTTAGGAAGGAATGTCCAACACATTTTGACCCATCGACAATGAAGGATTGGTGATATATTTTCACGTCAGGATGGTGTGTCACTTGCATCAGAACATGCAGGCGGTGGGTGTTCCCGTGCATCTGCTATTCTTCTCCTTCTAACTGGCAGAGCTTCTGGGCTGGATTCTCTGTTATTGGCACTATGTCCTCACGCCGGCGTCAAAACTGTGGAGCCACAAATTCGTAGCTCTGCAGGGGGTTAACAAGGACCCGGAGTAGATCTAGCAGCTTTTCCTGCAGATACGGGCCCCCGTACTTCCAGGTTGGAGGCCGCGCCATGCTCCATGGCGGACTCGGACTGCGGAACTGGACCCGGAAAATAAACTGCCCGATCGGCCGCGCGCCCGACCCTGTCCGCCCACACAAACATTTACCGCCCGCCAATAAGGTCCCCTCTGCTCTCCGATCAGTCGCTCCCGACCAGGGCAGCCGTAGACTGAGTCCGCAGCCTCCACGCAAGCATCACGACCTTCTGGACCATATTAGATACACGCCTTCGGGACTTCAGCTGGTTGAGGGCAGAGAATGGCGGAGCAGGTCTCTGGCAATGGCCCCAGGTAGGTGCTAGGCGGGGGAGTGCCCTGCTTTTCGGGGCCCGCAGAATCGGGGAACCGGTGCCGGTCCCGATTCCTTGCGGGAAAATGGATTCTCCGCCCCCGCGCCGGCCGCGATTTCAGCGTCAGGGTGTTTGGAAGGGACTGCCGAAGGAGCCTTGATGAGTTGCTGCAGTATATCTTGTAAATGGCACACACGGCTGATGTTCATCGGTGGTGGGGGAATGGATGTTTATTATGGTAGATGGGGTACCAATAAGGCGGGTTGCTTCGTCCTGGATGGTGTTGAACCTCTTGAGTGTTGTTGGAGCGACACTCATCCAGGCAAAGGGAATTCATTCCATTACACTCCCGATCGGTGCCTTGTAGCTGCTGGACAGGGATTGAGAGTCAGGAGGGGAGTCAGTCACCTCAGAATTCCCAGCCTCTGACCTGCTTTTGCAGCCACATTGTTCTTATGGATAGTCTTAGGTTAATAGCAACACTCCAGGATTTTGGTAGTCGGGGAATCAGCAATCATAAGCCCATTGAATGCCATGGGGAGATGGTTAGGTTCTTTCTTGTTGGAGATATTTTTTGTCTGGCCCTTGTGTGGGGGCATGAATATTACTTGCCGTTTGTCATCTCAAACCTAAATGTTGTCCAGGTCTTGCTACATTTGGAATTGGACTGCTTCAGTATCTGAGGAGTCGCATGTGGTGCTGAACATTGTGCAATCATCAATGAACATCCCGATTTCCGACCATATGATGGAAGGAAGGTCATTGATAATGCAGCTGAAGGTGGTTAGGCTTAGGACACTACCCTGAGGGACTCCTGCGGTGATGTCCTAAGACTGAGATGATTCACCTCCAACCACCACAACCATCTTCCTTTGTGCCAGGTATGACTCCAGCCAGCGGAGAATTGTCCCTCTGATTCCCATTGACTCCAGTTTTGGTAAGGATCCTTGATGCCATACTTGGTCAAATGCTGCCTTAGTGTCAAAGATAGTCACTCTCACTTTACCTTTTGAGTTTAGCTCTTTTGTCCGTCATTGGACCAAGGTTGTGATGAGGTCAAGATCTCAGTGGCCCTGGTCAAACCCAAACTGAGCATCAGTGAGCAGGTTATTACGGACTAAGTGCTGCTTGACAGCACTGTCAATGGCACCCTCTATCGCTTTGTTGATGATGGAGAGTAGACAGATGGGGGGATAATTAATTGGGTTGGATTTGTACTGTTTCTTGCATACAGGACTCTTACCCGGGCAATTTTCCACATTGCTGGGTAGCTGCCAGTGGTGTAGCTGTACTGGAGCAGCTTGGCTAGAGGCACGGCTAGGTCTGGAGCACAAGTCTTCAGTACTGTTGGTGAATATTGTCAGGGACCATAGCCTCTGTGGTATCCAGTGCCTTCAGCATTTCCTGATACCATATGGAGTGAATCTAATTGGCTGGCGACTGACGTCTGTGATGATGTAGACCTCCGGAGGAGACAAAGATGGATCATCCACTACACGCTTCTGGCTGAAGGTGGTTCCAAATGTTTCAGCCTTGCCTTTTGCACTAATGTGCTGGGCCCCTACATCATTGAGGGTGGGGATATTTGTGGAACTTCCTCTTCCATTTAGTTGTTTAATTGGTCCATCGCCATTCACGACCAGATGTGGCAGAACTTACATCTGATCAGTCGGTTGCGGAATTATTTAGCTCTGTCTAAACATACAGCTTCCATTGTTTGGTGGGCAAGTAGTCCTGTGTTGTAGCTTCAGCAGGTTGACACCTTATTTTTAGGTACTGCTTCTGGCATGTCCTCTTCCAAATCAGCACATACAACCTTGTAGTACAGGAGGAGACTGTTCAGCACATCTTCCTGTGCTGACTCTTTCAAAGAGTTATCCAATATGTCCTGTTTCCTTCTTCTTTTCTGATATCCTTGCAATTTTCTGCTTTTCAAGAATTTATCCAATTCAAAGAACAAACACAGAACAAAGAAAAGTACAGCACAGGAACAGGCCCTTCAGCCCTCCAAGCCCGCGCCGACCATGCTGCCCGACTAAACTACAATCTTCCACACTTTCTGGGTCTGTATCCCTCTATTCCCATCCTATTCATGTATTTGTCAAGATGCCCCTTAAATGTCACTATCGTCCCTGCTTCCACCATCTCCTCCGGTAGCGAGTTCCAGGCACCCACTACCCTCTGTGTAAAAAACTTGCCTCGTACATCTTCTCTAAACCTTGGCCCTCGCACCTTAAACCTATGCCCCCTAGTAATTGACCCCTCTACCCTAGGGAAAAGCCTTTGACTATCCACTCTATCTATGCCCCTCATAATTTTGTAGATCTCTATCAGGTCGCCCCTCAACCTCCGTCGTTCCAGTGAGAACAAACCGAGTTTATTCAACCGCTCCTCATAACTTATGCCCGCCATACCAGGCAACATTCTCTTCTGCACCCTCTCTAAAGCCTCCACATCCTTCTGGTAGTGTGACGACCAGAATTGAACACTATACTCCAAGTGTGGCCTAACTAAGGTTCTATACAGCTGCAACATGACTTGCCAATTCTTATACTCAATGCCCCGGCCAATGAAGGCAAGCATGCCGTATGCCTTCTTGACTACCTTCTCCACCTGTGTTGCCCCTTTCAGTGACCTGTGGACTTGTACACCTAGATCTCTCTGACCTTCAATACTCTTGAGGGTTCTACCATTCACTGTATATTCCCGACCTGCATTAGACCTTCCAAAATGCATTACCTCACATTTGTCCGGATTAAACTCCATCTGCCATCTCTCCGCCCAAGTCTCCAAACAATCTAAATCCTGCTGTATCCTCTGACAGTCCTCATCGCTATCCGCAATTCCAGCAACCTTTGTGTCGTCTGCAAACTTACTAATCAGACCAGTTACATTCTCCTCCAAATCATTTATTGAGGTACCCTCAATAATGATGCTTCGAGATTAAACTGTAAAGAGGGCTTTATTAGGCTAATAACTATGCTACAGATTTGGACGAGAGCTGACTGCTATACAGACCATGAGGCAGGCCTTTATGTATGGCTCCCAGATGGGCGGAGCCAGAGGCGGAGTCCCCAGGGTTCCAAGCCTGGTCTTAAAGGGGACATCACCTTACATGATGATAAGGCAGTAACCGTTCATCACATTCACCCCCTGTTTAAAAAGGAGTCCGGCGGGGGTGAAGTGCCATCATAGGTCCATCCGTCTCGGCGGCCGGATCGTCCTCCTCGATCTCCTCAGTTCGGGCGGTGGTGCGGCGGGCACGGACGTCCCGGTTGAGGGCACATCCGGGAGCACAGCGGTCGGAGCTTCGGTCCGGGTCGGGGCAGAGGAACTAGGCAGGGCCGGGGGTAGCGGAACCGGCGCCGGCGGGGTGTGTAAAGGGGGGGCGCAAGGGGGGGCGCACGGTAGGAGCTCACCAATGGGTGGTAGGGCCGGAAGGGGGTGTGTTGTAGGGGGCGAGGGGTCCTGCAGGGGAGCGGCGCGGGAAGGGGCGTCTGTGGTGGAGGATCCAGCGGGCCCCAGATCCCGGAGGGAAACCGTATCTTGCCTGCCGCCGGAGTACTCCACGTAGGCGTAACTGGGGTTGGCGTGGAGCAGTCGGACCCTTTCAACTAGGGGGTCCGTTTTATGGCTCCTCACGTGCCTCCGGAGAAGAACAGGTCCCGGAGCCGTCAGCCAAGGTGGAAGCGAGACCCCGGAGGTAGACTTCCTGGGGAAGAGAAACAATCGCTCATGAGGGGTCTCATTTGTGGCCGTGCAGAGGAGTGACCTAATGGAGTGTAGGGCATCGGGGAGGACCTCCTGCCAGCGGGTGGTTGGGAGATTTCTCGACCGCAGGGCCAGAAGGACAGCCTTCCACACGGTCGCGTTCTCCCTCTCCACCTGCCCGTTTCCCCGTGGGTTATAGCTGGTCGTTCTGCTCGAGGCGATGCCTTTGCTGAGCAGATACTGACGCAGTTCATCGCTCATGAACGATGTACCCCGGTCGCTGTGGATATAAGCAGGGAAACCGAACAGGGTGAAGATGCTGTGCAGTGCCTTAATCACCGTGGCTGAGGTCATGTCGGTGCAGGGAATGGCGAATGGGAAACGGGAGAACTCATCGATCACGGTGAGGAAATAGGCATAACGGTTGGTGGGCGGGAGGAGCCCCTTGAAGTCCACGCTCAGTCGTTCAAAGGGGCCCGAGGCCTTCACGAGCCGAACCTTGTCTGGCCGATAGAAGTGCGGTTTGCACTCCGCACAGACCTGGCAGGCCCTGACCATGGCCTTGACCTCCTTGGTTGAGTAAGGTAGGTTGCGGGACTTGATGAAATGGACGAGCCGGGTAACCCCCGGGTGGCAGAGGTCATTGTGGATGGCTTGCAGGCGGTCCTCCTGCGCGTTGGCGCATGTGCCGCGGGACAGGGCATCTGGGGGCTCGTTGAGCTCCCCTGGACGATACTTGATATCGTACGAGTAGGTGGAGAGTTCGATCCTCCACCTCAAAATTTTATCGTTTTTTATTTTGCCCCGTTGCGTGTTATCGAACATATAGGCGACCGACCGTTGGGCGGTGACGAGGGTAAACCTCCTACCGGCGAGGTAGTGTCTCCAGCACCGTACAGCCTCCACAATGGCTTGTGCCTCCTTTTCGACTGCAGAGTGTCGAATCTCGGAGGCGGTGAGGGTTCGGGAGAAGAACGCTACTGGTCTGCCTCCTTGATTGAGGGTAGCAGCCAGGGCGATGTCTGATGCATCGCTCTCTACCTCGAAAGGGATGGTTTCGTCCACCGCGTGCATGGCGGCCTTGATGATGTCGGCCTTGATGCGGTTGAAGGCCGATTGAGCCTCAGCCGAGAGGGGAAAAGTGGTGGTCTTTAGGAGTGGGCGGGCTTTGTCCGCATACTTGGGGACCCACTGGGCGTAATAGGAGAAAAGCCCCAAGCACCGTTTGAGGGCCTTGAGGCTGCGGGGGAGAGGGAGTTCCTTAAGGGGGCGCATGCGGTCGGGGTCGGGACCTAGGACCCCGTCTTCCACGACATAGCCGAGGATGGCCAGCCGGGTGGTGTGGAAAACGCATTTGCCCTCGTTATAGGTCAGGTTGAGGGCTCGGGCGGTCTGGAGGAACTTTTTGAGGTTAGCGTCATGGTCCTGCTGATCATGGCCGCAGATGGTGACATTGTCCAAGTACGGGTATGTAGCCCGCAAACCGTACTGGTCCACCATTTGGTCCATCGCCCTTTGAAAGACGGAGACCTCATTTGTGACACCAAAGGGGACCCTGAGGAAGTAGAAGAGCCGGCCGGCTGCTTCGAAGGCAGTATAGAGGCGGTCTTTTGGTCGGATGGGGAGCTGGTGGTAGGCAGATTTGAGGTCGACCGTGGAAAAGACTCGGTATTGGGCGATCCGATTTACCATTTCCGCGATGCGAGGAAGGGGGTACGCATCAAGCTGCGTGAATCGGTTTCTGGTCTGGCTATAATCCACGACCATCCGTTTCTTCTCCCCGGACCGGACTACCACCACTTGCGCTCTCCAAGGGCTGTTGCTAGCCTCGATGACCCGCTCTCCCAGTAAACGCTGGACCTCTGA
Source organism: Scyliorhinus torazame (assembly GCF_047496885.1). Taxonomy (NCBI): domain Eukaryota; kingdom Metazoa; phylum Chordata; class Chondrichthyes; order Carcharhiniformes; family Scyliorhinidae; genus Scyliorhinus; species Scyliorhinus torazame. The sequence continues at coordinate 24,650,398 of NC_092723.1, read as the reverse complement.
CTTGATAAAAGCCATATCTTGGGCACTGTAGCACCGGCTCCTGGTGGCGACGGGCTTACAGTCGGGAGTGAGGTTAGCGAATAGCGAGGGGGGTGCGACTTTCAGTGTCGCAAGGCAGCACACCGTGAGGGGGGGCAAGTGTCCGCCGAACTTCAGTGTCAGGCTTCGGTGGCTGCACTGGAAATCCAGTCCGAGCAGCAGGGGGGCACAGAGGTGAGGGAGGATATAAAATTTGAAACGGGTGTATTTGGCACCCTGGATCGAGAGATCCGCAATACAGTACCCTGTGAGTTGTACCGAGTGGGACCCAGATGCGAGGGCTATGGTTTGGGATGTGGGATGGGTGCGTAGGGAGCAGCGCCTTACCATTTCAGGGTGGATAAAGCTCTCCGTGCTCCCGGAGTCGAAGAGGCATGCAGTGTCGTGCCCGTTGGCCTGGACCTGCATCATGGAGTTCTGCAGGTGTTTTGGCCGAGTTTGATCGAGGGTGATCGCACCCAGTCGCGGGTAGTCAGAGTCGTAAAATGGCCGCTGCCGTTGGTCGCACGTGTCGGGTCGAGAAGATGGCCGCCGACCAGATGGCCACTCCCATGATTCGCACGAGGCTGATGACGCGTCAGAAGAGGACGTGTCGGGTCGGTGCGCAGCAGCATGGCGAGGCCTGCGGGCCTGAGAGCCTGATTTTTGGGCCGGCTGTTCTTTGTTTTTCTGGCCCCTGGGTCTGGCCAGGCAGACCCTCGCAAAGTGCCCTTTCTTCCCGCAGTCGCTGCAGATCGCGGAGCGGGCTGGGCAGCGTGGGCATGGGTGCTGGCCCAGCCCGCAGAAGTAGCAAAGTGTGCCCCCATGGTGAGCGGGTCGCCGCGTGGCGCAGGCCTGTACTACGGGCGAGTCTGAGGAAGTCCGGGGGGGGGCTGGCAGAGTCCGCAGGGTACGTACCCAAGTTATGTCGGGCCACCTCCAGCGAGGAGGCGAGCGTTAGCGCCTCCTGGAGGTCTTTTGCCCCGTTTTCGAGCAGTCGCTGCCAGATGTAGGTCGAGCGGATGCCGGACACGAAAGAATCTCTGAAGTGCAGGTTCATATGGACTTCCCCTGTCACATCCTGATGGTCACAGTCCCTGGCCAGCGCGGTGAGTTTCTCAACAAACTCGTCGAGCGATTCCCCCGAGCGCTGCCAGCAGGTAGAGAGCAGATGCCGGGCGTGCACCTCATTGACGGGTTTGACAAACCGCTTGCGGAGCAACTCAATCGCTTCCTCATAAGTCGTCGCCTTTTCGAGCATGGCAGAGATTCTGTGACTCACCCCGGCGTGGAGTAGCCGCAGCTTGCGTGGCCCCAGGATGGGAGTCTCTGCGGAGTCCAGGTAGGCCTCGAAGCACCGCAGCCAGTATTTAAAAATTTCCTTTGCCTCCGGCGTTCGTGCTTCCAGATTGAGCTTCTCTGGTTTTAGGCCTGCGTCCATCCTGAATCTAGTTTAGCGTAATAAATTGAGGTACCCTCAATAATGATGCTTAGAGATTAAACTGTAAAGAAGGCTTTATTAGGCTAATAACTATGCTACAGATTTGGACGAGAGCTGACTGCTATACAGACCATGAGGCAGGCCTTTATGTATGGCTCCCAGATGGGCGGAGCCAGAGGCGGAGTCCCCAGGATTCCAAGCCTGGTCTTAAAGGGGACATCACCTTACATGATGATAAGGCAGTAACCGTTCATCACATTTATATTAACTTTAGAAAGTTATCATTGAATCTGCTTCCACCAACCTTTCAGGGAACACCATCCAGTTGATGACAACTTGCCCATCTCCCCTCTGGTTTATGCCAAACTCCTTGAATGACTTGTTTTTTTACGGACCCTTCTGCCAATGGAAGCAATTTCTACTCATTTAATCTATCAGAACACTTTGCAATTTTGAACACCTCGGCTAAATGTCTCCTTAAACTCCTCTCCCCCAAAAAGCGAACCACCTCAGAGCGTCTCCAGGCTCTCCAAAAGTTTCTATTCAAAATCTATTCGACAGTAATTAAAATGTTTACCATTTAAGAAAATTGACATTAATTAAAAAAATGTTTTAAGAGTATCCAATTCATTTTTTCCAATTAAGGGGCAATTTAGCATGGCCAATTCACCTACCCTGCACATCTTTATGGGTTGTGAGGGTGAGACACGAGGAGAATATGCAAACTCCACATGGGCAGTGACCCGGGCCGGGATCGAACCCGAGTCCTCGGCGCAGTGAGGCAGCAGTGCTAACCACTGCATGATAGACATCAATTCAGACGAGACGCTGAGAAGCAGTGAACCGATGCTTTAATAAGCTAAATATGCACCGACCTGTAGCTCCTCCCGCACTGCAGGGCTGACCCAGGTCAACAGGCTTTATACCTCCACAGCTGGGCGGAGCCACAGGCAGAGCCAACAGCGGCACCAATAATAACATTCCAACAGTACAACAGCAACAACCAATAACAGAACAGCAATAACAATAAGTATATACAACAGTGGAGATAACGATACTGATAGAACAGTAGAACATATATACAACAGCCTTACGCAGCCATACGTGGCTCACCACACTGTGTCACCGTGCCGCCCCAAGAACATTGACATTAATGATAATTAAAAGCAAGCAGCCTGTTTTCAACTTTGGCTCTGCAGTTTGGAGTGTCGGTGATTTGGAATGATCTTTGGGAAATGGCTTGGCACCCAGCACAGGGGGCAGGGTATCTTGTTTGGTCTGACATTCAGGCAGGTGCACTGCCAGAAAATGGGTTTACGGCAACCCTGTGTTCAGGTTCACAACGCCGAATTACGAATAATATCGCGGGAATTGGCACCAACTCAACAATCTTGCTCAAAGCAACAAGAAGGGTGGTGACTGTGGGTAATGCACGGGTCAGTCTGACACTGTGAAGAGCACTGGTTAGAGGTTGGTACTGGAGGCACATTACTGGGCTGTGCTTGTATTATACTTGACCTGACAGTGATCAAGGCTGGTCTAGACAGCGGAAGCAGAAAAATATTTTAATTACTGACACCACTGACAGCTCTTCTCAGTGAGCAGAAAAGATATTCCGGTCATTAAACCAAGAGAAATTGGAGCATAACAGCAGGGAACTTGAACTGGACAATGGGATAACAAGGGTGATATCTAATTGTTTTTTTCATAATGCCCACCATTTTGATTTAATTTTTCAAAGCTAAAATGACTCCCAACAAGTTTAAAAGAAGGGAAACTAGCCAAACAAGCTCAACGCATTTTGTTTAAACCTAAACACGGCATGGTAGCACAGTGGTTAGCACTGCTGCCTCACAGTTCCAGGGCTCAATTCCGGCCTCGGGTGACTGTTTATTTGTGTGGAGTTTGCACTTTCCCCCCCGTGTCTGCGTGGGTTTCCTCCGGGTGCTCCGGTTTCCTTCCACAATCCAAAGATGTGCAGGTTAGGTGGATTGGCCATGATAAATTGCCCCTTAGTGTCCAACAGGTTAGGTAGGATTACGGGGTTAGGGTGGAGGCGTGTGCTTAAGTAGGGTGCTCTTTCCAAGGGCTGGTGCAGACTCGATGGGCCGAATTACCTCCTTCTGCACTGTAAAGATTCTATGATTATCCCCTTGTCCAATCAATGACAGTAACCTGTATTTATGTAGCACCTTTAACATAGTAAAATGTCCCAAGGTACTTGACAGGGGCCTTATCAGATAGTACTTGAGACTGAGCCACATAAGGATTTATTAAGGCAAATAGTTAAAGCTAGATCAACATTGCAGATTTCAAAGAGTGCCTTAAAAAGGGGAGGTAGAGAGAGGATGGAGTTCCAGAGCTTCAACCTTAGGAGCTGAAGAAACAGAGCCAGTGGCTGAGCCAAGAAAACTGGGGGCTTTTTTCTTATACTCTTCTGGGAGGAAACTGTAGTTGTGTCTGGAACCAAGTTACGATGCTCACCTCAGGGATTTATTCTTGTAACTTGTTAATGCTGCTGCTCTGAAAGAATTCTCCCGTAATTCCTACTTAAAGAAATATATATATACCGAAGACCCCTGATGAAGGCTCGATGCAGCATCCCATCAAGGTCGGAAGGAGCGAGGCTGGGATCAATTAATAATCATCTTTATTGTCACAAGTAGGCTTACATTATCACTGCAATGAGGTTACTGTGAAAAGCCCCTAGTCACCACGTTCCGGCGCCTGTTCGGGTACACACACACACAGAGAATTCAGAATGTCCAAATTACCTAACAGCACGTCTTTCGGGACTTGTGGGAGGAAACCGGAGCACCCGGAGGAAACCCACGCAGATACGAGAAGACCGTGCAGACTCCGCACAGACAGTGACCCAAGCCGGGAATTGAACTTGGGACCCTGGCGCTGTGAAGCGACAGTGCTAACCACTGTGCTACCGTGCCGCCCCATTTTGCGACAACCTGTCAATATATTGAAGGAAAGAGGTGAAGAGCCTCATAGTCTGTTGAAAAAGAGTTTGAGGCGGAGATGGCTAAAACCTGGTGGTCGCTCTAGGCAGGGAAGCTGTCCCCGGGGAGCGCAGGATGAGACATCTCAACTTCACATCTTGTACTTATCCCCTTCAGTAATGCTGAGATTTGTCTCATGCCTCACATTGTTAACATGTGAAGGAGTTCAGTCCACTGAAAGCTGCTGCAGGAGAAGGAGGGAGGGAATTGTGGAACTTGTAAATCACAAACTACTTTAGAAGGGTGTTGACCACAGTATATGTGCTTTAGACAGATAACCAAAGGAGAGACAGGTTGCAGGTGAGAACGGGAATGCCTGCAGACTGGATGTTTCCGTATATCAGGAGGTGCTAATCACCATGAGACGCAATGGAATGGGACTCATAAATCAAGGGGGGGAAGGCGCCTCCGGTCACAAGGCACTGACTGGATCTCTTAATTATAAAGAATTTCTCGTGTTGAAATACTCTGTTAAAATGTGCAGTTTTTATTAATTGCCTGCGTCCATGCGGAACATTGATGGGGTTTAATGAACGGCCAGCATTTGAAAATCAAAGTTTGAACAAGTTCCTTTCTTAAAACTCACTTTTTTAAAACAAAAAAAACTTAAAGACAGCACAGTGCTCATTTCCAAGCGAGAGTAATGATTTATCTTTTTCCAACCTTAAGTCACATTAAATATCAAATCGATGTGACACATTAACTAACTATAATTAATATGCATCTCAAACCTTCCTGGTGGGAGAATCTCACTTAGCAGTGCGGAATCAGGCGCTCAATTGGAACACATGCCGAGTTTTGGGGTCGACCTGACTACCAGAAGGAGAAGGGAATGGGATTGCGTTCTTCTGCTGTTAGTTTCTAACCCCTGGGAGTTTGAATCAAGCCTTAAAAAGCCAGGACCAACGTTTCCAAAATACCAGGATACAAAGTGTCAAAAGGGAGGGTTAGAATGCCCTGAGGAAATGGCAGTGGTGCCAGTAATTAAGGAGGACTGGTGTCCCTGAGCATTATCCCCAAGCAGTGTCATTGCTACTGTTACTTAAGAGAGCAAGTGAACAAGCTATCTGAACCTGGATGTTTGTGGTGATTGTCCCATTAAGGGCAACACAGCAGAGTAAGGGTCAGATGGTCTGTTTTGACCAATCACTCCATGGTGAGAGAGGCTTCTAGGCAGAGACATTTTGGGAGCTAGCTATAGCCATGAGGCTGCTGTACAATTCTTACTAATAAATACCTTTTGTGTTTACTCATGAAGTCTGTGAAAGTGCATCTTTATATCTGGCGATGAGGATAAATTATCCTGACAATGCCTCTGTCCGACACCTGTGAGCATTCTGTTTTAGTTGAAGTCTGAAAAGATTGTACTTGCCAGAATCCCTCACATCGGGCTTTTAGGCCCATTTCACACCTCCAAGGATGACTGGACACACATATTGAGCACCTTGGTTATGGGGGTCGGTTAGCTCACTTGGCTGGACAGCTGGTTTGTGATGCAGAGTGATGCCAACAGCATTGGTTCAATTGCCATGCCAGCTGGGTTATCCATGAAGCCCTTGCCTTCTCAAACCTTGCCCCTCACCTGAGGTGTGGTGACCCTTGGGTTAAATCACCGCCAGTCGGCTCTCTCTCAAAAAGGGAAGAGCAGCCATTAGTCCTTGGGGACTACTGGCGGCTTTAACTTTAAGTTTTTCTCAGCAAACACAATAGGGGAGACGCCGAACCAAAGCAATTCTCAGAAGTGTTTGTGGAACTCAGACCTCATTTGCAGTCTTACAGCCCCAAGCTTGCCTGACTCCAAATCATTTCGTGAGCCCTTGGCTTTACTGAAGGCTCAAATACAGCCTTAACCATCAGTCATATTCCAGAAATTCAAATTTAATTCAAGGGTGAGAGTACCAGGCGACTCACATTGCTAAACTGAAGCAATTATCGAAGTATTGTGATTTTGGAGCCACCCTGAACGACATGTTACAGGATAGGTTAAGCTGTGGTGAGAACAAAGACGCTAATCAATGCAGAGTGCTTGCGGAGGTGGACAAATTTTAAATGAGCAATGGAGATATTGCTGGCAATGGAAAGCTCTGAAAAAGGTGCATAAGGGTTTACAAAATGGTGCCATTCACCAATTAGGGCAGGAACTACAGCCAGCTGTGATGCCAAAACTGCCGAAACAGATTTGAAGTGGGAAACAAATTCAGCCGTCAACAAAATAAAAAAGATACAGAATAGATGATCAGTCAGGAATGCTTAAAGTGGTGTTGCCAATTCGCACCGGAGATGCCAATAATATTGCTCTTTTCAACTGGATACTGATATGACAGTTATTAATGATAATATTGCTTTTCAGAGTCGCCAGGTATCAAATGATACCATCACAATGTTTTACAAGACATCGATCAAAGACCAAACAACCAGTTAGCTAGTTCAAGTTCAATGTTAATTTATTTACACACAAGAATTACTTCGACATGCAACATAAAACACTACAAACTAAACTACACTTTACACTACAACAACCTGTACTTAACTTCAGGCACCCGGCTTTATGCAGAGGAACGAGGCCGTTGTTAGGATCTTGCGTGGCTGGGTCTGGAGAAGTGACTTCGTTTCTGCTGGTTTCATCCGTCTGGTAGTGATCGTTGGTCTTGAACTTGTCTTCTGGTCGTGATGCTACACTTGGTTTTAGGCGTAGGTCAGGGCCAAGAGAGACCGAGCACCGGGACCAAGAGAGACTGAACACATGGCAGTGTCTCTCTTTATCTTTCTGGGGTTTCGCGCTCTTTTGGACGGTCCTTAGCTTTGGACCCAATAATTCGGCAGGCTTCGATTACTGCCTTCGATTTTGGCCAATAAAGGGGCGGGTGCCTTGATGGTGGGGCGTGTCCTGAGCGGTCATTGACTTTGATTTTTGGGCTCCCTGAGCAAAGGGAGTGGCGCCGGTGAGTCTGTTTCTTTATCTGTTACCTGAGTACAGGTCTTTTGTTCTGGGGAAATGGGCCATTAAAATGCAAAGTAACTGGGGGTTTCGATAGCTCTAGTTATCCATAAGCTCTGAGCGTCTGAGTCCTGGGTTGACCCTATTTCCCATGGTCCTTTGCAGGTGGCCATATTTCCTGTGATCCTTTGTAAGTGACCATCCCAGATGGCTACATCCCGTCCTTTTGATCCTGAACGCGAAGCGTGGTGGATCACACTGTTGATCCTCATCCGTCTTTGGTGTGCCGGTTACCCTTGGTCAAGGACAGGTTCTACACTAATCTGTCCTATGTTTTTGGAGCATTTACCTAATTTTATCAATACATCATAAATTCATAAATTCCAAGGGACCACTATGAAACATTTAATCATTACACATTTAACTTATTTACACAAGGGAACCTCTAACTATCATTACCTCAGCTACTCTCATGCTGCTGGCAAATATCAAAAAGGAACTTCTGTACATTACAAAAATTTTTAAGAAATAAACAGCAACATCACATCTCTACTTAATCTATTACAGTCAGAGAAGAAGTACAATCTTTTTATTTTGTCAGTGAAAAAGGTTTAAAACGTTGGTGGGGTTTGGTGGATTCCAAGGAAAGGGGCTCGGAGTGTATATATCGGGGAGCGGGAGGCTCTCCTTCGCCATTCTAAGTGTCTGAACGACACTGCAGAGTATTGCTGTTACCAAAAGGGCTTCTACTGTATAGGAAAGGGAATACCATTTTACAATGTTTCCGCACCCTGTGGGGGCTATCAGTGTTTATTTTCATGTGAGGGGTGATATCCGGGCTCGGGGTCTCATATCGTATGGTCATGTCCGGGGCCGGTGTGGTGTGGGGTGCAAAGGCTGTCAACGCGCGCAGTTGTAGGAGTCCAGCGATGATCACAATGGAGGTCATCAGTCCTGTCTTCTTCTTGTCTTTTTGTTCTTCGTTCTTCGTATATTCCTGAGGGTGCAAGCATAATATTTGTTGTTATCGTTGGTTAACATCTCGTTTTGTTTGTCTTTCTCTCTTCAACTTCAATTGCCCATTAGAATCGTCACCGCGTGTAACTCCCTCATTTTAAAAAATTAAAATAACCATTTTAGAGACAAGACATCCGAAAAAACATTCTGTTTAAGTGCAAGGAATCCCGCTGCTTGTGGTCGATGTGAGCGGACAATTTCTTCGACCAGTCTTTCTTAAATCGCAACTATGGGAGGTTGAGGCTTATCTTAACCAGCCGAATTTCGGGGCGGCCAGTTTTATATATTTGTTAGCCGCAATCACATTTGGCCTGGGGTGTAACTAGCATCTGGAGTCGGTGTAGTGTGACCGAATAAGAGAGGAAGGAGGAGAGAAACAAAAATGAAGTGGCATTGCTGAGGTGTCCCTGCCGTGAGAAGTGGTGGGTAAGCGCTCACAGTTTGCATGGGGCAGCTGGGACCTTGTAGCTGCTGTGGGTGGTGTTCTCTCTCATATCTGGGGGCTAGTCTAGCTGGTGGTGGGGGTCTCCTGCAATCTCGGGCGAAGTGTCCTGACTGCCCACAGTTGTAACATGACCCCCGGGGCGTGTAAGATGGTGCAGGCTCTCTGGTGTATTGCTCCCTTGGGTATGGTTCCCTGGGATACTGGACTTATCCTCTACCCTCGTTTATCAATGCGGGTCCCTGGTTCGTTCTAACTGGGTGCATATTTGCTTCTGCCTTCTCCTGACCTGCCTTTCTATGTAGGGATTGATCCCAAGCTCTGGAGAGTCTTTTTAAAACCCAAATTTCATTATGTGTGGCGTCTGCAGGGTCGTAACTTACACAGGCCTTTTGACCTGCTTCTGTGGCGTGGGAGACGAAAGCATGAGTTCATTTAGTTGTGTTGTCGTTATCTAAGTTTGTGCGGTTCAATTCCCCAAATACCACTTTAAAATGGATCCAAAGGCGACCTGCATATGCAGTCGGATGCTCTCCCTTCTTTTGTTTACATCGGTTCAAACCTTCTACCGGATCTCCTCTGTTGTATCCGAAATAGCTGCCTTCATCTCCTGGAGGCTTCCTCCTCCTACATTCTGGGGTTCTGGTAAAGCTGAGCTAATGGACGGGTCAAGGCCCTTGACTATAAGCTTAACGTCCTCCAGTTCGTCCAGACCGTACATAGCTGTTTGCTGTCGTGCTCTCTCAAAGAAATTATGCGGATCTGCTGTGGGTTCAAATGGTTCAATTTTGGCGCAGGCATCTCTCAATTGGATGATGGTTAGTGGGGTGGTGTAAACGAAATTGGGCTCCTCGCGATCCTGCGACGTGCGCTGTGTGGTGACTGGATTCATGGGTGTGTGTGCTGCCTGTGCAGTCGGTGGTGCGGGTGCTTTCCTTTTCGGGGCCTGGGGGGCTCTATTCTGATGTTCTGTATCCTCCACACATCTATGGGCGGTTTCATTTAGTTCTTGCCAATTGGGGCCATTCTGATCTAAATTCGGTCCAAAGGTATCTCTGAAACTGTTTTGCACTGAAAGCAGTGACTGTAACTTTGCTATTTGTTGCCTACATTTGGCGTGAGCTACTGTACTCTATCTTTGTTCCATTGTGGAAATATGTAGCGCTCGTAAAGCTGTCTTTAAATTTGCGCGCTGTTTCTTTCACTATTCTACCTGCTGTTCCGTCTCTTGTAGCAAATTTGCGCGCTGTGTATCTTGGTAGGCCTTATCGTACTGGGTCTGAAAGCTGCTAAGGTGAACTATACAAGATTGGTGTGCCCGTTTGACATCAGCCATCTCTTTATCTTTAGCTACCAACTGTTCCCGGAGTTGCTCATTAATTTTCTCACATTCACTAAAGTTTCCCTCATTCTTCTCCTCTTTCTCAACTAGCTGTCTGCGGAGCGTCCACACGACCTCCTCTATGCCTCGCAATTGTGCCAAACAGGACACGATTGCCATCGGCTTACGGACTTTCACTGCATTCTTTTTAAGGACCTTGGTTAGGTTGTCCCACCAAGTTTGTCCTATGCTTCCTGGACCTGACTCTTCATTTGACCAAAACTCAGACAAAAGGGGCCATCCTTTCCCCTTCAAATACTTTCTCAATTCCTCTTCCCATATGGGGCACTGCTCTGCTCTACTGGTCGCTGCGACCTCGGGTTCCTGCGGGTTCATTAGGCGTCCATTGCCTTTGCTGCCATTGCTTCTATTATCTCTTTTCCTACCATTAATTTGGGACAGGGGGAATAAGGCAGCGGTTCGAACAGCGGGTATGGCCTTGGCAATTTTCCGGTTCACAATACTCCCGATAGTTTTACGCAACAAAATTTAACGAGTTTACCTTATATCCCTGTTAGTACGCATGCAAGTTAATACACATTTCCGAATCTTGGAGATTTGATCGATACGGGCCTTACACTTGTGGTTTCTTTCACTTTTCTCAGTTGGGTTTCTAATGCAAAGTTTTGTGGATTGTCTCGGAGTGACAAAATCACTTCTAAGTCGAGTCTCGTCAGATGTCGCCAATAATGTTGCCAATTCGCACCGGAGACGCCAATAATGTTGCTCAGACGCACCAGTACCTCCATGATAAATGCTTTACCACCAGAAACCACTCTTGGATCTCTTCAAAGAGGACTCACCGCGGCAGAATTCAACAATGGGCGTTAACAAATTAACCAATAGTTCTTCGAAAAATACCCAAAGTCTATGGCCCTTGGCTGCCCAATAATTACAGTCACCAGGTTTGCAAATTTAAACACAATTACTTTTTATTTATAACAAGAACTATGAAGAAATATGCAGCAAATACAACTGGTTAACTATTATCTAATTCCTCATCCACCAGTTAACTTGCCCTCACTCTCTGCACCCACACACACAAGACAGAGAAACACCAAGGAGAAGAGAGGGGTGAAAATAAATGTAAAAGATAAGGGGCTGGATTCTCCGTCGGCATGATCCTCCATTTCACCAGCAGTGCACTCACACCCGTGGATTTCCCGACGGCGTGGGGATGCCCACAATGGGAAACCACATTGGCTGGCTTGCGGGTCGGAGGATCCCGCTGCCGGCAGGGATGCGCCGCACCAGAAAATGGGTGCGGCGGGATGAAGAACTCTGCCCAAGAGCCTTTGTTTCACATCGTTGTTTCCAGCACCCTGTCCTTCAAACCAGGCTTTAGGGTTGAGGTTTCTGCTTTCCGGTTTGCAATGGTTTTCACTGTTGATTCATTCAGGTCTCCGCAGTTTCAGAAATACAGCAGCTCGCAGCATTTCTGGAGAAAACATGAGGGCAAGAGAGCAGGTAATTTTCTCCATGTGTCCAGGTCTCAACTCTGCTTTCCTTAAGTCTCTGGAAATCACCCCGTTCAGGCAGGATCCAATCACCACCTGTTACCTTTTGGCCATTTAATTGGTTACCAGTCAACCAACCGAATAAAGTCTCACCCCATCTGTTGGGTGCCGAAATGTCCGAGTTCTCCTGTTTGAAAAACCAGCACCATATACTGTATTGCAATTTCTGAATTCCTCATTCTTTTTCTTCAAGAGCCATGGCCATTAAGCTTCAATGGATCAAAATGATAACAGCAAAATAAAGAAGGGGAAATAACGGGATCATCATGAAGGTCCCTTACAACTCCAATACCACAAGAAATCATCAGGATATTGAATCTTTAGACACGTTGCGAAACAGACCAGGAACTGGACCAATTGGGATCCACTTCTGTCCAAAGTAAGAGACAAAATACTTATAGGATGGGTAAATGAGACAGTCTGCAAGGAAATGCCATTCTTTATCCATAGGAATGAATTGAGTTGTCAGGATGGCATCATACTCCTGTACAAAACAGAGAGCTGCGCCTAACTGAATTACACAAAGCCCATCCTGGCACCTCTCAGATGCTTGCCTGGAGTTACATGTGATCGCCTGGTATTGATGCTGATATCGAGAAGCGAGACAAGCACTGTCAACAAAGCGCAATGTTTTTCCCCATGACTGATGCACACTCTAAATGGATAGACAATTTTGAGGTGAAGTCACCCACATCGCATGCTACCATCGAATGATTACACCAATGCTTTTCAACTCCAGGATTACCTGAAGTCCTGGTATCAGACAATGGAACCATATTCACAAGTGCTGAGTTCCAAAACATCACTGCTCTCAATGGTATTAAACGCACCTTACTGCACCTTACCCCCCAGGATTAAACTGACCAGCCGAAAGACCCAACCAAATGTTCAAATCTGGCCGAAAGCAACTTTCAGGAGGAACCTTGGAGTCGAAAATCTCATGATTCCTCCTGGGCTATCGTACCACTCCACATGCAACAACGGGAGTTCCACCAGCAGAATCGCTAATGAGCCATCATCTCAGAATGAGACTGAGGTTCATGTTTCCAGATTTGCCAGGGATGGTAGAAGTCAGCCAAAGCAAGCCATGATTCACATAGTGCAGCACATTCATTTATGGGAAATGAACATAAGAACATAAGAACTAGGAGCAGGAGTAGGCCACCTGGCCACTCGAGCCTGCTCCGCCATTCAATGAGATCATGGCTGATCTTTTGTGGACTCAGCTCCACTTTCCGGCCCGAACACCATAACCCTTAATCCCTTTATTCTTCAAAAAACTATCTATCTTTATCTTAAAAACATTTAATGAAGGAGCCTCGACTGCTTCACTGGGCAAGGAATTCCATAGATTCACAACCCTTTGGGTGAAGAAGTTTCTCCTTAACTCAGTCCTAAATCTACTCCCCCTTATTTTGAGGCTATGCCCCCTTGTTCTGCTTTCACCCGCCAGTGGAAACAACCTGCTCACACCTATCCTGTATATTCCCTTCATAATCTTATATGTTTCGATAAGATCCCCCCTCATCCGTCTAAATTCCAACGAGTACAGTCCCAGTCTACTCAACCTCTCCTCGTAATCCAACCCCTTCAGCTCTGGGATTAACCTAGTTAATCTCCTCTGCACATCCTCCAGTGCCAGTACGTCCTTTCTCAAGTAAGGAGACCACAACTGAACACAATACTCCAGGTGTGGCCTCATTAACACCTTATACAATTGCAGCAGAACCTCCCTAGTGTTAAACTCCATCCCTCTAGCAATGAAGGACAAAATTCCATTTGCCTTCTTAATCACCTGTTGCACCTGTAACCAACTTTTTGCGACTCATGCACTAGCACACCCAGGTCTCTCTGCACAGCAGCATATGTTTTAATATTTTATCATTTAAATAATAATCCCTTTTGCTGTTATTCCTACCAAAATGGATAACCTCACATTTGTCAACATTGTATTCCATCTGCCAGACCCTAGCCCATTCACTTAGCCTATCCTAATCCCTCTGCAGACTTCCAGTATCCTCTGCACTTTTTGCTTTACCACTTATCTTAGTGCCGTCTGCAAACTTGGACACATTGCCCTTGGTCCCCAACTCCAAATCATCTATGTAAATTGTGAACAGTTGTGGGCCCAACACTGATCCCGGAGGGACACCACTAGCTACTGATTCTCAACCAGAGAAACACCCATTAATCCCCACGCTTTGCTTTCTATTAATTAACCAATCCTCTATCCATGCTACTACTTTCCCCTTAATGCCATGCATCTTTATCTTATGCAGCAACCTTTTGTGTGGCACCTTGTCAAAGGCTTTCTGGAAATCCAGATATACCACATCCATTGGCTCCCCGTTATCTACCGCACTGTTAATGTCCTCAAAATATTCCACCAAATTAGTTAGGCATGACCTGCCCTTTATGAACCCATGCTGCGTCTGCCCAATGGGACAATTTCCATCCAGATGCCTCGCTATTTCTTCCTTGATGAAGGCAAGATTCCAGCATCTTCCCTACTACCGAAGTTAAGCTCACTGGCCTATAATTACCCGCTTTCTGCCTACCTCCTTTTTTAAACAGTGGTGTCACGTTTGCTAATTTCCAATCCGCCGGGACCACCCCAGAGTCTAGTGAATTTTGGTAAATTATCACTGGTGCATTTGCAATTTCCCTAGCCATATCTTTTAGCACTCTGAGATGCATTCCATCAGGTCCAGGAGACTTGTCTACCTTTAGCCCCATTAGCTTGCCCATCACTACCTCCTTGGTGATAACAATCCTCTCAAGGTCCTCGCCTGTCATAGCCTCATTTCCATCAGTCACTGGCATGTTATTTGTGTCTTCCACTGTGAAGCCCGACCCAAAAAACCTGTTCAGTTCCTCAGCCATTTCCTCATTTCCCATTATTAAATCTCCCCTCTCATCCTCTAAAGGACCAATATTTACCTTAGCCACTCTTTTTTGTTTTATGTATTTGTAGAAACTTTTACTATCTGTTTTTATATTCTGAGCAAGTTTACTCTCATAATCTATCTTACTCTTCTTTATAGCTTTTTTAGTAGCTTTCTGTTGCCCCCTAAAGATTTCCCAGTCCTCTAGTCTCCCACTGATCTTTGCTACTTTGTATGTTTTTTCCTTCAATTTGATACTCTCCCTTATTTCCTTAGATATCCACGGTTGATTTTCCCTCTTTTTACCATCCTTCCTTTTTGTTGGTATAAACCCTTGCTGAGCACTGTGAAAAATCGCTTGGAAGATTCTCCACTGTTCCTCAACTGTTTCACCATAAAGTCTTTGCTTCCAGTCTACCTTAGCTAGTTCTTCTCTCATCCCATTGTAATCTCCTTTGTTTAAGCACAAAACACTAGTGCTTGATTTTACCTTCTCACCCTCCATCTGTATTTTAAATTCCACCATATTGTGATCGCTCCTTCCGAGAGGATCCCTAACTATGAGATCCTGAATCAATCCTGCCTCATTACATATGAAGCTGAATACATGGGAAACTTTGGTTGCGAGTCAAGTTGGATACCCAGGTTTATTATCTCTAAGACCATACCAAGTGGACGTGGAGGGACAGATCGTTTATAAACATGTAAGGAATAGAGAAATGGTGTAGCAGTCAGTGTTACCATCAAGAATCATTTTTGAACCTGTAACCCCCAAGTTACTGATCAACCTCTTATTGACATAACTGATGTCTCTGTGAAAGCATATAGTGATGAATTGCCTGTTCCAGAAGAGGTACCTGTTATTGCAGTTTCTGTTAATGTCAATCCTGTGGAAACACCTCCAACAACAAAATTACACTGCTCTACAAGGAACAGAAAAACACTTTTTAAAAATGTACTTGAATTGGACAATTATAAATAATGTTTAGTTAATATTTAGGACTGAGTGAAATAGTTCTTGAAGATTGTAGAATGGAGGTAAAGGGAGAGGGATGTGGTGATTGTCCCTTTTAGGGCAACAGAGCAGAGTAAGTATCATGTGGTCTGTGTGACCAAGGTTGTGAAATCATTCCATTGTAAGTGAGGCTTCTAGCCAGAGGCATTTTGGGAGATATCTACAGCCGCCATGCAGCTGCTGTACAATTATTATTAATAAATATGTTTGTTTTCATGAATGAAGTCTGTGAAAGTGCATCTTTACAGTGTTCAATGTCACTATTTACCACCTTCAGCTGGGCTCCTATTATATTGTAATTAGTGGCAAAAGAAAATCCTCATCACAAAGCTTGTGTTGAGTGAAGGGTGTTTATTTCCTTGCACCGTGAGTGTGTATGTTGGTTTGGTTTGGTTTTGCTCCTTGTTAGGACACTGTTGTAAACCTTTGTCTGTTCTGTGTTGGCTTGCTGCCTGCCTTCAGTCTTCTTGCTAGATGCTGCACCACGGAGATTTCTAATTAAACTACAGATTTTGAACAAACTGAAACACCCCTCTTCTCATGGACAAGGTCCCTCTTTGGGTTCTGCGACAGAACCTGTGCTGTCGATTTGATGGACTTGGCAAGTAGCCAGTTGGTGAATGTAGAATTCTCAGCCATCTAATATTGTTGCCTAGTGTTGGTGGAGCTTTTCAGAAACTTCTGGAAAGGACCATTTTGCCAGTGCTGAAAAGGATTTAGCCAGATTGCAACTGGAAGGCTCTCTCTCTCTCCCTCTCTCTCTGCTCTCTATGTCAGGCAATATTAGAAGCTGCCAGACAAACCTGTGAAGGCTCTCTTGTTTAAAAGGCACAGCAAACAGAGCTGTGTAAGAGATCTCTGGAATGGGAAAGTACAAGCCATTTTTCCACAGGCCTAAAATGATCTAACCCTCTGTCTGAGGGGCTGGGAAGAGCTCAAATTGAAGCTTAAACTGAGAGCATTCTTTATTATACAGCCGGTGTTTCTGTACAGACATCAGACAAACAAGAGGTCTGCAAACTTTAAGATTGAAAGCCCAGTAATATCTCAGGGAGGCAGCGGCTCCACCTGGAGGTAGAGGGCCAGAATTGCATTGGCCTGGAATTCTTGTCTAAAACGACATCCGGTGGTCAAAGGATGGAACCAGAATCTCTTGAATAAATCGATTCCACAGAGGCCACAACCGTTGCAGCGAAGAGTAACCTTGAACCTTTCCCCTGAATCCTCATTTTTTGCTATCTTCTCCAACCTTTACCATGTGTCTAAGTGGAGGATGGGATGGAGTTTGGGGATTAGGTAGACCATTATTATTTCTTTACATATTCATCTTTTCCACTTATTATCAAGAAACAATTTGTTAACATTTTACTTATGAATGTGGCGTCTGTAACTCATTGGAGCAGTCAGGGGTTGAAGATCTCAGGAAAACATAAATTATTGGTTAATTCACTTATGTTGGGACTTTGGGGTCTGTGTGTCTGGAACTGACCCGCGCACTCGCCCGGGGTGTCGTAACATCCATGACACCACAACAACTATTGGTGCTCAGTAAATCACTTGCGGGAGAATAACATTGAATCTAAAGGTCAGAACCAGGGGCGGAATTTTCCGAACCCCCGCCGGGTCGAAGAATCGCCGGGGGCTGGCGTGAATCCCGTCCCCGCCAGTTGCCGAATTCTCCGGCACCAGATATTCGGCGGGGGCGGGAACCGCGCCGCGCCGGTTGGCGGCCCCCCCCCCGGCGATTCTCCGGCCCGAATGGGCCGAAGTCCCGCTGCTGGAATGCCTGTCCCGCCAGCGTGGATTAAACCACCTCTCTTACCGGCGGGACAAGGCGGCGCAGGCGGGCTCCGCTGTCCTGGGGGGGGGGAGCGAGGGGTGATCTGGTCCCGGGGAGTGCCCCCACGGTGGCCTGGCCCGCGATCGGGGCCCACCGATCCGTGGGTGGGCCTGTGCCGTGGGGGCACTCTTTTCCTTCCGCCTTCGCCGCGGTCTCCACCATGGCGGAGGCGGAAGAGACCCCCTCCACTGCACATGCGCGGGGATGCCGTGAGCGGCCGCTGACGCTCCCGCGCATGTGCCGCCCGGCAAAGTTATTTCCGTGCCAGCTGGCGGGGCACCAAAGGCCTTTCCCGCCAGCTGGCGGGGCGGAAATCAGTCCGGCGCGGTCCCAGCCCCTCAAGGTTAGGGCTCGGCCGCTCAAGATGTGGAGGATTCCGCACCTTTGGGGCGGCGCGATGCCGGACTGATTTGCGCCGTTTTTGGCGCCAGTCGGCGGACATCGCGCCGATTGCGGAGAATTCCGCCCCAGATCATTGATCCTATCCTGTCCATATTGACATTTATGTTTTACACACGCCTCCCCCTCCCCCCAACCAACCAATTTCATCTTAGCCGATCAACATTATCTCTCTTTGGTGTTTATATAACTTCTGTTTAAATGTATCTACCCCATTAGTCTCCTGTGGTAACGAGTTCCACTCTCTAGGTAGATAGGTTTCTCCTGAATTCACCTTTGAATTTATTCGTGTCCACCTTACATGTATGCTCCTAATTCTGAAAAGGCAAGTTGCTTGCTCCATGGTTACATTGAGGGTTCACCGGTGGAACACTTGTGGACCAGTACTGACCAGCTTCACATTTCCTCTTCCCATCCACGTTAAAGTCCCATGTGTGTGTTTTCTCTGCCTAAGCCCTAACCAAAGGGTCTAGACATGGTAACAAGACACCCCCAATATCTGCAACTACTTGTTGGGTGATCAGATTGCCTCCCCTTCCCAATGTTGTTTCAGGACCTGCAAACAGCTGTATTAGAGGAGACACATGTTATTCACTGGCCGGAAGTGGCAGCAAATGTTCTTCGTGCAGAATATTCAAGGATAAGCAGCGTGGGAGGTTGCTTCGAAAACGTTGTCATCAACATTTCTGATCACTTCTTCGCCCTCCCACAATCGCCCCACAATAGCCAACTCCTGCATGTATTATTTATCTGCAATTGAGGTCCACAGGCAGTAGTGGGTGTTCTCTGGTATTGACCGGTTATCCAATTATAGTGGTCATTTCACAATCAGCCAATGACCACATTTCCTTTCAGGAGCAACAAGAAAGTGGGAAAGTGCTGGAACTCCGGCAGATCCCGGCAGATCAGGGGCACAACATCAATTATAATACCAGACCTGCTGTCCAGGAACAGCCATGGGAACATATTGTAAAGAAAGCCTCCTTATGCCTATGTGTACTCATTCAAAGAGAATTAATTTCACTCTTCTGGTCTTTCCCCATGCGCCTGCAAATATTTCCTCGTCAAATATTCACCCAATTCCCTTTTGAAAATTATTAATGAATCTGCTTCCATTACACTTTCAGACGATGCTTTTCAGATGATAATAATATGCTATGTAAAATAATTTGAAGAGAGAGCTTTATTCTTGTTAGTGCTGTACCTCTCCTGGGAGTGTTTGATGGGAACAGTGTAGAGGGAGCTTTACTCTGTATCTAACCCCATGTTGTACCTGCCCTGGGAGTGTTTGATGGGGGCAGTGTAGGAGGAGCTTTACTCTGTATCTAACCCCGCGCTGTACCTGTCCTGGGAGTGTTTGATGGGGACAGTGTAGAGGGAGCTTTACTCTGTATCTAACCTTGTGCTGTACTTGCTCTGGGAGTGTTTGATGGGGACAGTGTAGAGGGAGCTTTACTCTGTATCTAACCTCATGCTGTACCTGCTCTGGGAGTGTTTGATGTGGACAGTGTAGAGGGAGCTTTACTCTGTATCTAACCTTGTGCTGTATCTGCTCTGGGAGTGTTTGATGGGGACAGTGTAGAGGGAGCTTTACTCTGTATCTAACCTCGTGCTGTATCTGCTCTGGGAGTGTTTGATGGGGACAGTGTAGAGGGAGCTTTACTCTGTATCTAACTCCGTGCTGTACCTGTCCTGGGAATGTTCGATGGACAGTGTAGAGGGAGCTTTACTCGGTATCTAACTTCATGCTGTACCTGCTGTGGGCGTGTTTGATGGGGACAGTGTAGAGGGAGCTTTACTCTGTATCTAACCTCGTGCTGTATCTGCTCTGGGAGTGTTTGATGGGGACAGTGTAGAGAGAGCTTTACTCTGTATCTAGCTCCGTGCTGTACCTGTCCTGGGAGTGTTTGTTATGAACGGTGTAGAGGGAGCTTTACTCTGTATCTATCCCATGCTGTATCTGTCCTGGGAGTGTTTGATGGGGACGGGATTGAAGGAGACTTACTCTGTACCTAACCTCGTGATGTACTTGTCCTGGGAGTATTTTATTGGGTCTGAAAATAAATGTAATTGGATCAGTTTTCTGGAATTTTCTATTCCTAGGAAGTGAAGAGGTGTGAAGGGAGAGGGGGAGGATGCAGCACACCATTCTTAGAATTTCAAGAAAACAAAAGGGGAGAAGACAGAAGATTTACCAATAAAATTGAAAGAGTAAAGTTTGCCAGAGGGAGATATTGTGAGAGCGAAGGTTTACGGAGTTGACGTGAGAATGCTACATACTACAAGCATGATCTTGTCTGGGGGAGTGTATGAGAGCGCTGCTGCAATTAGGGACCAAATGTTTTAACCTTCATAATGTTTTACTTTTCATGATTTAATTTCATAACTTCAAATTGGATAATTAAATATATTAACTGGAATAACATCCTTTCCACCTATATTGGCTCCATGTGGTTACTCTAACTTTTTAGATGTCTCCTTTGTACATTTACCATCTTTTCTTCAGTGAGTTAGGGGCTTCAGGCCTTCATTCCTATTCCCTCAGGAACTGCAGTCATAGGTGCTACAGCTGAACTCTTCAGCCACTCACGCAATGTGCATGGGTGTAGTCTGATCCAATGTGATCTGACACAAACAGAAACCCGTCACCAGTTTAAAAAGTCAGTCTGCAGAGGAACCCACACTTAGAGTGATGGCTGGGCTTATGACTGTGTACACACCCTGACAGAGTCAAAGCCTGTTTTATCTCAGCCTGGGGTGCTTTAGTACTGTCTGGTCTTTAAAACCCTCTGTGCATTGAAAATAACTTGAGTTTAAGCAGCTAAAACCACTGCATTACTGGCACACAGAGCTCTTGCAAGGCTCTTCCAGTTTCTCCAGCCGCGATTACCCCATTGGTTGCACCATGTCTTGCCAAGGGCTATCTGAAGCCAGGGGGGAATAAACCTAACCCCACAAGGAGAGATCTACCTATTCAATTACAGGTCAATCAAGAGTCAAGGACTTTGCCTGGTCCAGGTATTGGTGTTTCCACAGACGGCAACTTCGACTCCCTTTTTCTATCATTTTTGGTGCCCAAATAAACCTGCATAGCTCCAAGAAGGGTGCTAACTACTAGCTGATCAAAAACAACCAATAAATGTGGGCTTGAGCTGTCATGACCCTCGAGCCTTATCCGCCATTCCAAAACATCATGGCTAATCTTCAGCTCCTCTGCCGCCTAATCCCCCTATCTCTGAGACCAAAAATCTGTTTATCTCAGCCTTAAATATATTCAACAATGGAGCATCCGCCACCCTCTAGGGTAATGAATTATAAGATTAATTTCTGAGTGAAGAAATTCTGAGTAAAGGCGTAGTGCTTAGCACTGCTGCCTCACAGCGCCAGGAACCCGGGTTCAATTCCGGCCTTGGGCCATTGTCTGTGTGGAGTTTGTGCTTTCTCTCCGTGTCTGCATGGATTTCCTCCTGCTGCTCCGGTTTCCTCCCACAGTGCAAAGAAGTGCAGGCGTTAGGTGGATTGGCCATGCTAAATTGCCCCTTAGTGTTCAAAGGTGTGTACATTAGGTGGGGTTACGGCGACAGGGTGGGGGAGTGAGCTTGGTAGGGTGCTGTTTCAGAGGGTTGGTGCAGACTCAATGGGCCAAGTGGCCTTCTGCCCTGGAGGTATTCTATGAATTTCTCCTAATCTCATCCTAAATCATCAGCCCCTTATCCTGAAATGTTGTCCCTGTTTTCTAGATTCCTCAACTAGGGGAAACAAAAGGGCAGCACGGTGGCACAGTGGTTAGCATTGCTGCCTACGGCGCTGAGGACCCGGACTCGAATCCCGGCCCTGGGTCACTGTCTGTGTGGAGTTTGCACGTTCTCCCCGTGTTTGCGTGGGTTTCACCCCCACAACCCAAAAGATGTGCAGGGTAGGTGGATTGGCCGCGCTAAATTGCCCCTTAATTGGAAAAAATAATTGGGTTCTCTAAATTTATTTAAAAAAACTAGGGGAAACAACCTCACTACCCTTGCAAGTCCCTCAATGAGAACACTTCCCATTCTTATCAACTGTAGAAAATTTAGGCCCAATAATTTACTCAACTGATCATTATCGAGCAACCCTGTAGGAATCAATCTGAAGAATTTTCACTGTGCTGATTCCACAATGAATATCCTTCCTTAAAAATGGAGACCAAAACAGTGCATGGTATTCCAGGTGTGATCGCGCCAAAACTCTGTACAATTGTAGAAAGACTTCTTTAATCTTGCAATCCAATCCATCTCAGCAAAGGCCAACATGCATTTGACTTCCTACTTGTTTGCTGCTCTTCAATACTGTACTAATTCTCTGTGCTTCTTGTAAGAGTACATCCAAGTCCCTCTGAACATCAAGACTTACAATTTTCACACCCATTAAAATAGTCTGCTTCTCTCTTCTTACAACTATAGTGAATAACCTCGCACTTCCCCACATTATACTCCATTGCCACCTTGTTGCATCTTGTTAAAGCAACACCGATATGTGGGGGGGTACTGACACCATCCCCTTTAGCACAAACACACAAAAAGTCCCACTGAATGACAGTTCCACCATTTGCAAATGTAGAGTTTTCAGCTGTAATTTCAATAAGACCACATCTGTTCAAAGCCAGGGACGGTCCTGTAGAAAGGGAAAGAAAAGAAAATCACATTTTGGTTGGAATAGTTTTTTTAATTGTTTTACCAGAAACCTTTTCTTTGCTGCTTGGAAGTTGGAATAAATCAGCCTCCCAGCGGTATCGCCTGACTGACATTTGTTTTTGGGGTGAGCAAGGAAAGCAGCTGGAAGACCAGAGAATACAGTTCAAGATCTTGAACCCAGGTTCAGAGCCAAGTGTTATGGGCCAGGGTTTAGAGAATCCCATGGTGTATCATGGAGTTCACCTGACCCACAACCTTTAATAGATTGTGGTATGGGAGCACATGGCCCACTCTATACAGGTGTGGTACAGCAGAAATGGAAAAGTATTTTTTAAAGCAAAACAATGTTAATTCTATGAACTCAAGTTCACCTTTTTAAAACATACAGTGAACATCTTAGCAACCATCAATTCAAATACAACCCCCAAAGAATACAACACTAAGTAATCCTTGATAACTTCCCAAACAACATCCAGAAGACAAAAGAAACACCTTTTAACAGAAGCACATTAGGTTTACATTCACTACTGAGAACATTTATAATTCTGAATTCACCAAATGATCAAGAGATAGTCTTTTAATGGCAGAGAGATCAACAGTACACCTGCTCTGTCTGGCTTCAGCTCCAACACTGAAAACGAAACTAAAACACACCCTGCAGCAAATAGCCTAAAACGAAAGTAAAACACTGACAGGCAGCTCAGCTCCACCCACACTCTGACATCACTAATAAACACCCATTTCTTAAAGGTAAATTTCTTAAACAACCATTTCTTAAAGGTACTCTCACATGACACCAGTGAAGCCACAGGTCTGTCCGGGGTCACAGGTGATGTGAACCTACCAATGATCACAGGCCTTGGGACAGATCCACTGCTCAATATCGAGAATCTGACAGCTTGGCTCTTGTGATGTCAGCATGTGACAGTGTGCATCGGAATTGGGGCACGGTTTGTTATTCTATGATTAAGGGATTGAACTAGCAATCTAGAGGCCATTAATTCACGTCATGTTGTGAATTCGAGTTCCACGAATTGGTAGTTTGAGAGCTGGTTCTTGAAAAAACTGAGCATGAAAGTCACCTGATTGCTGTAAAAAAAACCTCCTTCACGAGTGAGAAGAACCAGCCACATAATCACCATCTCCTTCAACCCTATCCACCCACCATATCCCTCAACTTCCTCACCATCACCCCTAACCCTTTCCACCCACCATATTCCTCACCATCACCCCCAACCCTATCCACCCACCATATCTTTCAACCCGACTCCTCACTCACCTCCTTCAATTCTGGACATTCACAATCTCCCCATTTCCCTATATCCTTTTTCTCTCTCCTGAAACACATCTAATTATTGTTTGACTGTAATCGTATTGTCCACCTAAGTGTATTTCCCTAATAACTTGTTCCATGATTCAAAGTGCCCCTGGTTGAAAGAGTTCCCGTTCTATTCTTACTCCCAGTTTTATTTCCACCTTTTACCATTCTGAAGATTTTCCTGTCCCTTGGATGTTTTCCCAGTCGCTAATTACTTCCCTTCAGAGATGAGCTAAATTAGACAGAGGCAAACGTTGTACATGGCCAATCAGGGGTCAAACAACCTTTCCCAATTCTATCCTTTCTGATCTCCTCAAACATTTTGAGTTTTAGTTGTATTTATATTCTTGTGGTAAAATAGTTCAGGTTAGACTCTGCATCTGTTTACTGGGCTCTGCTGTGTGATTCTCCAATCAATGGGCTTGTAACCAGCGGCAGCCTGTGTATTTACACCTGGAGACTAGATTCAGACAGCTTCAGGCTCAGACTCATGCTTGAGGTTAAATGACTCATTGCTCACATACAATCTTCCCATTTACATTGGTTTATTTGCGCTTTTGTCACAATTCCACAAATGTCAGTCCTCTGAGTGTTGGACCAGAAAACAGATAAATAACGAGAACACAAATATCAAGCTGTTTGTGTTACCTCAGTCTGCTGAACCTTCTCACAGCACAAAAAAAAGTTCAGCGTCTGCAAAAAGTTGAGGTGAAACATATAATCACATAGAATGAAGTAAAAGCTACAGCACAGAAACAGGCCATTCGGCACAACTAGTCAATGTTGGTGTTTATATTGCACATGAGCCACCTCCCACCCTAATTCTTACCACCCCCCCCCCCCCCCCCCCCACTTATCCTTCGAATCCCGCCCTACCACATATCTCACTATTCCCATCCTGCCCCCAGAACTCTCCATAAGCCATGTAGACCTGATTTAACTGAATCGGTCCCTCCCAGTTCCAAGTTACCTCCCCCCTGGAGGTGTAAATCTCGAATTGTCTTCTGGCACAGTCTGTCGGTGCTGCCACCTTTCAATAGATAATCCAGCCTTTCGTTCTTTTGTGTTTCAGCACAATCAACAAGGCCCTGATATGGGCGGTGCAATAGCACAGTGGTTAGCACGGTTGCTTCACAGTGCCAGTGATCGATTCCCGGCTTGGATCACTGTCTGCGCGTTCTCCCCGTGTCTGCGTAGGTTTCCTCCGGGTGCTCCAGTTTC